>NC_085035.1:6847445-7505570 GCF_963692335.1 Osmerus eperlanus
AGACAGAAAGACAAATGGATTTAGATTGGATCAAATCTGCTAAATGCACAATCAAAACATATGTAAAGTATGAAAAAGATCAAATGATAACATAATGGCATACATTTTTACATGCATCAATATACAGTTATGCCAGATATAGTTGTTCATAGTGACACTGTCAATGTTTAACTAAAGGCTCTGGGGTCACAATAAAATGCATGTATCATTTACATCAACATTATAGATTTATGTGTATTTTACATACATACAACAAATGTATTACACTCCAATAGTTTATTATAATGTCAAAATAAATAGAATCTTACCATGGCAGAGCATCCTTCAAATCAAAATCGTCACACATTTTTCTAAATCGAAATAGAAGAATAGAATTGCTTATATATAATAAGAAATTTCATTTCCAGTTCAAACAAACAATAGATAGAATTTTCTATAACAAATATCCTTCAATCTATCTATATTGGACACAACAATAGCCTACTTTTGGTAAGATGTTCTTGGTCTTTGTGTGGTGTTCCTCTGATGTGTAATCATTGAATGATTCAAGCTGTACTCTGGGAAATTACTAAATTGCAGACTCAGAAGGAACGCCTCTGCCCATGTAGTTTCCCAAACTGGATGTATTGTCACATTCTCTGTACAATACAGGAAATGATAAAGGTCACATCGGTGCAGAGGGTTTAAACCTTAAAAAGGCCAGTGGAAAAAGTCTACCTGGGTGTCGAAGGCATTTTTTACACCACAACCTAATTTGGTGGTCCACTGCTCAGTGTTAACCAAACACCGAAACCTCCATCATTTCCTGTCTCATAAAACTTCTAATGCAGCTGGGTCTGCCTAAATCTCTCCTATGCCGCCATATTCCTCTGCATCTTGAACAATTTTGTATGGCATGGGACTCCCCAAGTTAGATATAAATATATATCAGTCTTCAAAGAGCAATATTTTTCCAGTTTATGTCTACCTTTAGCCTAATTCTTGTTAAAAAAAACATTGGATGTCTTCACTCTTTTTTTGTCTAAATTGATTCATGTAATAACCAACAAATTAAAAAAACAGCATACCATGTCTATGGTTGCACATGTAACAATCCGAATCTTTTGGTTCCAGGTTTTAAAGCTAGTGAGACATCCTGCAATACTGTATTGTCTTTTTCTGGTCCTTTGATCAGTAGATTGCGGAACTTTTCTTCAAATTTCAGTACATCTGTACTTCCGACAACATGATCAGCCACTTCTTCATCCTAATACCTGCTTCCTCCATGGAAGTGAAAAGTGTGTATCTATGGGTTATCAGTTCATTGTCTCATATTTCAGTAGTTGGCTAACAATGTGCTAGAACAGGTACAGTGAGAAAAAATGATTTGATCCCCTGCCGATTTTGTACGTTTGCCCACTGACAAAGAAATGATCAGTCTATAATTTGAATGTTAGGTTTATTTGAACAGTGAGAGACGGAATAACAACAAAACAATCCAGAAAAACGCATGTCAAAATTGTTATAAATTGATTTGCATTTTAATGAGTGAAATAAGTATTTTTTTACAGATGCACTATAGAGAGCATTCTGACTGGTTGCATTACAGTGTGGTATGGGAGCTGCACAGACAGGGATCGCAAGGCCCTTTATTGTTATCTGTATATTTAGAAGTTTTACTTATTTAAGCTTAGCATAGATGTAAATTACAGTCAGGTCCGTAAATATTTGGACATTGACAATTTTCATAATTTTGGCTCTGTATACCACCACAATGGATTTGAAATGAAACAATCAAAATGTGCTTTAAGTGCAGACTTTCAGCTTTAATTTCAGGGTATTTACATCCAAATCAGGTGAACGGTGTAGGAATTACAACACATTTTATATGTGCCCCCCCCCCCTTTTTAAGGGACCAAAAATAATTAGACAAACTAACATAATCATAAATCTAATTGTCACTTTTAATACTTGGTTGCAAATCCTTTGCAGTCAATGACAGCCTGAAGTCTGGAACCCATAGACATCACCAGACGCTGGGTTTCGTCCCTGGTGATGCTCTGCCAGGCCTCTACTGCAACTGTCTTCAGTTCCTGCTTGTTCTTGGGGCATTTTCCCTTCAGTTTTGTCTTTAACAAGTGAAATGCATGCTCAATTGGATTTACATTTACATTTACATTTAGCAGACGCTTTTAAGACGCAACGAGATAGCCACAAAACATTGCGAGTAGCCAAAACATGAAGCACACATTGTGAACAACCAAAGTAAGTGCCCAAAGGGAAGAACCATAAGAGCATGTAGTTAAACAAGTTACAATTAAACAATATGAACTGCTATAAGTGCAAGTGTACCTGTGGAAAAAAAGACAAGCAACAATAATAAAAAACAATATATCACAGCGAGTACAAACAATTTTAAATCAGTTACCACTAACCACAAGAGCAACAAGGATTTAGGTCAGGTGATTGACTTGGCCATTGCAGAACATTCCACTTCTTTGCCTTAACCCTTGTGTTATCTTCAGGTCATTCTGACCCATCAGTCATTGTGACCCACCGTCGTATTGCGACAAATTTACCGCATACAAAGACAAAGTGAAGCATTTTCTTTTAACAGCTAGGCTGTCTCAGACCCCCCACATTGCAAAGGTTAAAAGAAAATTATTTTAATTTGTTTTTGTATTGGGTAAAATTGGGTAAACACAACGATAGTTCGTTATGAACCTTTGGGTCATGTGACCCGAAGGCAGCACGAGGGTTAAAAAACTCTTGGTTGCTTCGGGTCATTGTCCATCTGCACTGTGAAGCGCCGTCCTATGAGTTCTGAAGCATTTGGCTGAATCTGAGCAGATAATATTGCCCGAAACACTTCAGAATTCATCCTACTGCTTTTGTCAGCAGTCACATCATCGATAAATACAAGGGAACCAGTTCCATTGGCAGCCATACATGCCCACGCCATAACACTACCTCCACCATGCTTCACTGATGAGGTGGTATGCTTTGGATCATGAGCAGTTCCTTCCCTTCTGCATACTCTTCTCTTCCCATCATTCTGGTACAAGTTGATCTTGGTCTCATCTGTCCATAGGATGTTGTTCCAGAACTGTACAGGCTCTTTTAGATGTTTTTTGGCAAACTCTAATCTGGTCTTCCTGTTTTTGAGACTCACCAATGGTTTACATCTTGTGGTGAACCCTCTGTATTTACTCTGGTGAAGTCTTCTCTTAATTGTTGACTTTGACACAGATACGCCTACCTCCTGGAGAGTGTTCTTGATCTGACCAACTGTTGTGAAGGGGTTTTTCTTCACCAGGGAAAGAATTCTTCTGTCATCCACCACAGTTGTTTTCCGTGGTCTTCCGGGCCTTTTGGTGTTGCTGAGCTCACCAGTGCGTTCTTTCTTTTTAAGAATGTACCAAACAGTTGATTTGGCCACACCTAATGTTTTTGCTATCTCTCTGATAGGTTTGTTTTGATTTTTCAGCCTAACGATGGCTTGCTTCACTGATGGTGACAGCTCTTTGGACTTCATTTTGAGAGTTGACAGCAACAGATTCCAAACACAACTACCATACTTGAAATGAACTCTAGACCTTTTATCTGCTCCTTGTCAATGAAATAACGAACTCCCTTTATGACGGAATAACATACACCTGGCCATGGAACAGCTGAGCAGCCAATTGTCCAATTACTTTTGGTCCCTTAAAAAGGGGGGGGCCACATATCAAATGTGTTGTAATTCCTACACCGTTCACCTGATTTGGATGTAAATACCCTGAAATTAAAGCTGAAAGTCTGCACTTAAAGCACATCTTGATTGTTTCATTTCAAATCCATTGTGGTGGTATACAGAGCCAAAATGATGAAAATGGTGTCAATGTCCAAATATTTATGGACCTGACTGTATGTTCTGTGTACTTATTTCTTATGTTATGTCATGCCAGGTGCTTGCGTTGTCTTGTCTTAAGAATTTCAATGCCCAGTCTGACCTTGTGTTGTTCTGTGTACCTGATAATGAAAGACTTCAACTTGAAGTATTTGACCAGAAAGATTTCTGGCTCCCAGAGTGCTCCTAATTGGGTGTGCTCAAGCCTTCGGCGAGAGCACAACCTTTGTTCTCTCACATATATATTATTATTATTTTTTTTTAAATTTCTTTTTGCCCCCCTAAAACTCAGTCAATATTTGGCCTACATAGACAACGTAGGTGTCAAAAGTTTCGTCTTGGTAGCGATTGAGTTGCTTGTATTGGAATTTTACGTTCCGTTGCATGGTTTGGGCTTAAGTTAAGTTTTTGTGGCGAAAAGTGAAGCTAACGGTGGCTAATTTGCTAGCCACAGTCACTGACGTTACTAACGTCACTACGTCACTAACGTCACGAAAACACGCGTGACTACCTTTGGCAGAACGCATCTGTTAACTTGGGGGATAGCTAGGATAACTATAGCTTTACTGCAAGGCAGCTGCAGAAACGCCACAAGCAAAGAGGCCAGGGTGATAACTATTTACTCATTTTACTTTGTGATATGACACACAATTGTGATGTGTAATGTACAGTATAAGCTGATATTATTAAGGAAGTACATCTACTTTCGGAAACAGTAGTCTACTATTTCACTGAAGTATTAGCATCATGACATTAGCCTGTGTTGCCCGGGCAACACATACTACAGTGGTCTATGATGTAGCGTTATCTGTTTTCAATCGTTAAAATAAACATTCCTCACATATACATTTTCGTTGTAGGATTTATTATGACATTAGATTACAAGTAAACGATTTGTGAGTGAAATTATCATTACCTGTGGTTTCAATCCAGTGTATCACTGCAACGCTGTAGCCTACGCGAGACACTACAAAAACATCTACACAGCTGTAGGAAGTCAAACGGCGACAGAACATGTTCGGCACTCCCCTTACTTAAATCAAAAGTCTATCTAACTACTAACCTGAACTTCATTGCCACAGCCTAAACTTTGTCAATCTGTTCATGAAAATAATTAATTTCAGCCTAAACCGTACAACGGAACGTTAAATCCAATTCAACCAACGCAATCGCTACCGAGACGAACACAGCAGTAGTCTAGTACTGTACCGTAGTAGTACAATTTACCGGGGCAGCTTCTCCACACAGGGCTATATCGCATTTTGCGTTGTTACTGACAATGATCGCTACCAGTGAGCTTTTTATGAATGAGCGATTTTCCACTAAATAAATGTCAAGCTTATTTACGTTTTTGGGGGCATATTTTCAGTTAGCAGATGGTACTGTTTGAATCGCGATTCCATCTTCTACTGCCGGTAACGTAGAATAATCTTCAAAGGGGGTTCTTTATTAATGAATGAATGCAATATGAGTAGGCTAAATGCCTGAAAATATCACGAGAAGGGAAAACTTAAAAGGACGTTTAAGTCATAGAGATTAGGTCAATTTTTACACCGCTCTGCCAAATTTATTCGTTTTGATTCAGCTATGAGGCTGCCTCTTGCAGGGGAAATGAGAAGACATCATATTTAATTCTACACTTCACTCGTATTTTCAGTTGTAAATGAGCAGCACAAAAAAAATGCTTTTAAATCTATGTAATCTTTATAAATAATAAGTATGCATTTTAATATAAAATATACAGATATATCAGTTGTAAAAATGTCATTCAAAAACGGACCCCTGTGCAACCGAAGCAAGCAAGCACACCCTACAATTTCCCCAGAAATTGTACCCTCTCTAGTATCAGCTTGTTACCTGTATAAAAGACACCTGTCCACAGAAGCAATCAATCTATCACATTCCAAACTCTCCACCATTGCCAAGACCAAAGAGCTGTCCAAGGATGTCAGGGACAAGATTGTAGACCTACACAAGGCTGGAATGGGCTACAACACCATCGCCAAGCAGCTTGGTGAGAAGGTGACAACAGTTGGTGCAATTATTCGCAAATGGAAGAAACACAAAAGAACTGTCAATCTCCCTCAGTCTGGGGCTCCATGCAAGATCTTACCTCGTGGAGTTGTAATGATCATGAGAACGGTGAAGAATCAGCCCAGAACTACATGGGAGGAGCTTGTGAATTATCTCAAGGCAGTTGGGACCATGGTCACCAAGAAAACAATTGGTAACACACTACGCTGTGAAGGACTGAAATCCTGCAGCGCCCGCAAGGTCCCCCTGCTCAAGAAAGCACATGTACAGGCCCGTCTGAAGTTTGCCAATGAACATCTGAATGATTCAGAGGAGAACTGGGTAAAGTGTTGTGGTCAGATGAGACCAAAATCGAGCTCTTTGGCATCAACTCAACTCGCTGTGTTTGGAGGAGGAGAGATGTGTGGAAACCTGGTGGCCAACGACAAGAAACGTCTGACCTCTGTGACAGCTGGGAGCCACAAATCTTTCTGATTGAAAGGGGGTCAAATACTTATTTCACTCATTAAAATGCAAATCACTTTAAAACTTGTCAACGCATGTCAAAAAATGTTGACATGCGTTGTTTCTGGATTTCTTTTTAAATTCTGTATCTCACTATTCAAAAAATTATAGACTGATCTTTTCTCTGTCAGTGGGCAAACGTACAAAATCAGCAGGGGATCAAATATTGTTTTCCCTCACTGTACATTGTTGTCACATAGCCTACTAAACATTCTACACCTTTTTGACCATTGAAGAAAGACAATTTGTACATGAATACCCTCCACAGTATTGAATTGATTGTTAAAAAAAGTATGCATTAAAGTAACTGTAAAACTAAGGGGTAAGGACCCATGAAGTTGATGCATGTGTGCTAATGTTTATAACATGGTGTGTGCATTAGAGGAGTTGATGAGATGAAGGAAATGTAGCTGGAGGCAGGAAAAGGAAGTGGCCTTGAGCATGTGGTAGGTGAAGTTCAAAGAGCAATTTATAGAAGAGAAGGAGAATGCAGAGGTAAGAGATAAAGGTCGGCTCTGAGAGCGGGGGGGGGGGCACACATGGGTTTTGTTTCTGATTACTTATGCGTATTAAAGTAGTGGGCCTGTTGATCCTAGAAATTGCAGCAGCTTGCAAACGCTTGTATTAAAAGATCTTTAAGCAGAAACCTTAAGTCAATCTTAAGTCAAATTAACCCACATCCATTTGAACCTAGAGGTCCCCACAGAACCCTTGATCCAGAAATGTTGATACTTCACCACATGCTAAATTAACAACAAACTGCATTTACATATATACTGGATAGTATTCCCGGGTTCAATTCCCACATGGGCACTGGGGGCATGTTCTCCCCAGGTCTGTTGACGCTCAGGTGGGCTATCTCCAAGCCCTTTCTGTGTGGAGCTTGCATGTTTCGCCTGCAAAGGTCCCAAAAATAAAAACACGCAGAATAGAAACGTTTGCTCTCCTGCCCTGTCTCTGACCATGACATGGGCATGGTCACTTGGACTCGGTCCCCGTTGATACGGCTGCCCACTGCTTCTGGCTGCACGTAGAGGAGGGACAGCAGGGATGGGGGAAACGCTGAGATAGAATTGATTTGAAGGACACTCCGGCATGTGTGTGTTCTGGTGCCACCTCTACCTGCGCGTGAGTGTGTGTGGGGTCAGATGGCTGAGCGGTTAGGGAGTCGGGCTATTAATCAGAATGTTGTCGGTTCGATTCAGGCTGTGCAAAATGACATTGTGTCCTTGGGCAAGGCACTTCACCCTACTTGCTTCGGGGAGAATGTCCCTGTGCTTACTGTAAGTCGCTCTGGATAAGAGTGTCTGGCAAATGACTAAATGTAATGTGTGTGTCACTTTCTGAGACCACCAAAACCTCCCACTCAAAAATTTCCACCGCTGACTATTTTTTATTTTTTTTCATATGAAGGGGTGGCTTAAGACTGAAATTGAGGTGTATAGTTACTTTTAAACCCTCCGGTTTAGACCCCAATAGAATATTAGAACTGGTCCGCGGATTACTGAGTTTTTTCATTAATCCATTCTTTCCCTCCAATGTCAAATTTAAGCAAGGTACAAGTATAAACGACAAGTTTACATAAAAAAAGGTCAAATACCTTAAAGCTATCCAATGAATTTGAATAAAATATCAGATTTAGAGAACTGCATTGAAAGCAAGTTTCGTGTGGGTAAGGTTTTAATACCTACATGTTAGAAAACGACTATGCGTATCGTACTCATAGGCCACCCAATCACAACCGTGAGAATTTAGCGCACTTTAGTGGTCTGACTGACTATTCCACTATGCTACAATCCGCGAGTTGAACGATACCGAACAAAAAACAAGACAAACTGTAACATGAAATACGATGTATGAAAGAACCGTGATAAACTGACCCTTATTTATTAAAAGTTACGTTTTTGCAGTGGCACATTCTCGTAGTGAAGGAAACAAACATCGGGAACTAAACATCAGAAAATGGCAATATCAGTCCAGTTAATTCCCTCAGGAACAGTTAACCTACAAGTGGTTGATGTACCAATAACTGCCTTCCTAAATAGTGAAATTCTGCACTGTGGGCTATACAAACCAGGAAGAACAGCTGGCTGTGTGTTTTCGTATCAATTCTAGTGCTGTAAGCTATCTGAAAACCAAGATAACAACTACAAGTTTAAGACTAAATCCTTGATTTATATTCTCTAAATGGAAGTATTAATACATTAATATACAGTTTCTAACAAATCAGAAAACCAAATTTCTCCCAATCAGTAAAAGTAGCACACGTAATAGTGATTACCTTTTTTACAATATACATGTCATACAATACAATAAAAATGAACTTAATACAACAGAACCAACAGTACAACATGGTTAAGCTTAAACCACTGGAAAATATTTACTTATTATCAGCATGGTTATTCAGATCTCTTAGTGTATGCCCTCAATTAAGCATATACGATTAACAAACATTACAATTCTTCCATAGGAGATCATAAGACCTGAAGATGATGTTACATGCTGACCTCCATACACACGTTTGGAGAAACGTCCATTAGCCTGCTGGAGAAGTTAGGAGGAACACCCCTATTTTGCTCCATTAAAACATTGCTAAACACCCAAATCGCTGGATAAGGTACTTTTCTAAACCAAGCGGTTTATATTGTGGGTTTCCAGTCATGTGAAAATGGTTGGCAACACTGCAACCTGGGTTGTTTCCTGAAAGAGTCTGTTAGGACTGGATGCACATTCATTCATTCACTCACTCACTCACAAATCACACAGGAATGATAATGTAACTCAGCCTACTTGAAAATCAAGGATGAGAGTTAACAAGGTGCTTTAGACATAAACTGCTTGTGCATGCACGCATGCACACACACACACATTCTCTATTTCTTTCTCTATGGCAACCTTAGATCTCCTTGGCCAAACAAAAGGAATGAATAAGTTAATTCAATGCTAAAGCATCCCTATCAAGGTTATTGGACAAGATAATTAGGACCAAGGGACCCTAATTACCTTAAATTGGCACATCATACAGATCTGACAGGATGAAAACGGGCAAAAAAGTACTTATTTACTTCTATCAGATTTATAATGGTGTTGAAATTGGGATAGGTTGAGTGTAAAATTGGTCCTAAATGTATTTTTCATAGAACCAACTGCATTACTATACAGTAAGTCACTGTGTAAGGGCCTGGATGTCAGTTTTGTCTGGGTAGATCTACTGTGTTTTATCCAAGTCCCTTCGTTGCTGTAGTATTTGGTTGAAGCAAACACAGACAAGGGTGCAGTGGCAATACACAATACACTGGCCCTCACCCAAAAGTAACAAGTCCACTTTTGACCTGTGATGTATTTACATAAGACAGTAACATTGCACTGATTGGGTAATTGGTATAAATGGGTAATTGGTATAAATGGAAGGAAGACAAACAACGACATCAACTATTTATATTTGGCTATACATGTTGATATGTGAGCATGTGCAAAATGAATTTTGGACGTACCAAAGAATTGTGGTATTAAGTCAATAACAGTGCACACGTTGGTGCAAACCAGTTTTGACTACTTGGTGTGTGATGTATAACCTAAAATGGACGGACCTTGAATATACTCTAAAAGACATGCCTGGCTGCCCCTGCCCCACACACACTTATTAGAAGTACATATTTGAAAACAAATTCGTTTTGACAACCAGGCAGGCAATGCAGAGAAAAAAAGAAACAATGTTTAGTGAGGAGTGCCTTATTCCAATAGGAAGGAAAAGAATCGTCACACAAATTAGTCCACACCTACACCAGCAGAACAGAACATCTTAAAAATGGAGTATATTGAAAACTATACAGAGAAATTATGGGAGGGGTTGAAAACAGTGATGTGTCAGTGCTGCAGACACACTCAACCACACTGATACTTATTCACTCTAAATTGGTTCAATCACCAATGTTCTGGAGATTATTTGGTCAAAAAAAGAAAGAAAAAGAAATGTCTAACCCTAAAAACTGTCCTCTTAGTCATCTGGAGTGACACACAGGTTTGACAGAGGGCAGGAAGAACTCCACTACCCATGGGCCTCCTCTTCAGTGGAACTCTCACAGGCCTTACTGTCACCTAAGGAACGAAGGCAATGAGAGGAATGTGTGTGGTGAGATGGAGGTGGCATCACAATCACACAATCATGCTCAAATCATATTATTGTCAAACATGTCGATCACTGCAACAACAAAATGAAAGCCTTTGATCCCTTCACCACAAGCTATTACAACATGTCCTCTCTGTGGCTCTGCTTTCAACATGCACATGTAGCCATGTACAAATATGGCAACATGGAAAGGAAGCCAAAGGGGACAACGGAATCTTCTCGTGACCACTTGGCCGTTTATTGTCATCCAACAGGTCATATAGCTTATTGTATAGTATGTAAATTGTCTGCTAATGTAAAAAACATTGTCAATAAATTTGAGTCAATGTCTATCTGAACAAGTCATGTTTTGACTACACTTATGCTGCCGTCAGCAACATCGTAGAGGCTCCTGTGTGTGGGTGACTGCTGTACTATGAGTGTGTGTGTGTGTGTGTGTGTGTGTAAACGCGCTTGTATGTGTATGCTGTCTTACATTTACATTTAGTCATTTAGCAGACGCTCTTATCCAGAGTGACTTAAAGTAAGTACAGGGACATTCCACCGAGGCAAGTAGGGTGAAGTGCCTTGCCCAAAGACACAACGTCATTTTTCCCGGCCGGAAATCGAACCAGCAACCTTCTGATTACTAGCCTGATTCCCTAACCGCTCATCCACCTGACTCCTGTCTTGACACTGACGTTTGACAGCAGCGTGCGTTTACCTCATGCACTTAAACACTAACAGTAGTTCTCAATAGTATCAAAGAATGAGAAGTTGACAGGGAACTCTGGAGTGGCCAGAGAAGAGGAGAGGAGGACAGTGGACGACAATGAAAGAGAAAAGGAAGAAGACAAAAAAGAAAGAAGAAAAAGACAAGTCTTAGTTGAGATTAGGAGAGCAAAGTAATATTTGTAATCGGAAATGACGATTAGTTTGGTACATCAATCAAGAAGACAATTAGTTGGGTACATCTTAAATCCTTGCGGCTATTCACTAACTGAACATCAACAGCAGATGGACATCTACAAATTTACTGTAAGCGGTTGCTGGTCTACACATACAATAACACAATAACACAGTACAGAGTTTCTCAACTCAAAAGACAAGAAACAGGCCGATATGATTGATGGGAAAAGGATCTCCAAGTGTTTGTTTGTGTGTGTGTTAGCAGACATACCTTGTGTTGTATTTCTCTCGTTGAGTAGTTTGGTCTGGCTGTTGGGCAGGATTTTTATTTCGGGTGTGTCAGGACTGTAGGTCGCACGGGACGCCATCAGAGCATTCAGGTACTGCAGACGGGTCACCTGGACAGACAGACAAACATTACGTCTAGACTTAACTGTCAACTGACGAGTTTAGGATATGGTTAAAGCCAGATGAGGTCCTACCCGTATGAGCTGCAGGTCAGTGAGAGCACGGACGGTGTAGTCAGGACAGTAGCTGGACGGGCTCGTGGCTTCGCCCAGCTCAAATGGATCTCTGGGAGAATGCCGCTGAGTTGACATGGGAGACTGGTGCACTGGAGGATACACAAGTGCAAACACCCGCACACACACAAATCCGAAGTCAGCTCCTTTTTGTGCAATCTTGCACATTTCTGCATTCCTGCAAATGTCTCCAGAGACACATCACAAGTCAACATGTTCTCTATAAAATGAGGCAAGCTCAATCAAATGCTGCCTCAAGATGTGGTAACTAGCCAAACTCGCTAAAACACATCCTCTGTGATCCTGCGCCTTACCAGAAGATGGTGCTGTGAGAGCGGACACTCCATAGTACGTAAACGCCCCATTCTCAAACTTCAGCCCCTCTTTACCGATCTCAACCTCCACACGCCCCTACAGGCACAGAGGAAAAATAACAACATGCATGTCTGCAATACCAGTATATGATGCAATGAAGAGTTCAGCAACACACACACACACCTGCAGCAGCAGGATGAAGTAATCCACTGGGTGGTTGCGTGTATAGAGGTAGTGGTCCAGGCTAAGCCGGTTGGAGGGGTCAAAGTGCACTTCCTGGTTGACACTGGGATGACGGAGCAGATGGAAGAGTACCTTCTCTGACACACGCCATGGGCTGAAGTGCTCCACCTCTACAGCACCCAGAGAACAGAGAACAAGTTCAAGAGACATAGTTCAAGTCCGGAAGTGAGTCTGGAAGTGAAATATGGGGCCAGAGAGAGAAATTGTTCCCTTGTTTTCTAAGACAACAAATGCTACACCACATTATTCTACGTGCCAAAGCTCTACATCTCAGTCCACTAACCAGAGTATTCAAGCCACCACTGAGTTCCCCAGCATTTATATTCTATTAATCTCCATACGTTATCCAAACCTTTAATGCCAAACCAGCCTAACCAGTTAGGCGTTAAAGATGAAACCAAGTCCAGGACAAGCAGCTGAAGAGACAGAAAGGGGTCACGACTAAAATAACACAAATCCCCAGCTAAAATTGTACAACAACATGCATGGCCATGTTGATTGCCCAATCAACACACGCCCCTTTTTCCAACAGTGTGACCGTTAACTGTGTGACAAAGATGTAATCATTACATGTGGGTTTAAACTGTCATTGTCCGGTTAAAGCACAAGCTTGATGCGCAGTGTGGCAACATCTCGGTCACACACGTACTTTGAGGACAGGAAAACAGGGGGACAAACATGGACAAAATGTTCACACACCCCTGGACAGGAAGCGGTGTGTGGCCAGAAGGAGTTGGGGAGAGGTGCGGATTTTGGGTTCCCCTTCAGGAACTTTAAAGATAGAGAACTCTTCGTGTACGCTCCGAGGCTCCAGTGGGATATCCACAGGAACGAGTGGTCGCTTTAGCTTCATGTCCACTACAGAGGGAGAGAGGAAGAGGAGGAGTCAGTACAGGAAGCGGAGAGTACACGACAGAGAAAGATGTCGGGTCAAAAAGGTTTCTCACACACAGACTCATCCACATACGTACTGTAGCCATCAGACTCATCCAGGATCTCTGATTTGATGATCTCCTCTATGACGTCTTCTAAGGTGATCAATCCCAGCACCTCGTAGAAGGGATCTCCCTCCCCCTCATTGTTCACCTTCTGAACGATGGCCAGGTGAGAGTTACCTGAGAGCGTAAAGGAATTACACATACAGACCTTGTGTCAAATAAAATACGCACACACACATACATACCTTTCTTAAACTCTTCCAGCATAGCGTCCAGTTTGGTGTCGTTAAATACAAAGTGCAGAGGATGGTTATAGAACTTGGTGATGGTTGTCATGGGAGTGCAATCATCCGGATCTACCAGAGCCAGGTCTTTAACGTAGAGGATCTCTATAATGTTGGACCTGCACAGAACAGAACCACAGACACAATCTAGAAAAATGCACTCAGCAATGTGAAAACAAACTCCCCCTGGAGCACTTGGACGGATTCAATGTGACACAGATGCACGGGCAGTCAAAATCGTATGAAAATTGGGGAAAGCTGTCCACCTCTCCTCCTCGTAGATGGGCACACGCGTGTATCCGCTCTGCATGATCTCTGACATGGTGGAGAAGTCCAGCATGGCCGTGCTGGGAAGCATGAAGCAGTCCTTCAGGGGGGTCAGGATGTCCTCCACCGTCTTACTGCGCAGCGTGCCCCGGCTGAACTCCTCCTTCACAAACTCACTGAGACAACGAGGGCGACATCAGTAAATGCGTGAAGGGAAACGTGGATGTGTGAGTCCGACGGAGAGACAAAATGGCCGACGGAGAGAAAACATGATAGAGGAAGGAGAGGGAGAAGAGGCAGGAGAGGGAGGAGAGACGTGTGTGTGAGACAGTGTGTATGTGTTGGTGTGCATCAGCGTGCGTTGGTGCGCATGCGAACGAGTCACACCTGTATGGGTCATTGACGCTGGTGCGGATCATCTCCATGGTCCTCTCCCTGATGCCACAAGTGCTGACATCACGCCTGAGGGCCAGGTCCAGTACCAGGCCCAGCGGGCAAGACAGGGGGCAGGTCAGCACCATACACAGCTGGGCCAGCCATGTGAGTGCAGGAGCCAACTGGAATCCATAGCCAGAGCACACAATGTGGGGAACTAGCTCAGACAGGAAGAAGATGAGGATCCCGCTGGTGAACACTGCAGGAACCACGGAACCGAAGACCTGGTAGAACAGAACCCCTAGAACCGAGTGGCCAAGAGCACACAGGAACAGCAAGGAACACACCTAGAATGAGGAGGAAGAGTTAGGATGGTTGTCCAGTCATGTTATATCCCTGTCATTCGTATTGGTGTGCTACATGGAGTTATCATGCTTGCAGCCATTGGTGCTGTAGTCTATAATACTGTGGCCTTCCATCAACTGTATAGTCACAGCAGTTTACACTTGCCTTGATGCCATTCGAAAAAAACTCGAACTCTCCGGAAACTCACCAAGAAGTTTCCACGTCTTCTGATAGGCTCCAAGCGCTTGGCGGCACGTTTCTCCTCCTCAGACCCGCAGCTATGCAGGACGTAGAGCTCTAGAGGATCCAACCACAGTAGACTGAGGTTCAGAGTTCTGAACACCCCGCAGATTAGGATTAGCACAACCACCAGCACCGCAAGACCCCATGGAGGAATATAATCTGGAGGTAGACCCGAGTCGTAGTTTATGCGAAGTCTGTCTGGTCCCACGGATACCCATTTCCCTTCTGTCAGAACGCATAGGTGGTGATATATCGGCGCGTCCTTTGACCCTCCTCCTTCCGTTGAAGAGCTGCTCTCCTCGTGTACCTGCACCGTTATGAGTCCGCTATTCTCCTCGTCTGCCGTGAACTCCCCTGTTACTTGGAACGCAGATGCGTCACGGCGAGTATCTTGATCGCACGGGTCCGCGGCGTCTCCCACTGCCCCGGCCTCACCCCTGATCGCCCCTGCAAACGCAACCCACGGCCAGGTTTCATTCAACAGATCGGACACAAACAAGCGAAGCTTGAATTTGGCACCCTGTGGCGCTGAGATGATCCGCTCCTTCATACACACCAGACCCTCTGGGTCTTCCAGTCTTAGCCCCAGTACCCGCGGGGCTTGCTGGCTGCAGGCACCGTGCTTGATCCTGCAGAACAACAACGTTATAAACAAGAACCGTAGGTCTGCCAAGCTGGCCACCATATTGGAATTGGGCAGCTGGGCTCTGTACGAGTCATGTGACAGTTTGCCTGGGTCGCAGCCACACCCCCACCACCCTACAGGGGCTTTCTGCGAGCCAAACAACGCAGAGAAAGAAACTGTGCACGATTATCGCCATTTTGGGGACTACATGTATTGGATGTATAGTAAGTACGGCTGCATTGTTTGAGCCTCAATGGAAACAGTTTCTTTCTGAATGACACCGCCTATTTTTAGAAATGGTCAAATGAAACTCCATAGCTGTTGATATCCAATGGATAAGCAGATACAGAGGGCCATACCACGCCCATCTTTGTTTAGTTTCACGAAAACAAGCCATTCATCACCTCTGCTATTTTTATGTAATGCGGATATGCTCTATGGAATTATTTAATTTACCCGTTCTGTTGATATCTAGCAAACTTTCCACTACAAACATCTACTATATGACACTTAGGAAGACAACTCATACTGTTTTAAATACACCAATGCTAAACATATATAATATATAATTTACTCACTCAACAGCCAGCAGTTCAAAACTTTACTAGGTAACCCAAATGAAAACACTTTCAGCTTTCCGTTTCAACCAATTCATTACATATTAAACCTGGAATGGTCTGGCGTACCTTCCCAAAACTACTGTGCACTATAGGGACAGTAACCAGGCACTAACCCTAGTTCTTTAGTTAGGCACCAACCCTTAACCCTGAACAGTCAAGAATAGGCAGGCATAACATCAGTAGCGAAATTATTTCAGGTTTTATTAACCCCATGGACTGCAAAACTCGTAACAAGGTCATTAAGAACAATATGTACACATACAGAGTCCATGTGTGGAGAAAAACGTACACATTTACTCACCTAGAAAACTGTTCTTTTTTTTCAAAATAAAGAAAAACTTAATAAAATTGAGCACTCAATGAATGTGTAATAAAAACAGTAACTTTTGTTTCCAGCTGTAGCTGACCAATCTAAATAAAGATTCTAGAATCGGGCAGGTAATACCCTTGTCTGTATGTAAAGCTATACTCATAATCTGACTTTTTATAGTGGAATAGTGTGCTTAGTCAATGGAAAGAACATATAGAACTAGTCCTAATGCAAGTTAAATGAAATTGTATTATCTGACAACAATTGAAGAGCGGAGGTCAACTAATTCTGAATCTGGCTCCCAGATTTAGTCTAACATCCTAGGCCCTATAAAGTTTCGCACCAAAATCACACTGCTAGTGAATCAAACAGTGGGGAAACCCTGCCCGGGCCCCAAGCACTCTCCTCCAGGTATAATCCTCACACTGGAGCAAGGTTCTGAAAAAGAACAACAGGAGCCTGCTGTATCTCGGCCCAGCGCCCCGGCTAAGAGCCCATGGCCAGAGGTCTCCCAAATATTAAAAACAGCTTAAAAGACTTGGTCAACAAGTTAATAGTAGAGGAATTTCAATATTTTGAAACGGCAGGAGAGGAGGGTAGATAAGGGGAATGAAAAAGAGAAGGGGGGGCAGGAAAGGCAAAGGGAGGGAAGGTAGAAAAAGGAGTGTTGGAGAGGAGCAAGGCCAGAGACAAGAAGGACGCATGTGTGTTTGGGGGGGGGGCAGTAGGTGGGAGGTTAGAAAAGGATAGGTTTACAAAGGGAGGAAGCCGTACACTGCAGTTACCCACAAGCTGCTGAGGTGCCAGTATGCCATTCTACAGGAGGGGCACATCTTGGTTCCCAGGATATTTTGCAGAAATGGAAAAAAGCAAACCGTTCCATGGCTTTGATTATCCAGGTGACAATACATGATCCGACTCCTACAAAATGCTACAGTATAAGCTTTAAAACATGAAGAGGGAGAGAAATGTACTTTGAGGTCAAATCCGAGCAATGCTTTATTGCTATGCAATGTCTTACAACTATTGAAAGAAAATATCTTGATAGTTTTTTCTAACAAAGGCTACATTACGCATAAGATCAATATTCCTCCTCTTTCTCACCCCATAACACAAATCACATCAATGCCCAATTCTTCATATACAGAATATTTACATGAACATAATACAGGCAGGTTTTAGGAAATCGAAACAACAGAGTCTTCCACAGAAAGATGTGTTTCTCATAAATGGAAGACCATTTCATGTGACAACACGTCAAGGTGCGTTCCTAGATTATGATAGAATAATAGAATAAATAGAATATCACTCAATAAATACAACATTTCAGGTTTGAACAACGCTTTCACATTGTTTCAGTACACAGTCTAAAACATACAAAGCCAACCAGTGGCTAAATCGAAAACCAACATATGACTGTTTGCTACATGTGACCTATATGAACCAGCAGGCAGGTCTAGGATTACTTTGTGTGTAAGGCTGTGTGGACTATAGAATTTACATCACAAAATCAGACAGAACCTCTCAAAACTGTGGACGAAGGGACATCGTCTGTTTTTATAAAATCTAAATTCTATGGTGCTAAAATAGAGATTATACTCTCATTCAGAAATAAGTTTTCCTTTGGAAGAGAAATGCTTTGGAATCAATATCATATACAGTATTCAATGTTCACCTGCACCTTGTGCATATCTCACACTCACTGGTTTGTGTTTTCAGTGGTAGCTTATACAAACAGGTTTTTGTTTTCAGTCAATAAAACACTTGCTAATAACAACAAAATAATAATCACAATTGTTTAAATTACTTCAGTCATTGCATACATAGGGGATAGGTAAATAACATGCTAGCAGCAGTCCATGTCTGAGCTCCCCTTCAGTAAGAACCCACAGTTGTCTTAATGATGTTAAATCACACTTCATGGTATCCTTGTATTAAAAGAACCCAGGTCACACATGTCCTTCAAGTCAGTCTCACTCTGGAGGACACTCCACATCTACTCCATGGCGTGTCAGGGTACAGTATAATTACACACACACACACACAATAAAATATATTTCACATTGTATCTGAAGAGTCATGAACAGTATGTATCCCTGGTTGGAATGCCTTTTAAAGTACACAGCATTATTAAATTAGGAGGAATGTTTTTTTTGGTGCCACCGAACTACACAGTCTACTCTTGTGATGTCACGATGAATAGCAATTTGACATCCAAAGAAATGTGACATCACATGTGGAATTCTTAACTCAGTTGTAATATCACTAGATTGATATCACACCAACGCAGCCGCTCACAAAGTAAAACTAAATAGTAACAGCAATAAAATAACTTCTCCTGGTGTGACAGAAAGAAAGATGTAGCGGAAAAGGAGCCAGTATTCTACTGAGCTCTACTTCACAGTGTGTTTGTACTTGTGTAGTGAAAGTGGGTCAGTCTTTGTACAGTCAGTGTCATCTGAAGAATGCAGCTTATCACAGTACACTGATGTTCTCAAGAACCAAGAAATGTCCAAAATAAAAAATCTAAAAGGAAAAAATTAACATAAGAGAAAATATAAAACAGTACATCAAATAAATCTCAAACAGGTAGAAATTAATTGTATGCAAAATAAATATATTACTCCACTATTTTTCATTAAGTCATAATATATTCTCTGACTGGAAGAAGTGTGAGGAATGATCCCTTGCTTTTGTACTGCAACTCCCCTTTAGTCTGAGCCCAGGCCCCTCCAAGTACAGCACAAACACAGCTACGTGTTTTAACTTGCAAGCCCTTTAGTGTTCACCTCACAAATGCCTGTGTCAGGAAAATTATTTTTGAACCTGGGCGAATTTGGTCTGATCCACATTGGGAATATCCTGTTTACAACTTTGACACATTTCAAGGTTATGCTGCACTGAATTGTATGAGGACATCTGAGTTGGGAAGATGACCCCTGTGACTCAGTTCACTATATATCTGTAATAAATATATATATATACTGTGTGTGTATCTATATTTCTTTTCTTTTTTTGCGCAATCTTTGGAAAACAAATGAACATGAGCACAAAGACACAAATCAAACTCCAACTAACTGTTTGCTTGTGTCAGGTCGGTAATTTTTTGGGTGTTGCCTTTAGACAGGTCATACACAAGAGGAGTGAGGGTGATGGAGATGTGTGTGAGTGTCTTTTTGAGATATATATCTAGAGAAAGAGTGAGAGGATGGAGTGGGGTTTTACAGTGCACAGAAACAATAAATAGCAAAGTGCTATTTTCATCCACCATCTGCCTAGAGCCAGGGACTTCTGGGAATAATCACAGACTCTAATCATGCAGACTGTGGTTGTGTAAATCCATGATAAACCTCCTCCACCACCTTCCTCAGTCTTCCTGATCTCAGTCTTACAGCATTGATCAACTCACAAACACTCTCCCTCAAAACACAATAAAATGTTCTGTCAAAATGAGCATTATTGTCTTAACTCTCTTGCCCTTTGAGTAGAGAGTAAGCCATATTAAGTTAGGAGAAAGGGAAAATACCATGAAGAGAGGAGAATACAGGAAGTCTCTTCCCTAGAATACCTCACATTAAGTAGTAGAGACACCGGGCAAGGACAAGCATCAACAAGCACGGGAGAACTAGGGTGTGTGTCTGCTGTGTGCGCGAAATTGAGTTTTTCAACAAACTCCCAGAGGCTATCAAATGGTACTCTCTGTGTGTGCGTGACTGATCGTGTGCACGTGCGGGTGAGAGTGGGCATGAGAGTGTGTGTGACTGTGTGTATGTGGGTGACTTGGCCTGCGGGTGCCTCCCACGCAGTTCTTCTGCTCGTTGAGCAGAGAGGCCGTCTCTCCTGGGCCGTTCTCTGGACGAGCAAACGGGGGGGAGAATTGGGGTTTAGGTGGGAGAGAGCAGGGGAGAGTTGTGCACGTACCTGTGCCCAGGGAGGAGGGGGACGTTTGGGGTAAGGGGGTGCGGTTACAAGGAGGAGGGGTTGGTTGGGGCAGAGACTGGGTTGATCTGGTGCCTGAGGAGGGGGCGTTGGTTTGGGATAGCTGGGTACGACCAGTTGGTGGCGTTGGCTGAGAGAGCGATGGGAGGCGTTTTAGGGGTGGGGTGTCCAGGGGTAGGGGGGTGCGGGCGGCTGGGGGGGTGATGGGAGGCAGGGGGCCGGTGGTGTCGAGACGGGTGTGGCTGCCCTCTGGAGACTGGGGAGTGCTATCCAGCCTGGAGGCCAGGAGACCGTTCTGGTACTGAGAACGTGTGATCTGAAGGAAGAAGAGAGAGTGAATTTAGAGGCAGAGAGTAATAGAGACAGAGAAAGAACAGTAGAAGGAGACCGAGTGAATGAGAGTGATGGAGAGGGATCAAATAGAGAGAAGAGAGGCAGCAAGGCCTTTGAAAACCAGGAATGTTGAGGAGTTTCACCTTGACGAACTGAAGGTCTGTGAGAGCACGCACGCAGAAGTCCGGAGTGTACTGGAAAGGAGTGCCTGGAAGTTGCGTGTTGCTACCTGTCACAGACCCGCCTTCTGGAGGGCGCTCGGTGCAACTTAGAGATGCAGAGCGGTTCAGACCACCCCCATGTGACGGAGAACGGAACTCTAAGATGGATGGAAAGAAAGTGTGAGAAGACAACAGATATATACTTGTACTTTTACAGACACACCTTTCTCTCTCTCTTTCACACACACACACACACACACTAATTTACATGTATATAGGGTTGCAAAATTCTGGAATTTATTACCAAATATTTTGGGGAATTTATGCTGAAATTAATTTTTAAATAAATATATGAGATATTTATTACATTCTGTCTCTAAGGTAGACTGAAATCATAGCTATGGGAAAATATACTTATGCTTATTCTGTACATGATGTTGCAATATCAATAGAATTTGGATCCATAGACACTGTAGTTTTCCTGATTGAATAGTACCCAGTCAGAGTGTCTACATTGTTGTGGAATTGACAAACCAATTGAATGTCAAAACCATTAAACAGCTTTTACTCACTAATGGTAAGCATCTTAATTAGATTACCTAAATTCGTTTTTCCAACTTCCTGGTGTCCGTGTCTTTTACATCTAATATTCAGTCACATTCTGAAAATTATGATTCTGTTATGGTTCTGTACTACTATAATAATCCATGGTGCTTTCATGGTTGCCAGGAAGATTCCATCCCTTTGCAACCCTAATGTAAACACACCCACACACACCCACACAGTAAAACATAGAACACTAAGCAACAGGAAAAAATGAGATTTGCACAGTACAGTGGTGTTAGACAAAAGACAAGTGAGAAAACAAATTCAGTAAGGGTTGAAAAAAGTGATATTAGTGAGAGACACCAGGTCACGGAACACACAAACACATTTGGTGCACACCCTCACAAAATCTAAACATGCACACACAGTCACACCAACACACACGACACAAACAGAAGCAGTTATCACTTAATGTATAACATTTAGTCATTTTTTTTGTCATTTAGCAGACACTCTTATCCAGAACGATAAAGAGCACATGAAGACACACTATTGATGTATGATAAGTGATAATTGGATGACTTAAAAGAAGATGAATAATTAGCTGATATGTGCGAGTGTCATTAACTTTTTTCTAATACATGCAGTAAAGGTTAGAGCACTTGAAATGACTAAATAGAGTATCTGAACCCACAGACCAAAGCACTGATTGGCTGTACTGTAGGGAAAAGTGTGGGGCTAAACACAATCATCATCACAGTCTTGAGAATGTGACTTTACGAGAGTTCAGTGATTGAGTGAGTAGTGAACAGTCTAGTCAACAGTCCAGCTTTGTCCCAACTAGGCCCTATACCTTTGTGAAGATCTGAGTGACTGGATGGTTTACAGCAAATAGGTAGATAACTCCTTTCCAATGTGAGGTTAACACAGTCATCTCTTTCTCTGGAGAAACAGCATCAGATCTTCACAAGTGCACTCGGCCCTCGGCCAAGGGGTGGCTTGGGGACAGAGCCTCATGTTAGGCAGTGGTAGTGCAGGTTAAGTAAGGACAGGTGAGGTAAACATTGCTCATAACCACAGCAGTAGGATCAGATTAGCATATTATAAAGATAGTACTCTATTATACCAGCCTCATAAAAGCCAATGTACAATATCAGACTGTGGATCAGTGGTTAGACAAAGTGACTATATGTCGTGACAGGTTCAGGGTTTTAGGTTTTAGGGGGGGTATAGACGATGACAAGGGGTGCTGTGGAACACTCCACCCAGAGCCCTATCCAGCAAGTCTCTTCTTCCACATTACCGCCTGCCTGTGATTCTGAGGCTAGCTGAGCTGACAGTGGCCCATTATCATGTGTTGTGGCATCTGGACCATCAGTCTAATGTCCTGGGCTGTCCTGTGCTACTGTTCTGTGCAGGAGAGGAGTGCTTGTCAAATGCCGGCCAGATTACCAAGCCTTTGCTCGCTTTCCAGGAGGAATTAAATCACAAGAACAGAACTAAAGCAGGAAAATACCAGAAAAGAAAACAATGATTGTTGTCGATATTTTATTCCCCTTCTGAAAAGTTCAAGATGCAAAGACTTGGTAACCGCGATGTCCTTATCCTACACTACCTGCTGGTACTTGCTGGAGCAGGGCTCTTCAAAGGATGAGTGAGGAACAATAACAGGGTTTATTGGCTTAGAAGTAGCCTGATCCATGTCCCCCCACCCACCCTGTCCCGCCATGCGAGTCATTACCTGGGAAGCGACTGAACAGAGAAAACCTCTTAAGAGAAAGGCGTCGCGGAGGGGGTGATGCCACTGACGGGGAGAGAGGGGGGGTGACGGCTGAGGGGGGTGGGGAGAGGAGGGGGAGGAGAGAGAGATGCTCTCGTTTACAAGTTAATTCAATATGGGGGCAGCACAATCCTGCTCCTCTCCCAGAACTTATAAGTTCTTTTCAGAAACCCCATTGGAGAAAATTCATATTATTTCTGTACAGAGGGGTTTCTCTACAGCTATCCAGTCAACATATCTGCCTATTGGTGAAGGACGGCTGTTCAAAGAAAAGGGTTCTCATGTTTGACTTACGGTTTCACACATAAAAGCTGTACACATCATAGCGCATGCACACATACACAGATAAAGTACATTGCCTATGCAAAGCACAGAGAACACTTTAGGAAATGGGACAAGGAGTGCAAGAGAGACAGAACACGAGAGAGAGAGAGAGAGAGAGAGAGAGAGAGAGAGAGAGAGAGAGAGAGAGAGAGACAGAAAGAGAGGAGACCAAGTTTCTAAATTGTAAACAAAAGACAGTTCCAGTAATTCCACAACTTTGACTAAATCCTATTGCATCTATAGCTTCTATAAATGACACAAAGCACTGCTTTTTTAATTGGTCTAATACATTAATCAGCTTATAGCATCAATACGCTGGAAACCATGGAAATGTATAGGTCCGATGCTATACTGACATCTGACCTCCAAGTGTCGCTAGCGTGCACAATTCTGGATCTGGTGCTGTTACTTAATGCTGCTTGAAAGAGCGACATGCGTGTGCCCAACACCTACTGACACACCGTCAGTGTCCTGCATTATGGATGCCCTGGCGGGACGCCTGTTCTCGGTGTGCACAAGCACATACACACCTTTCAGCTATCCTATAATGTTGTTGGTTTGCTGTGCATGGCTTTCCTGTCTAAATGTCCCTGGAACACTCCAGCTACAGGGTGCGTGAGTCACACACGTTATGAGTCACCAGAGCCCGTCGCTAGGATGCTCATGTATGCTAGCATGGGACTGGCACGACTAGACTGTCCTCTGCCATGGTCCTTTCTGGCTGTTTGACAAACTTTAACGCCAAAGGAAATACCACGGCACTGGGAAGTTGGAGACCTTATTCCTGAAGAGTGATGAACGAGAGACAGCGAGAGGGAAGGAGATTTGTGGTGTTTGAGAGGGTTTCATATCTGTGTTTGAACATAATCGTTTCCTGTGTACACAGTTGACTGTGTGTTTGTATTTTGATAAATGCATGTGAGCCTGTATGTGTGTGCATGTGAACTTGTGTGTGTGTTTGTGAGGGAGTGAGTGAATGGGTCAGCTTACCCAGGGACTGAGTGCTAAGAGCCATTACTCCATAGAAAGAGAATGGACCCGTCTCGAACATCATATTTTCATTGCCCGCCTCCACCTCCACTCGTCCCTGGAAAACACAACCACAAAGCACACGACCACCATGACTTTCAGGCATAACGCTTCAGTAGAAACTGGGTGGTATTTTAGTAGACAGGGACAATGTGAAATGTGTTAGGAATTGTAAATACATGTTCTGTATTTACATGCAATCTAATACGTTTTTTATTTTGTTTGTGCCAAAGTAGTCCATACATTTTTCTGGATTTAAATCGGAAACTAGACCAAAGGGGTTGTCCAGTGGTTAGGTAACTGAGACCCCTGTCCGTCTCATGAATAATGCATGATTGGGACAGGTGTGTCTGCTGACGTTCCTGTCTCTCTCCCTCTCTCGCACGCTCTTCACACACACACATGCACACACACTCAGCATCCGGTGTCAAAGTGTTCCCGTTCAGTCTCAACCCGATGAGTTGTGAGACACACACATGCAGGTGCAACAACCCATCCTATACTAAACACACACACACACACCTTTCTGAATGGCAGAACTTTAGAAGCTAAGCTCATGTTGCATGTTGTCACCCAAACTGCAACTCAGGAGTCAACACCAGTCTTACTCCGTTCCACACACTCACACACACACACACACACACACACACACACACACACACACACACACACAACCTGGGCCTTGAAAATACTTTGGTCCACTTGATCTGTGGATTAGTCCATGGATCAGTGACAACCATTGGGAGCACCCCAGCTACTTTCATATAATTGATCCGTTTAAACCGTTAAATACAAAATAAAATAACTTAAATACAAATAAATTGTTGGCATTCAGGACCAGTCTCAAACAAGGATGTGGTGAAAGGAATGATGGGCTATATTGAGCTGTTTAGCTAGGACTCATTGCCATGATCTCTGCCCCAGGGAGATATGGGTAATCCCCCCTCCAAATCAGCCCACAGAGAGGGAGGGTGTTCACAGTGTGTGTGCGCGCGAGCGTGTGTGTGTCTATGTGCATTTGAGGGGGAGGGGTGACCTTGGGCCGACCGTAACAAGGGGAGCTGAAGACCGTAACAAGGGGAGCTGAAAAGCAGACCGATTTACTTGCAGAGAGTGCGCATCCTCTACTACATACGTGTGTGTGCGCGCCCGTATCTTTGGTGACACAAGGAGATTAATCAGCAAATAGTTCCTTTGAACAATGTGTGAACAGGGGAACAAACGATGTGACACTGCGTGTACTTACTTACTGAGCTAGCCACCCTCTTTCTCTCACTTACGTTCCATCTCTCTCTCTCTCCCTCTCTCTCCCTCCCCCTCTCTCCCTCGCTCTCCCTCTCTCTTGCTGCGTCAGTGTGAGCCCTCAAATCTCTGTGCCCCCCACTGCTCCCCCCCCTTCCTTCTCATGCTGGTGCAGGGGGAGGGATTTGTAGTTGGATGCTACAGCTCAAGGACCATGAACGTACACAAAGAAATGACAGTTTCTCAGTTTGTTTTGCCATCTTCTCTCCTCTCCTGCATATTTGAGCCCCACCCCCTTCCCTCACTCACACCACTCTTCGTCCTCCTATACTCTGCTCATGTTTCTCCTCACACCATCCTATCCTATCCATCCCCTCCTCTTCTCCAATTTCCTCTTGACGCTCTCCTCTCTTTCTTGTCTTTTTTTCCACCCAATCCTTGTCCTCCGCTGGCAATCGACAATCTCTCTTTCCGTCACCTCCCTCATCTCTCTTATGTAAGAGGAATGTACTAGTGAAAGACACATTCACTTAGATGTCCCCCAGTGCTGAGCTCACCCCACAGACACAAACACACAGAAAGAGAGAGAGAGCGAGAGAAAGATAGTGAGAGACAAAGCAACAATTATATTGTCACAAACTAACACACTCTGTTGTTAACCTTTGCATTAAGATGAGTTGTGCCCGTAATGTAGTTGGTGCATAAGATGTCTGTGAGAGACACACAGATTCCTAGAATTATAGATAGGGCACCGTGCCCGTGATGCAGTTGGTGAGTAAGATGTCGGTGACACACAGATTTCTGGAATTACGGATAGTGCAGTGCCTGTGATGTAGCTGGTGATGACAGTTCTTGGTGGATTTGGTACCTACATTTCTCAGATCACTATTTAAATTAGTTAAATAACAGTACTTGTTCAACCTCCACATCATCTAGTCACTTATGCACATCATAAAAGCTAATTCTCATTATTTTGAACTAATTGCCAATGGTCTGGTACATTCATGCAAATGATTATGTAGCCTACAATTGGCTGCTGTTTCCTACATTATCAATTGCTCATGGTGATCAAAATGTATTATATTGGTTCTCTGTTAAATTGTCTTACCCCCACAAACATCTAGACATTTAGTTCATTACATAACACAATGGTTGAGCCAGTTGTCGTAATTGTACGCTTAATTCACCACCCCCCACTGCATATACAGTTCTGCCCAAGGGGTGTTTGCTAGGTTTACATTTAGCAATCAAATTTGATTCCTTTGTACTATGCAGTTCTAATTGATCATTGGTTTCACTTGTTGCTTGTTTACCCTTTCAGTTAACTATTTATACCTGTGTTAGTTTTGTTGCAAAGTCTTGTTCCTTCCGTAGTTCAGTCTAAGCGTTTGTATATTATAGTCTAGTCCGTCCCTGTTTTGACCTTCTGCCTGCTCTTCCCAACTACGTTTTTGGTTTACTTACTCAGCCCTGTTTGCCTGTTATTACACCCCTTGGCTCTACTTTTGACTATGATTCTGGATGATCTATATTGCCCTGTCTGCGTAGTTACAGATATCTGCTTGTACCTCAAATGCCCTGGGATTAAACAACCCCTCTGCTCTTGGATCCGTCTTAGAGGCCGTTTTTGTTACAACAATGCAGTAAAAATAATATTGTTTCTGTCGTATGCCTGTTAGTGACTCGCTATATCCATCCATATCCTTTCAACTCGCAAGATCAGTGTCTCCAACGCTTAGTGGAGCTCAGCCAAGCTCAACATGGAAAGGGTTCTATCGCGAAACTGGCAGCAAATTATATTTTAGGGATCTCTAAGTGCTTTTACAAACAAGGTGAAACGCAGCACTGCACGTCCTTGGGTTCTGAGATGAACACCTGCAAAATCACAACCTTGCACACTGCCTGGTTCTCTTGCTAATCGTTAAACAATCGTTTATACCCTACCCTAAATAATACCATAAAATCCCACAATAAAACGTTCACAGGCACAGACAGACGCACACACACAGAGAGAGATTTCTCAAATTACAGTATAGATACAAATACAAATGTCTCCGTGAGATTTTGGGTATATCTAACGATGTGTGTGTGGTTTGTGAATCCAGTGTGATTGCTTAGCTTGGAATCCAATCCACACCACAGAAATCATTGACCTATCACATCACACCCTAATTCACAATTACCAGTGCGGTGTGTATACAATAACAGTAGCCTACGATGGAACTGAATGGTTCAGACTGCTCATGAAATTAGCTGCTCGAGCACACATGGACAAAAAGTGAGGCGAGTGTGTACCTGTAGGATGAGTATAAAGTAGTCTACGGGTTTGCCCCTCTGGTACACGTAGTGTTGTGGCGAGCGCTTGTCGCTGTCGTTGAACTTGATCTCCTGGATGACGTCTGGGTGCCTGAGAATCCTAAGCAGGACCTTCTCTGAGATCTGCATGGGGCTGAACAGGCACACCTCTGATGGAGGGGGTGGAGCGGGGCCAGGAAAGACAGGAAGAGAAGGTTGCCAAAAAGGGAGAGAAGTAAATGGGTCGACAGGTGAAGCCCATTAGGATTGAGGGAGAAGAGGGAGGATAGAAGATGGGTTAGAATCCCACAAAGCACCTTGAATCCACAGCATACTAACAAGGTTTCCCGAAACCACATCAATCACCATGTTTACAAAACTGTGTTGCAAGTGTTTTGGTCATCTCTCCCTGTTCGCTTAGGCTCAAGTCCCAACCTGGCTAGCTATGAGAGGGTAATGAGAGAGACAGCCGTGAGGACAGGGTAGGACTTTCACCCTGCTCTACAGACCTACCTGTTGCCAGGAAGCGGTGAGCCGCAAGCATCAGCTGAGGGCTAATCTTCACCTTGCTCTCACCCTCCTGTTTAAAGGCGGAGAAATCCCGCTTATTCTTGTTAGGGTCCACTTTTTTCCTGTTTCTGTTGTCAGCTGGAAAACAAAAAGGGGTGATGAGAGGTGGAGAGGTGAAGAGAAGATCGGGGGAAGGAGAACACTAAGGAAATGGCTGGCTTTTATTCACTATTAAGAAAACTAACTGCCAATCACCAGCTGTTAGACCACCTGTTCCCAGCAGGCCCGCAATGTGCATGCTCAGTACAGCGCACAAATGTATGCTTGTATATCTTTACATGTTTTCCAGTCGTTGATGCAGACTCACTGTAAAGGTCAGACTCATCCAGGATCTCTGATTTGATGATCTCCTCTATGACGTCTTCTAAGGTGACCAATCCCAGCACCTCGTAGAAGGGATCTCCCTCCCCCTCGTTGTTCACCTTCTGAACGATGGCCAGGTGAGACTTGCCTGAGGGGGGAGGGGGAAAGAAAGAGAGAGATAAAGAGAATGAGCGAGAGAGAGAGCGCAAGAGAGAGAAAGAGAGCGAGAGAAAGAGAGTTACTATCATTCATTTGCTCCCTGCAGAAACACCACACCTCTATTCAGAATGATCCTTGGCTACAAGAAGGTCAGGGACAGGATCTCATCTTAATCTCATCAACACTGGGCAGCTGAGTTGAAAGCAAGTGAGGTACTATACTGAAGGTGACATTAGCGTTAGCGGGTGTGCACAGAGTCTGTGGCGTTTCCATTTTCTGCACCCCTCTGTTCTCCTGTCATCAGAGCTGTCAGATATCCCACTGCCGTTTGATCCGTCAGAGCAGTCAGTGAGATTTGGTCTGTGAGGACAGACTGAGCCTGATGCCTTAATATAGACAAGACTTAAAGCTTAGAAGAAACAAGTTGAGTGAACTGCCAGGGTAAGATCATGTGAGACAGGGGGTGGGGTTAGGAGAGGGATAGCGAGAAAGGGGGGGATGGGGAGGAAGGAGACAAAATGAGGGTAATCCACTCTTCTGGCATATTTTTCCCTTCTTCTGCTCTCCTCCATCCTCTCAGAGATGCTCACGAGAGCTGCTCTTGTGCTGTGCACAGGCTTAAGTGTGATTGTTTGATTGAGAATATTCTACAACTAATAGGCCTACCATCTATACCAAACACATAGCAAAAATACACGCTAGCTGGGATTCAAAACCACACACCAGCATGGTGTGATGCCAGTTAACAGCGACAATCGGCTCACAGAGACACGCACCCAACCAATGACCTTACATTCCATAGCCTGACACGCCGGTGTCAAACTCCAGCCAATCAAAGCGCAGAGAATGGACACTGGCAGGTCAGCAGGTATAAGGTCACACAGTGATTATCATGGTGGGTGCTGACCTTAAGAGCTAACATGGCCACCGGTCTGAAGCAACGGCGCAGCCATCTTTAATGAGTCTTAGGAGACATTTTATGCCATGTTAACATGGGCTTTGACTTAAGGCAATGCTGGAGATGAGAGAAGGTCAAATTGAAATGTTGGGCTACAACAATAATTTGCACAGTTGTAGACCCCATGTATAACTCAAAGACTAGAGTTGGAGTTTGTTTTTCAATTCCAATTGTACCCTACCCTACGACTCACTAAAAGTATGACAACCAACACGCTGCTGTCTACAAACGGCTGTTGTCACCACGTTCTGGTTTTGTGGTGACGGCTTTTCAACATCATGTTGGGAGTTGGTCTAACCTCATCTTACGGCATGTGAACACAGTTCTGAGAATGACAGGTGCTATAGGACTGGACAATCATGATGAGTGACAGACCTCTGGTCTGACAATGTTGTGGCTGCTACAATAGTGGCAAATCATGTAAAGGCCTGAGCTAAAGCATCAACACTGAGGCCCTCTAGGGCTACAGATATTCAGTGCTGCTCTCCAGACCAGTTCAGGTTAAGGAGAAAAACTACTGAAGGGGAATATACGAAAATCTAGTCTGATCTGTGTGCAACATAATGTGTGTCACATTTTTCCTCTGCTGTGTTTTGGCAACTAGGCTTTCGAAATTCCACTAATCGATAAAGCTATCAATACAAAGCCAAAGAGCATGTCCACCCAAATGCACATAGGAACATGCATGTGTTCGTGCAGATGGAAATAGCTGAATCAACAGGATTCCACACAAAACGTTTGGAGGAAAAACACACTGCCTACTTGTCAGGCCTAAGTCAATCAACAATCCCAAACACGTCTGCAGACAGACAGATGAAACACACACCACACCACACACACACATCTAGGGAAGAAACACACACCTTTCTTAAACTCCTCCAGCATAGCGTCAAGCTTGGTGTCATGAAACACAAAGTGCACTGGATGGTTGTAGAACTTGGTGATGGTCTTCAGGGTTGAACAATCATCCGGGTCCACAAAGGCCAGGTCCTTCACATAGAGGATGTCGACAATGTTGGAACGCTCATCGTCAAACACAGGGATTCTTGTGTATCCGCTCTCCATGATCTCTGACATGGTGTTGAAGTCCAACACGGCATCCGCTTGGATCATGAAGCAGTTGGACAAGGGTGTCATCACGTCCTCCACAGTTTTGTTCCGGAGCTCGAGAGCTCCTTGAATCATGTTCATCTCCTCTTTCACCAAGTCGTTGTATGGTTCGGTGACTTTTAACATCTCAACCAGCTTCTCTCTGTTGTACACAGTGCCTATCTCCTGACCCAGTAAAACATCCAACAGTTTACTGACAGGGAAAGACAGTGGGAAAGTCAGGAGCATGAAGAATTTTGTTACCGTTATAGTGTTGGCCCCCACTGCCAGTCCGTGGCGAGAGCACAGGGCCTGGGGAACGATCTCACCAAATATCACAATACCAACAGTGGAAGCTACCACTGCCCCCAACCCTGAGCCTATAAGATCATCGAGGAGGATAGTGAGGGTCGTGTTGACAAGAACGTTGCCGAGAAGTAGCGAGCAAAGCAGATAGTTTCCCTTGCTGCGAATGGGCTCGATTTTACGTGCGTATTTTTTTTCTTTCTCAGTGCCACAGCTCTGGACGATGCGGAGTTCCATAGGATCCAAAGCCATCAGCCCTAGGTTCAGCCCGCTGAACATACCGGAGAGCACCAACAAGCAGCAGATAACGATGACCTGCAGCCACAAGGGGAGAAGGGACTTCTTTTCCTCGACCACCAAGAGTTTACCATCGTTCTCTCCAAGAAGTGCCCACCTGCCGCCGTTGGCACTCCTGACGCACAACCCATATTCCTTTTGCGGTTCGCTCTTCCGAAGCGGCTTAATGTTTATGCTGAGAACACCGGTCGTTCCTCTGCTACTGACGTTCATGTAAGTCCCGATACTGAAGTCTTTGGTAAAATCTACACAAGTCCTATTCGGTGTGTCAATATTGTCATCAACGCTATCCTCGTCCTCGCCATCACCTCGTTCCGTAAAGCGGATCTGCGTCCAAGTACCTGAGTGGAGCTGCACCCCGTAAAACCGGAGTAGAATGGTGCTCTCCTCAGTTACCTGTATGACACCGTCATCGGTTGTCGAGGCGGGTTTGTCGCTTCTCTCTAGCCGCATACCAAGCACTTGGCTTCCGCTGTTGCTGACACTCGATGTAGCTGTCTCGGTCCGTCCTCCGACGGCGCCCCACAGAAAAACTATTAAAGTTAGAACATATCCCTGCTGCCCACTCCATTCTGTCGCCATGTTTGTTTCACTCTTCGGCGACCTGAGAATAGACGTCACTTACTCATGCCTCATGGCTCCGCCTATCTGTTTTCAGCGCCTAACGGGCGCGACAGGTACAGAAACACGCGCGTACACATAAATATTTTTCATGGTATTTTAAGCAACAGATAGACTATGTCCAAGCCAACTGGCAAAATTATTTAACCCTGTCATTTTCGTCTACAACAATTTACGCATCACAATAACACGACACTCATGATTGCATGGCTTATTCATAAAGCCTTCTTTTTTCATTTAAAATTCATCGGCTACCATGAATGTTTTCTTAATCATCATGAGGTGCACGCTACAGCTAATGAATATGCACCATCACATTTTGCTGTGACTGCCGAGAGCAATGCGGCATACTGAATCCTGCGGTGGCCAGCGGTTTCCCATCCAATTGTAGTTTAAAGACCCAGCTGTTATGCAAAGGGGATAGTGTGAGTCCTTGTCTCTGCACCATCCCGCATCTCTCTAACTCGGCCTTATCCTAGACTAGGCGGAGGGACGCAGAGGGGAAACTTGGACCATGCAGACTGCACTCGGTGTATGGCAAAATGTGTTTGGTCAGCATTCCATTCTTGGTAGCGAAGCACCCAATAGCAAATTTAGAATGTGAGGTTATATTTAGCTATCATATAGGGTACTAGAGTTGAAGGAAATTGCATGGGACCTAGGGTTGGAAAGGGGTCGATTATTAGGCCACCATGGCAGACAGTGCAGGTCAGAGTGTATTATGCAACTGTAAAGCCTAACGCAAGCCCTGACCCTCTCATTCAATGTGACGAGGTTTTTAACCTACTGAGATTTTAGCCAGCAAGAACTAACGATTAATCAGAAAAAAACATTATAGTCTACGTTATATTCCTTTATATATATTTTTTCACTGCAGAACGTGTCTGGTCTTTCAGCTGTGACCTACAATTATGTAATAGAGCCTGCAGTTATCTATCCCATCCACCGATACAACCAATGAGGCTGCAACATTCCCACGGTCACATCCTACCGTTCTCTGAACTTACACTACCACCTAGTGGTTAATGTGAGAATGGTTCAATAATGACGTACATTGAGTCAATTGAGGCTACTGCTTCTATTATTAGATAGTTCCTTTATGTCTGGGCCATTGACAGAAACGTATAACGGAATAGGCCGATACCATTTTCAAATAAACACGTAACTACAAAATCAAAAATAAAACATTTGAAGAGAAATATTTTTATTTTGAGAATACACATGGTATAACAATCAGTGGCCTATATGTAATTAATGGTGTAATTCAATTATACACATGCCCATCTACAGTGAAAATACCTTAAAATTGAATATAAGGTCACAATTTAGATTTGTCCTGAGATTCATTGGCTGCTATTATGATGCTTTTTGTTCATGTACGAAAATACAAACCAAGTACTTTTTTTTCTATTTTACTTGTCTATTATTGTTCCTTCATTTCATCACCATTCAAAACATATTCCTTAAAATTGTACAAATAACAAGTTATTAGCAATTGTATAGCTATTGTGCAATTGTGCAATTGTGTTTTATTAGCAATTGTATTGACCCAACGTGGCAGTTATAGCTCAAATAACTGCCACGTTGGGTCAATACAATTGCTAATAAAAAAAACTAATTGTTTACACCACCTTTACAATAGGTTGAATCAGACTTCTGTGCAGATTTAATCTAATTCAAACCTTGAATGAATGTGAAGAGGAATTGAGATATCATTCGATCTTTCATCTTAGAATGCACAAAATAAAATCATATTTGAATAAGAAAGGAACTGTGAACAAAATGGTAGATCGAGAAGAAACGTATATATTAATCTCACAATAGGACAGACACACACATGCGTGAAGGGAGTGGCAACATCGAGTACACACACACTCACACGCATGCAGGAGTGTCCACCTAAGGAATTTGTTCACTGCATTTGTCCCATCCAAGCTGCTCTTCCTCCAAGGAAAAGCAGCCAGGAGCAGCGGACAGCCATATCAGCGGTGCCTGGGGACCAAGTCCAAGTTACCATGCCCATGTCTTGGTCAGATGAGGTTAGAAAACAATTACAGAATAGTTATAGCATATCAACAATATTGTTCCATATAAAACACTCTTAGAACTGCACGACACCACAGTATGATAGAACAAGTTTAAACTGGGAAATTAATTACTCAATCCACTGTAACCCTGCCAAGTGCAAGTGTGGCTAGGTATGTCTCTGCCTATGTGTGTGTTAGTGTTTGTGCAAGTATGTGTGTGCATCACTGCAGCCGTCCATCTCCTCAGCTCCTGGGGCTCTGCGTCTGTCTGTCCGGGAGGAGAACCTCCATGTTGTAGCTGATCCTCTTTGACTGCAGAATGCTGTACGTGTTATCGAAACGCAGAACATCTGCACAGCGCAACAAAAACAGAGTGGGAATGAGAGTAGAACTCACAGAGTGCCTGTTCAAGGACTACATAGGCTACCAGCCATCAATGTTGTGTGTATGTGTGTGTGTACTTCATTGAATGCAAAAAGAATGGACGGCATGACAGCTCCCCAAAAGTGAAGCCAAAACATCTCGATCGCCCCCTGGTGACTGGCTGCAGTATAGGTATTTTTTTTTTTAGATCAGTTTGTTTTTAATTAGTTATTTGATTATATAAAAAGGGGTTAGTGTGTGCTTGCAATTGGGTCGGGCGAGTATATCTCGATACCGCTGTTCAATCACTACTGCGCAGACTCTGGCTCCAAATGACATCACCAGCACAAGATGGCAGCACCCGTATCCGGGATATTTTGGTTTAATTTTTGTACAGTGGGAGGGAGACGCGCATCTTTTTTTTTAAATACAGTCTATGGTGTACTTACATACTCCCGGCTCATCACAGGTGAGCGAACTGTCTTCTGGGACCATGTGGGCATTGTAGCGCTCACTGGGCAGCACCTGGAGCATGTCCTCCACCTTCTGAGTCCCCCCCTCCTGAGTGCGCCTAAAAACACCAAACCCGATATCGGCCCCGTCACTTGCAAACTGCCACCTACAGGGGAAAGAAGGGTGAAGGATAAAGGAGAGCATTCCAACCTTCCCAGAATAGTTTGTAATCCAGTCCTGTAATTTCTCAATGGAAACCTAGTCCTAGAAAGTAGCAGGATGCTTCAGGCTTAGTTATAGTGGCAAAAGAACACTCCAAAAGGTTAGAAGTTAAGTACCTCAGAAGGCTGCTAGGGGTGGTGATGTCACACTCCAGTGTAAAGACAGAGCCTCGACTGATGGTCATGCTGTTGTCATACTGAACCTTCACTGAGTCCTGAACATAATAGGTCTTGGGCACTGTTCCGCCATAATTGATCTACACACACACACAAAAAGACACTTTTTGCAACTTCAGATGCATTCTGTGATAGCGGAATACTTATCTTCCTTCCTTCCAGTCCACCCCTCCCTGTCCACATTTCTCCACAGATGCACACACATGCATCCAACACACATACACACACACACACTCTAGCTATTAGTTTCTTGAAATGTCCTCTGTAATCCAATGTGAATCATGTGTCATGTGCTCCCCTCCTCCTCACCATGGTCTGACAACGTGGGTTACCATCCGGGTCTGTCAGAGACCCACCATACACCACAGGCAGCTGCTCCGGGTCAATGTGTTTACGTAACACCTCTTGCCAGTTGGCTGTGGACAGTGGGAGAGAGTGGGGAACACATCCTTATCTCATTCTCTTCATACACAGAAGCAGTATGATCCTGTATGAAGAATGTCCTTACCTCCCAGCACAACAATCTTTTGCCGTGTCCCTTCACACAGGAAATGTTTGACGAAGTTGTAAGCCATGGGGAAGAGCTTAGGAGCTGCCGGTAAAGGGAGAGAGACACATATATAACGTGACACATACACACATCCATACGCACTCAGACACACCGACTTGTGAAAATAGTTAACTCACTATTGATGAGAAACACCTTCTTGAGGCCTTCAGGATAGTTATCCTCAAACATGGTGAGCATCTGCAGTAGAGAAAGAGACAAGTGTCAAAAGGACAGAGGATATGACACATGGTTTTTCGTCCGGGAAAGCTCAACCACATCGGAGCTGATATTCAAAAGGGAGCCTAGGAGGTGAACATACAGTACCTCTCCATAGGCTTCCAGGGCAGGCTTCCACAGGTGCTTTAGGCCCAACCCCTCACAATCATAGATCAGAGTTATGGTCTCGATATTTGTACCCAGCTGAGAGAGAGATAGGGAGAGGAGGAAAGAGAGGCACAGAAAGAGAAAACATTTGTAAAATGTTAAAAAAGGCCCCTAGGCTCTGGCTAAGGATGTATAGTGTGGAAAAGCCCTAAATAGTAGTATGTCCCATTGACCAGTGTTTCAACAGTAATCCGGGAAAGAGAAAGGAGATAGTTATTCCGTACCTTCTCAGACTGTCTCTGACACTCCTTGCGTAGCATTTCCGTGTGCCTGATCTTGGTCTTCATGAAGTCCTGCTTGGTGGCCGACATCATGAGGCCTTTGGGGTCCAGCGGACCAATGATGTCGTACCAGATGGGACTACCGTCGCGGTCGTAGCCACACATCCCCCCAGGCAGGTACTTTTCTATCACCTGGGAGCAGAGCCGCAATGAATGTCGTACCCATTGGTAATTATCATTTTCAGTTAAGGCAGGGCTGGTTTGGCCATTACAGAGTATCTAACTCTCACTTATCTGGTGGGAGACCCGTCACATGTTTGGTGTTGTATTTCATCAGAACTTAAGTATCAGCTGTCTGTTGAAATATGTCAGTATGCGAGCATGTTTGCGTGTGTGGGTGTGGAGGTAAACGCAAAATCTACCACCAGCTTGTTGTTAAAACATGACAACCCAGGATATGTGACGTGTGTCGTAGATACAGTGACAGCTCTATCTTACCATATCAAACCATAAAATGAAAGGAAGAACAAAGACACTGCTGAGATTGTGTGGCAAACTTTAAGCCAGTGGTAACCATTGGTTACTTTTTCATAGTGCCCTCTGTCAGAATCATTGTGACAATACCTCAGGAGACTTCCAGTCAGAGATGATGGTGTCTGCTTTCATGAGTCTCCTGAATTCCACGTGCTAATGAGCAAAGAGAGAGAGTAGTCAGACACAGACACCGTGGATGAATGTGAAAGGTTCACGAATGTTCAAGAATGCTAATTTTCATGTTTTAATACACTCTTCATATGTCAATCCTAGTCATCTGAATACAATTTTTTGTGTTCATGTGCTTGACACTTTGTCTAACCTGTTTTCTATGTCTGACATGTTTGTCCCTCCAGTTGGAGTTTACTGTTCGTGATATATTGTTACGCCCTGTCGTTTGTGCTCCCATCAGGTGGTGACCATGAAGAAGAGGTTGATTACATCAGAGTAACTGCGACATGAGGTATCAACTTATTTTTGTCATATTGGCTTCATCTATACCGAGAGCTATCTGACCTTCATTCTTCAGAAAGACTTTGCAAAGCCACCACAAGATTTATTATTTTACTGGTTATTTTATTGACTTCGCAATTATCTCTTCTTTCTTATATCAAGAATGTATTGTCTTAAAGATGTGTATGTGTGTGCGTGACACAGTATAATAAGAAGCTTGATGAATAGACATTCTTTTTGCAGGAGTCGTTTTATAATCCCTAAACAAAAAACTCAAGGGACAAAAAACTGATTACAATTCTAAGCCCCCAACCAGTATTTTTAGTTTCCTTAACATTAATTCTAACCTAGCCATTATGCACAAAAATCTATGTATTTTTAAGTAGAATTTCCATTTTGTCCCCAAAGTGTTTGTATCTGTTGGTTTTGGCTGATGGATATTTGAAGCGGGAACCCAAAGGCAAGGTCTAAAACTCTAGGTACAGAGGGTGGGTGCTGTCAAACAGGATGGATCCTGCTTTCTTTAACAACTGCTCTTATATATAAATCTGGGAGTTCACTGTTGAGTATCTATGTATATAGAACATAGATACGTACAGAGAAGTGTACACACTGAACACAAACTGTTTGGAGAGGAAACCTTGAAGTGTAAAACTAGCATATGTGAAGACCTTATTAGCTATGAAATAAACATTGAACTTAACATTGAAAAAGGTTCTTAGATACCTTTCTCAGCATCGCATCAGCTTTTTCAATGTTGAAGCTCCGAGCTGAAAATAAAGGAAGAAACAGACAGAAAGAGACACAAAAATGTTGGCTAGCAAAGCCAGTTTGCTTATTATTCAGAATTTAAAAAAATAATTTGTGATCATGTGCACATAGGTTGCCATGTATATGTAAACATTCTGGCCACAACACTGATATTTCCAGCTTGAAACATTTAAATTTTTTATGGACAGAGAGGAAATTGCATGGGAGAACCGAAGCAAACCTTTGATCATAACTCATTATTACATTTAGTCATTTAGCAGACGCTCTTATCCAGAGCGACTTACAGTAAGTACAGGGACATTCTCCTCGAGGCAAGTAGGGTGAAGTGCCTTGCCCAAGGACACCATGTCATTTTGCACGGCCGGGAATCGAACCAACAACCTTCTGATTAATAGCCCGACTCCCTAACCGCTCAGCCATCTGACCCCCATTATTGGAGAGTGGGTTGTGTAAGTACGCAAACCTTTAAAACGAATGAACTTTAGAATTCTAGTAGTCATACTAGAATAGTCAAAAGCCTCAGACCGGCACAGGTTGGGGGCCTGTGCAAATATTGAACTAAATGTGGACCCATATTGATTTGCACTTTCCTTGAAATAGTACCCAGTACGTGGAAGAGTCAACCCACGCACACACACATGTTCGTGGTGTTCCCTTCAGTATGTCTACCATATTCCCTGTATGACACAACACTACTTAATATTATTCCCTTTTTCTGTTAAGTTATGTATTACTAAAATTGTAATAAATGGTCTGTTGGGAATAATTACAGGTTGGAATATAAATCAAACTAACCATGAGACACACTATAGCTATCTCAGCTTGTTTTCCAGATTCTAGTCCTGTACACATGCTTCTGTACTTACTGTGCCTTAATCCACCTAACTGTAATCCACACCTTGAATTGTCTATTATCTTGGATTACAGGCCAACTGCTTGGCTGGCACACACTTCTTCTCAGGGTATAGTATTCCCATCGTGTAGAACAAGTGAAAAAACATAATTAAAACAGTATGATTGGGGACATTTGTCATACTTGTTAAAAGTCACACCAGGGATAAGAACAGGGAGCTAACCTTTCTCTTTCTATCCTCTGGCAAAGTAAACAAGATAATGAGCCCCATTTTAACGATCTGAAACGCAAGTATCAAAACGCAAAGCGCAAGTAACTTTGTGGGCAGGACTCCGGCGCGGTTGCTATTATGCCGGCGGGATAAATGACTTTGCGCCTGGCGCAAATCTAAAATGGGTTGGTCCGAAGTAGCTACATTACTAATGGGTGTGGTTTGGGCGTAACGTGCAATAAACCAATCAGAGCGTCATCTCACATTCCCTTTAAGAGCAGCGCTTGTTCCATGGCGGATTGCTATTATAATGGTGGATTTGCCAGGCGCACGCCAGGAGCGGTTCACAGCCGAGGAGACCGACGTTCTAGTCAGGGCCGTAACAGATAGAGAAGTGACATTGTATGGGAAAGGCAGATCAGCTTTCTCATTGCACAAAATTGCCCGCTCATGCTGCTCATTTCTTTTTTCTTTTCTTATTGGTGGCCAAGCCGCGAAGCGGCGAAGCCACTTAAGTGTTTCTACCTTTTCTTATTATTATTGGTGGCCAAGCCGCGAAGCGGCGAAGCCACTTAAGTGTTTCTACTTTTTCTTATTGGTGGCCAAGCCGCGAAGCGGCGAAGCCACTTAAGTGTTTCTAACTTTTCTTATTATTATTGGTGGCCAAGCCGCGAAGCGGCGAAGCCACTTAAGTGTTTCTACCTTTTCTTATTGGTGGCCAAGCCGCGAAGCGGCGAAGCCACTTAAGTGTTTCTACCTTTTCTTATTGGTGGCCAAGCCGCGAAGCGGCGAAGCCACTTAAGTGTTTCTACCTTTTCTTATTGGTGGCCAAGCCGCGAAGCGGCGAAGCCACTTAAGTGTTTCTACCTTTTCTTATTGGTGGCCAAGCCGCGAAGCGGCGAAGCCACTTAAGTGTTTCTACCTTTTCTTATTATTATTACACTTCTTCTGCCATTGGAGTCTATGGCAGCCCCTAGAACCGTATGGTAAAAAGTTGTGAATTTTGGCACACTCATTAAGCACAGTCCCCTCTTTATATTCACCAAGTTTCATGTCTCCCATTGAAGCACTCTAGCGCCACCAACGGGTCAAAGTTGGACTTGTGTTTACACACGTAACTTTTGAACCGTATGACCGATTTTCAAAAATGAGGTACCATTGGATTCCCTGGGTCAAGACGAGTTCAACACACCCTATGACGTCAATTTCCGGTTATATAGATTTTCCGCCATTTCCGGTTTTATCGAAAACCTTTGAAAGCCTACTCCTCCTACAATTTTTCTTTAATCTTCCCCAGAATTGGCACACATCATCGTCAGAGCAACCCTCACAGAAGTTATCCAAAGATTTTTGATTTTCAAAACCGTTTGTCCGGTACAGCCAATCAAAATTGCAGCAAAGACACCAAACAGGAAGTTGGGTCATATCTCAGCCAATCCTTGAGAAATCAACACCAAACTTGGTATGATGACTCGGAACCCTCATCTGAGGATGTCCAAACAATTTGGTGTCATGTGATCACTGGGCGTGGCCGCAGGATGCAAAAATGTGTTTTGGCCAATAACTGTTGATTCGTTTGCCTTTATTAAGTGATTCCTTTGTCTCATGATATCTTGGGACATCCCGTGTGTGACACATGATAACTTGTGATAACAGCCGAATTGATGCGGCCGCCATTTGAATTTGAGTTTTTTCTGTACTCCTCCTACAAATGTTTTCCAATCTTCACCAAATTTGGCAGAGATCATCTTCAGACCAAGCCTCACAAAAGCCATCATATGTTTTTTGGATTTTCAAAACCGTTTGCCCGGTACGGCCAATCAAAATGTGCCGTTAAGCCAGCAAACAGGAAGTTGGGTCGTATCTCAGCAAATCTTTGATGGATTCGCACCAAACTTGTTGCGTGTACTCGTAACCCTCTTCTGAGGATGTACAACATGTTTTATGGGTCATTCGATTGCTTGGCCACCTCATTGCTGCTTGCAGCTATATTTATTATTACACTTCTTCTGCCATTGGAGTCTATGGCAGCCCCTAGAACCGTATGGTAAAAAGTTGTGAAATTTGGCAAACTCATTAAGCACAGTCCCCTCTTTATATTCACAAAGTTTCATGTCTCCCATTGGAGCACTCTACCGCCACCAATGGGTCAAAGTTGGACTTGTGTTTACACACGTAACTTTTGAACCGTATGACCGATTTTCAAAAATGAGGTACCATTGGATTCCCTGGGTCAAGACGAGTTCAACACACCCTATGCTTGCAGCTATATTTCAAATTCTTATTTTTATATATATTTTATTTTTTTAATTGTTATATTTTTAACTTGTTTAGTTCTTAGAATTAGTTTAACAATTGTACTTTTTAACTTAATTTAAGACCCGTATATGTTTATTATTTGCACCTTCCTGCCACAGTAAATTCCGTGTTTGTGTAACATAGGCTACATGGTGAATAAACCAAATTCTGATTCTGATTCTGATGGAGATGGGAGAAGAAACCCACCCAAATTAGCTCCTGTTAAACAGGCGTGGGAGGAAATTTCCACAGTTGTTAAATCAAGTTCACATACATAGAGATTTCTCATGAAAATCTTTTTATAATCATTGAAGAAATGTAACACGCCATAAATCAAAACAATGTAACGTAGTTTTGCAGGAAGAAGACCCTGGCCTCGCCAGCAGTGCGCACGGACCAAGCTTGCGCCCTTAAAATAGCATCTGAATAACGCGCCATTGACTTTAGACTACGTTTTTCCTGGTCAGTGAAATTGTTTTTCTGAAACTGCAAAATAGCACCAGGGAACGTTTGCGCCGGAACACGCCTCCTTTTTTCGCTGAACCTCCCCCGGGAGCGCAAAGTCATTCCCTAATTTACCGACGTGCATCTGTGGAGGGAAAAGTCCGCTTTGCGTCGAGTGCAAACTAGGAATGATACTTGCGTCGTTGACAAAGTCAATTGCGCTGGGTGCAAGATAGGGCCCAATATGGGCAAAGGGGAAGAGGGCAGGGTGGGGCTCATCACTAATTGGTCAATCAAAAAGGATACATTGGCTGATGTTGACTTACTAAACCTTACAAAACAACAATGCTGACCCCAAGTAGTGATAGGACATTCGCCACAAATAAATAAAGAATGTACACCATTCATTAGAGATCCTATTGGGGCACCCTATTTTGAATGTTTTGTACATTTTACATTGTATTCATTTAGTATACACTTTTATACAAAGCATACATTTTCTGTTTGACAATTTCAAGAGATCTGAAGAGAAGGTTGGAACAAGTTGATGGGACTGTGACGGACAGGTGCACGGACTCCTACATTGTTTAGCCAATGTATTAATTTCCCAACATAGGCATATGGACCTTTTAACCTAGAGGTTAAAAGATGCAATTACTTATGCATATTTACAAGTCCCAGTAGGTACAATTTTAGGGAAAAGTGACGGTTTGCAATTGTGGTACAATCAAGTTTGTCAATAAGACAAGTTTTTATACCTTGTATTTATTTATTTATATGTATTTATTATGACAATTGTGTTGACAGAACAGTTTACATTTCTTTGACAAGAAGCGCATTGTCTGTGATGATCACAACCTTTTCCAAACGTCTGAGATGCCAAAGTGAGTGTAGGCCGGGGGCGTTGCTAAACTCTTATTACTGGGGCGCGTGCCCCAGTATAAATCTGCTGTGCCTCAGTAAAATCTCAAATTTAAGTTAACAATTTACTTTATTAATCAGTGCATTGATTTTGATTGATAATCCAGGAAAAAAGAAATGCAGTATCCCAATAAATGCTTGTAAAAGCAAAGCAGTTGAACCGAAAACACAAACTGCCTGCAGAATTCCATATCAGCGCGTTTTCTGTGCTTGCTAATAGCCACTGCAGCGCTCACACAGAAGTCCAGGTGTCGGCAAGTCAGAATTGAGGTAGGCTAAGAAAAAATTCAGAAACTAACGACGTTGCTAAATAATAGGCCTACCGATCATTTTATTTAGACTGAAAAATAATAACAACAATATAACATGAAGCTCACAAAAATTGTATTTTCGCTCAAATTTATGTGAAAAAATTGGCATTCGGTCACATTAAAGGCCAAGTGGCAGGTTTATTTTTCCAACGAATTTGCGCTATTTGCTTGTTGGTAATAAACATTTAAACTGTTATCCATTGTATTTGATGTTGTTGGGTGTCACAAAAACGGAATATAATACAAAAAAGTAGCTACTTTTTGCAATGATTCTTCTTTCCCCCACAATGTATTGCATGACATCACGTTGGGGAGACGACAGACCAAAGCCCGCTTTGAGGCCATTGAAATCGATTAGAAATAAACACTACGCTAGTACCAGAGAATGTCTAATATGGGCTCTGATAGTACCATCAAAACGTGGGACATCTAATCGGAAATGTGTTTACAATGTCGGGGAAAATATTTAATTAGGGATGATCTTGGGGAGATTTTACAGTTGGGACTGGCAAATTAGCCCATAGCTATCCCATAACTAGCATGATGTCTTCTATTTCTAGATCTAGATAAGTTAACCGGTAGTACTAGTTTACTTATCTGAACTACAGTAACGACATGATTGTCCGGGACAAGTGGATTTTTTTGTAGGGCAAGTGGAAGAGAAATGTACTTGCCCCACTGGACAAGTTTAAACTCAAACAAAATAATATGCCATGTTACCAGCTTGCAAATAGGCCTACTGAGGATAGCCTACCAAAGTGGAGTTAGTCAATCTCGTTAGCGATGCTAGCTAACATTAGTTTTTTAGCTGTATATAACATTTCACTGGGTCTTGCAGCTGTTTGATTGACTGAAATTATTAGTAAACGTTCTACTAGCCATTTGCCTACTTTAACAAGTCACAGTATTTCCAAGCCCTGATAGTGTAACTGAGAAGACGCAGTAAATAATTCCTCTTTCAAGTAATAAGCCCCTTTTCAAGTGTTGAGCATTAAATTAGCTGCACGGTCTGTAGAGATATTGGGACAAAGCTGCAATACAGTACATAACAGAAAGTGTTTCATTCTGCAGAAATTGTCTAAATGTTTAATGTAAAAAAAAAAAAATTATAACACCTCAATTGTTATCATTTGTATAATATTACAGCTCATCTTCGTTGGTCAAAGGCACAATCTCTACCCGGACGTGACTTTTGTGCATGGAAAAGTGAAACGTAAATGTAGGCTACTTGTCCAAAGGACAAGTGCCTCAAAAAGTTAATGTCAGGCCCTGAATGAACACTGTCACTAGATAAAAAGAAAAAGTTGACTTTCACTCGGTGCTATTCACTGACAGTAAAAAAAAATTATATGTGCACTGCTGTTCGTAGACTAGCTCCAGAGCTCGTTGCTGCGTTGCTAAATGATAGCAACTCACCAGGATACTTCACCAACTCTCCACTCATTCTCCTCGGACCATCCATTTAATTGACTTTGACGGCCATCAGGTCTCAGCAATTCCTCATTTGCCCTCTCATGTCTACTTGGTTAAAAATTATACGGCTGCGGGCCATCATACACATTAGTGGTTTTTGCCACCTCTTCTTCATCCCAGTCAGTCGCCATAGTTCTAGTACTAGGCTGAGGCTACTCTCCTCCACGACTCCCTAACATGACGTCATCGCCGAATTGCGTTAATATGCTAATGCTAACACCAAAAACTGGTCTTTAACACCATTTGGAGACACCATTTGGAGATTTTTTTAATGATTTACATATCTTGAGTGCTTCCTGTACCGATTAATCAACAGTGGTGTTCAACCTGCAATATGGCCTTTAAAGATGCTGTAAAGTGGAATTGAAAATGAGTTTTAAGTTCATCACATCACAGAAGAATGTGTTGTTAACTACCCATCCAAACTCGAATAAAAAAAAAAAACACCAACATGTATGTTTAATTAGCTGAGTAACAGAATGCAGCCGTCCGATCTGACGTAGATAGGTCGCTGTGACGTATATAGGTCGGGGTTTGGCTCAGCCTATACAAAACTTGAGCTGAAAACTTAAAAGAAACTGAAGTTTTCGCGTTTTGCACATGCTTTCAGGAACTCATTTCACACGTAGGCTATAGAATGTACTGAGAAGCAAATCATGGAATTTGCTTTGCAGCATGGGCGGCGCTAGGGAGGGGCTAGCAGGTGCTTCAGAACCCCCAAGAAAGACCAAAGCACCCCGATAGCACCCTCAAAAATATTGCTCATTTATTAATAGTATTCAGGCCCGGAGTGGCCATCGGGAGAATCGGGAGAATTCACGGTGGGCCGCTCTGCCCGCTCATAAATTGGCCCAGCAGATCGCCTGCTTTCTCTTAGTTTTTTTCACACACCGAATAAAACGATATGTGTTAAGTTACTGTGACTGATAAGTAAGCTAATAGGCTACACTAGGTTTTAATCTAAATAAACGCATGATCAGACCGTGGATTAAAAAGTGCCGTTTTCAGTTGTCGCCATGCTCTCTTTCTCAAACACAAGTGCGTGTACCAAGTTTGTTGCCACGGAGACAAGCTTAAACAATCATTTATTGTTGTGGAGTTAGCAAGATTAAGCTGATGCAAAAAGAATCAAATGGATGGGGGAAAGATGCCAGGAGGAACTGAAAAAGCCAGGTAAAAAAAGAAAGATCTGTCACTTCATAAATCTAGGTTCCTGCAAGGGTGGGAAAAATATGTTTTCTCAAAAGCCCTGAATCTTTCAGGTACAAATTTGGGTTGTAATTTCCAGAAAATATTACAATATGAGTCCAACGAAATATTTATATTAGCCTACAGAAAGCTCAAAAAACTATTTTGCACAGATATTAATGCAACAAATTGCGCTCGCGCGCTGTGCGTGCTCGCATTCATGTGAAGTTCCGATTTCACCTCGCATCAAAACCTTGACTAGGTTCTAGGTTTGGGTTAAGCCACGATTGTTCAACGTATGGCTCGGCCCCTGATGGGGGATGGGCTGGCTTTGGCCATTACACTGCCGGGCTGAAAATGGGTCCCATTCCGGCCCAGGCGGCCCTGATAGTATTTATATATAATATATAGAATTGCGCAGCTCCCCCTGTCAATGATCTAGCACCCCCTTAGCACCTGCATTAAAAATTATCTGGCGTCGCCCCTGCTTTGCAGCATCTTTAACTATCAATGTCCCTGGCAAACCTGATATCAAACTTACGTCCCTCAACTGTTGTACAGTGAGTTAAGCAAGGGGAGTTTCTATAGTGAATTGTGTTGCGCACATTTTGTGTGCAGCAAGCTTGGAAGAAACAAAAAGGGATTTGAGTAGCCTAGTGCCCCAGTTGAGCTTTATCTCCAACGCCCCTGGTGTAGGCTATTGCCTAAGGGAACAGACGATGATACTGGCTCATATAGGCTATATACTTTAATTTGTCGTTAGGCGAAATGGTAAACATTGCGAACCCTGTAGTCCTTATTGTAAAGTCTCAGTGACAATTTTGGTTTCGCATTGATATATCTATAAACTATTTAGTAAAAATAGTTTATAGAAAATAGTAAATTACTATTGAATTGAACAGCTGAACCAAGATTATGGGGTCAATATCAACGTGAAATATTTCTTGTTATCCATGTTCTTGTTACTCATCCTGAGGACAATGGGTATTGAGTGTGATGTGTTGACAACACAAACCGCTGAGTTTCACATTTGGGAGATTATGATGGAGGCATGCTACAGGTGCATGATAGTTGTAATCTCACCTCGTAGCCAACGAAGGAGGTAGTGATCATGTTGCGCGGGAAGGTTAGGGAGAATTTCCTCAATTCTCTTTCGAAACTGACAAAGTAAATTGAATAAATCAATAAAATTCACAGTAGGCCTATGCTTAAAAATATTAAGCCAAATTGGCGAATGTGAAATGCCTAATGTCATCATTAACTGAATAATATTGGGGTAATTAACTTGCGAATAATGAATACAAACACCTCTATTGCAAAGTACGTATATAGATACATCCTTTTATTTCTAATATGATGTCCAGTCCATGGAAGTTAATCTACTTTATTAAGTTCAGGCTATAGGTATAGCCTACTATATAGCCTACCTATTGTAGCCTACTACAGCCTACCCATTGTACCATAATATTTTAAAGAGTAGCCTAGTCCATATCCAATTCCCCCGGTGTAATGGTCATTACCTGCTCTAAGGTTTCCGACTGCTTAATGCTCAGGTCACCGACTCGACCACTCATTTCCTCGGTTGCCAATGTCGCAGGTAGACAATCACACAGGTCCTGTCCTGTCAAAACGGTAAGAATGAACACTCTTGGGATTGAGTGGTAGCCTACTCTGACGTCGCTCCTCCCCGACTCGACACGCTTTGGAATAAAGGTCTTCACACCCATAGAGCTGTTTTGAAGTTACACACATAGGCCTACTTCACGTAGAACAAAGTAAAAACACATTGAAGCCATTTAAAAATATATATAGCTACACTAAAGATACTTTAAAAAAAGTAATTCGCTGTACATTTATTTAATGTTTTGTAGGCTATTTTAACGTTAAACATGTAGGGGGTCGTTTGAATAGTTCACTAATGCAGGTTAAGTAATGAACACATTCGTTTTGAATTTTGTTTTCCACTACTGAAAAATATAGTAACCTGACCACAGTCAGGTTGAAAATAGTTGCTTTACTTGTACACCATGCTATGACAAACTACGCAACACTGACCCCGCCCGACCACAGATGAGACTACAAGTGAAGTGATTTAAATTGAACTCTAACGCGGCATTTAATTCCAGGCATATCTCCAAAGGTCCCACGCCAAGTTAGGGCAACTAACCAATGCTCTCTGGTAGAGCATTTGACAGCAAATCAAGGTACACATCCCACCCTGTATTTCACTTGGGATGAAAACACACATTATTATAAACTGAGACAGTGGCTGCATAAAACTTGATTTTACTCGACAAATGAAATACATATTTATAAATGAATATTATTTGAAGAGATCACCAAAACCCAGATACCAGGTGTCACCAACTAAAGATGGTGGTCATGAATAAATACAGGTGATTTACACAAAACAATATCATTAAACAGTTATTAAAAAGCATAAAAATACTTTTTATTTAACTTCATGGAAAGTTCTATTAATCACGAATAGTGTGAAAGATAATTCCTTAAGTTAACGCCCATAACAGTAAAATTGTACTCCAGTTGCACAGGAGAAAGAAAATCCATCCTGAATTATCTAAAAACTGTAAGTAACTCTCCTGCTTGGAACGTCAACGTATTAGCCGCTTGCGGCTGACAAGACATGAAACGCTGCCATCCCAGAGAGATATCCATCTCACACCAGAACCAACTGCTCGCAACAGATCTGGGAAGTAGCCCTGAACACAAACAAAGTTGTCGGATTAAAGTAGACTGTGGACTAGTACAGGCAAGTTCTACAAACTCATCCAATAATGATCTTTTTCAGGTATAGGGCATACATGTGCAAACTTTGAAGGGCGACTTTTCAGCATGAGAAGGGCACAAACTCTGCAGTAATTATGGGAGAAAGATTAATGGTTAAGACAACATAGCTAAAAGCCCTCCATTTTAATACTAGATCAGGCACAAATAGTGGGCAGCAAATACACCCAGAGACTGCTACTTTGGTCGATATAAGAGAGCCAATCATTTTATTCTTTGAATGGAGGTGTTTTGATCCATACGGGAACGCTCCCTCCCTTCCATGTGTTGTAGCACCAGGACACCTGGGCAGTTCCCTCACCACCATTTAAAGTGCATTAGAACACCGGAAATTTGTGTATTGACTGGATACATCTGTGTTTAAAGCACTATAAAATCGGTTCATCACAATCAAACTGTACTGCCTTGCAAAGACATTCAGCACAGTTATTGAACTGCTGCGGCAAAGGACATTGTGATAAGGGATGACCCGTGGCAAATCTCTGATCAAAAATCAGCAGGTGAAGTCACCAGTAACATAAACAGGAGTCTCAAAATCACACCAAGTTAATTTCACTGTTCTGAGTTCAGCATTGGACACTTCAACTCCCATGAAGCAGTGCAGTGCAATAAAAGGAGAAACTCAGGTACTGAAGAAAAACAAAATCTACAAACGTATGTAAATTCGTAATGAACAATTTCACTTCCATAAGTGGCCAGTAGTATCATCCATGGAGTTGCTAGAGGATATCTGGGCTGCATGCTAGTCAAAGGAACTTTAGTACAGTTTCCCAATAGCCTAGGACTAGCAGCTGGCTGGACCTGCAAATGAAATACCTTCACAAGTAAAAAAAAAAAAAATGGAATCAATTATGATGTCTTGCATTATTGTGTCTGGTTTCTAGACCCTCTATGGGTATGGTCCTTATTTTGCCCGTCATGGCAAAACAGAACTTTTTGCACTACAACTGCAGTGACTTAATAGCCTATCAAAAATATGAACTTTTTATTCCATATTACGGAACAGTTCGAAAAATATTTCTTTAAGCTGAAGAAAAAAAAAAAAGCTCTGATAGTTTCTATGTGCATATCATTTATATACAGTTGGACAAACACATCATAGGAAGTGTACCCCTCCCCCTTCCTCCACTTACAACACATAAAACCATCAGACAAGACAGGAAACTGCACTCTGTAACAAACAAGAGACCTGATTCTAGAACCCATGGGCTTGCTGGAGAAGCTATGACTGGAAAATCCTTCATGACCACTCACAACACTAATAATTATAGTTCACAGCAACGGTTCATATAGGGGAACACTGCACCATGTCAAGTTCATCTCCATCTCATGTCTGACATTAGGTTGTTTGCTTCATTACCATTCAATTGTCTGTTACTGTGACATTGTTATAAATATGCAATAAATATGTCTTCAGAGAGAAAGAGAGAGAGAAAAAGAGAGAGAGAGGAGAAGTGGTCTGTTGAAACATTCACAGATGCTTCAAGACTGGGAGGCCAGCAGGAAGCCATGAAGGCAGAGCAGGAAGATAATAGAATACAAGAGTCAGGTGATCTTCAGTTTTTTTTTTTTTTTTGGTTGGTTGGTTGGTTGGTTATCAATGTTTAGTGTTTGGCAGCTTTGAGTAAAGCAGCTTTGGTGACCCTGGAACATAAAGATCTCCAGATGTTTCCGCAATGGCGGAAAAACAAGCAGCATATCACAAAAGCAATTTCACAGCCCGTGCTGTGCACGTGCACGCAGACACACCTCTGGCTGTAGAGACTGTGACACAGAGCCCCGTTATTTATGGTTTAGTCTTACAGTCAGTCGTGTCAATATGTGGTTGACTCATGTATCCAAAGACTGGAGTGTTTCATTAGTTGTTCACTTCCTCTCAACAACAATCAGGTCTTCAGTGCCTCTTCCTGTGCGCTCGGTCATCCGTTTATGATGCGTGGCCGAGTGCTGATGAGTGTGGGAAGGAATGTGTGTGCATGTGTGTGTGTGTGCGTGTTAGATGCAGTGTGTTATGTAGAAGATGAACTCTATATCCATGGCTATCTGTGGTACACTGGCAGTGCCTCCGTGAATGACGGGAATAAGGGCGCTGTCCAGCTCGTTCATGTAGCGCTGGGGAAGGAGCCTGCCTCCTGAGCCAGCCTGGTACTCCACCTGGGACACACACACACACACGTTATCAGATGCACACATTATCCATTAGCCATTCGTACTTTACACTCTAGATCAGGGTTCTAAAACATGCAGTACAGCGGCCTTGGAGGACCAGGATTGGAGAACCCATGCTCTCGATAAACACCATGTGAAATCCTTACTCGGAACGACAACATTAGTGCATGGATGTGAGTCGTGTTTATTCACCATGTCGGTGTTGGTAGAGACCCGGAGGGAGAGTGAGTTGATTCCTCTGGCCGTGAGCACGGCGAGGTGGGGGGTGAGGGCGCTACAGCTGGCCAGCGCCATCTCCCTCTGGAACACACTGCATGTGGGCAGCACTGCCGCCAAGGAGCTGTCTGCGGTCTTCAACAGGTAAAACACCTGGTGGGAGACACACACACACACAGTCAGTCTACACCCATACAAACACACAGTTGTGTAATAGTAGGTTGAGGGTCTTGGAAGAAGTCTCGTTTCACCCAATTGCTGTTAATAACCTCTTCCGTCTGACCCTGGTTTAAGAGTTTTGCGAGACAAACCTCAGTGCATCTGATGGCGTGCCCTTCGGACAGGAACTCTGTCTCCTGCTGCATCCTCATGCTGTGGATCCCTTCCATCGACCTCCCGTCCACCCTGCTGGTCACGCTGTCGAAGCAAGCACACACACACACACACACATCAGCGGTGCGCACCTTGCATGTGACAGGGGGTCTGATTGGTCTCGGGAGGGTACAGCCGGTGCCCTTACCCCGTGTTGACGGGAGCCGCCCAGTCCACCCAGCGGACGGTGACTTTGTCCCGGACCTCCGTGCCGTCTGTCTTCCCGCACGGGATGTGGAAGTCCGTCTGCTCCCTCAAGGCTGTGCGCAGTGCTTCCATGGTCTCCGGAGGGATCTGCACCATGAGACCATCTGACAGACACACAGAGGGGAGTGTGTATATCGAAAAGATGTAGTTCGGAAAGATGTTCGCTAGTGATGGCAAAGAAGCTTGTCTCTTAGTTGGAGGAAAGACAGGGATACCTTCCACAATGCTGGACTTGGCGATGAAGCCTGAGGAGGCTTTCAGGGCTCCATTGAACACCACAAAGCTCGCTCCCGTCACTAGAACACGACAGACACACACCAAAACACCATGAAGATCAGCAGGTCAGGCTCATTCCGTGAAAGTAAATGACTTCTGGTGCAGATAACAGAGATCTCTATTGACAACGTCAAATGATTGTATAAAGCAGTGATTAAAGACAAACACAGTTTGTTTTAATCTTTTAGTCCAACCCAGCCCCAGACTGTGTTAGTCTAGGACTGACTTAGCTTTGGTCTTAACTTGTGCTTAGACTGGAGCTTTGGTTTTTTGTCCCTGACCAGGAACCTGCAGTTAGGGAGGTACTGCCATGGATGTGTGGGTCTGCTGGCACCAACCTGTGCGAGTCTTGCCTGGCATGCTGTTGGCCTGGGTCTGGTAGTTCCCCTCCTCGTTTTGGAAGCACACCAGGTGGGAGTCGGCCTCGGAGCTAAGGGTGGCGCCAACACTGATGACGTGCTCATTGGAGGCGTTCACCACCTTTAGCATCTGGTTAAATAAAGAAAATCTTAACTATGGAGTTTAAATGCATTTGTACATGGTGTCCGCAGGTGGACGTGAGTACACAGAGAAGCCTTCTTACCTGGCTGAACCTGCTCTTGGGAATGTCGATGTAGCTATGGCCCATCTCCATGTGGATCCTCAGGCCTTCCACAGCTGGAAGGCTGTACTGGTAGTTCCTAAGGTCCTGTGGATGGACACACACAGATGTGCACACACACACACACACACACACACACAGAGACACACAATTTCTTTAGCTTCAGAGGCGTCGTGTGACCCAGTGTAGCTTAAAACCTTATAAAGACATACTGGAAGACAGGGCTGGACTGGCCATCTGGCATACCGGGCATTTTCCCGGTGGGCCGACGCATTTTTGGGCCGAATCGCCGATATAATTTATAGTTTTTTTTTCTTTTCTTTTTTTCGGGCCGGCCCATAGAGAACTGACAGCGGCCCATTGGTTAATTTTCTTTATTGGCACTGGCCTGACCCAATAAAATCAAGGAACCCCCTTCCCCTGAATCATAATATCGCCTCCCGCAGGCCTTGAGACACGAGCTGTTGGCTAATGCATATGCTGGTTTAGCATCGTTAAAGTTTAGCATCGCTAAAATGGAGAAACGACCACCAAAGCGCAAGGGAGGCGCAGGAATGTTAAGGGAGAAAAAGATTTTTTTTAAATCTACAGGTGAATGCCACAAAATTTGCTAAAATTTCGAACATGTTTGGGGGGGGCTTTAGCTGCTTCAACATCAGCATTACCTGTAGAGGAAGGAGGAGAGGTGGCTGTCTCAGAGAGGCCGAAACATAGTCAGGGAAGAAGCCGAGGAGGAGAGTGACCATGACAGGGCCATTGGAGCGAGTGAGGAAAAGATGTAAGAAAGAGTAGTTGACGATGTGGTAAGGAGTAGGCAAATTAACAGGGACTCAGGAAAGGAGGGAGGCTGTGTGTGTGTTTCTGTATTGTATTTAACAGACACTTTTGTCCAAAGCCACAAAATATGAATCTTACAATAATTTAAATTAACAATAAACAGTTTTAAAAGTTGCTAAGCCAATATTAAGCAAAATAGTAATAATCACAATACAATATCAAATATCAATATGTATATATTTTTTATACCAAATAAAAATCATAACTCTAAGAATTAATTAATTATTTAAGTGTAAGATCAACACATAAGTCTTGAGACCCTTCTTGAAGGATCCAAAACTATCACATGAACGCAGAACACTAGGCAACTCATATCAGGAATGTGTCTGACCAGTCACGGTGGGTGTGGGCCGCCTGGGCCAAAAATGCCAGGGCCTATTTTTTGTCCCAGTCCAGCCCTGCTGGCAGAGCTCCAACAGGATGCACTCTCTGAGCCAGGACGGCAGACTGGCATTTTTCAGTCAGCCTGTGTGTAATCTCGGAGCCGGCTGGCCTGGAGGTGAACCCTGCAGGGCACGACTGAGTAACAGCCCCAGGAGAGGGACACATAAGGCCCCCTCTTTACACAGCTCGGGTCTACCACACTATCAGCCTGACATGCGGCAACTGACCGCCGCTTGAGGGCAGTGAAAAGCACTAACCTCCACCCCACAGGAAGAAAAAAACAAAACAATTGTTGACACCTCCATTGCTGAAGTGGCTGTATGCGTGTGCTTGATACTTACGGCCAGCAGATTCATGATGGTGTGTCCCGTCTCTCTGTACACGGACTCGCGGAAGCGGATGCTGACTAGCGTGCTGGGGTAAACTGAAAGAAAACACAGAAAAGGACCATCTCATCGGGAAGCCCATGAGTTCCCAGCCGGACAAACGGTCTTACGCGTACAAACAGCTGTCGCATCTTAACGGTCGAGCCATCGCGGCAGACAAGGAAGTGCCAACCGACCAGCCCACACACCGTGGTGTTCGGCCCCAAGCCGCAGCAGCAGCCGCAGGGGGAAGACTTTAGCCCAGGGCACCTCCAGCCTCTGGATGAGCAGGCCGCAGAGGAAGGGCTGCGGGGGCAGACAGAGGCCTTCCAGGGGCTGGCAGGACGGGGAGAAGAACAGCATCCCTCCATGCTCCTTGCTGCCGAGGAAGCTGACGGTGAACGTCACGTTGCCCAGTTCCTCCACAAACTTCCCTGTAGGAAGAGGAAGCGGAGAGGGTTAAGCCTTTCTCAACGTTGGCGCGCCAGCGTGACATCATGGTTGTTGGGGAGAATGTGTGTGTGTGTTTCTGTGTGCGTCTCACCTTTCTGAGCGTCCTGGTAGATGTTGAGATAGAGCGTGAACAGGTCTTTAGGCACAGCTCTCTCCTCTGGCAGACACTCCAACACAAACACCATCTCTCTCTGGCCCAGTGCCTGCAGGCCACTGGAGCCAAAACACCAGCAGCGCCGACTGCAGTCTGACAGGCAACACAGAGACACACAGTAAGGATACACATGTCAAGAATCAGAATGGGATTTATTCGCCATGAAAGTTTGCACAGACAAGGAATTTGCTTTGGCAAGAAGGTGCATACAATTAACATATAGGGACCTAAAATTTAAATATGTGGACTATCTATACTAAGGGTACATAAACTAGCAGTACTAAGTGGAATTAGAATTAAATAAAATGTACAATAAAATAAAGACTGGGCCCAGCTGGTTTCTTCCCAGTACAAAAGTGAGGAGTGGAAAGTTTTGGGATTGGGTCCAGGGGGGAAGGTGTGTGTGTGTGTGTGTGTGTGTGTGTGTGTGTGTGTGGGGGGGATTTTGGGTCAGGGGTGCTGCACTCACAGGTGACCAGTTTGACATTGACCAGCAGGTTGGCATTAAGGACGAAGGTCAGAGGGCGGGGTCCTCCCTCCTCCAATAGCAGAAGGATCTGGCAAGGGGCCGGACGCTCCTCCACCAGCAAGTCTGTTGGCAGAACAGAAGCTGATGTTCCAAATTTCAATGTGCAGAGTAAGTCTTGGACGTCAGCATACACGAGCACAGGAAGAAAGCCAAGAATACACACACGCACGCACACACTCATAAACAACTACATATGCAAATACACCCTGGCGACAACACACCTCCACTGTCAGTCTCTCCGGTGGTGATGAGTAGAGGTGGCAGACCCTCTTCGTCATCGGGGAGCAGACTGGGGCACCTCTGGATGTATTCCCCCACGCCACACAACAAGGCGTAGTCCCAAGGCCCTGACACTGGGGGGCGCAACACCTCCGCTGGCCCCAGGGCCTCAGAGGGCGGGGCTCCACCTGCAACGTCTGCCTCTGACCCAGAAGAACCAACCTGGCAAAGATGGATTTGTGACCATTTAAAACAAGACAGAAGAAGAAAAGAAAAAAAACATGCAACTAAAAAAGAAAACATCCCCGTCGATGGACGAGAACTGAACAGAAATGTGTGTCTACTGTTTTCAATTTATAGAAGATGTCAACATTGTTTGGGTGGCGGGTCAGGGGAAAAGCCATGTTGGCATGTGTGCTCTCTCACCATGGGGGGGTCTGGGGTGATGGGGCTGGACTCCTGCGAGCACCTTCGGCCCGTTACCGACAGCTTGGTGGTGTCTGCCACCTCCCCATTGGGGAGAATGCCGTCAGCAAACCACACGTGCTTCTGCTCCCGAGGGCAACCTGACGCGCACAAAGACGCAAGCGCTGAAACAGTGTGTGCGTGTGACGCAAGCACAATTTCTGGTTCATTTCATTGACATACATATATGGCTCCCTAGTGGTCAAAAAACGGATCGTGGTCGTCTGTGATGCGAGGGGTTTGTTTGTGTTTACCGTCGTTGCTGGGGTGTTTGAGCACAGAGACGGGCACCATGACGGTGGGCGGGGGGGAGTTCAGGGTGCCCGCGGCGCGGGCCTGCTGCAAGGGGGGGATGGTGCTGCAGTACTCAGATGGGACGTTGGGGTTCGGGCTCGAACCCGTGGGACTCATCATACGCTCCAAGGCCTGGGCTGGGGGCGGTTAAAGGGGAAGAGATGGAGAGAAAAGAAGCGGGGGGGGGGTGAGTTTTCATGCATCACAATGCTGCTTCTCACTTCCTTTCCTTTAATAAGATATTATTAGAGCATGAATAAAACAAACGGACGTACAAATGAATCATTGAGGACATCTTTCTATGGGCATGAGTGGGTATACGGGAGAGCGGCGAGAGCGAGGCATCACGTGATGGAGAGAGACTTTCCAGATTCCAGGGAAACATGCCGTGACCGAGTCAAGACACCCAATATTGCTCGCTTGCTCACTCACTCAAAGTGCTGACTCGGCTCTGGCCTGCATTATATTGATTAAGCATCATAGATCTTTATCGACCTGGTGGTACCGGAGCCATCCAGGTCCTGCTTACTTCAGAACAACAAATAACAGACATGAGGAGAAACAAAAATAAACACCTCCTCAGTATTTATCAGATCATAACTTGCATATGGATATACGATTCAACATTTAAAAGCTTTAAAATTGCAACATGTACACACAACAAAGTTATGGTTTTATTTTATTTCATTTTCCTTCCTGTATAAATGCAGGAACAGGACTATTTGGATTATAAAGCCATACTAAGTCAAAAGACACAGTGTAGTCACCTTGATCTGGGATGAGAATGACATGGCATGAAAAGAACGTCCTCAAGAGCACGTACCAAAACAAGCCCAGCCCCATCGAGCGAGACGGAGGGCTGACCTGGATTGTGTGCGTGCCCATGTGTCACTGGGGATCGAAATACTAAAAGGTGCATTCGAGATCACGTCAACAAGATCCTTGTTGCATGCAACAGTATCACAAAGAGACGCTTTAGAACCCAAGCACCTGACTCGTTCATTAAGAAGTCAGACCTTACCTTGTTTTCATCTCAGCGCTCTCCCCTTCATCCCCACTACCATAATCAGAGGTCAACTCTCTTTCTAGCCAACATTGGTGAGCAAAATCCTTGGCAATCGCTCAATGGTTGACAATAATACTTTGCGAGGCTCTTATGTTGACTGTGTAAGTAGCCCGTTAGCAGCTTAGGCTTCAGACTCCAGCCAGAGGTGCGTACAGCAAGCATCGCAGACCGCTCTTCATAGCAATGAAAATATTGAGAGAGAGAGAGAGAGAGAGAGAGAGAGAGAGAGAGAGAGAGAGAGAGAGAGAGAGAGAGAGAGAGAGAGAGAGAGAGAGAGAGAGAGAGAGAGAGAGAGAGAGAGAAAAAGAGAGAGAAAGAGAGAGAAAAAGAGAGAGAAAAAGAGAGAGAAAAAGAGAGTGGGAGGAGGAGGAAGGAAGCATCATATCACGGCCCTCACCGTCCTGAGAAAAGTGCACAGAGTGCCTCTTAAGCTCCCACTCCACACACACTCCTGCCCAACGGTATGCAAGGAGCTGTGCGTGCGCGTGCGTGTGTGCACACGTCACGTGCTCACTGCGTCAGGTGGCTCCAGTGCCCTACACAGTCAAGGACACACACCGCCGTCCGGCAATAACTCCTTTTCCCCCCCATCTACCTCCTTCAATCTCTGTCCCCTCTTTTAGCTTCCCCCCCACCCCCCCGCTTTTCCGCAGCATTCACCGCACTGTCCGTAATAGGTTTCCGAGAGGCAAGAGAGTGTTTCGTCATCGGTGCGTTCAAGCAGCCTTGTAGAAATGGTACACATTTGGCCACGTGATCAGTTGGACAACCGACGGAAAAACACACATTGTTCCTTTCCAGCTGGAGAGGATTTGCTGACACGGAGCTCCTTGGGTGTTTCATCTGCACGGTGATATTCGTCTCTGAGCAGCTCAGTGTCCTTCAGTGAAACCCTGGTGCCGCTCCATCACGAGAGCAAGGAAAAAGCCAGAACACGACAGCACCGGGGGGGGGAATCGCTGTGTGAGCGATTCCCCCCCCCCGGTGCTGTCGTGGCTGGTGAACGCGCCGTCGCACGCGGCGCGTCACGCACACCCACAGCCGCACAAGTGGGAGCCCTTAGCCAGACTTGTTTGCCTCGGTGTTATCGGATTAAAGGCCAAAGAAAAAAAGAAAAGGAAAAAAAGTCCTTGCCGGCTGAGTGGAGACCTTGTGACTGGCGGAGTATGCCAGACATCAGAGCCTCCTTTCATAGCCGACGGAGCAGACAATGAAACGTCGTCACACACAGATAGAGCGCATTCAGCTGAGGGGATGGCCAAACGATGTCAGGGAGTCACTCTTTATATAAAAAGGTCCCTCATGTCTCTCAATATGCCATGAAATGGAGATTACAAAGGCTCAATTAATAGGAGAGGCAGTTCTAGTGAGAGTTCTATAGTCAGATGTTAAGTGGCACACAGGAGTAGCAACAAAAAAAAGGCATCATGTAGAAAAGTCAATAACCGTTTTTGGCTCATCTCAGCAACCTATGGAGTGCTTTATAGATATTTGAGAACGACAAGTGTCACTGGTTTGTTTACATTACGCAGTCGACGTAGCCATTTCCTTTCATACTGTTCAAGGAACCGACTATGTCATATGATGGCTCAGCCGGCCACAGTCTGAGAAGACAACACACGCCAACAAATAAACGGCTCTTACTTTTGTGTATGGTCTCGTAGCAGAGGACGCACACGCGGGCCTCTTTGTCCAGGTACTTTAGCCGGCATCTCCTGTTGCAGCACACGGCGCAGTACACCTGCAGGGGAGAGAGGGCGGTCGTGATTTGACAACACACAACCATCTGAGCAAAAAAAGATTGACCCATTTCTATGAGTGATTCATGTGATGTCTTTAAACAAGCACTTTGACCACAGAATGTAATGGGTTTTACTGACCCGCCCCTTAAAACAGACGAAAAAGATCAGTAAATGATCTGGGTTTGTCTGACTGGAAAAGAAAGAATGAATTTGCACAAACTACTACTTATTAAAAAAAATATATATCTTCATGGAGAGCGGTACACTGTTGTGGATTAGAATAAAACTCCCCAAGATTAATCTTGGATGCCATTTGAAATAATTGGATCTAAACGCCTCAGCTCCGACTTAAGACCCGAGGAGGGAGCCGAGATCTATACAGGAGCTGGAAAAAGAACTGCTGACTCACGCACTCTCTCTGAGTGTGCGCTATATTTAGATGGGGAGCAGCACAACATATATCGGCCATAGCGCCTGCAGGAGTGACGCATCTGCTGAACGGTCACATGATGAGTGTCGTTAAGTGTATGGGTGAGGACAACAAACTGAAAGGAAATCTATTAGGACAAACCCGCTGAGGTAGATTACACAATCTCAGGGAGAAAAAAACTTTAAAAAAAAAACTTGATTGGCCAACGATACTACACAGCCATGGACCATTCACTCTGTCAAGGAGCAAAAACAAAAAGTGCAGAAACTTTGTATGACGCCGGCATACCTTCCCACAGGCCCGGCAGTGATGCCTCCTCTTGGTGAAGGTGAACCTCTGGGAGCAGTTCATGCAATTGGGAGCCTCCGAGTCTGGCAACCAGGGGGGCTGCCTGCACCCCAGACCCTCTGCCTCCTGCTCATCCCCAGCCCGGGTCCCCTCCCCAGGGAGCTCCCCGGGGTAGGGCGGGGGCTCCGAGAGCTCGTCATACCCCACCCTGCTCTCGTAGTGCTCCTGAGGGGAGTTCACAGAACCGGGATCTGTGGTGCTGGAGGCTTCCTCTGCGGGGTTAGGGCTGGTAGGAGACGGGTGGCTTTCCCCCCAATCCTGTACAATGCTCTGGTTGTCGGTAAGGCTGCTGGGCCCGTGAAGGTCTTCTCCTTCTCCTGCTGCTGGGGGAGATCTAGGGGGTTGACACGGTAGCTGTTTGGGTCTGGCACCACCATAGCATGGCTGGGAGTCAGGGCTGAGACTGGGCTGGGGGTGGCTGTTGCTCACGTCGTGGACGGTCAGTTCCGCCCGGTCGGGGGTAGGTGGGTCCTGGGAGGGTGTGGAGGCACCTTGGTTCAAGTTTTCCTCCCCCAGAAGAACACGGTCGCTCTCTGGCGAGGCCAGATTCTCCAGCCGCTCTCCTGGTCCCTGGCTGCAGCTCCTCAGCTCCTCCTCCACCAGCCTGTCCTCCAGGTCCCCGTTCAGCTCGGAGAATCCCTCATCTTGGGTCCACTCCGACGAGCGCCCGCAGTGGCTGATCCCTTCCCCCGCCACCATCCGGCCCTGGCCCTGAAGGAAGGCGTCCAGCTCTTCGTCCGTCACCAGCAGGCCCGCCTGGTCACTTTCGGGCAGATACTCGAACCCAAACTCAGGGGGGTCACCTGGGCTGGCCTCGGAAGGAGGGGAGTGAGGACAGCTCGGTGCAGAAGCACCAGGCGGCAGCTCCTCCTTCACTGGGGAAACACTGACCTCCAGTGTCGCTTGTGAGACAAGGGGGGCTAGGTCTCCCTGGCACATTGGCACTAAATCTACCTCTAGATTTTCTGGTCGTGGTACGGGGTTGTCAGAGGTAGCACCTGGGCTGGGACTGTCTACTGCATTCACCCTCTCTGCCGGAATATCCTCGATGACTTCAGAGGCAGGAAGGGACTCTGCCTCTAGACTCTCAGCTAGTTCAGTCTCGGTTCCGTCCCCTGACGGTCTTTCCACTTCCTCCTCCGGGTTTTTCAGGGTCACCAGGGCCCCACACATCGACACAGCCATGGGCAGGCAGGAGAGGCCCATCGGCTCTCTCTCAGCTGAGGGGCTGAAGGGTGCAGGATCTTGCAGATCCTGCGCTTCGGTGAGCTTGGGGTACTCTTTTGATCCGACTTCTGTCTCGCAGGCCTCAGGGAGAACATCGGAGGTGGGTGTGTCTTCTTTTTGGGTGCTTGTGGAAAGGGAGGGGACACCTGATTGGTTGAGGTGGTCAGGCGAATCATCGAGGAGCTGGTTGATTTGGGCCACCTCTTCATCCTCATCCTGTCTGTCTGCCGACTGAGAGCGGCTTGGAGAGGGCTCACTGGCCATCTCTGCTGTAGCTGGGAGAATCACATCCAGCAGGCTGAGAGAGAAAGAGTACCCCACCATTGTCTCCCGGGGACCCATATCCAAGAACCCCTCTTTCCTGGCAGCGTTCTCCGTCCCTTCGCTCTCTCTGTGACCAGGGCCAAAGCCCTGTCCCACAACCTCTTCTGCAGGTAAAGTCAGTGCCGGGCTGTCAAAGTCCACCAGCAGCTCCCCATCTTCCTCCAGCTGCCTCTCTGCCAAGTCCAATTCTCCAAAAACATTGTGACTGTTTGCTCTAATAAGATTGGCGGAACCTGTATCACTCACAAGGTCACATACAGGTTTCAGGGATCTGTCGGGGCAGGGAGGTGCAGAGATTTTTGCTCCTGCTGTCCTGCCGTCCACAGATGAGAGCAGGTCTACCCCAGTGAGGGGCCGGCCTTTGGCTTCGCACTCTCCAGGGCTGGGACTGTTTCCGGGGGCAGGGTCAGGGCAGCTTGAGTCAGGACAGGTAGGGGCACATCCATAGTGTAACGTGTTTAGGTCAGGGAGGGCTTGTGGGATTGTGGGAGGGGCTGAAGGAAAACACTGAGAGCTTAGTGAGGAGAACGGGTAGGCAGGGGACATGAGGGACACAGATTTGCAGTCAATATCCTCTGGAAATAAAGTGAATGAGGAAAAGAAGAAGTTAGAGATAGGCCAGTCAATTACAGTTACATTGCTTACTTATTAACTCCAAAGTACAATGTGCACCTTCCATTCAGTAATGTATTCCGCTTAAAATTATTAGACAGCATATCATGTGCTAATTGAAAATACAAAACAAAAAACATAACCCCCCCCCCACACACACACACGCTATTTGGCTAATACTGTACTCACCTGTGTTGAGCTCAAAGTCATCCAACAACTTGTCCAGGTCACACACAGCAGCCTTAAAGAAGCTGTCCATGCTGGACTGTAACAAAGGAACCACTTTACACCATCACCACCTAGAAGATAGAATAATGCATTTTTCTCCTGATCCTTATACATTCAGTAGGGTCCAAAAAAACGTTTAGGTTTTATATAAATCACCTGTCAACCTTAATCCACAGTCCCGGGGCAAAGCACACAAACTACCAAAGCAATTAAGCAATTGACCATAATACACTACCAACATTTCCTACAGTACCCCTAACTTCAGACTCTGACCTGGTCTGTTTGTGCAGTTTAAATACGTTGTCAGTCGTGACTATATATACACCACAAAAAACGAGTAAGACTGAATAAAACCCAACACTGATATGTTTAAATATTGTGGTAGATGAAATTATTTTCCAATTCTGCCTCAAATGACCGATCTCAATTTTACAAATCGAATCTCAACAAGAACTGAACCTCCCCGGTTAAGGTGTGTAGGACTACAGAACATCAGGCAACTATCGTTACCTCAAGTATTTTCAGGGCAAGGAACCTCACAAAGGTTCATAATACTAGACTGCATGGCGCACCAGACAAGCCACATCACCATTGAAATCAGCTAAACAAGAGGCATATTTCATAGGTTTCAATTGATAATGGATAGCCAAGTCAATATTACAACGTCTATTTTTCAAACTAACTTGGCTGGCTAGGTTTTAAAGGTTTTCCTATTAAAGTACAGGTTAGACAGGGGGACAACAAAACACTGTAGCTAGTTCGAGATAAGTAGTAATAGAGCAGTGTGAAAAAAGTCATGATACTAGATAACCGGGGGCTAGCTATTGAACTACAGTTAGCTATGTTGCTAAACACAGCATTCGTTTGAAAAAACAATGTTAGCTGGCTAGTGAGCTCAAGAGACTCGTTCTGAATGTCTGCAACCTCTCTTGAAGCACATAGACTGAGATAATGAGCCTAGATAGCTAGCTAACTAGCTAGCTCGCTACTTACCTAATTTGGATTGCCTGTGGCTAATCTGCTTCACATAAATAAAATTTACATGTAATTAGCGAACGATCCATTATAACTTTCCAGTCATTCCCAACGTTGTTGTACAGTTTTTCTTTTTAAAATGTACATTGGAATCTATGATCATAGAAGTTCAATCATTTTAAATTAAGTTTTTTTGTAGACTCACTGCAATTCTCCCACTCCAGCGGCCATTTTGAATGGAATTCTTGAGGTTCAATACTGTATATCCCTTAAAGACACACGCTTATTTGCTTGCTTTGTTTACATCTGTTATCTTATGCCACAGAGTAACAATCTTTATTGTTATCCTACGTTTGAAACGAGGTTGGTGGGCTGAAACATGACCCACCAAAAGGGTTAGGTTTACCTTTAGTAGAGCGGGATTTCGTTCTAGGTATATTTTTGGTCTAGGTCCGCAGTATTTTAAAAGTGAATTACTGCACAATTACAAAAGTTTTGGCCTGAAGTATGTTATTACAGCAATGACAATATTTTCCCTCCAGATTCAACACATTGCTGTTACGGGGAAGGTTAATGGGAACAGTGGGGCAGGAGATAATGTTGACGTTGAAGAAACAGAAGTCTGGGATTTGACGCGTCAGAAGCTAGTTAACCGCAAATCAGTCAACTGCCTTGTGCCAACAGCCAAGCTTGTTTAGTTTTTTTGTTGGTGTGTTTTTTTTATCTCAAAATTCTTAAAAGTTTTGTTACCAGAGAAGAAAGTAATGGATGATGGAATCATGCAATGTTTTACTGTGAAAAAGCCATTCCACTTAGGTCATTGTTTTGTTTTGGCATGTAGCAAAAACAATAAGATAAGACAATGAAACAATATAGCCTATTCCAGACACCATAGGGAGAAATAAGCAATCTAACTACCGTATTTAAAGTGGTTTATAACATTACTGTTGCTTTTATCCATTGCCATCCATTGCCATTCATCCCATCTAAACTCCATTCCACTGTTGTCCACATCAGAGTGATAAAAGTAATATTAAATGGAGACTAGAAGCCCAGCATGGTCTCTGCTCAATATTAAAAGTTTATTGAATGAGATTGGAAAGCGCTGAAAAATTGACAGAAATCCCTTTACAGAGGGATACAGCTTAGTGGTTAGAGCATTAACTGTAGATCAATAGGTTCAAATCTCCCTCTGTATGTTGCTTTGAATAAAAGTGCCAAATGAATATGTTACAATCTTTGCATTACATTCCATATGTACATGCTCTTCCGGAAATTATTTTCATTTTACATATTGTAACCATAATATTCCAAAAATATAGCTGCAAGCAGCAATGAGGTGGCCAAGCAGTCGAATGACCCATAAAACATGTTGTACATCCTCAGAAGAGGGTTACGAGTACACGCAACAAGTTTGGTGTGAATCCATCAAAGATTTGCTGAGATACGACCCAACTTCCTGTTTGCTGGCTTAACGGCACATTTTGATTGGCCGTACCGGGCAAACGGTTTTGAAAATCCAAAAAACATATGATGGCTTTTGTGAGGCTTGGTCTGAAGATGATCTCTGCCAAATTTGGTGAAGATTGGAAAACATTTGTAGGAGGAGTACAGAAAAAACGTTTTTTCAGTAATTCAAAATGGCGGCCGCATCAATTCGGCTGTTATCACAAGTTATCATGTGTCACACACGGGATGTCCCAAGATATCATGAGACAAAGGAATCACTTAATAAAGGCAAACGAATCAACAGTTATTGGCCAAAACACATTTTTGCCACACGCCCAGTGATCACATGACACCAAATTGTTTGGACATCCTCAGATGAGGGTTCTGAGTCATCATACCAAGTTTGGTGTTGATTTCTCAAGGATTGGCTGAGATATGACCCAACTTCCTGTTTGGTGTCTTTGCTGCCGATTTTGATTGGCTGTACCGGACAAACGGTTTTGAAAATCAAAAATCTTTGGATAAGTTCTGTGAGGGTTGCTCTGACGATGATGTGTGCCAATTCTGGGGAAGATTAAAGAAAAATTGTAGGAGGAGTAGGCTTTCAAAGGTTTTCGATAAAACCGGAAATGGCGGAAAATCTATATAACCGGAAATTGACGTCATAGGGTGTGTTGAACTCGTCTTGACCCAGGGAATCCAATGGTACCTCATTTTTGAAAATCGGTCATACGGTTCAAAAGTTACGTGTGTAAACACAAGTCCAACTTTGACCCGTTGGTGGCGCTAGAGTGCTCCAATGGGACACATGAAACTTGGTGAATATAAAGAGGGGACTGTGCTTAATGAGTGTGCCAAATTTCACAACTTTTTACCATACGGTTCTAGGGGCTGCCATAGACTCCAATGGCAGAAGAAGTGTAATAATAAATATAGCTGCAAGCAGCAATGGAGGGGCCAAGCAGTCCAGAGCAGGACATGGCCTCCATAGCACTTGTGCAACAATTAAGTCACAACAACCTGTTGCACTCATGCAACACACCAAGTTTGGTTGAAATATATGTTTGCGTTCAAGAGTACTGATAGTTCAAAGTTATTTTTCTGGTATAACACTGCAGGCCTCCTCTGCTCCTCATGGGAACGATGGAACCCAAGTTTGGTGACAATCGCGCAAATGGTTGCTGAGATATGCTCTTGCGCCTCGTTTGGCGGCTTCGCCACCGCTTTTGATCGTCTCTACCGAACAAACGTTTTTGAAAATTGAAAATTCTTCTGATTGCTTTTGTGAAACTGGATCTAAAGATCATCTTTGCCAAATTTGGTAAACATTGGACAAAAATTGGGGCGTGCAAAAGGTTTTTATACTTTTCCATGAAATCCAAAATGGCGGCCACGTCCGTTCGAATTTTATGAAAAGTTATTAATAGTCAGGCTTGATATCTCACAAGACATCAACAGACAAATAAATTACTTTATTAAGGTAAACACTTCAACAGTTATTAGCCAAAACACGTTTATGCTTCCGGCCACGCCCCCTTTTAGTCACATGACACAATCTTTGGAGGACATCCTCAGAATAAGTTTCCGAGGCGGCCTACCAAATTTAGTTTCACTGCCTCAAACAACTGCTGAGATATGACTTCACTTCCTGTTTGGTGGCTTTTCTGCTGATTTTGATTGGCTGTCACGGACAAACGGTTGTGGGTATCAAAATGCTCTACCATAACTTTTGTGCGGCTTGGTCTGAAGAGCATATCTGGTAATTTTGAAGAAGATTTGACAAAGATTGTAGGAGGAGTAGGCTTTCAAAGGTTTTTGATAAAACCGGAAAAAGCGGAAAATCTATAAACCGGAAATTGACGCCATGGTGTGCATTGAATTCGGCTTGATCCAGGGAATCCAATGGTACCTCATTTTTTAAAATGGGTCATACGGTTTAAAAGTTGCGTGTGTAAACACAACTCTAACTTTGACCCATTGGTGGCGCTAGAGTGCCCGAGTATGGGACATGAAACTTTGTGAATTGGACCAGGGGACTGTCCCCAATGAGTGTGCCAAATTTCACAACTTTCGACCAAGCGCTTCTAGGGCCTGCCATAGACACCCAGTCTTAAGAAGTATAATAATAATAATAATAATAATAATAATAATAATAATAATAATACTAACAATAACAATAGGTGCCTCGCAGCTTCGCTGCTTGGCCCCTAAATATAGCTGCAAGCAGCAATGGAGGGGCCAAGCAGTCCAGAGCAGGACATGGCTTCCATAGCACTTGTGCAACAATTAAGTCACAACAACCTGTTGCACTCATGCAACACACCAAGTTTGGTTGAAATATGTTTGCGTTCAAGAGTACTAAGAGTTCAAAGTTATTTTTCTGGTATAACACTGCAGGCCTCCTCTGCTCCTCATGGGAACGATGGAACCCAAGTTTGGTGACAATCGCGCAAATGGTTGCTGAGATATGCTCTTGCGCCTCGTTTGGCGGCTTCGCCATCGCTTTTGATCGTGTCTACCGAACAAACGTTTTTGAAAATTGAAAATCCATCTGATTGCTTTTGTGAAACTGGGTCTAAAGATCATCTTTGCCAAATTTGGTAAACATTGGACAAAAATTGGGGCGTGCAAAAGGTTTTTACACTTTTCCATGAAATCCAAAATGGCGGCCACGTCCAGTCGAATTTTATGAAAAATTATTAATAGTCAGGCTTGATATCTCACAAGACATCAAGAGACAAATAAATTACTTTATTAAGGTACACACTTCAACAGTTATTAGCCAAAACACGTTTATGCTTCCGGCCACGCCCCCTTTTAGTCACATGACACAATCTTTGGAGGACATCCTCAGAATAAGGTTCCGAGGCGGCGTACCAAATTTAGTTTCACTGCCTCAAACAACTGCTGAGATATGACTTCACTTCCTGTTTGGTGGCTTTTCTGCTGATTTTGATTGGCTGTCACGGACAAACGGTTGTGGGGATCAAAATGCTCTACCATAACTTTTGTGCGGCTTGGTCTGAAGAGCATATCTGGTAATTTTGAAGAAGATTTGACAAAGATTGTAGGAGGAGTAGGCTTTCAAAGGTTTTTGATAAAACCGGAAATAGCGGAAAATCTATAAACCGGAAATTGACGCCATGGTGTGCATTGAATTCGGCTTGATCCAGGGAATCCAATGGTACCTCATTTTTTTAAATGGGTCATACGGTTTAAAAGTTGCGTGTGTAAACACAACTCCAACTTTGACCCATTGGTGGCGCTAGAGTGCCCGAGTATGGGACATGAAACTTTGTGAATTGGACCAGGGGACTGTCCCCAATGAGTGTGCCAAATTTCACAACTTTCGACCAAGCGCTTCTAGGGCCTGCCATAGACACCCAGTCTTAAGAAGTATAATAATAATAATAATAATAATAATAATAATAATAATAATAATACTAACAATAACAATAGGTGCCTCGCAGCTTCGCTGCTTGGCCCCTAAATATAGCTGCAAGCAGCAATGGAGGGGCCAAGCAGTCCAGAGCAGGACATGGCTTCCATAGCACTTGTGCAACAATTAAGTCACAACAACCTGTTGCACTCATGCAACACACCAAGTTTGGTTGAAATATGTTTGCGTTCAAGAGTACTAAGAGTTCAAAGTTATTTTTCTGGTATAACACTGCAGGCCTCCTCTGCTCCTCTTGGGAACGATGGAACCCAAGTTTGGTGACAATCGCGCAAATGGTTGCTGAGATATGCTCTTGCGCCTCGTTTGGCGGCTTCGCCATCGCTTTTGATCGTGTCTACTGAACAAACGTTTTTGAAAATTGAAAATCCATCTGATTGCTTTTGTGAAACTGGGTCTAAAGATCATCTTTGCCAAATTTGGTAAACATTGGACAAAAATTGGGGCGTGCAAAAGGTTTTTACACTTTTCCATGAAATCCAAAATGGCGGCCACGTCCAGTCGAATTTTATGAAAAATTATTAATAGTCAGGCTTGATATCTCACAAGACATCAAGAGACAAATAAATTACTTTATTAAGGTACACACTTCAACAGTTATTAGCCAAAACACGTTTATGCTTCCGGCCACGCCCCCTTTTAGTCACATGACACAATCTTTGGAGGACATCCTCAGAATAAGGTTCCGAGGCGGCGTACCAAATTTAGTTTCACTGCCTCAAACAACTGCTGAGATATGACTTCACTTCCTGTTTGGTGGCTTTTCTGCTGATTTTGATTGGCTGTCACGGACAAACGGTTGTGGGGATCAAAATGCTCTACCATAACTTTTGTGCGGCTTGGTCTGAAGAGCATATCTGGTAATTTTGAAGAAGATTTGACAAAGATTGTAGGAGGAGTAGGCTTTCAAAGGTTTTTGATAAAACCGGAAATAGCGGAAAATCTATAAACCGGAAATTGACGCCATGGTGTGCATTGAATTCGGCTTGATCCAGGGAATCCAATGGTACCTCATTTTTTAAAATGGGTCATACGGTTTAAAAGTTGCGTGTGTAAACACAACTCCAACTTTGACCCATTGGTGGCGCTAGAGTGCCCGAGTATGGGACATGAAACTTTGTGAATTGGACCAGGGGACTGTCCCCAATGAGTGTGCCAAATTTCACAACTTTCGACCAAGCGCTTCTAGGGCCTGCCATAGACACCCAGTCTTAAGAAGTATAATAATAATAATAATAATAATAATAATACTAACAATAACAATAGCTAAATATAGCTGCAAGCAGCAATGGAGGGGCCAAGCAGTCCAGAGCAGGACATGGCTTCCATAGCACTTGTGCAACAATTAAGTCACAACAACCTGTTGCACTCATGCAACACACCAAGTTTGGTTGAAATATGTTTGCGTTCAAGAGTACTAAGAGTTCAAAGTTATTTTTCTGGTATAACACTGCAGGCCTCCTCTGCTCCTCATGGGAACGATGGAACCCAAGTTTGGTGACAATCGCGCAAATGGTTGCTGAGATATGCTCTTGCGCCTCGTTTGGCGGCTTCGCCATCGCTTTTGATCGTGTCTACTGAACAAACGTTTTTGAAAATTGAAAATCCATCTGATTGCTTTTGTGAAACTGGGTCTAAAGATCATCTTTGCCAAATTTGGTAAACATTGGACAAAAATTGGGGCGTGCAAAAGGTTTTTACACTTTTCCATGAAATCCAAAATGGCGGCCACGTCCAGTCGAATTTTATGAAAAATTATTAATAGTCAGGCTTGATATCTCACAAGACATCAAGAGACAAATAAATTACTTTATTAAGGTACACACTTCAACAGTTATTAGCCAAAACACGTTTATGCTTCCGGCCACGCCCCCTTTTAGTCACATGACACAATCTTTGGAGGACATCCTCAGAATAAGGTTCCGAGGCGGCGTACCAAATTTAGTTTCACTGCCTCAAACAACTGCTGAGATATGACTTCACTTCCTGTTTGGTGGCTTTTCTGCTGATTTTGATTGGCTGTCACGGACAAACGGTTGTGGGGATCAAAATGCTCTACCATAACTTTTGTGCGGCTTGGTCTGAAGAGCATATCTGGTAATTTTGAAGAAGATTTGACAAAGATTGTAGGAGGAGTAGGCTTTCAAAGGTTTTTGATAAAACCGGAAATAGCGGAAAATCTATAAACCGGAAATTGACGCCATGGTGTGCATTGAATTCGGCTTGATCCAGGGAATCCAATGGTACCTCATTTTTGAAAATGGGTCATACGGTTTAAAAGTTGCGTGTGTAAACACAACTCCAACTTTGACCCATTGGTGGCGCTAGAGTGCCCGAGTATGGGACATGAAACTTTGTGAATTGGACCAGGGGACTGTCCCCAATGAGTGTGCCAAATTTCACAACTTTCGACCAAGCGCTTCTAGGGCCTGCCATAGACACCCAGTCTTAAGAAGTATAATAATAATAATAATAATAAATATAGCTGCAAGCAGCAATGGAGGGGCCAAGCAGTCCAGAGCAGGACATGGCCTCCATAGCACTTGTGCAACAATTAAGTCACAACAACCTGTTGCACTCATGCAACACACCAAGTTTGGTTGAAATATATGCTTACGTTCAAGAGTACTGATAGTTCAAAGTTATTTTTCTGGTATAACACTGCAGGCCTCCTCTGCTCCTCATGGGAACGATGGAACCCAAGTTTGGTGACAATCGCGCAAATGGTTGCTGAGATATGCTCTTGCGCCTCGTTTGGCGGCTTCGCCACCGCTTTTGATCGTCTCTACCGAACAAACGTTTTTGAAAATTGAAATTTCTTCTGATTGCTTTTGTGAAACTGGGTCTAAAGATCATCTTTGCCAAATTTGGTAAACATTGGACAAAAATTGGGGCGTGCAAAAGGTTTTTATACTTTTCCATGAAATCCAAAATGGCGGCCACGTCCGTTCGAATTTTATGAAAAGTTATTAATAGTCAGGCTTGATATCTCACAAGACATCTACAGACAAAGAAATTACTTTATTAAGGTAAACACTTCAACAGTTATTAGCGTAAACACGTTTATGCTTCCGGCCACGCGTCCTTTTAGTCACATGACACAATCTTTGGAGGACATCCTCAGAATAAGGTTCCGAGGCGGCGTACCAAATTTAGTTTCACTGCCTCAAACAACTGCTGATATATGACTTCACTTCCTGTTTGGTGGCTTTTCTGCTGATTTTGATTGGCTGTCACGGACAAACGGTTGTGGGTATCAAAATGCTCTACCATAACTTTTGTGCGGCTTGGTCTGAAGAGCATATCTGGTAATTTTGAAGAAGATTTGACAAAGATTGTAGGAGGAGTAGGATTTCAAAGGTTTTTGATAAAACCGGAAATAGCGGAAAATCTATATAACCGGAAATTGACCCCATAGGGTGCGTTGAACTCGTCTTGGTCCAGGGAATCCAATGGTACCTCATTTTTGAAAATGGGTCATACGGTTCAAAAGTTGCGTGTGTAAACACAAGTCCAACTTTGACCCATTGGTGGCGCTAGAGTGCCCAAGTATGGGACATGAAACTTTGTGAATTGGACCAGGGGACTGTCTCTAATGAGTGTGCCAAATTTCACAACTTTCGACCAAGCGCTTCTAGGGCCTGCCATAGACACCCAGTCTTAAGAAGTATAATAATAAATATAGCTGCAAGCAGCAATGAGGTGGCCAAGCAATCGAATGACCCATAAAACATGTTGTACATCCTCAGAAGAGGGTTACGAGTACACGCAACAAGTTTGGTGCGAATCCATCAAAGATTTGCTGAGATACGACCCAACTTCCTGTTTGCTGGCTTAACGGCACATTTTGATTGGCCGTACCGGGCAAACGGTTTTGAAAATCCAAAAAACATATGATGGCTTTTGTGAGGCTTGGTCTGAAGATGATCTCTGCCAAATTTGGTGAAGATTGGAAAACATTTGTAGGAGGAGTACAGAAAAAACGTTTTTTCAGTAATTCAAAATGGCGGCCGCATCAATTCGGCTGTTATCACAAGTTATCATGTGTCACACACGGGATGTCCCAAGATATCATGAGACAAAGGAATCACTTAATAAAGGCAAACGAATCAACAGTTATTAGCCAAAACACATTTTTGCATCCTGCGGCCACGCCCAGTGATCACATGACACCAAATTGTTTGGACATCCTCAGATGAGGGTTCCGAGTCATCATACCAAGTTTGGTGTTGATTTCTCAAGGATTGGCTGAGATATGACCCAACTTCCTGTTTGGTGTCTTTGCTGCCGATTTTGATTGGCTGTACCGAACAAACGGTTTTGAAAATCAAAAATCTTTGGATAAATTCTATGAGGGTTGCTCTTACGATGATGTGTTCCAATTCTGGGGAAGATTGAAGAAAAATTGTAGGAGGAGTAGGCTTTCAAAGGTTTTTGCTAAAACCGGAAATGGCGGAAAATCTATATAACCGGAAATTGACGTCATAGGGTGTGTTGAACTCGTCTCGATCCAGGGAATCCAACGGTACCTCATTTCTGAAAATCGGTCATACGGTTCAAAAGTTACGTGTGTAAACACAAGTCCAACTTTGACCAGTTGGTGGCGCTAGAGTGCTACAATGAGAGACATGAAACTTGGTGAATATAAAGAGGGGACTGTGCTTAATGAGTGTGCCAAAATTCACAACTTTTAACCATACGGTTCTAGGGGCTGCCTTAGACTCCAATGGCAGAAGAAGTGTAATAATAATAAGAAAAGGTAGAAACACTTAAGTGGCTTCGCCGCTTCGCGGCTTGGCCACAAAATATAGCTGCAAGCAGCAATGGAGGGGCCAAGCAGTCCAGAGCAGGACATGGCCTCCATAGCACTTGTTCAACAATTAAGTCACAACAACCTGTTGCACTCATGCAACACACCAAGTTTGGTTGAAATATATGTTTGCGTTCAAGAGTACTGATAGTTCAAAGTTATTTTTCTGGTATAACACTGCAGGCCTCCTCTGCTCCTCATGGGAACGATGGAACCCAAGTTTGGTGACAATCGCGCAAATGGTTGCTGAGATATGCTCTTGCGCCTCGTTTGGCGGCTTCGCCACCGCTTTTGATCGTCTCTACCGAACAAACGTTTTTGAAAATTGAAATTTCTTCTAATTGCTTTTGTGAAACTGGGTCTAAAGATCATCTTTGCCAAATTTGGTAAACATTGGACAAAAATTGGGGCGTGCAAAAGGTTTTTATACTTTTCCATGAAATCCAAAATGGCGGCCACGTCCGTTCGAATTTTATGAAAAGTTATTAATAGTCAGGCTTGATATCTCACAAGACATCAACAGACAAAGAAATTACTTTATTAAGGTAAACACTTCAACAGTTATTAGCCAAAACACGTTTATGCTTCCGGCCACGCCCCCTTTTAGTCACATGACACAATCTTTGGAGGACGTCCTCAGAATAAGGTTCCGAGGCGGCGTACCAAATTTAGTTTCACTGCCTCAAACAACTGCTGAGATATGACTTCACTTCCTGTTTGGCGGCTTTTCTGCTTATTTTGATTGGCTGTCACGGACAAACGGTTGTGGGTATCAAAATGCTCTACCATAACTTTTGTGCGGCTTGGTCTGAAGAGCATATCTGGTAATTTTGAAGAAGATTTGACAAAGATTGTAGGAGGAGTAGGCTTTCAAAGGTTTTTGATAAAACCGGAAATAGCGGAAAATCTATAAACCGGAAATTGACGCCATGGTGTGCATTGAATTCGGCTTGATCCAGGGAATCCAATGATACCTCATTTTTGAAAATGGGTGATACGGTTTAAAAGTTGCGTGTGTAAACACAACTCCAACTTTGACCCATTGGTGGCGCTAGAGTGCCCGAGTATGGGACATGAAACTTTGTGAATTGGACCAGGGGACTGTCCCCAATGAGTGTGCCAAATTTCACAACTTTCGACCAAGCGCTTCTAGGGCCTGCCATAGACACCCAGTCTTAAGAAGTATAATAATAATAATAATAATAAATATAGCTGCAAGCAGCAATGGAGGGGCCAAGCAGTCCAGAGCAGGACATGGCCTCCATAGCACTTGTGCAACAATTAAGTCACAACAACCTGTTGCACTCATGCAACACACCAAGTTTGGTTGAAATATATGCTTACGTTCAAGAGTACTGATAGTTCAAAGTTATTTTTCTGGTATAACACTGCAGGCCTCCTCTGCTCCTCATGGGAACGATGGAACCCAAGTTTGGTGACAATCGCGCAAATGGTTGCTGAGATATGCTCTTGCGCCTCGTTTGGCGGCTTCGCCACCGCTTTTGATCGTCTCTACCGAACAAACGTTTTTGAAAATTGAAATTTCTTCTGATTGCTTTTGTGAAACTGGGTCTAAAGATCATCTTTGCCAAATTTGGTAAACATTGGACAAAAATTGGGGCGTGCAAAAGGTTTTTATACTTTTCCATGAAATCCAAAATGGCGGCCACGTCCGTTCGAATTTTATGAAAAGTTATTAATAGTCAGGCTTGATATCTCACAAGACATCTACAGACAAAGAAATTACTTTATTAAGGTAAACACTTCAACAGTTATTAGCGTAAACACGTTTATGCTTCCGGCCACGCGTCCTTTTAGTCACATGACACAATCTTTGGACGACATCCTCAGAATAAGGTTCCGAGGCGGCGTACCAAATTTAGTTTCACTGCCTCAAACAACTGCTGATATATGACTTCACTTCCTGTTTGGTGGCTTTTCTGCTGATTTTGATTGGCTGTCACGGACAAACGGTTGTGGGTATCAAAATGCTCTACCATAACTTTTGTGCGGCTTGGTCTGAAGAGCATATCTGGTAATTTTGAAGAAGATTTGACAAAGATTGTAGGAGGAGTAGGATTTCAAAGGTTTTTGATAAAACCGGAAATAGCGGAAAATCTATATAACCGGAAATTGACCCAATAGGGTGCGTTGAACTCGTCTTGGTCCAGGGAATCCAATGGTACCTCATTTTTGAAAATGGGTCATACGGTTCAAAAGTTGCGTGTGTAAACACAAGTCCAACTTTGACCCATTGGTGGCGCTAGAGTGCCCAAGTATGGGACATGAAACTTTGTGAATTGGACCAGGGGACTGTCCCTAATGAGTGTGCCAAATTTCACAACTTTCGACCAAGCGCTTCTAGGGCCTGCCATAGACACCCAGTCTTAAGAAGTATAATAATAAATATAGCTGCAAGCAGCAATGAGGTGGCCAAGCAATCGAATGACCCATAAAACATGTTGTACATCCTCAGAAGAGGGTTACGAGTACACGCAACAAGTTTGGTGCGAATCCATCAAAGATTTGCTGAGATACGACCCAACTTCCTGTTTGCTGGCTTAACGGCACATTTTGATTGGCCGTACCGGGCAAACGGTTTTGAAAATCCAAAAAACATATGATGGCTTTTGTGAGGCTTGGTCTGAAGATGATCTCTGCCAAATTTGGTGAAGATTGGAAAACATTTGTAGGAGGAGTACAGAAAAAACGTTTTTTCAGTAATTCAAAATGGCGGCCGCATCAATTCGGCTGTTATCACAAGTTATCATGTGTCACACACGGGATGTCCCAAGATATCATGAGACAAAGGAATCACTTAATAAAGGCAAACGAATCAACAGTTATTGGCCAAAACACATTTTTGCATCCTGCGGCCACGCCCAGTGATCACATGACACCAAATTGTTTGGACATCCTCAGATGAGGGTTCCGAGTCATCATACCAAGTTTGGTGTTGATTTGTCAAGGATTGGCTGAGATATGACCCAACTTCCTGTTTGGTGTCTTTGCTGCCGATTTTGATTGGCTGTACCGAACAAACGGTTTTGAAAATCAAAAATCTTTGGATAACTTCTGTGAGGGTTGCTCTTACGATGATGTGTTCCAATTCTGGGGAAGATTGAAGAAAAATTGTAGGAGGAGTAGGCTTTCAAAGGTTTTTGCTAAAACCGGAAATGGCGGAAAATCTATATAACCGGAAATTGACGTCATAGGGTGTGTTGAACTCGTCTCGATCCAGGGAATCCAACGGTACCTCATTTCTGAAAATCGGTCATACGGTTCAAAAGTTACGTGTGTAAACACAAGTCCAACTTTGACCAGTTGGTGGCGCTAGAGTGCTACAATGAGAGACATGAAACTTGGTGAATATAAAGAGGGGACTGTGCTTAATGAGTGTGCCAAAATTCACAACTTTTAACCATACGGTTCTAGGGGCTGCCTTAGACTCCAATGGCAGAAGAAGTGTAATAATAATAAGAAAAGGTAGAAACACTTAAGTGGCTTCGCCGCTTCGCGGCTTGGCCACAAAATATAGCTGCAAGCAGCAATGGAGGGGCCAAGCAGTCCAGAGCAGGACATGGCCTCCATAGCACTTGTTCAACAATTAAGTCACAACAACCTGTTGCACTCATGCAACACACCAAGTTTGGTTGAAATATATGTTTGCGTTCAAGAGTACTGATAGTTCAAAGTTATTTTTCTGGTATAACACTGCAGGCCTCCTCTGCTCCTCATGGGAACGATGGAACCCAAGTTTGGTGACAATCGCGCAAATGGTTGCTGAGATATGCTCTTGCGCCTCGTTTGGCGGCTTCGCCACCGCTTTTGATCGTCTCTACCGAACAAACGTTTTTGAAAATTGAAATTTCTTCTAATTGCTTTTGTGAAACTGGGTCTAAAGATCATCTTTGCCAAATTTGGTAAACATTGGACAAAAATTGGGGCGTGCAAAAGGTTTTTATACTTTTCCATGAAATCCAAAATGGCGGCCACGTCCGTTCGAATTTTATGAAAAGTTATTAATAGTCAGGCTTGATATCTCACAAGACATCAACAGACAAAGAAATTACTTTATTAAGGTAAACACTTCAACAGTTATTAGCCAAAACACGTTTATGCTTCCGGCCACGCCCCCTTTTAGTCACATGACACAATCTTTGGAGGACGTCCTCAGAATAAGGTTCCGAGGCGGCGTACCAAATTTAGTTTCACTGCCTCAAACAACTGCTGAGATATGACTTCACTTCCTGTTTGGCGGCTTTTCTGCTTATTTTGATTGGCTGTCACGGACAAACGGTTGTGGGTATCAAAATGCTCTACCATAACTTTTGTGCGGCTTGGTCTGAAGAGCATATCTGGTAATTTTGAAGAAGATTTGACAAAGATTGTAGGAGGAGTAGGCTTTCAAAGGTTTTTGATAAAACCGGAAATAGCGGAAAATCTATAAACCGGAAATTGACGCCATGGTGTGCATTGAATTCGGCTTGATCCAGGGAATCCAATGATACCTCATTTTTGAAAATGGGTGATACGGTTTAAAAGTTGCGTGTGTAAACACAACTCCAACTTTGACCCATTGGTGGCGCTAGAGTGCCCGAGTATGGGACATGAAACTTTGTGAATTGGACCAGGGGACTGTCCCCAATGAGTGTGCCAAATTTCACAACTTTCGACCAAGCGCTTCTAGGGCCTGCCATAGACACCCAGTCTTAAGAAGTATAATAATAATAATAATAATAAATATAGCTGCAAGCAGCAATGGAGGGGCCAAGCAGTCCAGAGCAGGACATGGCCTCCATAGCACTTGTGCAACAATTAAGTCACAACAACCTGTTGCACTCATGCAACACACCAAGTTTGGTTGAAATATATGCTTACGTTCAAGAGTACTGATAGTTCAAAGTTATTTTTCTGGTATAACACTGCAGGCCTCCTCTGCTCCTCATGGGAACGATGGAACCCAAGTTTGGTGACAATCGCGCAAATGGTTGCTGAGATATGCTCTTGCGCCTCGTTTGGCGGCTTCGCCACCGCTTTTGATCGTCTCTACCGAACAAACGTTTTTGAAAATTGAAATTTCTTCTGATTGCTTTTGTGAAACTGGGTCTAAAGATCATCTTTGCCAAATTTGGTAAACATTGGACAAAAATTGGGGCGTGCAAAAGGTTTTTATACTTTTCCATGAAATCCAAAATGGCGGCCACGTCCGTTCGAATTTTATGAAAAGTTATTAATAGTCAGGCTTGATATCTCACAAGACATCTACAGACAAAGAAATTACTTTATTAAGGTAAACACTTCAACAGTTATTAGCGTAAACACGTTTATGCTTCCGGCCACGCGTCCTTTTAGTCACATGACACAATCTTTGGACGACATCCTCAGAATAAGGTTCCGAGGCGGCGTACCAAATTTAGTTTCACTGCCTCAAACAACTGCTGATATATGACTTCACTTCCTGTTTGGTGGCTTTTCTGCTGATTTTGATTGGCTGTCACGGACAAACGGTTGTGGGTATCAAAATGCTCTACCATAACTTTTGTGCGGCTTGGTCTGAAGAGCATATCTGGTAATTTTGAAGAAGATTTGACAAAGATTGTAGGAGGAGTAGGATTTCAAAGGTTTTTGATAAAACCGGAAATAGCGGAAAATCTATATAACCGGAAATTGACCCAATAGGGTGCGTTGAACTCGTCTTGGTCCAGGGAATCCAATGGTACCTCATTTTTGAAAATGGGTCATACGGTTCAAAAGTTGCGTGTGTAAACACAAGTCCAACTTTGACCCATTGGTGGCGCTAGAGTGCCCAAGTATGGGACATGAAACTTTGTGAATTGGACCAGGGGACTGTCCCTAATGAGTGTGCCAAATTTCACAACTTTCGACCAAGCGCTTCTAGGGCCTGCCATAGACACCCAGTCTTAAGAAGTATAATAATAAATATAGCTGCAAGCAGCAATGAGGTGGCCAAGCAATCGAATGACCCATAAAACATGTTGTACATCCTCAGAAGAGGGTTACGAGTACACGCAACAAGTTTGGTGCGAATCCATCAAAGATTTGCTGAGATACGACCCAACTTCCTGTTTGCTGGCTTAACGGCACATTTTGATTGGCCGTACCGGGCAAACGGTTTTGAAAATCCAAAAAACATATGATGGCTTTTGTGAGGCTTGGTCTGAAGATGATCTCTGCCAAATTTGGTGAAGATTGGAAAACATTTGTAGGAGGAGTACAGAAAAAACGTTTTTTCAGTAATTCAAAATGGCGGCCGCATCAATTCGGCTGTTATCACAAGTTATCATGTGTCACACACGGGATGTCCCAAGATATCATGAGACAAAGGAATCACTTAATAAAGGCAAACGAATCAACAGTTATTGGCCAAAACACATTTTTGCATCCTGCGGCCACGCCCAGTGATCACATGACACCAAATTGTTTGGACATCCTCAGATGAGGGTTCCGAGTCATCATACCAAGTTTGGTGTTGATTTCTCAAGGATTGGCTGAGATATGACCCAACTTCCTGTTTGGTGTCTTTGCTGCCGATTTTGATTGGCTGTACCGAACAAACGGTTTTGAAAATCAAAAATCTTTGGATAAATTCTGTGAGGGTTGCTCTTACGATGATGTGTTCCAATTCTGGGGAAGATTGAAGAAAAATTGTAGGAGGAGTAGGCTTTCAAAGGTTTTTGCTAAAACCGGAAATGGCGGAAAATCTATATAACCGGAAATTGACGTCATAGGGTGTGTTGAACTCGTCTCGATCCAGGGAATCCAACGGTACCTCATTTCTGAAAATCGGTCATACGGTTCAAAAGTTACGTGTGTAAACACAAGTCCAACTTTGACCAGTTGGTGGCGCTAGAGTGCTACAATGAGAGACATGAAACTTGGTGAATATAAAGAGGGGACTGTGCTTAATGAGTGTGCCAAAATTCACAACTTTTAACCATACGGTTCTAGGGGCTGCCTTAGACTCCAATGGCAGAAGAAGTGTAATAATAATAAGAAAAGGTAGAAACACTTAAGTGGCTTCGCCGCTTCGCGGCTTGGCCACAAAATATAGCTGCAAGCAGCAATGGAGGGGCCAAGCAGTCCAGAGCAGGACATGGCCTCCATAGCACTTGTTCAACAATTAAGTCACAACAACCTGTTGCACTCATGCAACACACCAAGTTTGGTTGAAATATATGTTTGCGTTCAAGAGTACTAATAGTTCAAAGTTATTTTTCTGGTATAACACTGCAGGCCTCCTCTGCTCCTCATGGGAACGATGGAACCCAAGTTTGGTGACAATCGCGCAAATGGTTGCTGAGATATGCTCTTGCGCCTCGTTTGGCGGCTTCGCCACCGCTTTTGATCGTCTCTACCGAACAAACGTTTTTGAAAATTGAAATTTCTTCTAATTGCTTTTGTGAAACTGGGTCTAAAGATCATCTTTGCCAAATTTGGTAAACATTGGACAAAAATTGGGGCGTGCAAAAGGTTTTTATACTTTTCCATGAAATCCAAAATGGCGGCCACGTCCGTTCGAATTTTATGAAAAGTTATTAATAGTCAGGCTTGATATCTCACAAGACATCAACAGACAAAGAAATTACTTTATTAAGGTAAACACTTCAACAGTTATTAGCCAAAACACGTTTATGCTTCCGGCCACGCCCCCTTTTAGTCACATGACACAATCTTTGGAGGACGTCCTCAGAATAAGGTTCCGAGGCGGCGTACCAAATTTAGTTTCACTGCCTCAAACAACTGCTGAGATATGACTTCACTTCCTGTTTGGCGGCTTTTCTGCTTATTTTGATTGGCTGTCACGGACAAACGGTTGTGGGTATCAAAATGCTCTACCATAACTTTTGTGCGGCTTGGTCTGAAGAGCATATCTGGTAATTTTGAAGAAGATTTGACAAAGATTGTAGGAGGAGTAGGCTTTCAAAGGTTTTTGATAAAACCGGAAATGGCGGAAAATCTATATAACCGGAAATTGACGTCATAGGGTGTGTTGAACTCGTCTTGACCCAGGGAATCCAATGGTACCTCATTTTTGAAAATCGGTCATACGGTTCAAAAGTTGCGTGTGTAAACACAAGTCCAACTTTGACCCATTGGTGGCGCTAGAGTGCCCAAGTATGGGACATGAAACTTTGTGAATTGGACCAGGGGACTGTCCCTAATGAGTGTGCCAAATTTCACAACTTTCGACCAAGCGCTTCTAGGGCCTGCCATAGACACCCAGTCTTAAGAAGTATAATAATAAATATAGCTGCAAGCAGCAATGAGGTGGCCAAGCAATCGAATGACCCATAAAACATGTTGTACATCCTCAGAAGAGGGTTACGAGTACACGCAACAAGTTTGGTGCGAATCCATCAAAGATTTGCTGAGATACGACCCAACTTCCTGTTTGCTGGCTTAACGGCACATTTTGATTGGCCGTACCGGGCAAACGGTTTTGAAAATCCAAAAAACATATGATGGCTTTTGTGAGGCTTGGTCTGAAGATGATCTCTGCCAAATTTGGTGAAGATTGGAAAACATTTGTAGGAGGAGTACAGAAAAAACGTTTTTTCAGTAATTCAAAATGGCGGCCGCATCAATTCGGCTGTTATCACAAGTTATCATGTGTCACACACGGGATGTCCCAAGATATCATGAGACAAAGGAATCACTTAATAAAGGCAAACGAATCAACAGTTATTGGCCAAAACACATTTTTGCATCCTGCGGCCACGCCCAGTGATCACATGACACCAAATTGTTTGGACATCCTCAGATGAGGGTTCCGAGTCATCATACCAAGTTTGGTGTTGATTTCTCAAGGATTGGCTGAGATATGACCCAACTTCCTGTTTGGTGTCTTTGCTGCCGATTTTGATTGGCTGTACCGAACAAACGGTTTTGAAAATCAAAAATCTTTGGATAAATTCTGTGAGGGTTGCTCTTACGATGATGTGTTCCAATTCTGGGGAAGATTGAAGAAAAATTGTAGGAGGAGTAGGCTTTCAAAGGTTTTTGCTAAAACCGGAAATGGCGGAAAATCTATATAACCGGAAATTGACGTCATAGGGTGTGTTGAACTCGTCTCGATCCAGGGAATCCAACGGTACCTCATTTCTGAAAATCGGTCATACGGTTCAAAAGTTACGTGTGTAAACACAAGTCCAACTTTGACCAGTTGGTGGCGCTAGAGTGCTACAATGAGAGACATGAAACTTGGTGAATATAAAGAGGGGACTGTGCTTAATGAGTGTGCCAAAATTCACAACTTTTAACCATACGGTTCTAGGGGCTGCCTTAGACTCCAATGGCAGAAGAAGTGTAATAATAATAAGAAAAGGTAGAAACACTTAAGTGGCTTCGCCGCTTCGCGGCTTGGCCACAAAATATAGCTGCAAGCAGCAATGGAGGGGCCAAGCAGTCCAGAGCAGGACATGGCCTCCATAGCACTTGTTCAACAATTAAGTCACAACAACCTGTTGCACTCATGCAACACACCAAGTTTGGTTGAAATATATGTTTGCGTTCAAGAGTACTAATAGTTCAAAGTTATTTTTCTGGTATAACACTGCAGGCCTCCTCTGCTCCTCATGGGAACGATGGAACCCAAGTTTGGTGACAATCGCGCAAATGGTTGCTGAGATATGCTCTTGCGCCTCGTTTGGCGGCTTCGCCACCGCTTTTGATCGTCTCTACCGAACAAACGTTTTTGAAAATTGAAATTTCTTCTAATTGCTTTTGTGAAACTGGGTCTAAAGATCATCTTTGCCAAATTTGGTAAACATTGGACAAAAATTGGGGCGTGCAAAAGGTTTTTATACTTTTCCATGAAATCCAAAATGGCGGCCACGTCCGTTCGAATTTTATGAAAAGTTATTAATAGTCAGGCTTGATATCTCACAAGACATCAACAGACAAAGAAATTACTTTATTAAGGTAAACACTTCAACAGTTATTAGCCAAAACACGTTTATGCTTCCGGCCACGCCCCCTTTTAGTCACATGACACAATCTTTGGAGGACGTCCTCAGAATAAGGTTCCGAGGCGGCGTACCAAATTTAGTTTCACTGCCTCAAACAACTGCTGAGATATGACTTCACTTCCTGTTTGGCGGCTTTTCTGCTTATTTTGATTGGCTGTCACGGACAAACGGTTGTGGGTATCAAAATGCTCTACCATAACTTTTGTGCGGCTTGGTCTGAAGAGCATATCTGGTAATTTTGAAGAAGATTTGACAAAGATTGTAGGAGGAGTAGGCTTTCAAAGGTTTTTGATAAAACCGGAAATGGCGGAAAATCTATATAACCGGAAATTGACGTCATAGGGTGTGTTGAACTCGTCTTGACCCAGGGAATCCAATGGTACCTCATTTTTGAAAATCGGTCATACGGTTCAAAAGTTGCGTGTGTAAACACAAGTCCAACTTTGACCCATTGGTGGCGCTAGAGTGCCCAAGTATGGGACATGAAACTTTGTGAATTGGACCAGGGGACTGTCCCTAATGAGTGTGCCAAATTTCACAACTTTCGACCAAGCGCTTCTAGGGCCTGCCATAGACACCCAGTCTTAAGAAGTATAATAATAAATATAGCTGCAAGCAGCAATGAGGTGGCCAAGCAATCGAATGACCCATAAAACATGTTGTACATCCTCAGAAGAGGGTTACGAGTACACGCAACAAGTTTGGTGCGAATCCATCAAAGATTTGCTGAGATACGACCCAACTTCCTGTTTGCTGGCTTAACGGCACATTTTGATTGGCCGTACCGGGCAAACGGTTTTGAAAATCCAAAAAACATATGATGGCTTTTGTGAGGCTTGGTCTGAAGATGATCTCTGCCAAATTTGGTGAAGATTGGAAAACATTTGTAGGAGGAGTACAGAAAAAACGTTTTTTCAGTAATTCAAAATGGCGGCCGCATCAATTCGGCTGTTATCACAAGTTATCATGTGTCACACACGGGATGTCCCAAGATATCATGAGACAAAGGAATCACTTAATAAAAGCAAACGAATCAACAGTTATTAGCCAAAACACATTTTTGCATCCTGCGGCCACGCCCAGTGATCACATGACACCAAATTGTTTGGACATCCTCAGATGAGGGTTCCGAGTCATCATACCAAGTTTGGTGTTGATTTGTCAAGGATTGGCTGAGATATGACCCAACTTCCTGTTTGGTGTCTTTGCTGCCGATTTTGATTGGCTGTACCGAACAAACGGTTTTGAAAATCAAAAATCTTTGGATAAATTCTGTGAGGGTTGCTCTTACGATGATGTGTTCCAATTCTGGGGAAGATTGAAGAAAAATTGTAGGAGGAGTAGGCTTTCAAAGGTTTTTGCTAAAACCGGAAATGGCGGAAAATCTATATAACCGGAAATTGACGTCATAGGGTGTGTTGAACTCGTCTCGATCCAGGGAATCCAACGGTACCTCATTTCTGAAAATCGGTCATACGGTTCAAAAGTTACGTGTGTAAACACAAGTCCAACTTTGACCAGTTGGTGGCGCTAGAGTGCTACAATGAGAGACATGAAACTTGGTGAATATAAAGAGGGGACTGTGCTTAATGAGTGTGCCAAAATTCACAACTTTTAACCATACGGTTCTAGGGGCTGCCTTAGACTCCAATGGCAGAAGAAGTGTAATAATAATAAGAAAAGGTAGAAACACTTAAGTGGCTTCGCCGCTTCGCGGCTTGGCCACAAAATATAGCTGCAAGCAGCAATGGAGGGGCCAAGCAGTCCAGAGCAGGACATGGCCTCCATAGCACTTGTTCAACAATTAAGTCACAACAACCTGTTGCACTCATGCAACACACCAAGTTTGGTTGAAATATATGTTTGCGTTCAAGAGTACTGATAGTTCAAAGTTATTTTTCTGGTATAACACTGCAGGCCTCCTCTGCTCCTCATGGGAACGATGGAACCCAAGTTTGGTGACAATCGCGCAAATGGTTGCTGAGATATGCTCTTGCGCCTCGTTTGGCGGCTTCGCCACCGCTTTTGATCGTCTCTACCGAACAAACGTTTTTGAAAATTGAAATTTCTTCTAATTGCTTTTGTGAAACTGGGTCTAAAGATCATCTTTGCCAAATTTGGTAAACATTGGACAAAAATTGGGGCGTGCAAAAGGTTTTTATACTTTTCCATGAAATCCAAAATGGCGGCCACGTCCGTTCGAATTTTATGAAAAGTTATTAATAGTCAGGCTTGATATCTCACAAGACATCAACAGACAAAGAAATTACTTTATTAAGGTAAACACTTCAACAGTTATTAGCCAAAACACGTTTATGCTTCCGGCCACGCCCCCTTTTAGTCACATGACACAATCTTTGGAGGACGTCCTCAGAATAAGGTTCCGAGGCGGCGTACCAAATTTAGTTTCACTGCCTCAAACAACTGCTGAGATATGACTTCACTTCCTGTTTGGCGGCTTTTCTGCTTATTTTGATTGGCTGTCACGGACAAACGGTTGTGGGTATCAAAATGCTCTACCATAACTTTTGTGCGGCTTGGTCTGAAGAGCATATCTGGTAATTTTGAAGAAGATTTGACAAAGATTGTAGGAGGAGTAGGCTTTCAAAGGTTTTTGATAAAACCGGAAATGGCGGAAAATCTATATAACCGGAAATTGACGTCATAGGGTGTGTTGAACTCGTCTTGACCCAGGGAATCCAATGGTACCTCATTTTTGAAAATCGGTCATACGGTTCAAAAGTTGCGTGTGTAAACACAAGTCCAACTTTGACCCATTGGTGGCGCTAGAGTGCCCGAGTATGGGACATGAAACTTTGTGAATTGGACCAGGGGACTGTCCCTAATGAGTGTGCCAAATTTCACAACTTTCGACCAAGCGCTTCTAGGGCCTGCCATAGACACCCAGTCTTAAGAAGTATAATAATAAATATAGCTGCAAGCAGCAATGAGGTGGCCAAGCAATCGAATGACCCATAAAACATGTTGTACATCCTCAGAAGAGGGTTACGAGTACACGCAACAAGTTTGGTGCGAATCCATCAAAGATTTGCTGAGATACGACCCAACTTCCTGTTTGCTGGCTTAACGGCACATTTTGATTGGCCGTACCGGGCAAACGGTTTTGAAAATCCAAAAAACATATGATGGCTTTTGTGAGGCTTGGTCTGAAGATGATCTCTGCCAAATTTGGTGAAGATTGGAAAACATTTGTAGGAGGAGTACAGAAAAAACGTTTTTTCAGTAATTCAAAATGGCGGCCGCATCAATTCGGCTGTTATCACAAGTTATCATGTGTCACACACGGGATGTCCCAAGATATCATGAGACAAAGGAATCACTTAATAAAAGCAAACGAATCAACAGTTATTAGCCAAAACACATTTTTGCATCCTGCGGCCACGCCCAGTGATCACATGACACCAAATTGTTTGGACATCCTCAGATGAGGGTTCCGAGTCATCATACCAAGTTTGGTGTTGATTTCTCAAGGATTGGCTGAGATATGACCCAACTTCCTGTTTGGTGTCTTTGCTGCCGATTTTGATTGGCTGTACCGAACAAACGGTTTTGAAAATCAAAAATCTTTGGATAAATTCTGTGAGGGTTGCTCTTACGATGATGTGTTCCAATTCTGGGGAAGATTGAAGAAAAATTGTAGGAGGAGTAGGCTTTCAAAGGTTTTTGCTAAAACCGGAAATGGCGGAAAATCTATATAACCGGAAATTGACGTCATAGGGTGTGTTGAACTCGTCTCGATCCAGGGAATCCAACGGTACCTCATTTCTGAAAATCGGTCATACGGTTCAAAAGTTACGTGTGTAAACACAAGTCCAACTTTGACCAGTTGGTGGCGCTAGAGTGCTACAATGAGAGACATGAAACTTGGTGAATATAAAGAGGGGACTGTGCTTAATGAGTGTGCCAAAATTCACAACTTTTAACCATACGGTTCTAGGGGCTGCCTTAGACTCCAATGGCAGAAGAAGTGTAATAATAATAAGAAAAGGTAGAAACACTTAAGTGGCTTCGCCGCTTCGCGGCTTGGCCACAAAATATAGCTGCAAGCAGCAATGGAGGGGCCAAGCAGTCCAGAGCAGGACATGGCCTCCATAGCACTTGTTCAACAATTAAGTCACAACAACCTGTTGCACTCATGCAACACACCAAGTTTGGTTGAAATATATGTTTGCGTTCAAGAGTACTGATAGTTCAAAGTTATTTTTCTGGTATAACACTGCAGGCCTCCTCTGCTCCTCATGGGAACGATGGAACCCAAGTTTGGTGACAATCGCGCAAATGGTTGCTGAGATATGCTCTTGCGCCTCGTTTGGCGGCTTCGCCACCGCTTTTGATCGTCTCTACCGAACAAACGTTTTTGAAAATTGAAATTTCTTCTAATTGCTTTTGTGAAACTGGGTCTAAAGATCATCTTTGCCAAATTTGGTAAACATTGGACAAAAATTGGGGCGTGCAAAAGGTTTTTATACTTTTCCATGAAATCCAAAATGGCGGCCACGTCCGTTCGAATTTTATGAAAAGTTATTAATAGTCAGGCTTGATATCTCACAAGACATCAACAGACAAAGAAATTACTTTATTAAGGTAAACACTTCAACAGTTATTAGCCAAAACACGTTTATGCTTCCGGCCACGCCCCCTTTTAGTCACATGACACAATCTTTGGAGGACGTCCTCAGAATAAGGTTCCGAGGCGGCGTACCAAATTTAGTTTCACTGCCTCAAACAACTGCTGAGATATGACTTCACTTCCTGTTTGGCGGCTTTTCTGCTTATTTTGATTGGCTGTCACGGACAAACGGTTGTGGGTATCAAAATGCTCTACCATAACTTTTGTGCGGCTTGGTCTGAAGAGCATATCTGGTAATTTTGAAGAAGATTTGACAAAGATTGTAGGAGGAGTAGGCTTTCAAAGGTTTTTGATAAAACCGGAAATAGCGGAAAATCTATAAACCGGAAATTGACGTTATGGTGTGCATTGAATTCGGCTTGATCCAGGGAATCCAATGATACCTCATTTTTGAAAATGGGTCATACGGTTTAAAAGTTGCGTGTGTAAACACAACTCCAACTTTGACCCATTGGTGGCGCTAGAGTGCCCGAGTATGGGACATGAAACTTTGTGAATTGGACCAGGGGACTGTCCCCAATGAGTGTGCCAAATTTCACAACTTTCGACCAAGCGCTTCTAGGGCCTGCCATAGACACCCAGTCCTAAGAAGTATAATAATAATAATAATAATAATAATAATACAAACAATAACAATAGGTGCCTCGCAGCTTCGCTGCTTGGCCCCTAATAAGAAAAGGTAGAAACACTTAAGTGGCTTCGCGGCTTGGCCACCAAATATAGCTGCAGGCAGCAATGGCGGGTTCCTCCTCAGCATTGCAAACCATTACAAAATTGACATGACACAGACATGTATTTCATACATGTACACAACATTTCAAGACAATTGGATCAATGGCTGATTTGAAGTCATTTTTTGAAATTCTTCACAAATTGTCACTGTAGAGAAATATCCATGCTGCCGACATTATGGGTTCTTGAGACTTCTTTGTTCCCCATTGGCAATATGGCATGCATACAAACTTTTAGACATTTTGGACTGACAGGGTTAAAATGCCACCCTTTTGAAAGTGACAACTTTGAAGCGTGTTCTGTCAGGCCACCTGTGCTCTGGTCAAGCCCATCATGCAGAGATCCATTCTTTAAAAGCTTTGATTACAACAATAACTTTATGAAAGTCAGAATACACTTTAGTAAAGGACGTGTGTAGTTTATGTACTACTACTGCTTGCTCTGCCCACACACTTTCCCCATCCATGCCGTTTCCCTCTTTCCCAGTGCAGGTGGTGCGGTGGCCGCATGAGGTTTAGGTGTAGTCCAAAAGTTGCCTCCCACAATCAAAACATATTAACCGCAACATTGTTTTCAAATTTTCTCAAAGATGGCTTGAAAACCACAGATATTGACTCTCTTCTTGAGTAAATCTCTTTCCAGAATCTCAGTCAATCCAGAATCAAGATTAGCCTCATAGGCAATTGGTCTGGTCTAGGGCACAGCCCACGTTCAGCTCCTTGCAAGTATAGCCTGTGATAGTAAAATGGCCGACTCTCTGTTCCCATTAAACTACACAGCATGCACACTGAAGGTGACCAACAAGATTATATTAACTAACAAACAATAACATTACAAACATCTAACTGAACGAACACAACAACTGAAATCCCTTGCGTAGCTGTTGTTTTTTTAAATGCCGCACTGCATGCTGGGTACCCAAGAGCGCTGACGCTGATTATCTAGCTGTGCTCCAATGCGTGATATGACGAGATGCTAGTGGCGCGCTGAGGTCTCAGAGTCTCCTGCCCGAGTTCAAGTTCTGCCCGATTAGCAAGCTATTTTTACTAATGTTTTGTTAGCAATTGAATGGTAATGCAAGCTAGCTAAAAACAATGTTAGTTAGCTTGGCTAAACTGGTTTTCATAGCAACAGAAATCAACAAATCAGATCAGTCGAACTTTATTCAGAAATGGGGGGATGGCGGGAACATTAAAGGTGTAGGTACAGTAAAAGTGAAATGGAACGCGTCTTTCTGCCTTGAAGCTGCGTGCGCATCAACAAGACCCCATCTATATGTAAAGATAACATCCAAGCTAACTGCAGCTTTGTATACCATATGTACCGTGTTATGGTTGTTTGAGTTAAACAACTTGCTAAATGAATTAAATGAAGCTTGCGCAAGTTCAGTCAGGCAAGACCGATCTCTGCACTCGGGTTTAATCGTAGTGTACACTTCTCACTCCCCCCGCTAAGAACGCCCTACCTTCCCCCCGTTTCCCTGGACGGGCGGTCACCAGGGTTCAGGTCGATTAGCGCTCCCGCTATCAATTAATGGTGTCACATGATCCGTGCCTTTAAATATGATTCTCTCCCTCTGTAGTTTGTCCATGCTATCAAGTGCGCGACCCTCCACCACCCCGTCGCCGCCCGGTTCCTGTCTCAGTCTTCGGCTCGATTGGTCGTCGGCTGCCGCCACCGCCACCAGTGTCTGGACTCCGTGGGGGATTCTTCTTCGGGCGTTGGGCAGGCGCCCGTTGATCCATATAATTCCCCGTGGGGTTCAAGCTCCAAACACCTTAGTACATTTATTAGTCTGTAATAAACATCTTTCACTCATCCCAGGTCTCTCCTGATTGAAATGTCTGTTAAATGTCAAATCCAACTATAAATGTATAAAAGAGAGTTCCAATCAAATCTGAATTTGTTTTAAACCTACGCTGGGTTGCACCAACAAGGATTAACTCTTAAACTAGGTTTAAACCAAGTTTGTCTTTTAATCCAGTTGCACCAAACTTTAAACCTAGTTTAACCTTAGTTTACAATTAATCCTGGGTAAATCTAACCCTTTGGCAATCTCTGTTTAATTTCCATTTAAATCTAGATTAAATTTAAATCTGTTGCACCAGTCATTTTAAACCTAGTCTAAACCTGGATTAGCAGTTATATTTAAACCACCCCTGGAGGAGGTTTATCTCAGTTTTATTGACAACATGGCTGCATATCTTCGCTGGATGGGGTTAGAGGAAAGTGTTCCTCACAGGAAAATTAGACATAGGTTAAACCCAATGTGGGAATGGGGAACTGTTTCGGAATCTAAAGGGCTACTGCTCAATTAATGTCCAAGTTGTGTGTGATGACCAGGCCCAGATCACACACGTTGTTGCAAGATGGCCAGGATCCACACATGACAGACGAATCTTTGACAACGGTCAACTTTGTGCACTGCTGGAGAGGGGAGATCCGTGGACACCTAGTGGGGGACAATGGCTATGCATGTCGCCCATACCTGATGACTCCACTTTTGAACCCTCAGACCCAGGCAGAAAAAAACTACAACTACTCTCACATTCAAACAAGAGGGGTAATAGAGAGAGTGTTTGGGGTGTGGAAGCGGAGATTTCCATGTATACAGTTGGGACTCCGCACAAAATTGGACACTACCCTGACCATCATTGTTGCAGTAGCCGTTTTGTACAACTTTGGGAAGAGAGTAGGAGATGATCTACCCGAGGAGAATGAGCACCCACTTGAGGATGATCTGGAAGATGCTCAAGTGCAGAATGCTGCAAATAAATACATTACACAATTTCAGTTTCAGAATTCATTCAAAAATCTTTCTATTTCTTGTGACTGGCTTAGATCCAGTAGCCTCTGCTTCTGAAGAGTTAGGACCTCTTTCTGTAGCAACAGGACATCTTTTTTAATTTTTGCATTTTATATGTCGAGCATGCATCTCTCCTTCTCTAATGTGAGAAGCTCCTGGTGAGAGCTAAGCTTAGGGTGCTTAGCAGGGGGCTTCACAGGTGATGCTGCTGCTTCAATGTTTCCATGAGGCTCCACTTGCTCCAGTACGATGATAGTGTCAGCTAGACAAAACCAAAAAACTTAAAAAACATTAGGAGGCTACCTACAACTATGCACAATGCACTTTACTCTTGAGGTCTCTGACGTCCAATGACATAGGAAATAACTAATTTAATAAATTACCATAGGCTACTAAAGAGAACATGGAACTGTTATTTCTGTAGTATGATGTGCTATTCAATTACAAAATTATTAACATCTGAGGTGTATGTACAGTAATACATAGGCTCTAACAAATGCTTTGTAGGCAAAATTATAGCCTATTTTCGTCATTTTTGTCACGTTATTGCTGCAACCAACGGCGTTGGAGTTCGTAGTTACTTGCAGCTTCTGTGGCTGTACTGTCATCTAATGCGCCGTCATCGTCGTAGGGGTTGGGGAGGGGGGAAATCTGCTGCGGGATCATATCAATGATCTTCTTTGACAGAGGATCCGTAGCATTGATTGGTGGTCCTCCGCCGGTTTGAAATTGGCTACGCCTCTCTTCCGCCGCATCTTTTTTGGCTTTAGTCTTGAGGTTTTTCCAGCAGGCTTTAAGTTGCGCCCTGTCCCTCGTCTCTTTAATACCGGTAGAGCCATTGAAGCACTCAGCTAACCGGACCCAGTTCCGCTCCTTCTTTTCTAGAGTACTGCTGTCAGTCCTCTTGTCCTAAATTATTACCCCAAACTCCTCCATCAATTCAGTCAGCAACATCTTTTCAAATGTTGAAAAGTTTGACCCTCTTTGACGTGCCATAGCTAGCTAGCTGGCTATTTGTAACGTAGTTTATTATAGCCGCTGTAGTGGTAGCCTAGGCTATAAACGGTAACTAACCGTATCAGTAACGGCATTTATTCAAAAAGCTGCTATAGGAAAAAGAGCGCATGCATTTATTTAGGGCTATTTAGTTCCGTAGGCTATTTGTTAAACATACGTTGTGAATTTGTTTACATTTCGTCGGAATCCATCATGGCGGACATTGAACATAAACTAATCCTGTTTTAACCCTTGTTTAAACTAGTTTAACTAATCCAAGGTTAAAATTAAGATGTGCAACACATCTCTGATTAATTATAAACCAGTTTAAACATAGATTTACTAACCCTAGATTAACTCTAAACCAGGATTAATTTAATCCATGTTGGTGCAACCCAGCCCTAGAGGTTTAAAAGGTTACCTTTGCCTAAACTGACATGCACCAACTCAGAGAACTGAGTTTCAACAGCCATTTACACATTTAGTCTCTATTTGTTACTCTACTCTTAAGGCATGTTTAACTTAATGTCTGCACCTCTCTGTCACCAACTGTCTCTGGAGTGGGGGGTGGGGGCTTCACAGGGTGTCTACAGGTATAAACAAGTTAAATGTAAGACCTTTTAATACCACTTCCAAATGAAATTAAAGACCAAACTTACGATGGAAATACAAATCAAAAGTGTAAATATACAGTAATCTTTCCAAGTAAACACTGATGTCTGTTCAATATGAACAGTATGGTAAAATGACAATAATCGGTTGAGTTTAAGAACATTGACTAAATGTGTCTAATGCGGAAGGATAACACAAAAATGTAATTGCTGTCCTAAATTATACTTATTATTACACTAGGGTGGAAATGGTGGAGCAGAAACTAACAATTCCATGAATCCCATGGAAACAAAGGCAAATGTGTGAGATGTACTGATGTGGAGCACAAATGATCCAAGAAGCAGTACTTCTCTTGAGTGGTTTTTATTGAGATGAATAATCATTGGATTCAGGTCAAAAGTCTATCACTTGAACTAGTTTCATCACTTAAGACACAAAGTCGGCAGCTTGGCATACTGGCACATGGAAAGGATTGAACATTTAGACTTTCATCAAAGTAATGCTGGCTTGTCCTTTTTCATCAATGTCCTCAGAAAAGCAGGCTGCAGAGCTACTGTGTCTGTGGGGTGACTGTCTCTGGAGGGCTGGCAGGCAGGGGCAAGCAGGGCCTGCAGGCAGGCAAGCAGGCAGGCCAGCTGGATGAAGCTGTCCTGGGGTCAGGGCTGAAGAGAAGCTGTCCAGCTAGAGAGGGGTAGTCCAGCAAGGGGTCTGTGTGGATCTCACCATCCTCAAGTCTGTTGCATCCTCTGTTGAACTCTGTTGAGCAGGCCTCTGCATGACCCTCCAGACCTGTCAAAGTGAAGAAAGGGTCCATGTCAGTTGTGAAAAATGAAGCTTTTCCCATCTACACTTGATACAGACTTCAGTTTTGACTGTGAAATGCAGTGTCATTACTTGAACTTGAATCCAAATGTGTTGACCTCATGGAGACCCATGCAGTCACTCAAAACACGGGTTCGATTCCAGGCTCTGGCAAGAGTATTTACCTCTAAACTGGTCAATATATACACATCTGACAAAAGACCAGCTCGACCTTTGCTTGTAAACAGTGATTCTGACTGTCAGAGACCTTTAAATAGCCTGACTTACCGAAATTGGCAAAACTAGCCTGGCTAACGTAGGTCGCTTTCTCAGGGCATATGACGAATGAAACAGGCTCGCCTTGAAAAATCAGATATACTGACTATCTTTAGCAGGCCCTTGTCTACAAAAAGCAGTCCTCCCTGACGTTTTGGGAGTAGAATTGAGTGAAATACAAAATTGTTTACACACTGCCAGTGGGCGAGCCGAGCCTGACTCTGAGGCTAACGTTAAAACAATGTACCCCCGGGACGCAGTATCGCTCCAATTGCAAGTCCACAAAACACTAAAATAATCGGAGCATCTGGCTAAAAGCACAATTCCCACATCTCCTAAAGGCTTCCCTCCTCGACCTTTTTCGTGTAGACGTAACTGTAAAATGGTGAACTTATGAACATGACGCGACGAAAGCAAGGCTGCCGCCTAATCGCCTATGCGGTCTCCCTGCCGCATAGGCTTATTACAAAGACTTTCACGGCCCAAATCACAATTATGAGCCGACAGGTCTGTGGGGAATTGCTTTTTCTCCTAAAGGCTGCTCTCCTCGACCTTTTTGATGAACAATTTGCCGAGATGCAAAATGACTCACTAATTAAAAACACAGAGGAAAAAAGCTAGAGCTACAGTAGCTACTTTTCGAGTTCGGTTTTCCGTCACTTCAGAATCACGATCTAAAAGGTCTAAAAGTGCTAAACCTTCACCATAATTCAAGAGTAGTGTACTTTCACAAACCCAATCATTAATTCTAGCTTAAAATGTGTAAAAACAGGATTTACCGAAAGTGGCTGCCTTTCACGGGACACGACTTTCACGGGACACGGGAAACAACAATGGCCGCCGAAAAAGAATTTATATTCGTAACAGCGAGCTGCGATTGGAAGCGAAATGAAACAGGGCTAAAAAACAAGGGTGGGGGCTTGGTCAGCACACATTTTCAAGAAAGCATGCGTGTGTCAAGGGGCTCTGGCCCCTTGTGTGTGTGAGAATGTGGAGCACGCGCGCACAGGAGCAAAGGGAGAGAGGATTTGGGGAAACAGCCCTAGAAATTAGCCAAGCATGCATGTTTCAAATATTCATTAAAAATCGAGTTTTCATGTTACAGTCAACTTTTTCTCAGATTTGTGTACTCAACATTCTCAAGAGTCTTCATATGAACTAGTGATTGAATCAGAGTATCAGTTTTTGGCCGGCGGATGTGTAAAGCATTATTTTAGCATTAGCAATAAATTCAATTTGCTTTATATCAATCATTTTTAGAGGTATGAAGTTGCCTTTGCACATGGTAACATGTTGTAGTGTCTTCCACGTGACATACCAAGTTTGGTGTTGATATCTCAAAGATTTGCTGACATTTGACCAAACGTCCTGTTTGGTTGCTTTGTTGCAGATTTTGATTGGCTCTACCGGACAAACGGTTTTGAAAATCAGAAATCCCAACGATAACTTTTGTGACGCTCAGTCCGGAGATCATCTATGGCAATTTTGAAGAAAATTCGACCAAAAATGTAGGAGGAGTAGCGAAAAAACACGTTTCCTTAATCTTTATTGTACAGAAAAATCCAATATGGCGGCCGTTATAGCTTCTAGAGGCTTTTTTGTTCCTCATGAGAAATAAGGCATATGTAATGAATTTCAGAATTTTGGGACTTATGGCCTGCAAATGGCATCAATTTGAAAATTGACATATTGGGGCGTGGCCTGTAGCGCCACCTATTGTCTCACATGGCCCATGTTTGGTATGGTAGTTACTAATGGTCTGCAGTTTCAACATGCCAAATTTCACAACTTTTTACGGTACTGGTCTAGGGGCTGCCATTGACTCCCATGGGTAAAAAATAATAATCATACCACCAATAACAATAGGGTTCTCCTATCGGAGGAACCCTAAATATAGCTGCAAGCAGCAATGAGGTGGCCAAGCAATCGAATGACCCATAAAACATGTTTTACATCCTCAGAAGAGGGTTAAGAGTACACGCAACAAGTTTGGTGCGAATCCATCAAAGATTTGCTGAGATACGACCCAACTTCCTGTTTGCTGGCTTAACGGCACATTTTGATTGGCCGTACCGGGCAAACGGTTTTGAAAATCCCAATAAAATATGATGGCTTTTGTGAGGCCTGGTCTGAAGATGATCTCTGCCAAATTTGGTGAAGATTGGAAAACATTTGTAGGAGGAGTACAGAAAAAACGTTTTTTCAGTAATTCAAAATGGCGGCCGCATCAATTCGGCTGTTATCACAAGTTATCATGTGTCACACACGGGATGTCCCAAGATATCATGAGACAAAGGAATCACTTAATAAAGGCAAACGAATCAACAGTTATTGGCCAAAACACATTTTTGCATCCTGCGGCCACGCCCAGTGATCACATGACACCAAATTGTTTGGACATCCTCAGATGAGGGTTCCGAGTCATCATACCAAGTTTGGTGTTGATTTCTCAAGGATTGGCTGAGATATGACCCAACTTCCTGTTTGGCGTCTTTGCTGCCGATTTTGATTGGCTGTACCGGACAAACGGTTTTGAAAATCAAAAATCTTTGGATAAATTCTGTGAGGGTTGCTCTGACGATGATGTGTGCCAATTCTGGGGAAGATTAAAGAAAAATTGTAGGAGGAGTAGGCTTTCAAAGGTTTTCGATAAAACCGGAAATGGCGGAAAATCTATATAACCGGAAATTGACTTCATAGGGTGTGTTGAACTCGTCTTGACCCAGGGAATCCAATGGTACCTCATTTTTGAAAATCGGTCGTACGGTTCAAAAGTTACGTGTGTAAACACAAGTCCAAATTTGACCCGTTGGTGGCGCTAGAGTGCTCCAATGGGAGACATGAAACTTGGTGAATATAAAGAGGGCACTGTGCTTAATGAGTGTGCCAAATTTCACAACTTTTTACCATACGGTTCTAGGGGCTGCCATAGACTCCAATGGCAGAAGAAGTGTAATAATAATAAGAAAAGGTAGAAACACTTAAGTGGCTTCGCCGCTTCGCGGCTTGGCCACCAATAAGAAAAGGTAGAAACACTTAAGTGGCTTCGCAGCTTCGCGGCTTGGCCACGAAATATAGCTGCAAGCAGCAATGAGGTGGCCAAGCAATCGAATGACCCATAAAACATGTTGTACATCCTCAGAAGAGGGTTACGAGTACACGCAACAAGTTTGGTGCGAATCCATCAAAGATTTGCTGAGATACGACCCAACTTCCTGTTTGCTGGCTTAACAGCACATTTTGATTGGCCGTACCGGGCAAACGGTTTTGAAAATCCAAAAAACATATGATGGCTTTTGTGAGGCTTGGTCTGAAGATGATCTCTGCCAAATTTGGTGAAGATTGGAAAACATTTGTAGGAGGAGTACAGAAAAAACGTTTTTTCAGTAATTCAAAATGGCGGCCGCATCAATTCGGCTGTTATCACAAGTTATCATGTGTCACACACGGGATGTCCCAAGATATCATGAGACAAAGGAATCACTTAATAAAGGCAAACGAATCAACAGTTATTGGCCAAAACACATTTTTGCATCCTGCGGCCACGCCCAGTGATCACATGACACCAAATTGTTTGGACATCCTCAGATGAGGGTTCCGAGTCATCATACCAAGTTTGGTGTTGATTTCTCAAGGATTGGCTGAGATATGACCCAACTTCCTGTTTGGCGTCTTTGCTGCCGATTTTGATTGGCTGTACCGGACAAACGGTTTTGAAAATCAAAAATCTTTGGATAACTTCTGTGAGGGTTGCTCTGACGATGATGTGTGCAAATTCTGGGGAAGATTAAAGAAAAATTGTAGGAGGAGTAGGCTTTCAAAGGTTTTCGATAAAACCGGAAATGGCGGAAAATCTATATAACCGGAAATTGACTTCATAGGGTGTGTTGAACTCGTCTTGACCCAGGGAATCCAATGGTACCTCATTTTTGAAAATCGGTCATACGGTTCAAAAGTTACGTGTGTAAACACAAGTCCAAATTTGACCCGTTGGTGGCGCTAGAGTGCTCCAATGGGAGACATGAAACTTGGTGAATATAAAGAGGGCACTGTGCTTAATGAGTGTGCCAAATTTCACAACTTTTTACCATACGGTTCTAGGGGCTGCCATAGACTCCAATGGCAGAAGAAGTGTAATAATAATAAGAAAAGGTAGAAACACTTAAGTGGCTTCGCCGCTTCGCGGCTTGGCCACCAATAAGAAAAGGTAGAAACACTTAAGTGGCTTCGCAGCTTCGCGGCTTGGCCACGAAATATAGCTGCAAGCAGCAATGAGGTGGCCAAGCAATCGAATGACCCATAAAACATGTTGTACATCCTCAGAAGAGGGTTACGAGTACACGCAACAAGTTTGGTGCGAATCCATCAAAGATTTGCTGAGATACGACCCAACTTCCTGTTTGCTGGCTTAACGGCACATTTTGATTGGCCGTACCGGGCAAACGGTTTTGAAAATCCAAAAAACATATGATGGCTTTTGTGAGGCTTGGTCTGAAGATGATCTCTGCCAAATTTGGTGAAGATTGTAAAACATTTGTAGGAGGAGTACAGAAAAAACGTTTTTTCAGTAATTCAAAATGGCGGCCGCATCAATTCGGCTGTTATCACAAGTTATCATGTGTCACACACGGGATGTCCCAAGATATCATGAGACAAAGGAATCACTTAATAAAGGCAAACGAATCAACAGTTATTGGCCAAAACACATTTTTGCATCCTGCGGCCACGCCCAGTGATCACATGACACCAAATTGTTTGGACATCCTCAGATGAGGGTTCCGAGTCATCATACCAAGTTTGGTGTTGATTTCTCAAGGATTGGCTGAGATATGACCCAACTTCCTGTTTGGCGTCTTTGCTGCCGATTTTGATTGGCTGTACCGGACAAACGGTTTTGAAAATCAAAAATCTTTGGATAACTTCTGTGAGGGTTGCTCTGACGATGATGTGTGCCAATTCTGGGGAAGATTAAAGAAAAATTGTAGGAGGAGTAGGCTTTCAAAGGTTTTCGATAAAACCGGAAATGGCGGAAAATCTATATAACCGGAAATTGACTTCATAGGGTGTGTTGAACTCGTTTTGACCCAGGGAATCCAATGGTACCTCATTTTTGAAAATCGGTCGTACGGTTCAAAAGTTACGTGTGTAAACACAAGTCCAAATTTGACCCGTTGGTGGCGCTAGAGTGCTCCAATGGGAGACATGAAACTTGGTGAATATAAAGAGGGCACTGTGCTTAATGAGTGTGCCAAATTTCACAACTTTTTACCATACGGTTCTAGGGGCTGCCATAGACTCCAATGGCAGAAGAAGTGTAATAATAATAAGAAAAGGTAGAAACACTTAAGTGGCTTCGCCGCTTCGCGGCTTGGCCACCAATAAGAAAAGGTAGAAACACTTAAGTGGCTTCGCAGCTTCGCGGCTTGGCCACGAAATATAGCTGCAAGCAGCAATGAGGTGGCCAAGCAATCGAATGACCCATGAAACATGTTGTACATCCTCAGAAGAGGGTTACGAGTACACGCAACAAGTTTGGTGCGAATCCATCAAAGATTTGCTGAGATACGACCCAACTTCCTGTTTGCTGGCTTAACAGCACATTTTGATTGGCCGTACCGGGCAAACGGTTTTGAAAATCCAAAAAACATATGATGGCTTTTGTGAGGCTTGGTCTGAAGATGATCTCTGCCAAATTTGGTGAAGATTGGAAAACATTTGTAGGAGGAGTACAGAAAAAACGTTTTTTCAGTAATTCAAAATGGCGGCCGCATCAATTCGGCTGTTATCACAAGTTATCATGTGTCACACACGGGATGTCCCAAGATATCATGAGACAAAGGAATCACTTAATAAAGGCAAACGAATCAACAGTTATTGGCCAAAACACATTTTTGCATCCTGCGGCCACGCCCAGTGATCACATGACACCAAATTGTTTGGACATCCTCAGATGAGGGTTCCGAGTCATCATACCAAGTTTGGTGTTGATTTCTCAAGGATTGGCTGAGATATGACCCAACTTCCTGTTTGGCATCTTTGCTGCCGATTTTGATTGGCTGTACCGGACAAACGGTTTTGAAAATCAAAAATCTTTGGATAACTTCTGTGAGGGTTGCTCTGACGATGATGTGTGCCAATTCTGGGGAAGATTAAAGAAAAATTGTAGGAGGAGTAGGCTTTCAAAGGTTTTCGATAAAACCGGAAATGGCGGAAAATCTATATAACCGGAAATTGACTTCATAGGGTGTGTTGAACTCGTTTTGACCCAGGGAATCCAATGGTACCTCATTTTTGAAAATCGGTCGTACGGTTCAAAAGTTACGTGTGTAAACACAAGTCCAAATTTGACCCGTTGGTGGCGCTAGAGTGCTCCAATGGGAGACATGAAACTTGGTGAATATAAAGAGGGCACTGTGCTTAATGAGTGTGCCAAATTTCACAACTTTTTACCATACGGTTCTAGGGGCTGCCATAGACTCCAATGGCAGAAGAAGTGTAATAATAATAAGAAAAGGTAGAAACACTTAAGTGGCTTCGCCGCTTCGCGGCTTGGCCACCAATAAGAAAAGGTAGAAACACTTAAGTGGCTTCGCAGCTTCGCGGCTTGGCCACGAAATATAGCTGCAAGCAGCAATGAGGTGGCCAAGCAATCGAATGACCCATGAAACATGTTGTACATCCTCAGAAGAGGGTTACGAGTACACGCAACAAGTTTGGTGCGAATCCATCAAAGATTTGCTGAGATACGACCCAACTTCCTGTTTGCTGGCTTAACAGCACATTTTGATTGGCCGTACCGGGCAAACGGTTTTGAAAATCCAAAAAACATATGATGGCTTTTGTGAGGCTTGGTCTGAAGATGATCTCTGCCAAATTTGGTGAAGATTGGAAAACATTTGTAGGAGGAGTACAGAAAAAACGTTTTTTCAGTAATTCAAAATGGCGGCCGCATCAATTCGGCTGTTATCACAAGTTATCATGTGTCACACACGGGATGTCCCAAGATATCATGAGACAAAGGAATCACTTAATAAAGGCAAACGAATCAACAGTTATTGGCCAAAACACATTTTTGCATCCTGCGGCCACGCCCAGTGATCACATGACACCAAATTGTTTGGACATCCTCAGATGAGGGTTCCGAGTCATCATACCAAGTTTGGTGTTGATTTCTCAAGGATTGGCTGAGATATGACCCAACTTCCTGTTTGGCGTCTTTGCTGCCGATTTTGATTGGCTGTACCGGACAAACTGTTTTGAAAATCAAAAATCTTTGGATAACTTCTGTGAGGGTTGCTCTGACGATGATGTGTGCCAATTCTGGGGAAGATTAAAGAAAAATTGTAGGAGGAGTAGGCTTTCAAAGGTTTTCGATAAAACCGGAAATTGCGGAAAATATATATAACCGGAAATTGACGTCATAGGGTGTGTTGAACTAGTCTTGACCCAGGGAATCCAATGGTACCTCATTTTTGAAAATCGGTCATACGGTTCAAAAGTTACGTGTGTAAACACAAGTCCAACTTTGACCAGTTGGTGGCGCTAGAGTGCTTCAATGGGAGACATGAAACTTGGTGAATATAAAGAGGGGACTGTGCTTAATGAGTGTGCCCAAATTCACAACTTTTTACCATACGGTTCTAGGGGCTGCCATAGACTCCAATGGCAGAAGAAGTGTAATAATAAATATAGCTGCAAGCAGCAATGAGGTGGCCAAGCAATCGAATGACCCATAAAACATGTTGTACATCCTCAGAAGAGGGTTACGAGTACACGCAACAAGTTTGGTGCGAATCCATCAAAGATTTGCTGAGATACGACCCAACTTCCTGTTTGCTGGCTTAACGGCACATTTTGATTGGCCGTACCGGGCAAACGGTTTTGAAAATCCAAAAAACATATGATGGCTTTTGTGAGGCTTGGTCTGAAGATGATCTCTGCCAAATTTGGTGAAGATTGGAAAACATTTGTAGGAGGAGTACAGAAAAAACGTTTTTTCAGTAATTCAAAATGGCGGCCGCATCAATTCGGCTGTTATCACAAGTTATCATGTGTCACACACGGGATGTCCCAAGATATCATGAGACAAAGGAATCACTTAATAAAGGCAAACGAATCAACAGTTATTGGCCAAAACACATTTTTGCATCCTGCGGCCACGCCCAGTGATCACATGACACCAAATTGTTTGGACATCCTCAGATGAGGGTTCCGAGTCATCATACCAAGTTTGGTGTTGATTTCTCAAGGATTGGCTGAGATATGACCCAACTTCCTGTTTGGCGTCTTTGCTGCCGATTTTGATTGGCTGTACCGGACAAACTGTTTTGAAAATCAAAAATCTTTGGATAACTTCTGTGAGGGTTGCTCTGACGATGATGTGTGCCAATTCTGGGGAAGATTAAAGAAAAATTGTAGGAGGAGTAGGCTTTCAAAGGTTTTCGATAAAACCGGAAATGGCAGAAAATCTATATAACCGGAAATTGACGTCATAGGGTGTGTTGAACTAGTCTTGACCCAGGGAATCCAATGGTACCTCATTTTTGAAAATCGGTCATACGGTTCAAAAGTTACGTGTGTAAACACAAGTCCAACTTTGACCAGTTGGTGGCGCTAGAGTGCTTCAATGGGAGACATGAAACTTGGTGAATATAAAGAGGGGACTGTGCTTAATGAGTGTGCCCAAATTCACAACTTTTTACCATACGGTTCTAGGGGCTGCCATAGACTCCAATGGCAGAAGAAGTGTAATAATAAATATAGCTGCAAGCAGCAATGAGGTGGCCAAGCAATCGAATGACCCATAAAACATGTTGTACATCCTCAGAAGAGGGTTACGAGTACACGCAACAAGTTTGGTGCGAATCCATCAAAGATTTGCTGAGATACGACCCAACTTCCTGTTTGCTGGCTTAACGGCACATTTTGATTGGCCGTACCGGGCAAACGGTTTTGAAAATCCAAAAAACATATGATGGCTTTTGTGAGGCTTGGTCTGAAGATGATCTCTGCCAAATTTGGTGAAGATTGGAAAACATTTGTAGGAGGAGTACAGAAAAAACGTTTTTTCAGTAATTCAAAATGGCGGCCGCATCAATTCGGCTGTTATCACAAGTTATCATGTGTCACACACGGGATGTCCCAAGATATCATGAGACAAAGGAATCACTTAATAAAGGCAAACGAATCAACAGTTATTGGCCAAAACACATTTTTGCATCCTGCGGCCACGCCCAGTGATCACATGACACCAAATTGTTTGGACATCCTCAGATGAGGGTTCCGAGTCATCATACCAAGTTTGGTGTTGATTTCTCAAGGATTGGCTGAGATATGACCCAACTTCCTGTTTGGCGTCTTTGCTGCCGATTTTGATTGGCTGTACCGGACAAACTGTTTTGAAAATCAAAAATCTTTGGATAACTTCTGTGAGGGTTGCTCTGACGATGATGTGTGCCAATTCTGGGGAAGATTAAAGAAAAATTGTAGGAGGAGTAGGCTTTCAAAGGTTTTCGATAAAACCGGAAATGGCAGAAAATCTATATAACCGGAAATTGACGTCATAGGGTGTGTTGAACTAGTCTTGACCCAGGGAATCCAATGGTACCTCATTTTTGAAAATCGGTCATACGGTTCAAAAGTTACGTGTGTAAACACAAGTCCAACTTTGACCAGTTGGTGGCGCTAGAGTGCTTCAATGGGAGACATGAAACTTGGTGAATATAAAGAGGGGACTGTGCTTAATGAGTGTGCCCAAATTCACAACTTTTTACCATACGGTTCTAGGGGCTGCCATAGACTCCAATGGCAGAAGAAGTGTAATAATAAATATAGCTGCAAGCAGCAATGAGGTGGCCAAGCAATCGAATGACCCATAAAACATGTTGTACATCCTCAGAAGAGGGTTACGAGTACACGCAACAAGTTTGGTGCGAATCCATCAAAGATTTGCTGAGATACGACCCAACTTCCTGTTTGCTGGCTTAACGGCACATTTTGATTGGCCGTACCGGGCAAACGGTTTTGAAAATCCAAAAAACATATGATGGCTTTTGTGAGGCTTGGTCTGAAGATGATCTCTGCCAAATTTGGTGAAGATTGGAAAACATTTGTAGGAGGAGTACAGAAAAAACGTTTTTTCAGTAATTCAAAATGGCGGCCGCATCAATTCGGCTGTTATCACAAGTTATCATGTGTCACACACGGGATGTCCCAAGATATCATGAGACAAAGGAATCACTTAATAAAGGCAAACGAATCAACAGTTATTGGCCAAAACACATTTTTGCATCCTGCGGCCACGCCCAGTGATCACATGACACCAAATTGTTTGGACATCCTCAGATGAGGGTTCCGAGTCATCATACCAAGTTTGGTGTTGATTTCTCAAGGATTGGCTGAGATATGACCCAACTTCCTGTTTGGCGTCTTTGCTGCCGATTTTGATTGGCTGTACCGGACAAACTGTTTTGAAAATCAAAAATCTTTGGATAACTTCTGTGAGGGTTGCTCTGACGATGATGTGTGCCAATTCTGGGGAAGATTAAAGAAAAATTGTAGGAGGAGTAGGCTTTCAAAGGTTTTCGATAAAACCGGAAATTGCGGAAAATCTATATAACCGGAAATTGACGTCATAGGGTGTGTTGAACTCGTCTTGACCCAGGGAATCCAATGGTACCTCATTTTTGAAAATCGGTCATACGGTTCAAAAGTTACGTGTGTAAACACAAGTCCAACTTTGACCAGTTGGTGGCGCTAGAGTGCTTCAATGGGAGACATGAAACTTGGTGAATATAAAGAGGGGACTGTGCTTAATGAGTGTGCCCAAATTCACAACTTTTTACCATACGGTTCTAGGGGCTGCCATAGACTCCAATGGCAGAAGAAGTGTAATAATAAATATAGCTGCAAGCAGCAATGAGGTGGCCAAGCAATCGAATGACCCATAAAACATGTTGTACATCCTCAGAAGAGGGTTACGAGTACACGCAACAAGTTTGGTGCGAATCCATCAAAGATTTGCTGAGATACGACCCAACTTCCTGTTTGCTGGCTTAACGGCACATTTTGATTGGCCGTACCGGGCAAACGGTTTTGAAAATCCAAAAAACATATGATGGCTTTTGTGAGGCTTGGTCTGAAGATGATCTCTGCCAAATTTGGTGAAGATTGGAAAACATTTGTAGGAGGAGTACAGAAAAAACGTTTTTTCAGTAATTCAAAATGGCGGCCGCATCAATTCGGCTGTTATCACAAGTTATCATGTGTCACACACGGGATGTCCCAAGATATCATGAGACAAAGGAATCACTTAATAAAGGCAAACGAATCAACAGTTATTGGCCAAAACACATTTTTGCATCCTGCGGCCACGCCCAGTGATCACATGACACCAAATTGTTTGGACATCCTCAGATGAGGGTTCCGAGTCATCATACCAAGTTTGGTGTTGATTTCTCAAGGATTGGCTGAGATATGACCCAACTTCCTGTTTGGCGTCTTTGCTGCCGATTTTGATTGGCTGTACCGGACAAACTGTTTTGAAAATCAAAAATCTTTGGATAACTTCTGTGAGGGTTGCTCTGACGATGATGTGTGCCAATTCTGGGGAAGATTAAAGAAAAATTGTAGGAGGAGTAGGCTTTCAAAGGTTTTCGATAAAACCGGAAATGGCAGAAAATCTATATAACCGGAAATTGACGTCATAGGGTGTGTTGAACTAGTCTTGACCCAGGGAATCCAATGGTACCTCATTTTTGAAAATCGGTCATACGGTTCAAAAGTTACGTGTGTAAACACAAGTCCAACTTTGACCAGTTGGTGGCGCTAGAGTGCTTCAATGGGAGACATGAAACTTGGTGAATATAAAGAGGGGACTGTGCTTAATGAGTGTGCCCAAATTCACAACTTTTTACCATACGGTTCTAGGGGCTGCCTTAGACTCCAATGGCAGAAGAAGTGTAATAATAAATATAGCTGCAAGCAGCAATGAGGTGGCCAAGCAATCGAATGACCCATAAAACATGTTGTACATCCTCAGAAGAGGGTTACGAGTACACGCAACAAGTTTGGTGCGAATCCATCAAAGATTTGCTGAGATACGACCCAACTTCCTGTTTGCTGGCTTAACGGCACATTTTGATTGGCCGTACCGGGCAAACGGTTTTGAAAATCCAAAAAACATATGATGGCTTTTGTGAGGCTTGGTCTGAAGATGATCTCTGCCAAATTTGGTGAAGATTGGAAAACATTTGTAGGAGGAGTACAGAAAAAACGTTTTTTCAGTAATTCAAAATGGCGGCCGCATCAATTCGGCTGTTATCACAAGTTATCATGTGTCACACACGGGATGTCCCAAGATATCATGAGACAAAGGAATCACTTAATAAAGGCAAACGAATCAACAGTTATTGGCCAAAACACATTTTTGCATCCTGCGGCCACGCCCAGTGATCACATGACACCAAATTGTTTGGACATCCTCAGATGAGGGTTCCGAGTCATCATACCAAGTTTGGTGTTGATTTCTCAAGGATTGGCTGAGATATGACCCAACTTCCTGTTTGGCGTCTTTGCTGCCGATTTTGATTGGCTGTACCGGACAAACGGTTTTGAAAATCAAAAATCTTTGGATAAATTCTGTGAGGGTTGCTCTGACGATGATGTGTGCCAATTCTGGGGAAGATTAAAGAAAAATTGTAGGAGGAGTAGGCTTTCAAAGGTTTTCGATAAAACCGGAAATGGCGGAAAATCTATATAACCGGAAATTGACTTCATAGGGTGTGTTGAACTCGTCTTGACCCAGGGAATCCAATGGTACCTCATTTTTGAAAATCGGTCGTACGGTTCAAAAGTTACGTGTGTAAACACAAGTCCAAATTTGACCCGTTGGTGGCGCTAGAGTGCTCCAATGGGAGACATGAAACTTGGTGAATATAAAGAGGGCACTGTGCTTAATGAGTGTGCCAAATTTCACAACTTTTTACCATACGGTTCTAGGGGCTGCCATAGACTCCAATGGCAGAAGAAGTGTAATAATAATAAGAAAAGGTAGAAACACTTAAGTGGCTTCGCCGCTTCGCGGCTTGGCCACCAATAAGAAAAGGTAGAAACACTTAAGTGGCTTCGCAGCTTCGCGGCTTGGCCACGAAATATAGCTGCAAGCAGCAATGAGGTGGCCAAGCAATCGAATGACCCATAAAACATGTTGTACATCCTCAGAAGAGGGTTACGAGTACACGCAACAAGTTTGGTGCGAATCCATCAAAGATTTGCTGAGATACGACCCAACTTCCTGTTTGCTGGCTTAACAGCACATTTTGATTGGCCGTACCGGGCAAACGGTTTTGAAAATCCAAAAAACATATGATGGCTTTTGTGAGGCTTGGTCTGAAGATGATCTCTGCCAAATTTGGTGAAGATTGGAAAACATTTGTAGGAGGAGTACAGAAAAAACGTTTTTTCAGTAATTCAAAATGGCGGCCGCATCAATTCGGCTGTTATCACAAGTTATCATGTGTCACACACGGGATGTCCCAAGATATCATGAGACAAAGGAATCACTTAATAAAGGCAAACGAATCAACAGTTATTGGCCAAAACACATTTTTGCATCCTGCGGCCACGCCCAGTGATCACATGACACCAAATTGTTTGGACATCCTCAGATGAGGGTTCCGAGTCATCATACCAAGTTTGGTGTTGATTTCTCAAGGATTGGCTGAGATATGACCCAACTTCCTGTTTGGCGTCTTTGCTGCCGATTTTGATTGGCTGTACCGGACAAACGGTTTTGAAAATCAAAAATCTTTGGATAACTTCTGTGAGGGTTGCTCTGACGATGATGTGTGCAAATTCTGGGGAAGATTAAAGAAAAATTGTAGGAGGAGTAGGCTTTCAAAGGTTTTCGATAAAACCGGAAATGGCGGAAAATCTATATAACCGGAAATTGACTTCATAGGGTGTGTTGAACTCGTCTTGACCCAGGGAATCCAATGGTACCTCATTTTTGAAAATCGGTCATACGGTTCAAAAGTTACGTGTGTAAACACAAGTCCAAATTTGACCCGTTGGTGGCGCTAGAGTGCTCCAATGGGAGACATGAAACTTGGTGAATATAAAGAGGGCACTGTGCTTAATGAGTGTGCCAAATTTCACAACTTTTTACCATACGGTTCTAGGGGCTGCCATAGACTCCAATGGCAGAAGAAGTGTAATAATAATAAGAAAAGGTAGAAACACTTAAGTGGCTTCGCCGCTTCGCGGCTTGGCCACCAATAAGAAAAGGTAGAAACACTTAAGTGGCTTCGCAGCTTCGCGGCTTGGCCACGAAATATAGCTGCAAGCAGCAATGAGGTGGCCAAGCAATCGAATGACCCATAAAACATGTTGTACATCCTCAGAAGAGGGTTACGAGTACACGCAACAAGTTTGGTGCGAATCCATCAAAGATTTGCTGAGATACGACCCAACTTCCTGTTTGCTGGCTTAACGGCACATTTTGATTGGCCGTACCGGGCAAACGGTTTTGAAAATCCAAAAAACATATGATGGCTTTTGTGAGGCTTGGTCTGAAGATGATCTCTGCCAAATTTGGTGAAGATTGTAAAACATTTGTAGGAGGAGTACAGAAAAAACGTTTTTTCAGTAATTCAAAATGGCGGCCGCATCAATTCGGCTGTTATCACAAGTTATCATGTGTCACACACGGGATGTCCCAAGATATCATGAGACAAAGGAATCACTTAATAAAGGCAAACGAATCAACAGTTATTGGCCAAAACACATTTTTGCATCCTGCGGCCACGCCCAGTGATCACATGACACCAAATTGTTTGGACATCCTCAGATGAGGGTTCCGAGTCATCATACCAAGTTTGGTGTTGATTTCTCAAGGATTGGCTGAGATATGACCCAACTTCCTGTTTGGCGTCTTTGCTGCCGATTTTGATTGGCTGTACCGGACAAACGGTTTTGAAAATCAAAAATCTTTGGATAACTTCTGTGAGGGTTGCTCTGACGATGATGTGTGCCAATTCTGGGGAAGATTAAAGAAAAATTGTAGGAGGAGTAGGCTTTCAAAGGTTTTCGATAAAACCGGAAATGGCGGAAAATCTATATAACCGGAAATTGACTTCATAGGGTGTGTTGAACTCGTTTTGACCCAGGGAATCCAATGGTACCTCATTTTTGAAAATCGGTCGTACGGTTCAAAAGTTACGTGTGTAAACACAAGTCCAAATTTGACCCGTTGGTGGCGCTAGAGTGCTCCAATGGGAGACATGAAACTTGGTGAATATAAAGAGGGCACTGTGCTTAATGAGTGTGCCAAATTTCACAACTTTTTACCATACGGTTCTAGGGGCTGCCATAGACTCCAATGGCAGAAGAAGTGTAATAATAATAAGAAAAGGTAGAAACACTTAAGTGGCTTCGCCGCTTCGCGGCTTGGCCACCAATAAGAAAAGGTAGAAACACTTAAGTGGCTTCGCAGCTTCGCGGCTTGGCCACGAAATATAGCTGCAAGCAGCAATGAGGTGGCCAAGCAATCGAATGACCCATGAAACATGTTGTACATCCTCAGAAGAGGGTTACGAGTACACGCAACAAGTTTGGTGCGAATCCATCAAAGATTTGCTGAGATACGACCCAACTTCCTGTTTGCTGGCTTAACAGCACATTTTGATTGGCCGTACCGGGCAAACGGTTTTGAAAATCCAAAAAACATATGATGGCTTTTGTGAGGCTTGGTCTGAAGATGATCTCTGCCAAATTTGGTGAAGATTGGAAAACATTTGTAGGAGGAGTACAGAAAAAACGTTTTTTCAGTAATTCAAAATGGCGGCCGCATCAATTCGGCTGTTATCACAAGTTATCATGTGTCACACACGGGATGTCCCAAGATATCATGAGACAAAGGAATCACTTAATAAAGGCAAACGAATCAACAGTTATTGGCCAAAACACATTTTTGCATCCTGCGGCCACGCCCAGTGATCACATGACACCAAATTGTTTGGACATCCTCAGATGAGGGTTCCGAGTCATCATACCAAGTTTGGTGTTGATTTCTCAAGGATTGGCTGAGATATGACCCAACTTCCTGTTTGGCATCTTTGCTGCCGATTTTGATTGGCTGTACCGGACAAACGGTTTTGAAAATCAAAAATCTTTGGATAACTTCTGTGAGGGTTGCTCTGACGATGATGTGTGCCAATTCTGGGGAAGATTAAAGAAAAATTGTAGGAGGAGTAGGCTTTCAAAGGTTTTCGATAAAACCGGAAATGGCGGAAAATCTATATAACCGGAAATTGACTTCATAGGGTGTGTTGAACTCGTTTTGACCCAGGGAATCCAATGGTACCTCATTTTTGAAAATCGGTCGTACGGTTCAAAAGTTACGTGTGTAAACACAAGTCCAAATTTGACCCGTTGGTGGCGCTAGAGTGCTCCAATGGGAGACATGAAACTTGGTGAATATAAAGAGGGCACTGTGCTTAATGAGTGTGCCAAATTTCACAACTTTTTACCATACGGTTCTAGGGGCTGCCATAGACTCCAATGGCAGAAGAAGTGTAATAATAATAAGAAAAGGTAGAAACACTTAAGTGGCTTCGCCGCTTCGCGGCTTGGCCACCAATAAGAAAAGGTAGAAACACTTAAGTGGCTTCGCAGCTTCGCGGCTTGGCCACGAAATATAGCTGCAAGCAGCAATGAGGTGGCCAAGCAATCGAATGACCCATGAAACATGTTGTACATCCTCAGAAGAGGGTTACGAGTACACGCAACAAGTTTGGTGCGAATCCATCAAAGATTTGCTGAGATACGACCCAACTTCCTGTTTGCTGGCTTAACAGCACATTTTGATTGGCCGTACCGGGCAAACGGTTTTGAAAATCCAAAAAACATATGATGGCTTTTGTGAGGCTTGGTCTGAAGATGATCTCTGCCAAATTTGGTGAAGATTGGAAAACATTTGTAGGAGGAGTACAGAAAAAACGTTTTTTCAGTAATTCAAAATGGCGGCCGCATCAATTCGGCTGTTATCACAAGTTATCATGTGTCACACACGGGATGTCCCAAGATATCATGAGACAAAGGAATCACTTAATAAAGGCAAACGAATCAACAGTTATTGGCCAAAACACATTTTTGCATCCTGCGGCCACGCCCAGTGATCACATGACACCAAATTGTTTGGACATCCTCAGATGAGGGTTCCGAGTCATCATACCAAGTTTGGTGTTGATTTCTCAAGGATTGGCTGAGATATGACCCAACTTCCTGTTTGGCGTCTTTGCTGCCGATTTTGATTGGCTGTACCGGACAAACTGTTTTGAAAATCAAAAATCTTTGGATAACTTCTGTGAGGGTTGCTCTGACGATGATGTGTGCCAATTCTGGGGAAGATTAAAGAAAAATTGTAGGAGGAGTAGGCTTTCAAAGGTTTTCGATAAAACCGGAAATTGCGGAAAATATATATAACCGGAAATTGACGTCATAGGGTGTGTTGAACTAGTCTTGACCCAGGGAATCCAATGGTACCTCATTTTTGAAAATCGGTCATACGGTTCAAAAGTTACGTGTGTAAACACAAGTCCAACTTTGACCAGTTGGTGGCGCTAGAGTGCTTCAATGGGAGACATGAAACTTGGTGAATATAAAGAGGGGACTGTGCTTAATGAGTGTGCCCAAATTCACAACTTTTTACCATACGGTTCTAGGGGCTGCCATAGACTCCAATGGCAGAAGAAGTGTAATAATAAATATAGCTGCAAGCAGCAATGAGGTGGCCAAGCAATCGAATGACCCATAAAACATGTTGTACATCCTCAGAAGAGGGTTACGAGTACACGCAACAAGTTTGGTGCGAATCCATCAAAGATTTGCTGAGATACGACCCAACTTCCTGTTTGCTGGCTTAACGGCACATTTTGATTGGCCGTACCGGGCAAACGGTTTTGAAAATCCAAAAAACATATGATGGCTTTTGTGAGGCTTGGTCTGAAGATGATCTCTGCCAAATTTGGTGAAGATTGGAAAACATTTGTAGGAGGAGTACAGAAAAAACGTTTTTTCAGTAATTCAAAATGGCGGCCGCATCAATTCGGCTGTTATCACAAGTTATCATGTGTCACACACGGGATGTCCCAAGATATCATGAGACAAAGGAATCACTTAATAAAGGCAAACGAATCAACAGTTATTGGCCAAAACACATTTTTGCATCCTGCGGCCACGCCCAGTGATCACATGACACCAAATTGTTTGGACATCCTCAGATGAGGGTTCCGAGTCATCATACCAAGTTTGGTGTTGATTTCTCAAGGATTGGCTGAGATATGACCCAACTTCCTGTTTGGCGTCTTTGCTGCCGATTTTGATTGGCTGTACCGGACAAACTGTTTTGAAAATCAAAAATCTTTGGATAACTTCTGTGAGGGTTGCTCTGACGATGATGTGTGCCAATTCTGGGGAAGATTAAAGAAAAATTGTAGGAGGAGTAGGCTTTCAAAGGTTTTCGATAAAACCGGAAATGGCAGAAAATCTATATAACCGGAAATTGACGTCATAGGGTGTGTTGAACTAGTCTTGACCCAGGGAATCCAATGGTACCTCATTTTTGAAAATCGGTCATACGGTTCAAAAGTTACGTGTGTAAACACAAGTCCAACTTTGACCAGTTGGTGGCGCTAGAGTGCTTCAATGGGAGACATGAAACTTGGTGAATATAAAGAGGGGACTGTGCTTAATGAGTGTGCCCAAATTCACAACTTTTTACCATACGGTTCTAGGGGCTGCCATAGACTCCAATGGCAGAAGAAGTGTAATAATAAATATAGCTGCAAGCAGCAATGAGGTGGCCAAGCAATCGAATGACCCATAAAACATGTTGTACATCCTCAGAAGAGGGTTACGAGTACACGCAACAAGTTTGGTGCGAATCCATCAAAGATTTGCTGAGATACGACCCAACTTCCTGTTTGCTGGCTTAACGGCACATTTTGATTGGCCGTACCGGGCAAACGGTTTTGAAAATCCAAAAAACATATGATGGCTTTTGTGAGGCTTGGTCTGAAGATGATCTCTGCCAAATTTGGTGAAGATTGGAAAACATTTGTAGGAGGAGTACAGAAAAAACGTTTTTTCAGTAATTCAAAATGGCGGCCGCATCAATTCGGCTGTTATCACAAGTTATCATGTGTCACACACGGGATGTCCCAAGATATCATGAGACAAAGGAATCACTTAATAAAGGCAAACGAATCAACAGTTATTGGCCAAAACACATTTTTGCATCCTGCGGCCACGCCCAGTGATCACATGACACCAAATTGTTTGGACATCCTCAGATGAGGGTTCCGAGTCATCATACCAAGTTTGGTGTTGATTTCTCAAGGATTGGCTGAGATATGACCCAACTTCCTGTTTGGCGTCTTTGCTGCCGATTTTGATTGGCTGTACCGGACAAACTGTTTTGAAAATCAAAAATCTTTGGATAACTTCTGTGAGGGTTGCTCTGACGATGATGTGTGCCAATTCTGGGGAAGATTAAAGAAAAATTGTAGGAGGAGTAGGCTTTCAAAGGTTTTCGATAAAACCGGAAATGGCAGAAAATCTATATAACCGGAAATTGACGTCATAGGGTGTGTTGAACTAGTCTTGACCCAGGGAATCCAATGGTACCTCATTTTTGAAAATCGGTCATACGGTTCAAAAGTTACGTGTGTAAACACAAGTCCAACTTTGACCAGTTGGTGGCGCTAGAGTGCTTCAATGGGAGACATGAAACTTGGTGAATATAAAGAGGGGACTGTGCTTAATGAGTGTGCCCAAATTCACAACTTTTTACCATACGGTTCTAGGGGCTGCCATAGACTCCAATGGCAGAAGAAGTGTAATAATAAATATAGCTGCAAGCAGCAATGAGGTGGCCAAGCAATCGAATGACCCATAAAACATGTTGTACATCCTCAGAAGAGGGTTACGAGTACACGCAACAAGTTTGGTGCGAATCCATCAAAGATTTGCTGAGATACGACCCAACTTCCTGTTTGCTGGCTTAACGGCACATTTTGATTGGCCGTACCGGGCAAACGGTTTTGAAAATCCAAAAAACATATGATGGCTTTTGTGAGGCTTGGTCTGAAGATGATCTCTGCCAAATTTGGTGAAGATTGGAAAACATTTGTAGGAGGAGTACAGAAAAAACGTTTTTTCAGTAATTCAAAATGGCGGCCGCATCAATTCGGCTGTTATCACAAGTTATCATGTGTCACACACGGGATGTCCCAAGATATCATGAGACAAAGGAATCACTTAATAAAGGCAAACGAATCAACAGTTATTGGCCAAAACACATTTTTGCATCCTGCGGCCACGCCCAGTGATCACATGACACCAAATTGTTTGGACATCCTCAGATGAGGGTTCCGAGTCATCATACCAAGTTTGGTGTTGATTTCTCAAGGATTGGCTGAGATATGACCCAACTTCCTGTTTGGCGTCTTTGCTGCCGATTTTGATTGGCTGTACCGGACAAACTGTTTTGAAAATCAAAAATCTTTGGATAACTTCTGTGAGGGTTGCTCTGACGATGATGTGTGCCAATTCTGGGGAAGATTAAAGAAAAATTGTAGGAGGAGTAGGCTTTCAAAGGTTTTCGATAAAACCGGAAATTGCGGAAAATCTATATAACCGGAAATTGACGTCATAGGGTGTGTTGAACTCGTCTTGACCCAGGGAATCCAATGGTACCTCATTTTTGAAAATCGGTCATACGGTTCAAAAGTTACGTGTGTAAACACAAGTCCAACTTTGACCAGTTGGTGGCGCTAGAGTGCTTCAATGGGAGACATGAAACTTGGTGAATATAAAGAGGGGACTGTGCTTAATGAGTGTGCCCAAATTCACAACTTTTTACCATACGGTTCTAGGGGCTGCCATAGACTCCAATGGCAGAAGAAGTGTAATAATAAATATAGCTGCAAGCAGCAATGAGGTGGCCAAGCAATCGAATGACCCATAAAACATGTTGTACATCCTCAGAAGAGGGTTACGAGTACACGCAACAAGTTTGGTGCGAATCCATCAAAGATTTGCTGAGATACGACCCAACTTCCTGTTTGCTGGCTTAACGGCACATTTTGATTGGCCGTACCGGGCAAACGGTTTTGAAAATCCAAAAAACATATGATGGCTTTTGTGAGGCTTGGTCTGAAGATGATCTCTGCCAAATTTGGTGAAGATTGGAAAACATTTGTAGGAGGAGTACAGAAAAAACGTTTTTTCAGTAATTCAAAATGGCGGCCGCATCAATTCGGCTGTTATCACAAGTTATCATGTGTCACACACGGGATGTCCCAAGATATCATGAGACAAAGGAATCACTTAATAAAGGCAAACGAATCAACAGTTATTGGCCAAAACACATTTTTGCATCCTGCGGCCACGCCCAGTGATCACATGACACCAAATTGTTTGGACATCCTCAGATGAGGGTTCCGAGTCATCATACCAAGTTTGGTGTTGATTTCTCAAGGATTGGCTGAGATATGACCCAACTTCCTGTTTGGCGTCTTTGCTGCCGATTTTGATTGGCTGTACCGGACAAACTGTTTTGAAAATCAAAAATCTTTGGATAACTTCTGTGAGGGTTGCTCTGACGATGATGTGTGCCAATTCTGGGGAAGATTAAAGAAAAATTGTAGGAGGAGTAGGCTTTCAAAGGTTTTCGATAAAACCGGAAATGGCAGAAAATCTATATAACCGGAAATTGACGTCATAGGGTGTGTTGAACTAGTCTTGACCCAGGGAATCCAATGGTACCTCATTTTTGAAAATCGGTCATACGGTTCAAAAGTTACGTGTGTAAACACAAGTCCAACTTTGACCAGTTGGTGGCGCTAGAGTGCTTCAATGGGAGACATGAAACTTGGTGAATATAAAGAGGGGACTGTGCTTAATGAGTGTGCCCAAATTCACAACTTTTTACCATACGGTTCTAGGGGCTGCCTTAGACTCCAATGGCAGAAGAAGTGTAATAATAAATATAGCTGCAAGCAGCAATGAGGTGGCCAAGCAATCGAATGACCCATAAAACATGTTGTACATCCTCAGAAGAGGGTTACGAGTACACGCAACAAGTTTGGTGCGAATCCATCAAAGATTTGCTGAGATACGACCCAACTTCCTGTTTGCTGGCTTAACGGCACATTTTGATTGGCCGTACCGGGCAAACGGTTTTGAAAATCCAAAAAACATATGATGGCTTTTGTGAGGCTTGGTCTGAAGATGATCTCTGCCAAATTTGGTGAAGATTGGAAAACATTTGTAGGAGGAGTACAGAAAAAACGTTTTTTCAGTAATTCAAAATGGCGGCCGCATCAATTCGGCTGTTATCACAAGTTATCATGTGTCACACACGGGATGTCCCAAGATATCATGAGACAAAGGAATCACTTAATAAAGGCAAACGAATCAACAGTTATTGGCCAAAACACATTTTTGCATCCTGCGGCCACGCCCAGTGATCACATGACACCAAATTGTTTGGACATCCTCAGATGAGGGTTCCGAGTCATCATACCAAGTTTGGTGTTGATTTCTCAAGGATTGGCTGAGATATGACCCAACTTCCTGTTTGGCGTCTTTGCTGCCGATTTTGATTGGCTGTACCGGACAAACGGTTTTGAAAATCAAAAATCTTTGTATAAATTCTGTGAGGGTTGCTCTGACGATGATGTGTGCCAATTCTGGGGAAGATTAAAGAAAAATTGTAGGAGGAGTAGGCTTTCAAAGGTTTTCGATAAAACCGGAAATGGCGGAAAATCTATATAACCGGAAATTGACTTCATAGGGTGTGTTGAACTCGTCTTGACCCAGGGAATCCAATGGTACCTCATTTTTGAAAATCGGTCGTACGGTTCAAAAGTTACGTGTGTAAACACAAGTCCAAATTTGACCCGTTGGTGGCGCTAGAGTGCTCCAATGGGAGACATGAAACTTGGTGAATATAAAGAGGGCACTGTGCTTAATGAGTGTGCCAAATTTCACAACTTTTTACCATACGGTTCTAGGGGCTGCCATAGACTCCAATGTCAGAAGAAGTGTAATAATAATAAGAAAAGGTAGAAACACTTAAGTGGCTTCGCCGCTTCGCGGCTTGGCCACCAATAAGAAAAGGTAGAAACACTTAAGTGGCTTCGCAGCTTCGCGGCTTGGCCACGAAATATAGCTGCAAGCAGCAATGAGGTGGCCAAGCAATCGAATGACCCATAAAACATGTTGTACATCCTCAGAAGAGGGTTACGAGTACACGCAACAAGTTTGGTGCGAATCCATCAAAGATTTGCTGAGATACGACCCAACTTCCTGTTTGCTGGCTTAACGGCACATTTTGATTGGCCGTACCGGGCAAACGGTTTTGAAAATCCAAAAAACATATGATGGCTTTTGTGAGGCTTGGTCTGAAGATGATCTCTGCCAAATTTGGTGAAGATTGGAAAACATTTGTAGGAGGAGTACAGAAAAAACGTTTTTTCAGTAATTCAAAATGGCGGCCGCATCAATTCGGCTGTTATCACAAGTTATCATGTGTCACACACGGGATGTCCCAAGATATCATGAGACAAAGGAATCACTTAATAAAGGCAAACGAATCAACAGTTATTGGCCAAAACACATTTTTGCATCCTGCGGCCACGCCCAGTGATCACATGACACCAAATTGTTTGGACATCCTCAGATGAGGGTTCCGAGTCATCATACCAAGTTTGGTGTTGATTTCTCAAGGATTGGCTGAGATATGACCCAACTTCCTGTTTGGCGTCTTTGCTGCCGATTTTGATTGGCTGTACCGGACAAACTGTTTTGAAAATCAAAAATCTTTGGATAACTTCTGTGAGGGTTGCTCTGACGATGATGTGTGCCAATTCTGGGGAAGATTAAAGAAAAATTGTAGGAGGAGTAGGCTTTCAAAGGTTTTCGATAAAACCGGAAATGGCGGAAAATCTATATAACCGGAAATTGACGTCATAGGGTGTGTTGAACTCGTCTTGACCCAGGGAATCCAATGGTACCTCATTTTTGAAAATCGGTCATACGGTTCAAAAGTTACGTGTGTAAACACAAGTCCAACTTTGACCAGTTGGTGGCGCTAGAGTGCTTCAATGGGAGACATGAAACTTGGTGAATATAAAGAGGGGACTGTGCTTAATGAGTGTGCCCAAATTCACAACTTTTTACCATACGGTTCTAGGGGCTGCCATAGACTCCAATGGCAGAAGAAGTGTAATAATAAATATAGCTGCAAGCAGCAATGAGGTGGCCAAGCAATCGAATGACCCATAAAACATGTTGTACATCCTCAGAAGAGGGTTACGAGTACACGCAACAAGTTTGGTGCGAATCCATCAAAGATTTGCTGAGATACGACCCAACTTCCTGTTTGCTGGCTTAACGGCACATTTTGATTGGCCGTACCGGGCAAACGGTTTTGAAAATCCAAAAAACATATGATGGCTTTTGTGAGGCTTGGTCTGAAGATGATCTCTGCCAAATTTGGTGAAGATTGGAAAACATTTGTAGGAGGAGTACAGAAAAAACGTTTTTTCAGTAATTCAAAATGGCGGCCGCATCAATTCGGCTGTTATCACAAGTTATCATGTGTCACACACGGGATGTCCCAAGATATCATGAGACAAAGGAATCACTTAATAAAGGCAAACGAATCAACAGTTATTGGCCAAAACACATTTTTGCATCCTGCGGCCACGCCCAGTGATCACATGACACCAAATTGTTTGGACATCCTCAGATGAGGGTTCCGAGTCATCATACCAAGTTTGGTGTTGATTTCTCAAGGATTGGCTGAGATATGACCCAACTTCCTGTTTGGCGTCTTTGCTGCCGATTTTGATTGGCTGTACCGGACAAACTGTTTTGAAAATCAAAAATCTTTGGATAACTTCTGTGAGGGTTGCTCTGACGATGATGTGTGCCAATTCTGGGGAAGATTAAAGAAAAATTGTAGGAGGAGTAGGCTTTCAAAGGTTTTCGATAAAACCGGAAATGGCAGAAAATCTATATAACCGGAAATTGACGTCATAGGGTGTGTTGAACTAGTCTTGACCCAGGGAATCCAATGGTACCTCATTTTTGAAAATCGGTCATACGGTTCAAAAGTTACGTGTGTAAACACAAGTCCAACTTTGACCAGTTGGTGGCGCTAGAGTGCTTCAATGGGAGACATGAAACTTGGTGAATATAAAGAGGGGACTGTGCTTAATGAGTGTGCCCAAATTCACAACTTTTTACCATACGGTTCTAGGGGCTGCCTTAGACTCCAATGGCAGAAGAAGTGTAATAATAAATATAGCTGCAAGCAGCAATGAGGTGGCCAAGCAATCGAATGACCCATAAAACATGTTGTACATCCTCAGAAGAGGGTTACGAGTACACGCAACAAGTTTGGTGCGAATCCATCAAAGATTTGCTGAGATACGACCCAACTTCCTGTTTGCTGGCTTAACGGCACATTTTGATTGGCCGTACCGGGCAAACGGTTTTGAAAATCCAAAAAACATATGATGGCTTTTGTGAGGCTTGGTCTGAAGATGATCTCTGCCAAATTTGGTGAAGATTGGAAAACATTTGTAGGAGGAGTACAGAAAAAACGTTTTTTCAGTAATTCAAAATGGCGGCCGCATCAATTCGGCTGTTATCACAAGTTATCATGTGTCACACACGGGATGTCCCAAGATATCATGAGACAAAGGAATCACTTAATAAAGGCAAACGAATCAACAGTTATTGGCCAAAACACATTTTTGCATCCTGCGGCCACGCCCAGTGATCACATGACACCAAATTGTTTGGACATCCTCAGATGAGGGTTCCGAGTCATCATACCAAGTTTGGTGTTGATTTCTCAAGGATTGGCTGAGATATGACCCAACTTCCTGTTTGGCGTCTTTGCTGCCGATTTTGATTGGCTGTACCGGACAAACGGTTTTGAAAATCAAAAATCTTTGTATAAATTCTGTGAGGGTTGCTCTGACGATGATGTGTGCCAATTCTGGGGAAGATTAAAGAAAAATTGTAGGAGGAGTAGGCTTTCAAAGGTTTTCGATAAAACCGGAAATGGCGGAAAATCTATATAACCGGAAATTGACTTCATAGGGTGTGTTGAACTCGTCTTGACCCAGGGAATCCAATGGTACCTCATTTTTGAAAATCGGTCGTACGGTTCAAAAGTTACGTGTGTAAACACAAGTCCAAATTTGACCCGTTGGTGGCGCTAGAGTGCTCCAATGGGAGACATGAAACTTGGTGAATATAAAGAGGGCACTGTGCTTAATGAGTGTGCCAAATTTCACAACTTTTTACCATACGGTTCTAGGGGCTGCCATAGACTCCAATGTCAGAAGAAGTGTAATAATAATAAGAAAAGGTAGAAACACTTAAGTGGCTTCGCCGCTTCGCGGCTTGGCCACCAATAAGAAAAGGTAGAAACACTTAAGTGGCTTCGCAGCTTCGCGGCTTGGCCACGAAATATAGCTGCAAGCAGCAATGAGGTGGCCAAGCAATCGAATGACCCATAAAACATGTTGTACATCCTCAGAAGAGGGTTACGAGTACACGCAACAAGTTTGGTGCGAATCCATCAAAGATTTGCTGAGATACGACCCAACTTCCTGTTTGCTGGCTTAACGGCACATTTTGATTGGCCGTACCGGGCAAACGGTTTTGAAAATCCAAAAAACATATGATGGCTTTTGTGAGGCTTGGTCTGAAGATGATCTCTGCCAAATTTGGTGAAGATTGGAAAACATTTGTAGGAGGAGTACAGAAAAAACGTTTTTTCAGTAATTCAAAATGGCGGCCGCATCAATTCGGCTGTTATCACAAGTTATCATGTGTCACACACGGGATGTCCCAAGATATCATGAGACAAAGGAATCACTTAATAAAGGCAAACGAATCAACAGTTATTGGCCAAAACACATTTTTGCATCCTGCGGCCACGCCCAGTGATCACATGACACCAAATTGTTTGGACATCCTCAGATGAGGGTTCCGAGTCATCATACCAAGTTTGGTGTTGATTTCTCAAGGATTGGCTGAGATATGACCCAACTTCCTGTTTGGCGTCTTTGCTGCCGATTTTGATTGGCTGTACCGGACAAACTGTTTTGAAAATCAAAAATCTTTGGATAACTTCTGTGAGGGTTGCTCTGACGATGATGTGTGCCAATTCTGGGGAAGATTAAAGAAAAATTGTAGGAGGAGTAGGCTTTCAAAGGTTTTCGATAAAACCGGAAATGGCGGAAAATCTATATAACCGGAAATTGACGTCATAGGGTGTGTTGAACTCGTCTTGACCCAGGGAATCCAATGGTACCTCATTTTTGAAAATCGGTCATACGGTTCAAAAGTTACGTGTGTAAACACAAGTCCAACTTTGACCAGTTGGTGGCGCTAGAGTGCTTCAATGGGAGACATGAAACTTGGTGAATATAAAGAGGGGACTGTGCTTAATGAGTGTGCCCAAATTCACAACTTTTTACCATACGGTTCTAGGGGCTGCCATAGACTCCAATGGCAGAAGAAGTGTAATAATAAATATAGCTGCAAGCAGCAATGAGGTGGCCAAGCAATCGAATGACCCATAAAACATGTTGTACATCCTCAGAAGAGGGTTACGAGTACACGCAACAAGTTTGGTGCGAATCCATCAAAGATTTGCTGAGATACGACCCAACTTCCTGTTTGCTGGCTTAACGGCACATTTTGATTGGCCGTACCGGGCAAACGGTTTTGAAAATCCAAAAAACATATGATGGCTTTTGTGAGGCTTGGTCTGAAGATGATCTCTGCCAAATTTGGTGAAGATTGGAAAACATTTGTAGGAGGAGTACAGAAAAAACGTTTTTTCAGTAATTCAAAATGGCGGCCGCATCAATTCGGCTGTTATCACAAGTTATCATGTGTCACACACGGGATGTCCCAAGATATCATGAGACAAAGGAATCACTTAATAAAGGCAAACGAATCAACAGTTATTGGCCAAAACACATTTTTGCATCCTGCGGCCACGCCCAGTGATCACATGACACCAAATTGTTTGGACATCCTCAGATGAGGGTTCCGAGTCATCATACCAAGTTTGGTGTTGATTTCTCAAGGATTGGCTGAGATATGACCCAACTTCCTGTTTGGCGTCTTTGCTGCCGATTTTGATTGGCTGTACCGGACAAACGGTTTTGAAAATCAAAAATCTTTGTATAACTTCTGTGAGGGTTGCTCTGACGATGATGTGTGCCAATTCTGGGGAAGATTAAAGAAAAATTGTAGGAGGAGTAGGCTTTCAAAGGTTTTCGATAAAACCGGAAATGGCGGAAAATCTATATAACCGGAAATTGACGTCATAGGGTGTGTTGAACTCGTCTTGACCCAGGGAATCCAATGGTACCTCATTTTTGAAAATCGGTCATACGGTTCAAAAGTTACGTGTGTAAACACAAGTCCAACTTTGACCAGTTGGTGGCGCTAGAGTGCTTCAATGGGAGACATGAAACTTGGTGAATATAAAGAGGGGACTGTGCTTAATGAGTGTGCCCAAATTCACAACTTTTTACCATACGGTTCTAGGGGCTGCCATAGACTCCAATGGCAGAAGAAGTGTAATAATAAATATAGCTGCAAGCAGCAATGAGGTGGCCAAGCAATCGAATGACCCATAAAACATGTTGTACATCCTCAGAAGAGGGTTACGAGTACACGCAACAAGTTTGGTGCGAATCCATCAAAGATTTGCTGAGATACGACCCAACTTCCTGTTTGCTGGCTTAACGGCACATTTTGATTGGCCGTACCGGGCAAACGGTTTTGAAAATCCAAAAAACATATGATGGCTTTTGTGAGGCTTGGTCTGAAGATGATCTCTGCCAAATTTGGTGAAGATTGGAAAACATTTGTAGGAGGAGTACAGAAAAAACGTTTTTTCAGTAATTCAAAATGGCGGCCGCATCAATTCGGCTGTTATCACAAGTTATCATGTGTCACACACGGGATGTCCCAAGATATCATGAGACAAAGGAATCACTTAATAAAGGCAAACGAATCAACAGTTATTGGCCAAAACACATTTTTGCATCCTGCGGCCACGCCCAGTGATCACATGACACCAAATTGTTTGGACATCCTCAGATGAGGGTTCCGAGTCATCATACCAAGTTTGGTGTTGATTTCTCAAGGATTGGCTGAGATATGACCCAACTTCCTGTTTGGCGTCTTTGCTGCCGATTTTGATTGGCTGTACCGGACAAACGGTTTTGAAAATCAAAAATCTTTGGATAACTTCTGTGAGGGTTGCTCTGACGATGATGTGTGCCAATTCTGGGGAAGATTAAAGAAAAATTGTAGGAGGAGTAGGCTTTCAAAGGTTTTCGATAAAACCGGAAATGGCGGAAAATCTATATAACCGGAAATTGACGTCATAGGGTGTGTTGAACTCGTCTTGACCCAGGGAATCCAATGGTACCTCATTTTTGAAAATCGGTCATACGGTTCAAAAGTTACGTGTGTAAACACAAGTCCAACTTTGACCAGTTGGTGGCGCTAGAGTGCTTCAATGGGAGACATGAAACTTGGTGAATATAAAGAGGGGACTGTGCTTAATGAGTGTGCCCAAATTCACAACTTTTTACCATACGGTTCTAGGGGCTGCCATAGACTCCAATGGCAGAAGAAGTGTAATAATAAATATAGCTGCAAGCAGCAATGAGGTGGCCAAGCAATCGAATGACCCATAAAACATGTTGTACATCCTCAGAAGAGGGTTACGAGTACACGCAACAAGTTTGGTGCGAATCCATCAAAGATTTGCTGAGATACGACCCAACTTCCTGTTTGCTGGCTTAACGGCACATTTTGATTGGCCGTACCGGGCAAACGGTTTTGAAAATCCAAAAAACATATGATGGCTTTTGTGAGGCTTGGTCTGAAGATGATCTCTGCCAAATTTGGTGAAGATTGGAAAACATTTGTAGGAGGAGTACAGAAAAAACGTTTTTTCAGTAATTCAAAATGGCGGCCGCATCAATTCGGCTGTTATCACAAGTTATCATGTGTCACACACGGGATGTCCCAAGATATCATGAGACAAAGGAATCACTTAATAAAGGCAAACGAATCAACAGTTATTGGCCAAAACACATTTTTGCATCCTGCGGCCACGCCCAGTGATCACATGACACCAAATTGTTTGGACATCCTCAGATGAGGGTTCCGAGTCATCATACCAAGTTTGGTGTTGATTTCTCAAGGATTGGCTGAGATATGACCCAACTTCCTGTTTGGCGTCTTTGCTGCCGATTTTGATTGGCTGTACCGGACAAACTGTTTTGAAAATCAAAAATCTTTGGATAACTTCTGTGAGGGTTGCTCTGACGATGATGTGTGCCAATTCTGGGGAAGATTAAAGAAAAATTGTAGGAGGAGTAGGCTTTCAAAGGTTTTCGATAAAACCGGAAATGGCGGAAAATCTATATAACCGGAAATTGACGTCATAGGGTGTGTTGAACTCGTCTTGACCCAGGGAATCCAATGGTACCTCATTTTTGAAAATCGGTCATACGGTTCAAAAGTTACGTGTGTAAACACAAGTCCAACTTTGACCAGTTGGTGGCGCTAGAGTGCTTCAATGGGAGACATGAAACTTGGTGAATATAAAGAGGGGACTGTGCTTAATGAGTGTGCCCAAATTCACAACTTTTTACCATACGGTTCTAGGGGCTGCCATAGACTCCAATGGCAGAAGAAGTGTAATAATAAATATATCTGCAAGCAGCAATGAGGTGGCCAAGCAATCGAATGACCCATAAAACATGTTGTACATCCTCAGAAGAGGGTTACGAGTACACGCAACAAGTTTGGTGCGAATCCATCAAAGATTTGCTGAGATACGACCCAACTTCCTGTTTGCTGGCTTAACGGCACATTTTGATTGGCCGTACCGGGCAAACGGTTTTGAAAATCCAAAAAACATATGATGGCTTTTGTGAGGCTTGGTCTGAAGATGATCTCTGCCAAATTTGGTGAAGATTGGAAAACATTTGTAGGAGGAGTACAGAAAAAACGTTTTTTCAGTAATTCAAAATGGCGGCCGCATCAATTCGGCTGTTATCACAAGTTATCATGTGTCACACACGGGATGTCCCAAGATATCATGAGACAAAGGAATCACTTAATAAAGGCAAACGAATCAACAGTTATTGGCCAAAACACATTTTTGCATCCTGCGGCCACGCCCAGTGATCACATGACACCAAATTGTTTGGACATCCTCAGATGAGGGTTCCGAGTCATCATACCAAGTTTGGTGTTGATTTCTCAAGGATTGGCTGAGATATGACCCAACTTCCTGTTTGGCGTCTTTGCTGCCGATTTTGATTGGCTGTACCGGACAAACTGTTTTGAAAATCAAAAATCTTTGGATAACTTCTGTGAGGGTTGCTCTGACGATGATGTGTGCCAATTCTGGGGAAGATTAAAGAAAAATTGTAGGAGGAGTAGGCTTTCAAAGGTTTTCGATAAAACCGGAAATGGCGGAAAATCTATATAACCGGAAATTGACGTCATAGGGTGTGTTGAACTCGTCTTGACCCAGGGAATCCAATGGTACCTCATTTTTGAAAATCGGTCATACGGTTCAAAAGTTACGTGTGTAAACACAAGTCCAACTTTGACCAGTTGGTGGCGCTAGAGTGCTTCAATGGGAGACATGAAACTTGGTGAATATAAAGAGGGGACTGTGCTTAATGAGTGTGCCCAAATTCACAACTTTTTACCATACGGTTCTAGGGGCTGCCATAGACTCCAATGGCAGAAGAAGTGTAATAATAATAAGAAAAGGTAGAAACACTTAAGTGGCTTCGCCGCTTCGCGGCTTGGCCACCAATAAGAAAAGGTAGAAACACTTAAGTGGCTTCGCAGCTTCGCGGCTTGGCCACGAAATATAGCTGCAAGCAGCAATGAGCTGGCCAAGCAATCGAATGACCCATAAAACATGTTGTACATCCTCAGAAGAGGGTTACGAGTACACGCAACAAGTTTGGTGCGAATCCATCAAAGATTTGCTGAGATACGACCCAACTTCCTGTTTGCTGGCTTAACGGCACATTTTGATTGGCCGTACCGGGCAAACGGTTTTGAAAATCCAAAAAACATATGATGGCTTTTGTGAGGCTTGGTCTGAAGATGATCTCTGCCAAATTTGGTGAAGATTGGAAAACATTTGTAGGAGGAGTACAGAAAAAACGTTTTTTCAGTAATTCAAAATGGCGGCCGCATCAATTCGGCTGTTATCACAAGTTATCATGTGTCACACACGGGATGTCCCAAGATATCATGAGACAAAGGAATCACTTAATAAAGGCAAACGAATCAACAGTTATTGGCCAAAACACATTTTTGCATCCTGCGGCCACGCCCAGTGATCACATGACACCAAATTGTTTGGACATCCTCAGATGAGGGTTCCGAGTCATCATACCAAGTTTGGTGTTGATTTCTCAAGGATTGGCTGAGATATGACCCAACTTCCTGTTTGGCGTCTTTGCTGCCGATTTTGATTGGCTGTACCGGACAAACTGTTTTGAAAATCAAAAATCTTTGGATAACTTCTGTGAGGGTTGCTCTGACGATGATGTGTGCCAATTCTGGGGAAGATTAAAGAAAAATTGTAGGAGGAGTAGGCTTTCAAAGGTTTTCGATAAAACCGGAAATGGCGGAAAATCTATATAACCGGAAATTGACGTCATAGGGTGTGTTGAACTCGTCTTGACCCAGGGAATCCAATGGTACCTCATTTTTGAAAATCGGTCATACGGTTCAAAAGTTACGTGTGTAAACACAAGTCCAACTTTGACCAGTTGGTGGCGCTAGAGTGCTTCAATGGGAGACATGAAACTTGGTGAATATAAAGAGGGGACTGTGCTTAATGAGTGTGCCCAAATTCACAACTTTTTACCATACGGTTCTAGGGGCTGCCATAGACTCCAATGGCAGAAGAAGTGTAATAATAATAAGAAAAGGTAGAAACACTTAAGTGGCTTCGCCGCTTCGCGGCTTGGCCACCAATAAGAAAAGGTAGAAACACTTAAGTGGCTTCGCAGCTTCGCGGCTTGGCCACGAAATATAGCTGCAAGCAGCAATGAGCTGGCCAAGCAATCGAATGACCCATAAAACATGTTGTACATCCTCAGAAGAGGGTTACGAGTACACGCAACAAGTTTGGTGCGAATCCATCAAAGATTTGCTGAGATACGACCCAACTTCCTGTTTGCTGGCTTAACGGCACATTTTGATTGGCCGTACCGGGCAAACGGTTTTGAAAATCCAAAAAACATATGATGGCTTTTGTGAGGCTTGGTCTGAAGATGATCTCTGCCAAATTTGGTGAAGATTGGAAAACATTTGTAGGAGGAGTACAGAAAAAACGTTTTTTCAGTAATTCAAAATGGCGGCCGCATCAATTCGGCTGTTATCACAAGTTATCATGTGTCACACACGGGATGTCCCAAGATATCATGAGACAAAGGAATCACTTAATAAAGGCAAACGAATCAACAGTTATTGGCCAAAACACATTTTTGCATCCTGCGGCCACGCCCAGTGATCACATGACACCAAATTGTTTGGACATCCTCAGATGAGGGTTCCGAGTCATCATACCAAGTTTGGTGTTGATTTCTCAAGGATTGGCTGAGATATGACCCAACTTCCTGTTTGGCGTCTTTGCTGCCGATTTTGATTGGCTGTACCGGACAAACTGTTTTGAAAATCAAAAATCTTTGGATAACTTCTGTGAGGGTTGCTCTGACGATGATGTGTGCCAATTCTGGGGAAGATTAAAGAAAAATTGTAGGAGGAGTAGGCTTTCAAAGGTTTTCGATAAAACCGGAAATGGCGGAAAATCTATATAACCGGAAATTGACGTCATAGGGTGTGTTGAACTCGTCTTGACCCAGGGAATCCAATGGTACCTCATTTTTGAAAATCGGTCATACGGTTCAAAAGTTACGTGTGTAAACACAAGTCCAACTTTGACCAGTTGGTGGCGCTAGAGTGCTTCAATGGGAGACATGAAACTTGGTGAATATAAAGAGGGGACTGTGCTTAATGAGTGTGCCCAAATTCACAACTTTTTACCATACGGTTCTAGGGGCTGCCATAGACTCCAATGGCAGAAGAAGTGTAATAATAATAAGAAAAGGTAGAAACACTTAAGTGGCTTCGCCGCTTCGCGGCTTGGCCACCAATAAGAAAAGGTAGAAACACTTAAGTGGCTTCGCAGCTTCGCGGCTTGGCCACGAAATATAGCTGCAAGCAGCAATGAGCTGGCCAAGCAATCGAATGACCCATAAAACATGTTGTACATCCTCAGAAGAGGGTTACGAGTACACGCAACAAGTTTGGTGCGAATCCATCAAAGATTTGCTGAGATACGACCCAACTTCCTGTTTGCTGGCTTAACGGCACATTTTGATTGGCCGTACCGGGCAAACGGTTTTGAAAATCCAAAAAACATATGATGGCTTTTGTGAGGCTTGGTCTGAAGATGATCTCTGCCAAATTTGGTGAAGATTGGAAAACATTTGTAGGAGGAGTACAGAAAAAACGTTTTTTCAGTAATTCAAAATGGCGGCCGCATCAATTCGGCTGTTATCACAAGTTATCATGTGTCACACACGGGATGTCCCAAGATATCATGAGACAAAGGAATCACTTAATAAAGGCAAACGAATCAACAGTTATTGGCCAAAACACATTTTTGCATCCTGCGGCCACGCCCAGTGATCACATGACACCAAATTGTTTGGACATCCTCAGATGAGGGTTCCGAGTCATCATACCAAGTTTGGTGTTGATTTCTCAAGGATTGGCTGAGATATGACCCAACTTCCTGTTTGGCGTCTTTGCTGCCGATTTTGATTGGCTGTACCGGACAAACTGTTTTGAAAATCAAAAATCTTTGGATAACTTCTGTGAGGGTTGCTCTGACGATGATGTGTGCCAATTCTGGGGAAGATTAAAGAAAAATTGTAGGAGGAGTAGGCTTTCAAAGGTTTTCGATAAAACCGGAAATGGCGGAAAATCTATATAACCGGAAATTGACGTCATAGGGTGTGTTGAACTCGTCTTGACCCAGGGAATCCAATGGTACCTCATTTTTGAAAATCGGTCATACGGTTCAAAAGTTACGTGTGTAAACACAAGTCCAACTTTGACCAGTTGGTGGCGCTAGAGTGCTTCAATGGGAGACATGAAACTTGGTGAATATAAAGAGGGGACTGTGCTTAATGAGTGTGCCCAAATTCACAACTTTTTACCATACGGTTCTAGGGGCTGCCATAGACTCCAATGGCAGAAGAAGTGTAATAATAATAAGAAAAGGTAGAAACACTTAAGTGGCTTCGCCGCTTCGCGGCTTGGCCACCAATAAGAAAAGGTAGAAACACTTAAGTGGCTTCGCAGCTTCGCGGCTTGGCCACGAAATATAGCTGCAAGCAGCAATGAGCTGGCCAAGCAATCGAATGACCCATAAAACATGTTGTACATCCTCAGAAGAGGGTTACGAGTACACGCAACAAGTTTGGTGCGAATCCATCAAAGATTTGCTGAGATACGACCCAACTTCCTGTTTGCTGGCTTAACGGCACATTTTGATTGGCCGTACCGGGCAAACGGTTTTGAAAATCCAAAAAACATATGATGGCTTTTGTGAGGCTTGGTCTGAAGATGATCTCTGCCAAATTTGGTGAAGATTGGAAAACATTTGTAGGAGGAGTACAGAAAAAACGTTTTTTCAGTAATTCAAAATGGCGGCCGCATCAATTCGGCTGTTATCACAAGTTATCATGTGTCACACACGGGATGTCCCAAGATATCATGAGACAAAGGAATCACTTAATAAAGGCAAACGAATCAACAGTTATTGGCCAAAACACATTTTTGCATCCTGCGGCCACGCCCAGTGATCACATGACACCAAATTGTTTGGACATCCTCAGATGAGGGTTCCGAGTCATCATACCAAGTTTGGTGTTGATTTCTCAAGGATTGGCTGAGATATGACCCAACTTCCTGTTTGGCGTCTTTGCTGCCGATTTTGATTGGCTGTACCGGACAAACTGTTTTGAAAATCAAAAATCTTTGGATAACTTCTGTGAGGGTTGCTCTGACGATGATGTGTGCCAATTCTGGGGAAGATTAAAGAAAAATTGTAGGAGGAGTAGGCTTTCAAAGGTTTTCGATAAAACCGGAAATGGCGGAAAATCTATATAACCGGAAATTGACGTCATAGGGTGTGTTGAACTCGTCTTGACCCAGGGAATCCAATGGTACCTCATTTTTGAAAATCGGTCATACGGTTCAAAAGTTACGTGTGTAAACACAAGTCCAACTTTGACCAGTTGGTGGCGCTAGAGTGCTTCAATGGGAGACATGAAACTTGGTGAATATAAAGAGGGGACTGTGCTTAATGAGTGTGCCCAAATTCACAACTTTTTACCATACGGTTCTAGGGGCTGCCATAGACTCCAATGGCAGAAGAAGTGTAATAATAATAAGAAAAGGTAGAAACACTTAAGTGGCTTCGCCGCTTCGCGGCTTGGCCACCAATAAGAAAAGGTAGAAACACTTAAGTGGCTTCGCAGCTTCGCGGCTTGGCCACGAAATATAGCTGCAAGCAGCAATGAGCTGGCCAAGCAATCGAATGACCCATAAAACATGTTGTACATCCTCAGAAGAGGGTTACGAGTACACGCAACAAGTTTGGTGCGAATCCATCAAAGATTTGCTGAGATACGACCCAACTTCCTGTTTGCTGGCTTAACGGCACATTTTGATTGGCCGTACCGGGCAAACGGTTTTGAAAATCCAAAAAACATATGATGGCTTTTGTGAGGCTTGGTCTGAAGATGATCTCTGCCAAATTTGGTGAAGATTGGAAAACATTTGTAGGAGGAGTACAGAAAAAACGTTTTTTCAGTAATTCAAAATGGCGGCCGCATCAATTCGGCTGTTATCACAAGTTATCATGTGTCACACACGGGATGTCCCAAGATATCATGAGACAAAGGAATCACTTAATAAAGGCAAACGAATCAACAGTTATTGGCCAAAACACATTTTTGCATCCTGCGGCCACGCCCAGTGATCACATGACACCAAATTGTTTGGACATCCTCAGATGAGGGTTCCGAGTCATCATACCAAGTTTGGTGTTGATTTCTCAAGGATTGGCTGAGATATGACCCAACTTCCTATTTGGCGTCTTTGCTGCCGATTTTGATTGGCTGTACCGGACAAACTGTTTTGAAAATCAAAAATCTTTGGATAACTTCTGTGAGGGTTGCTCTGACGATGATGTGTGCCAATTCTGGGGAAGATTAAAGAAAAATTGTAGGAGGAGTAGGCTTTCAAAGGTTTTCGATAAAACCGGAAATGGCGGAAAATCTATATAACCGGAAATTGACGTCATAGGGTGTGTTGAACTCGTCTTGACCCAGGGAATCCAATGGTACCTCATTTTTGAAAATCGGTCATACGGTTCAAAAGTTACGTGTGTAAACACAAGTCCAACTTTGACCAGTTGGTGGCGCTAGAGTGCTTCAATGGGAGACATGAAACTTGGTGAATATAAAGAGGGGACTGTGCTTAATGAGTGTGCCCAAATTCACAACTTTTTACCATACGGTTCTAGGGGCTGCCATAGACTCCAATGGCAGAAGAAGTGTAATAATAATAAGAAAAGGTAGAAACACTTAAGTGGCTTCGCCGCTTCGCGGCTTGGCCACCAATAAGAAAAGGTAGAAACACTTAAGTGGCTTCGCAGCTTCGCGGCTTGGCCACGAAATATAGCTGCAAGCAGCAATGAGCTGGCCAAGCAATCGAATGACCCATAAAACATGTTGTACATCCTCAGAAGAGGGTTACGAGTACACGCAACAAGTTTGGTGCGAATCCATCAAAGATTTGCTGAGATACGACCCAACTTCCTGTTTGCTGGCTTAACGGCACATTTTGATTGGCCGTACCGGGCAAACGGTTTTGAAAATCCAAAAAACATATGATGGCTTTTGTGAGGCTTGGTCTGAAGATGATCTCTGCCAAATTTGGTGAAGATTGGAAAACATTTGTAGGAGGAGTACAGAAAAAACGTTTTTTCAGTAATTCAAAATGGCGGCCGCATCAATTCGGCTGTTATCACAAGTTATCATGTGTCACACACGGGATGTCCCAAGATATCATGAGACAAAGGAATCACTTAATAAAGGCAAACGAATCAACAGTTATTGGCCAAAACACATTTTTGCATCCTGCGGCCACGCCCAGTGATCACATGACACCAAATTGTTTGGACATCCTCAGATGAGGGTTCCGAGTCATCATACCAAGTTTGGTGTTGATTTCTCAAGGATTGGCTGAGATATGACCCAACTTCCTGTTTGGCGTCTTTGCTGCCGATTTTGATTGGCTGTACCGGACAAACTGTTTTGAAAATCAAAAATCTTTGGATAACTTCTGTGAGGGTTGCTCTGACGATGATGTGTGCCAATTCTGGGGAAGATTAAAGAAAAATTGTAGGAGGAGTAGGCTTTCAAAGGTTTTCGATAAAACCGGAAATGGCGGAAAATCTATATAACCGGAAATTGACGTCATAGGGTGTGTTGAACTCGTCTTGACCCAGGGAATCCAATGGTACCTCATTTTTGAAAATCGGTCATACGGTTCAAAAGTTACGTGTGTAAACACAAGTCCAACTTTGACCAGTTGGTGGCGCTAGAGTGCTTCAATGGGAGACATGAAACTTGGTGAATATAAAGAGGGGACTGTGCTTAATGAGTGTGCCCAAATTCACAACTTTTTACCATACGGTTCTAGGGGCTGCCATAGACTCCAATGGCAGAAGAAGTGTAATAATAATAAGAAAAGGTAGAAACACTTAAGTGGCTTCGCCGCTTCGCGGCTTGGCCACCAATAAGAAAAGGTAGAAACACTTAAGTGGCTTCGCAGCTTCGCGGCTTGGCCACGAAATATAGCTGCAAGCAGCAATGAGCTGGCCAAGCAATCGAATGACCCATAAAACATGTTGTACATCCTCAGAAGAGGGTTACGAGTACACGCAACAAGTTTGGTGCGAATCCATCAAAGATTTGCTGAGATACGACCCAACTTCCTGTTTGCTGGCTTAACGGCACATTTTGATTGGCCGTACCGGGCAAACGGTTTTGAAAATCCAAAAAACATATGATGGCTTTTGTGAGGCTTGGTCTGAAGATGATCTCTGCCAAATTTGGTGAAGATTGGAAAACATTTGTAGGAGGAGTACAGAAAAAACGTTTTTTCAGTAATTCAAAATGGCGGCCGCATCAATTCGGCTGTTATCACAAGTTATCATGTGTCACACACGGGATGTCCCAAGATATCATGAGACAAAGGAATCACTTAATAAAGGCAAACGAATCAACAGTTATTAGCCAAAACACATTTTTGCATCCTGCGGCCACGCCCAGTGATCACATGACACCAAATTGTTTGGACATCCTCAGATGAGGGTTCCGAGTCATCATACCAAGTTTGGTGTTGATTTCTCAAGGATTGGCTGAGATATGACCCAACTTCCTGTTTGGTGTCTTTGCTGCCGATTTTGATTGGCTGTACCGAACAAACGGTTTTGAAAATCAAAAATCTTTGGATAAATTCTGTGAGGGTTGCTCTTACGATGATGTGTTCCAATTCTGGGGAAGATTGAAGAAAAATTGTAGGAGGAGTAGGCTTTCAAAGGTTTTTGCTAAAACCGGAAATGGCGGAAAATCTATATAACCGGAAATTGACGTCATAGGGTGTGTTGAACTCGTCTCGATCCAGGGAATCCAACGGTACCTCATTTCTGAAAATCGGTCATACGGTTCAAAAGTTACGTGTGTAAACACAAGTCCAACTTTGACCAGTTGGTGGCGCTAGAGTGCTACAATGAGAGACATGAAACTTGGTGAATATAAAGAGGGGACTGTGCTTAATGAGTGTGCCAAAATTCACAACTTTTAACCATACGGTTCTAGGGGCTGCCTTAGACTCCAATGGCAGAAGAAGTGTAATAATAATAAGAAAAGGTAGAAACACTTAAGTGGCTTCGCCGCTTCGCGGCTTGGCCACAAAATATAGCTGCAAGCAGCAATGGAGGGGCCAAGCAGTCCAGAGCAGGACATGGCCTCCATAGCACTTGTTCAACAATTAAGTCACAACAACCTGTTGCACTCATGCAACACACCAAGTTTGGTTGAAATATATGTTTGCGTTCAAGAGTACTGATAGTTCAAAGTTATTTTTCTGGTATAACACTGCAGGCCTCCTCTGCTCCTCATGGGAACGATGGAACCCAAGTTTGGTGACAATCGCGCAAATGGTTGCTGAGATATGCTCTTGCGCCTCGTTTGGCGGCTTCGCCACCGCTTTTGATCGTCTCTACCGAACAAACGTTTTTGAAAATTGAAATTTCTTCTAATTGCTTTTGTGAAACTGGGTCTAAAGATCATCTTTGCCAAATTTGGTAAACATTGGACAAAAATTGGGGCGTGCAAAAGGTTTTTATACTTTTCCATGAAATCCAAAATGGCGGCCACGTCCGTTCGAATTTTATGAAAAGTTATTAATAGTCAGGCTTGATATCTCACAAGACATCAACAGACAAAGAAATTACTTTATTAAGGTAAACACTTCAACAGTTATTAGCCAAAACACGTTTATGCTTCCGGCCACGCCCCCTTTTAGTCACATGACACAATCTTTGGAGGACGTCCTCAGAATAAGGTTCCGAGGCGGCGTACCAAATTTAGTTTCACTGCCTCAAACAACTGCTGAGATATGACTTCACTTCCTGTTTGGCGGCTTTTCTGCTTATTTTGATTGGCTGTCACGGACAAACGGTTGTGGGTATCAAAATGCTCTACCATAACTTTTGTGCGGCTTGGTCTGAAGAGCATATCTGGTAATTTTGAAGAAGATTTGACAAAGATTGTAGGAGGAGTAGGCTTTCAAAGGTTTTTGATAAAACCGGAAATAGCGGAAAATCTATAAACCGGAAATTGACGCCATGGTGTGCATTGAATTCGGCTTGATCCAGGGAATCCAATGATACCTCATTTTTGAAAATGGGTCATACGGTTTAAAAGTTGCGTGTGTAAACACAACTCCAACTTTGACCCATTGGTGGCGCTAGAGTGCCCGAGTATGGGACATGAAACTTTGTGAATTGGACCAGGGGACTGTCCCCAATGAGTGTGCCAAATTTCACAACTTTCGACCAAGCGCTTCTAGGGCCTGCCATAGACACCCAGTCTTAAGAAGTATAATAATAATAATAATAATAATACTAACAATAACAATAGGTGCCTCGCAGCTTGGCCCCTAATAATAATAATAATAATAATAATAATAATAATACTAACAATAACAATAGGTGCCTCGCAGCTTCGCTGCTTGGCCCCTAATAAGAAAAGGTAGAAACACTTAAGTGGCTTCGCGGCTTGGCCACCAAATATAGCTGCAGGCAGCAATGGCGGGTTCCTCCTCAGCATTGCAAACCATTACAAAATTGACATGACACAGACATGTATTTCATACATGTACACAACATTTCAAGACAATTGGATCAATGGCTGATTTGAAGTCATTTTTTGAAATTCTTCACAAATTGTCACTGTAGAGAAATATCCATGCTGCCGACATTATGGGTTCTTGAGACTTCTTTGTTCCCCATTGGCAATATGGCATGCATACAAACTTTTAGACATTTTGGACTGACAGGGTTAAAATGCCACCCTTTTGAAAGTGACAACTTTGAAGCGTGTTCTGTCAGGCCACCTGTGCTCTGGTCAAGCCCATCATGCAGAGATCCATTCTTTAAAAGCTTTGATTACAACAATAACTTTATGAAAGTCAGAATACACTTTAGTAAAGGACGTGTGTAGTTTATGTACTACTACTGCTTGCTCTGCCCACACACTTTCCCCATCCATGCCGTTTCCCTCTTTCCCAGTGCAGGTGGTGCGGTGGCCGCATGAGGTTTAGGTGTAGTCCAAAAGTTGCCTCCCACAATCAAAACATATTAACCGCAACATTGTTTTCAAATTTTCTCAAAGATGGCTTGAAAACCACAGATATTGACTCTCTTCTTGAGTAAATCTCTTTCCAGAATCTCAGTCAATCCAGAATCAAGATTAGCCTCATAGGCAATTGGTCTGGTCTAGGGCACAGCCCACGTTCAGCTCCTTGCAAGTATAGCCTGTGATAGTAAAATGGCCGACTCTCTGTTCCCATTAAACTACACAGCATGCACACTGAAGGTGACCAACAAGATTATATTAACTAACAAACAATAACATTACAAACATCTAACTGAACGAACACAACAACTGAAATCCCTTGCGTAGCTGTTGTTTTTTTAAATGCCGCACTGCATGCTGGGTACCCAAGAGCGCTGACGCTGATTATCTAGCTGTGCTCCAATGCGTGATATGACGAGATGCTAGTGGCGCGCTGAGGTCTCAGAGTCTCCTGCCCGAGTTCAAGTTCTGCCCGATTAGCAAGCTATTTTTACTAATGTTTTGTTAGCAATTGAATGGTAATGCAAGCTAGCTAAAAACAATGTTAGTTAGCTTGGCTAAACTGGTTTTCATAGCAACAGAAATCAACAAATCAGATCAGTCGAACTTTATTCAGAAATGGGGGGATGGCGGGAACATTAAAGGTGTAGGTACAGTAAAAGTGAAATGGAACGCGTCTTTCTGCCTTGAAGCTGCGTGCGCATCAACAAGACCCCATCTATATGTAAAGATAACATCCAAGCTAACTGCAGCTTTGTATACCATATGTACCGTGTTATGGTTGTTTGAGTTAAACAACTTGCTAAATGAATTAAATGAAGCTTGCGCAAGTTCAGTCAGGCAAGACCGATCTCTGCACTCGGGTTTAATCGTAGTGTACACTTCTCACTCCCCCCGCTAAGAACGCCCTACCTTCCCCCCGTTTCCCTGGACGGGCGGTCACCAGGGTTCAGGTCGATTAGCGCTCCCGCTATCAATTAATGGTGTCACATGATCCGTGCCTTTAAATATGATTCTCTCCCTCTGTAGTTTGTCCATGCTATCAAGTGCGCGACCCTCCACCACCCCGTCGCCGCCCGGTTCCTGTCTCAGTCTTCGGCTCGATTGGTCGTCGGCTGCCGCCACCGCCACCAGTGTCTGGACTCCGTGGGGGATTCTTCTTCGGGCGTTGGGCAGGCGCCCGTTGATCCATATAATTCCCCGTGGGGTTCAAGCTCCAAACACCTTAGTACATTTATTAGTCTGTAATAAACATCTTTCACTCATCCCAGGTCTCTCCTGATTGAAATGTCTGTTAAATGTCAAATCCAACTATAAATGTATAAAAGAGAGTTCCAATCAAATCTGAATTTGTTTTAAACCTACGCTGGGTTGCACCAACAAGGATTAACTCTTAAACTAGGTTTAAACCAAGTTTGTCTTTTAATCCAGTTGCACCAAACTTTAAACCTAGTTTAACCTTAGTTTACAATTAATCCTGGGTAAATCTAACCCTTTGGCAATCTCTGTTTAATTTCCATTTAAATCTAGATTAAATTTAAATCTGTTGCACCAGTCATTTTAAACCTAGTCTAAACCTGGATTAGCAGTTATATTTAAACCACCCCTGGAGGAGGTTTATCTCAGTTTTATTGACAACATGGCTGCATATCTTCGCTGGATGGGGTTAGAGGAAAGTGTTCCTCACAGGAAAATTAGACATAGGTTAAACCCAATGTGGGAATGGGGAACTGTTTCGGAATCTAAAGGGCTACTGCTCAATTAATGTCCAAGTTGTGTGTGATGACCAGGCCCAGATCACACACGTTGTTGCAAGATGGCCAGGATCCACACATGACAGACGAATCTTTGACAACGGTCAACTTTGTGCACTGCTGGAGAGGGGAGATCCGTGGACACCTAGTGGGGGACAATGGCTATGCATGTCGCCCATACCTGATGACTCCACTTTTGAACCCTCAGACCCAGGCAGAAAAAAACTACAACTACTCTCACATTCAAACAAGAGGGGTAATAGAGAGAGTGTTTGGGGTGTGGAAGCGGAGATTTCCATGTATACAGTTGGGACTCCGCACAAAATTGGACACTACCCTGACCATCATTGTTGCAGTAGCCGTTTTGTACAACTTTGGGAAGAGAGTAGGAGATGATCTACCCGAGGAGAATGAGCACCCACTTGAGGATGATCTGGAAGATGCTCAAGTGCAGAATGCTGCAAATAAATACATTACACAATTTCAGTTTCAGAATTCATTCAAAAATCTTTCTATTTCTTGTGACTGGCTTAGATCCAGTAGCCTCTGCTTCTGAAGAGTTAGGACCTCTTTCTGTAGCAACAGGACATCTTTTTTAATTTTTGCATTTTATATGTCGAGCATGCATCTCTCCTTCTCTAATGTGAGAAGCTCCTGGTGAGAGCTAAGCTTAGGGTGCTTAGCAGGGGGCTTCACAGGTGATGCTGCTGCTTCAATGTTTCCATGAGGCTCCACTTGCTCCAGTACGATGATAGTGTCAGCTAGACAAAACCAAAAAACTTAAAAAACATTAGGAGGCTACCTACAACTATGCACAATGCACTTTACTCTTGAGGTCTCTGACGTCCAATGACATAGGAAATAACTAATTTAATAAATTACCATAGGCTACTAAAGAGAACATGGAACTGTTATTTCTGTAGTATGATGTGCTATTCAATTACAAAATTATTAACATCTGAGGTGTATGTACAGTAATACATAGGCTCTAACAAATGCTTTGTAGGCAAAATTATAGCCTATTTTCGTCATTTTTGTCACGTTATTGCTGCAACCAACGGCGTTGGAGTTCGTAGTTACTTGCAGCTTCTGTGGCTGTACTGTCATCTAATGCGCCGTCATCGTCGTAGGGGTTGGGGAGGGGGGAAATCTGCTGCGGGATCATATCAATGATCTTCTTTGACAGAGGATCCGTAGCATTGATTGGTGGTCCTCCGCCGGTTTGAAATTGGCTACGCCTCTCTTCCGCCGCATCTTTTTTGGCTTTAGTCTTGAGGTTTTTCCAGCAGGCTTTAAGTTGCGCCCTGTCCCTCGTCTCTTTAATACCGGTAGAGCCATTGAAGCACTCAGCTAACCGGACCCAGTTCCGCTCCTTCTTTTCTAGAGTACTGCTGTCAGTCCTCTTGTCCTAAATTATTACCCCAAACTCCTCCATCAATTCAGTCAGCAACATCTTTTCAAATGTTGAAAAGTTTGACCCTCTTTGACGTGCCATAGCTAGCTAGCTGGCTATTTGTAACGTAGTTTATTATAGCCGCTGTAGTGGTAGCCTAGGCTATAAACGGTAACTAACCGTATCAGTAACGGCATTTATTCAAAAAGCTGCTATAGGAAAAAGAGCGCATGCATTTATTTAGGGCTATTTAGTTCCGTAGGCTATTTGTTAAACATACGTTGTGAATTTGTTTACATTTCGTCGGAATCCATCATGGCGGACATTGAACATAAACTAATCCTGTTTTAACCCTTGTTTAAACTAGTTTAACTAATCCAAGGTTAAAATTAAGATGTGCAACACATCTCTGATTAATTATAAACCAGTTTAAACATAGATTTACTAACCCTAGATTAACTCTAAACCAGGATTAATTTAATCCATGTTGGTGCAACCCAGCCCTAGAGGTTTAAAAGGTTACCTTTGCCTAAACTGACATGCACCAACTCAGAGAACTGAGTTTCAACAGCCATTTACACATTTAGTCTCTATTTGTTACTCTACTCTTAAGGCATGTTTAACTTAATGTCTGCACCTCTCTGTCACCAACTGTCTCTGGAGTGGGGGGTGGGGGCTTCACAGGGTGTCTACAGGTATAAACAAGTTAAATGTAAGACCTTTTAATACCACTTCCAAATGAAATTAAAGACCAAACTTACGATGGAAATACAAATCAAAAGTGTAAATATACAGTAATCTTTCCAAGTAAACACTGATGTCTGTTCAATATGAACAGTATGGTAAAATGACAATAATCGGTTGAGTTTAAGAACATTGACTAAATGTGTCTAATGCGGAAGGATAACACAAAAATGTAATTGCTGTCCTAAATTATACTTATTATTACACTAGGGTGGAAATGGTGGAGCAGAAACTAACAATTCCATGAATCCCATGGAAACAAAGGCAAATGTGTGAGATGTACTGATGTGGAGCACAAATGATCCAAGAAGCAGTACTTCTCTTGAGTGGTTTTTATTGAGATGAATAATCATTGGATTCAGGTCAAAAGTCTATCACTTGAACTAGTTTCATCACTTAAGACACAAAGTCGGCAGCTTGGCATACTGGCACATGGAAAGGATTGAACATTTAGACTTTCATCAAAGTAATGCTGGCTTGTCCTTTTTCATCAATGTCCTCAGAAAAGCAGGCTGCAGAGCTACTGTGTCTGTGGGGTGACTGTCTCTGGAGGGCTGGCAGGCAGGGGCAAGCAGGGCCTGCAGGCAGGCAAGCAGGCAGGCCAGCTGGATGAAGCTGTCCTGGGGTCAGGGCTGAAGAGAAGCTGTCCAGCTAGAGAGGGGTAGTCCAGCAAGGGGTCTGTGTGGATCTCACCATCCTCAAGTCTGTTGCATCCTCTGTTGAACTCTGTTGAGCAGGCCTCTGCATGACCCTCCAGACCTGTCAAAGTGAAGAAAGGGTCCATGTCAGTTGTGAAAAATGAAGCTTTTCCCATCTACACTTGATACAGACTTCAGTTTTGACTGTGAAATGCAGTGTCATTACTTGAACTTGAATCCAAATGTGTTGACCTCATGGAGACCCATGCAGTCACTCAAAACACGGGTTCGATTCCAGGCTCTGGCAAGAGTATTTACCTCTAAACTGGTCAATATATACACATCTGACAAAAGACCAGCTCGACCTTTGCTTGTAAACAGTGATTCTGACTGTCAGAGACCTTTAAATAGCCTGACTTACCGAAATTGGCAAAACTAGCCTGGCTAACGTAGGTCGCTTTCTCAGGGCATATGACGAATGAAACAGGCTCGCCTTGAAAAATCAGATATACTGACTATCTTTAGCAGGCCCTTGTCTACAAAAAGCAGTCCTCCCTGACGTTTTGGGAGTAGAATTGAGTGAAATACAAAATTGTTTACACACTGCCAGTGGGCGAGCCGAGCCTGACTCTGAGGCTAACGTTAAAACAATGTACCCCCGGGACGCAGTATCGCTCCAATTGCAAGTCCACAAAACACAAAAATAATCGGAGCATCTGGCTAAAAGCACAATTCCCACATCTCCTAAAGGCTTCCCTCCTCGACCTTTTTCGTGTAGACGTAACTGTAAAATGGTGAACTTATGAACATGACGCGACGAAAGCAAGGCTGCCGCCTAATCGCCTATGCGGTCTCCCTGCCGCATAGGCTTATTACAAAGACTTTCACGGCCCAAATCACAATTATGAGCCGACAGGTCTGTGGGGAATTGCTTTTTCTCCTAAAGGCTGCTCTCCTCGACCTTTTTGATGAACAATTTGCCGAGATGCAAAATGACTCACTAATTAAAAACACAGAGGAAAAAAGCTAGAGCTACAGTAGCTACTTTTCGAGTTCGGTTTTCCGTCACTTCAGAATCACGATCTAAAAGGTCTAAAAGTGCTAAACCTTCACCATAATTCAAGAGTAGTGTACTTTCACAAACCCAATCATTAATTCTAGCTTAAAATGTGTAAAAACAGGATTTACCGAAAGTGGCTGCCTTTCACGGGACACGACTTTCACGGGACACGGGAAACAACAATGGCCGCCGAAAAAGAATTTATATTCGTAACAGCGAGCTGCGATTGGAAGCGAAATGAAACAGGGCTAAAAAACGAGGGTGGGGGCTTGGTCAGCACACATTTTCAAGAAAGCATGCGTGTGTCAAGGGGCTCTGGCCCCTTGTGTGTGTGAGAATGTGGAGCACGCGCACAGGAGCAAAGGGAGAGAGGATTTGGGGAAACAGCCCTAGAAATTAGCCAAGCATGCATGTTTCAAATATTCACTAAAAATCGAGTTTTCATGTTACAGTCAACTTTTTCTCAGATTTGTGTACTCAACATTCTCAAGAGTCTTCATATGAACTAGTGATTGAATCAGAGTATCAGTTTTTGGCCGGCGGATGTGTAAAGCATTATTTTAGCATTAGCAATAAATTCAATTTGCTTTATATCAATCATTTTTAGAGGTATGAAGTTGCCTTTGCACATGGTAACATGTTGTAGTGTCTTCCACGTGACATACCAAGTTTGGTGTTGATATCTCAAAGATTTGCTGACATTTGACCAAACGTCCTGTTTGGTTGCTTTGTTGCAGATTTTGATTGGCTCTACCGGACAAACGGTTTTGAAAATCAGAAATCCCAACGATAACTTTTGTGACGCTCAGTCCGGAGATCATCTATGGCAATTTTGAAGAAAATTCGACCAAAAATGTAGGAGGAGTAGCGAAAAAACACGTTTCCTTAATCTTTATTGTACAGAAAAATCCAATATGGCGGCCGTTATAGCTTCTAGAGGCTTTTTTGTTCCTCATGAGAAATAAGGCATATGTAATGAATTTCAGAATTTTGGGACTTATGGCCTGCAAATGGCATCAATTTGAAAATTGACATATTGGGGCGTGGCCTGTAGCGCCACCTATTGTCTCACATGGCCCATGTTTGGTATGGTAGTTACTAATGGTCTGCAGTTTCAACATGCCAAATTTCACAACTTTTTACGGTACTGGTCTAGGGGCTGCCATTGACTCCCATGGGTAAAAAATAATAATCATACCACCAATAACAATAGGGTTCTCCTACCGGAGGAACCCTAAATATAGCTGCAAGCAGCAATGAGGTGGCCAAGCAATCGAATGACCCATAAAACATGTTTTACATCCTCAGAAGAGGGTTAAGAGTACACGCAACAAGTTTGGTGCAAATCCATCAAAGATTTGCTGAGATACGACCCAACTTCCTGTTTGCTGGCTTAACGGCACATTTTGATTGGCCGTACCGGGCAAACGGTTTTGAAAATCCCAATAAAATATGATGGCTTTTGTGAGGCCTGGTCTGAAGATGATCTCTGCCAAATTTGGTGAAGATTGGAAAACATTTGTAGGAGGAGTACAGAAAAAACGTTTTTTCAGTAATTCAAAATGGCGGCCGCATCAATTCGGCTGTTATCACAAGTTATCATGTGTCACACACGGGATGTCCCAAGATATCATGAGACAAAGGAATCACTTAATAAAGGCAAACGAGTCAACAGTTATTGGCCAAAACACATTTTTGCATCCTGCGGCCACGCCCAGTGATCACATGACACCAAATTGTTTGGACATCCTCAGATGAGGGTTCCGAGTCAGCATACCAAGTTTGGTGTTGATTTCTCAAGGATTGGCTGAGATATGACCCAACTTCCTGTTTGGCGTCTTTGCTGCCGATTTTGATTGGCTGTACCGGACAAACGGTTTTGAAAATCAAAAATCTTTGGATAACTTCTGTGAGGGTTGCTCTGACGATGATGTGTGCCAATTCTGGGGAAGATTAAAGAAAAATTGTAGGAGGAGTAGGCTTTCAAAGGTTTTCGATAAAACCGGAAATGGTGGAAAATCTATATAACCGGAAATTGACGTCATAGGGTGTGTTGAACTCGTCTTGACCCAGGGAATCCAATGGTACCTCATTTTTGAAAATCGGTCATACGGTTCAAAAGTTACGTGTGTAAACACAAGTCCAACTTTGACCAGTTGGTGGCGCTAGAGTGCTTCAATGGGAGACATGAAACTTGGTGAATATAAAGAGGGGACTGTGCTTAATGAGTGTGCCCAAATTCACAACTTTTTACCATACGGTTCTAGGGGCTGCCATAGACTCCAATGGCAGAAGAAGTGTAATAATAAATATAGCTGCAAGCAGCAATGAGGTGGCCAAGCAATCGAATGACCCATAAAACATGTTGTACATCCTCAGAAGAGGGTTACGAGTACACGCAACAAGTTTGGTGCGAATCCATCAAAGATTTGCTGAGATACGACCCAACTTCCTGTTTGCTGGCTTAACGGCACATTTTGATTGGCCGTACCGGGCAAACGGTTTTGGAAATCCAAAAAACATATGATGGCTTTTGTGAGGCTTGGTCTGAAGATGATCTCTGCCAAATTTGGTGAAGATTGGAAAACATTTGTAGGAGGAGTACAGAAAAAACGTTTTTTCAGTAATTCAAAATGGCGGCCGCATCAATTCGGCTGTTATCACAAGTTATCATGTGTCACACACGGGATGTCCCAAGATATCATGAGACAAAGGAATCACTTAATAAAGGCAAACGAATCAACAGTTATTGGCCAAAACACATTTTTGCATCCTGCGGCCACGCCCAGTGATCACATGACACCAAATTGTTTGGACATCCTCAGATGAGGGTTCCGAGTCATCATACCAAGTTTGGTGTTGATTTCTCAAGGATTGGCTGAGATATGACCCAACTTCCTGTTTGGCGTCTTTGCTGCCGATTTTGATTGGCTGTACCGGACAAACGGTTTTGAAAATCAAAAATCTTTGGATAACTTCTGTGAGGGTTGCTCTGACGATGATGTGTGCCAATTCTGGGGAAGATTAAAGAAAAATTGTAGGAGGAGTAGGCTTTCAAAGGTTTTCGATAAAACCGGAAATGGCGGAAAATCTATATAACTGGAAATTGACTTCATAGGGTGTGTTGAACTCGTCTTGACCCAGGGAATCCAATGGTACCTCATTTTTGAAAATCGGTCGTACGGTTCAAAAGTTACGTGTGTAAACACAAGTCCAAATTTGACCCGTTGGTGGCGCTAGAGTGCTCCAATGGGAGACATGAAACTTGGTGAATATAAAGAGGGCACTGTGCTTAATGAGTGTGCCAAATTTCACAACTTTTTACCATACGGTTCTAGGGGCTGCCTTAGACTCCAATGGCAGAAGAAGTGTAATAATAATAAGAAAAGGTAGAAACACTTAAGTGGCTTCGCCGCTTCGCGGCTTGGCCACCAATAAGAAAAGGTAGAAACACTTAAGTGGCTTCGCAGCTTCGCGGCTTGGCCACGAAATATAGCTGCAAGCAGCAATGAGGTGGCCAAGCAATCGAATGACCCATAAAACATGTTGTACATCCTCAGAAGAGGGTTACGAGTACACGCAACAAGTTTGGTGCGAATCCATCAAAGATTTGCTGAGATACGACCCAACTTCCTGTTTGCTGGCTTAACGGCACATTTTGATTGGCCGTACCGGGCAAACGGTTTTGAAAATCCAAAAAACATATGATGGCTTTTGTGAGGCTTGGTCTGAAGATGATCTCTGCCAAATTTGGTGAAGATTGGAAAACATTTGTAGGAGGAGTACAGAAAAAACGTTTTTTCAGTAATTCAAAATGGCGGCCGCATCAATTCGGCTGTTATCACAAGTTATCATGTGTCACACACGGGATGTCCCAAGATATCATGAGACAAAGGAATCACTTAATAAAGGCAAACGAATCAACAGTTATTGGCCAAAACACATTTTTGCATCCTGCGGCCACGCCCAGTGATCACATGACACCAAATTGTTTGGACATCCTCAGATGAGGGTTCCGAGTCATCATACCAAGTTTGGTGTTGATTTCTCAAGGATTGGCTGAGATATGACCCAACTTCCTGTTTGGCGTCTTTGCTGCCGATTTTGATTGGCTGTACCGGACAAACGGTTTTGAAAATCAAAAATCTTTGGATAACTTCTGTGAGGGTTGCTCTGACGATGATGTGTGCCAATTCTGGGGAAGATTAAAGAAAAATTGTAGGAGGAGTAGGCTTTCAAAGGTTTTCGATAAAACCGGAAATGGCGGAAAATCTATATAACCGGAAATTGACTTCATAGGGTGTGTTGAACTCGTCTTGACCCAGGGAATCCAATGGTACCTCATTTTTGAAAATCGGTCGTACGGTTCAAAAGTTACGTGTGTAAACACAAGTCCAAATTTGACCCGTTGGTGGCGCTAGAGTGCTCCAATGGGAGACATGAAACTTGGTGAATATAAAGAGGGCACTGTGCTTAATGAGTGTGCCAAATTTCACAACTTTTTACCATACGGTTCTAGGGGCTGCCTTAGACTCCAATGGCAGAAGAAGTGTAATAATAATAAGAAAAGGTAGAAACACTTAAGTGGCTTCGCCGCTTCGCGGCTTGGCCACCAATAAGAAAAGGTAGAAACACTTAAGTGGCTTCGCAGCTTCGCGGCTTGGCCACGAAATATAGCTGCAAGCAGCAATGAGGTGGCCAAGCAATCGAATGACCCATAAAACATGTTGTACATCCTCAGAAGAGGGTTACGAGTACACGCAACAAGTTTGGTGCGAATCCATCAAAGATTTGCTGAGATACGACCCAACTTCCTGTTTGCTGGCTTAACGGCACATTTTGATTGGCCGTACCGGGCAAACGGTTTTGAAAATCCAAAAAACATATGATGGCTTTTGTGAGGCTTGGTCTGAAGATGATCTCTGCCAAATTTGGTGAAGATTGGAAAACATTTGTAGGAGGAGTACAGAAAAAACGTTTTTTCAGTAATTCAAAATGGCGGCCGCATCAATTCGGCTGTTATCACAAGTTATCATGTGTCACACACGGGATGTCCCAAGATATCATGAGACAAAGGAATCACTTAATAAAGGCAAACGAATCAACAGTTATTGTTCAAAACACATTTTTGCATCCTGCGGCCACGCCCAGTGATCACATGACACCAAATTGTTTGGACATCCTCAGATGAGGGTTCCGAGTCATCATACCAAGTTTGGTGTTGATTTCTCAAGGATTGGCTCAGATATGACCCAACTTCCTGTTTGGCGTCTTTGCTGCCGATTTTGATTGGCTGTACCGAACAAACGGTTTTGAAAATCAAAAATCTTTGAATAAATTCTGTGAGGGTTGCTCTGACGATGATGTGTGCCAATTCTGGGGAAGATTAAAGAAAAATTGTAGGAGGAGTAGGCTTTCAAAGGTTTTCGATAAAACCGGAAATGGCGGAAAATCTATATAACCGGAAATTGACGTCATAGGGTGTGTTGAACTCGTCTTGACCCAGGGAATCCAATGGTACCTCATTTTTGAAAATCGGTCATACGGTTCAAAAGTTACGTGTGTAAACACAAGTCCAACTTTGACCAGTTGGTGGCGCTAGAGTGCTTCAATGGGAGACATGAAACTTGGTGAATATAAAGAGGGGACTGTGCTTAATGAGTGTGCCCAAATTCACAACTTTTTACCATACGGTTCTAGGGGCTGCCATAGACTCCAATGGCAGAAGAAGTGTAATAATAAATATAGCTGCAAGCAGCAATGAGGTGGCCAAGCAATCGAATGACCCATAAAACATGTTGTACATCCTCAGAAGAGGGTTACGAGTACACGCAACAAGTTTGGTGCGAATCCATCAAAGATTTGCTGAGATACGACCCAACTTCCTGTTTGCTGGCTTAACGGCACATTTTGATTGGCCGTACCGGGCAAACGGTTTTGAAAATCCAAAAAACATATGATGGCTTTTGTGAGGCTTGGTCTGAAGATGATCTCTGCCAAATTTGGTGAAGATTGGAAAACATTTGTAGGAGGAGTACAGAAAAAACGTTTTTTCAGTAATTCAAAATGGCGGCCGCATCAATTCGGCTGTTATCACGAGTTATCATGTGTCACACACGGGATGTCCCAAGATATCATGAGACAAAGGAATCACTTAATAAAGGCAAACGAATCAACAGTTATTGGCCAAAACACATTTTTGCATCCTGCGGCCACGCCCAGTGATCACATGACACCAAATTGTTTGGACATCCTCAGATGAGGGTTCCGAGTCATCATACCAAGTTTGGTGTTGATTTCTCAAGGATTGGCTGAGATATGACCCAACTTCCTGTTTGGCGTCTTTGCTGCCGATTTTGATTGGCTGTACCGGACAAACGGTTTTGAAAATCAAAAATCTTTGGATAACTTCTGTGAGGGTTGCTCTGACGATGATGTGTGCCAATTCTGGGGAAGATTAAAGAAAAATTGTAGGAGGAGTAGGCTTTCAAAGGTTTTCGATAAAACCGGAAATGGCGGAAAATCTATATAACCGGAAATTGACTTCATAGGGTGTGTTGAACTCGTCTTGACCCAGGGAATCCAATGGTACCTCATTTTTGAAAATCGGTCGTACGGTTCAAAAGTTACGTGTGTAAACACAAGTCCAAATTTGACCCGTTGGTGGCGCTAGAGTGCTCCAATGGGAGACATGAAACTTGGTGAATATAAAGAGGGCACTGTGCTTAATGAGTGTGCCAAATTTCACAACTTTTTACCATACGGTTCTAGGGGCTGCCTTAGACTCCAATGGCAGAAGAAGTGTAATAATAATAAGAAAAGGTAGAAACACTTAAGTGGCTTCGCCGCTTCGCGGCTTGGCCACCAATAAGAAAAGGTAGAAACACTTAAGTGGCTTCGCAGCTTCGCGGCTTGGCCACGAAATATAGCTGCAAGCAGCAATGAGGTGGCCAAGCAATCGAATGACCCATAAAACATGTTGTACATCCTCAGAAGAGGGTTACGAGTACACGCAACAAGTTTGGTGCGAATCCATCAAAGATTTGCTGAGATACGACCCAACTTCCTGTTTGCTGGCTTAACGGCACATTTTGATTGGCCGTACCGGGCAAACGGTTTTGAAAATCCAAAAAACATATGATGGCTTTTGTGAGGCTTGGTCTGAAGATGATCTCTGCCAAATTTGGTGAAGATTGGAAAACATTTGTAGGAGGAGTACAGAAAAAACGTTTTTTCAGTAATTCAAAATGGCGGCCGCATCAATTCGGCTGTTATCACAAGTTATCATGTGTCACACACGGGATGTCCCAAGATATCATGAGACAAAGGAATCACTTAATAAAGGCAAACGAATCAACAGTTATTGGCCAAAACACATTTTTGCATCCTGCGGCCACGCCCAGTGATCACATGACACCAAATTGTTTGGACATCCTCAGATGAGGGTTCCGAGTCATCATACCAAGTTTGGTGTTGATTTCTCAAGGATTGGCTGAGATATGACCCAACTTCCTGTTTGGCGTCTTTGCTGCCGATTTTGATTGGCTGTACCGGACAAACGGTTTTGAAAATCAAAAATCTTTGGATAACTTCTGTGAGGGTTGCTCTGACGATGATGTGTGCCAATTCTGGGGAAGATTAAAGAAAAATTGTAGGAGGAGTAGGCTTTCAAAGGTTTTCGATAAAACCGGAAATGGCGGAAAATCTATATAACCGGAAATTGACTTCATAGGGTGTGTTGAACTCGTCTTGACCCAGGGAATCCAATGGTACCTCATTTTTGAAAATCGGTCGTACGGTTCAAAAGTTACGTGTGTAAACACAAGTCCAAATTTGACCCGTTGGTGGCGCTAGAGTGCTCCAATGGGAGACATGAAACTTGGTGAATATAAAGAGGGCACTGTGCTTAATGAGTGTGCCAAATTTCACAACTTTTTACCATACGGTTCTAGGGGCTGCCTTAGACTCCAATGGCAGAAGAAGTGTAATAATAATAAGAAAAGGTAGAAACACTTAAGTGGCTTCGCCGCTTCGCGGCTTGGCCACCAATAAGAAAAGGTAGAAACACTTAAGTGGCTTCGCAGCTTCGCGGCTTGGCCACGAAATATAGCTGCAAGCAGCAATGAGGTGGCCAAGCAATCGAATGACCCATAAAACATGTTGTACATCCTCAGAAGAGGGTTACGAGTACACGCAACAAGTTTGGTGCGAATCCATCAAAGATTTGCTGAGATACGACCCAACTTCCTGTTTGCTGGCTTAACGGCACATTTTGATTGGCCGTACCGGGCAAACGGTTTTGAAAATCCAAAAAACATATGATGGCTTTTGTGAGGCTTGGTCTGAAGATGATCTCTGCCAAATTTGGTGAAGATTGGAAAACATTTGTAGGAGGAGTACAGAAAAAACGTTTTTTCAGTAATTCAAAATGGCGGCCGCATCAATTCGGCTGTTATCACAAGTTATCATGTGTCACACACGGGATGTCCCAAGATATCATGAGACAAAGGAATCACTTAATAAAGGCAAACGAATCAACAGTTATTGTTCAAAACACATTTTTGCATCCTGCGGCCACGCCCAGTGATCACATGACACCAAATTGTTTGGACATCCTCAGATGAGGGTTCCGAGTCATCATACCAAGTTTGGTGTTGATTTCTCAAGGATTGGCTGAGATATGACCCAACTTCCTGTTTGGCGTCTTTGCTGCCGATTTTGATTGGCTGTACCGAACAAACGGTTTTGAAAATCAAAAATCTTTGAATAAATTCTGTGAGGGTTGCTCTGACGATGATGTGTGCCAATTCTGGGGAAGATTAAAGAAAAATTGTAGGAGGAGTAGGCTTTCAAAGGTTTTCGATAAAACCGGAAATGGCGGAAAATCTATATAACCGGAAATTGACGTCATAGGGTGTGTTGAACTCGTCTTGACCCAGGGAATCCAATGGTACCTCATTTTTGAAAATCGGTCATACGGTTCAAAAGTTACGTGTGTAAACACAAGTCCAACTTTGACCAGTTGGTGGCGCTAGAGTGCTTCAATGGGAGACATGAAACTTGGTGAATATAAAGAGGGGACTGTGCTTAATGAGTGTGCCCAAATTCACAACTTTTTACCATACGGTTCTAGGGGCTGCCATAGACTCCAATGGCAGAAGAAGTGTAATAATAAATATAGCTGCAAGCAGCAATGAGGTGGCCAAGCAATCGAATGACCCATAAAACATGTTGTACATCCTCAGAAGAGGGTTACGAGTACACGCAACAAGTTTGGTGCGAATCCATCAAAGATTTGCTGAGATACGACCCAACTTCCTGTTTGCTGGCTTAACGGCACATTTTGATTGGCCGTACCGGGCAAACGGTTTTGAAAATCCAAAAAACATATGATGGCTTTTGTGAGGCTTGGTCTGAAGATGATCTCTGCCAAATTTGGTGAAGATTGGAAAACATTTGTAGGAGGAGTACAGAAAAAACGTTTTTTCAGTAATTCAAAATGGCGGCCGCATCAATTCGGCTGTTATCACAAGTTATCATGTGTCACACACGGGATGTCCCAAGATATCATGAGACAAAGGAATCACTTAACCCTTTGACGCGTACGAACACACCGGTGTGTTGAGTCCTGGCTGGTCCCTGGAGCGTACCAACACACCGGTGTGTTGGAACGCGTCCTTTAGAATGTCCAGTTTGGCTTATTACGTAACAATAAACTCTTCAGCATTAGCCTACGCGTATGTTATAAACATGAATCTCAATTTACTGTATATTTTGAGAAAGTTTACCTTTATTATCCATAAGAAAACGTTCAAACAATTTAGTTTAGCTAATGTTAGCTAACAGCTAACCAAAAATAACTCACGCTTTACTCACGCCACCTAGTAAACCATAATATTATCCGTTTTCCTTGACTTGGCTATCGCTTTCAACAGATTTTACTATTGTACAACCAACCAGAGATCGAAATAATAGATATACGTTCACAAATATGCATCTAAAACATCTGACATTCGTCTGTCTTTCGTCTCGTTTTGAGCTACTAGAGGCCATCTTTGATTTTTTTGTCTTCCGGCAACAAATATGACCCTTGATGATGTACCCCTTGACCCCGTACACCTCAGTATTTTCTCGTGAGAAGAGTAGGTCATCTCGTTGACCATTTGACACCCACAATGCAGAGTACTGATCAAAACAAAAAACATGGCAGCCTACATTATCGTCATTAGCCAAGTTAGCTTCTCGAAAGCTACACTACGATAATATATCATATCAATTCACTGTGGATTCACCTGTGTGAATATTTAAAAATCGGAACAGTAATGACAGTACTAAGTTATTTTAATAAATATTTTAATAAGTTAAAAATCCCACACCAACACGTTTCTTAATTTTTAACACGTATCCTTTTACTCATTTCAGGTAGCTAATTACATGTCCAGGAAAGGGTACAATCTCGTCATTGTCACGTTACATATCAATGAATATCATTAGCACACAGCTATAAAAAATATCACATCAAAATGATTTAAAACCTTGACACTGTGTACGGGTAGGCAAAGCTTCCGTCAACATATCGGCAAAAAGGTACAGCATGTTTGAGTTGTGTGATGTACTGGCTATGTTTAGGACATGATCCTTTACACAGGATCCACTATGGACATCCAGGATCATGAAGGGCTTGGGATTTCTGGATCTGTTGTCATGACAAGTCAACTGGTATTTATTGTCATCATATACTTACAGTACACAATGAAACAAAACAACGTTCTTCCAGGACCTAGACATAACCTAGACAACTACAACAACTGTGTGGAATTAGGTCAATAAAATTGGTCCAATAAGACAAGATGAAATTTGTGACAAATGCCTCAAAACACCAAGAAGTGGGGATACTGTGAATGTAAACAAGTCAGCTAGTGCAAGGGAAACTGAATGTAAACATAACATACTAATACCATAATACATGGACATCAGTTATTGAGGTAGCAGCAATATGCAAAAATATTGAGTTTGATGATGTACAGGAGCGTGTGGGGTGCATGGGTTTGTCCACAATGCGTGTGGGTTTGGGGATGCAGCATTTGGTATAGATGTTTGTGAGGGAGGGCAGAGAGATCCTGACTATCTTCTCAGCTGTCCTCACTGTCCTCTGCAGGCCGTGATGCAGCTCCTTGGGATGCTCTCTACAGTCCCTCTATGCAATGTGGTGAGGGTGTGGGATGGGAGATGGGCTATCAGCCTTTGCAAAAAAATAAACATGCTGCTGGTACATCAAGGAATTAGGTGTTTGACGGTCTCGTTGATGTTCAGCAAGGAATGGTCACTTTGTGCTGACCGTACTTGCTCGACACCTGAGAGAAGGCCATGTACTATACATGGACAATTTGTACAGCAGTGCTGTCATGTTCTGTTTCTTGGAACGGGGCCTGTGCGGGCCAACATTCACCTGTAAAATTATAGGGAGATGTTCAAGATATAGAAAACGGTCAACAGCAGGCAATCAAGTGGTATGACAAGTGGTGCGTTTCATTACAGTATGAAACATTACAGTCATACATTGCCGTCTTGTCATTTCAATAGGTTGTTAGATTGAATAAGCATAAAGTCTGGTTTATTCTACATGTCGTCCATCAACTAGCCCTAGCCCAGATTTTCCAAACAAATTACACTTGCCTCTCATTTTTGCTTGAACTGTGGCCTGACAATAAATGAGGAATACATTTTCTATCAACACGGAAATTAATGACAGTAGATGGTAGCAAGAGATCACAAAACATAGCCATCAATATAGAATGGATGTCTGAATTATTGTGTTTGCTTTAATTGGACTAAACATGGCAAGTTAGTAATCGCTAGTTACCTGAATAATACCCTTTACTACGAGCTAGCTAGCAAAAACATCAGATAGTGGAAAACAACCACAGGTCATGCTTTCGTCTCAATATCATGCCACAGGTATGTGTATATTTTGTGGGTATAAATAATCTACTCACCAGAAAAGTTTCCCAGATAAATTGAAGCCAACCAAATAGGTTTGAAGGTATCCAAGCAGCATGAGCTTGCTTGATCGCCTTTCGCCGAGGTGTCTGGGAGTCATGTTCCAGTCTCGCCTACAGTATAGCTCAATTTGGTTGACGATCAACAGTTGCTGCTAATTTACTTGGCTATGTTACGTAGTTTGTGTAGTAGGATTATAACAAAGTAATGCAAGTGCATCTAGTCAGTCTAGCGTATTACTAGGATTGTAATGTATCGTTTTGTTTTCGTTTAGCTGGCTTCCATCCAGTAACTTATTTTGTGAACACTGGCTGCGTTGCCAACTCAGAAGGTTTACGAGATGGAAGCCAGCTAGAGAAAACAAAACGATGAATAGAAATCAAATTAGACTGACTGGATGTATCCAAATTATTTTGTATTCGTTATAATCCGACCACACAAACAACGTAACATAGCCTAGTAAATTAGCAACAGCTAACTTGTTGATTGACTCTTTACTACACTACGAGCTAGCTAGTTTGGCAAAAACATCACCTCGTGAAATACAACAGTTCATGCTTTCATCTCAGTATCGTGCAAACTATATGGGTGGTATAATTTGAGTTATACAAATACTTCAGTCACCAGAATAATAGCCAAAATATCTACTTTGAAGGTTTCCGCCAGTCCCCTGAAGCGGAAGAAATACGTAATGAGAAGGTGGATAAACAAAACAACCAATGAATGGAGTATTCGTCACTAATACGGGGTGCAAACTAGGTCAATGGAAAATGCGAACCGATAAATACTTAAATTGTATAGCAATTCGATTTTAATGCGTCATAATCAATTTCTGGAACGTTGAGATTGATCCAAACTCACGCGCATAAAAAACTCACTCTGGGGGACCAGTCAAGGAATTTAGAACCTACGTGTGAAAGGGTTAATAAAGGCAAACGAATCAACAGTTATTGGCCAAAACACATTTTTGCATCCTGCGGCCACGCCCAGTGATCACATGACACCAAATTGTTTGGACATCCTCAGATGAGGGTTCCGAGTCATCATACCAAGTTTGGTGTTGATTTCTCAAGGATTGGCTGAGATATGACCCAACTTCCTGTTTGGCGTCTTTGCTGCCGATTTTGATTGGCTGTACCGGACAAACGGTTTTGAAAATCAAAAATCTTTGGATAACTTCTGTGAGGGTTGCTCTGACGATGATGTGTGCCAATTCTGGGGAAGATTAAAGAAAAATTGTAGGAGGAGTAGGCTTTCAAAGGTTTTCGATAAAACCGGAAATGGCGGAAAATCTATATAACCGGAAATTGACTTCATAGGGTGTGTTGAACTCGTCTTGACCCAGGGAATCCAATGGTACCTCATTTTTGAAAATCGGTCGTACGGTTCAAAAGTTACGTGTGTAAACACAAGTCCAAATTTGACCCGTTGGTGGCGCTAGAGTGCTCCAATGGGAGACATGAAACTTGGTGAATATAAAGAGGGCACTGTGCTTAATGAGTGTGCCAAATTTCACAACTTTTTACCATACGGTTCTAGGGGCTGCCATAGACTCCAATGGCAGAAGAAGTGTAATAATAATAAGAAAAGGTAGAAACACTTAAGTGGCTTCGCCGCTTTGCGGCTTGGCCACCAATAAGAAAAGGTAGAAACACTTAAGTGGCTTCGCAGCTTCGCGGCTTGGCCACGAAATATAGCTGCAAGCAGCAATGAGGTGGCCAAGCAATCGAATGACCCATAAAACATGTTGTACATCCTCAGAAGAGGGTTACGAGTACACGCAACAAGTTTGGTGCGAATCCATCAAAGATTTGCTGAGATACGACCCAACTTCCTGTTTGCTGGCTTAACGGCACATTTTGATTGGCCGTACCGGGCAAACGGTTTTGAAAATCCAAAAAACATATGATGGCTTTTGTGAGGCTTGGTCTGAAGATGATCTCTGCCAAATTTGGTGAAGATTGGAAAACATTTGTAGGAGGAGTACAGAAAAAACGTTTTTTCAGTAATTCAAAATGGCGGCCGCATCAATTCGGCTGTTATCACAAGTTATCATGTGTCACACACGGGATGTCCCAAGATATCATGAGACAAAGGAATCACTTAATAAAGGCAAACGAATCAACAGTTATTGGCCAAAACACATTTTTGCATCCTGCGGCCACGCCCAGTGATCACATGACACCAAATTGTTTGGACATCCTCAGATGAGGGTTCCGAGTCATCATACCAAGTTTGGTGTTGATTTCTCAAGGATTGGCTGAGATATGACCCAACTTCCTGTTTGGCGTCTTTGCTGCCGATTTTGATTGGCTGTACCGGACAAACGGTTTTGAAAATCAAAAATCTTTGGATAACTTCTGTGAGGGTTGCTCTGACGATGATGTGTGCCAATTCTGGGGAAGATTAAAGAAAAATTGTAGGAGGAGTAGGCTTTCAAAGGTTTTCGATAAAACCGGAAATGGCGGAAAATCTATATAACCGGAAATTGACTTCATAGGGTGTGTTGAACTCGTCTTGACCCAGGGAATCCAATGGTACCTCATTTTTGAAAATCGGTCGTACGGTTCAAAAGTTACGTGTGTAAACACAAGTCCAAATTTGACCCGTTGGTGGCGCTAGAGTGCTCCAATGGGAGACATGAAACTTGGTGAATATAAAGAGGGCACTGTGCTTAATGAGTGTGCCAAATTTCACAACTTTTTACCATACGGTTCTAGGGGCTGCCATAGACTCCAATGGCAGAAGAAGTGTAATAATAATAAGAAAAGGTAGAAACACTTAAGTGGCTTCGCCGCTTTGCGGCTTGGCCACCAATAAGAAAAGGTAGAAACACTTAAGTGGCTTCGCAGCTTCGCGGCTTGGCCACGAAATATAGCTGCAAGCAGCAATGAGGTGGCCAAGCAATCGAATGACCCATAAAACATGTTGTACATCCTCAGAAGAGGGTTACGAGTACACGCAACAAGTTTGGTGCGAATCCATCAAAGATTTGCTGAGATACGACCCAACTTCCTGTTTGCTGGCTTAACGGCACATTTTGATTGGCCGTACCGGGCAAACGGTTTTGAAAATCCAAAAAACATATGATGGCTTTTGTGAGGCTTGGTCTGAAGATGATCTCTGCCAAATTTGGTGAAGATTGGAAAACATTTGTAGGAGGAGTACAGAAAAAACGTTTTTTCAGTAATTCAAAATGGCGGCCGCATCAATTCGGCTGTTATCACAAGTTATCATGTGTCACACACGGGATGTCCCAAGATATCATGAGACAAAGGAATCACTTAATAAAGGCAAACGAATCAACAGTTATTGGCCAAAACACATTTTTGCATCCTGCGGCCACGCCCAGTGATCACATGACACCAAATTGTTTGGACATCCTCAGATGAGGGTTCCGAGTCATCATACCAAGTTTGGTGTTGATTTCTCAAGGATTGGCTGAGATATGACCCAACTTCCTGTTTGGCGTCTTTGCTGCCGATTTTGATTGGCTGTACCGGACAAACGGTTTTGAAAATCAAAAATCTTTGGATAACTTCTGTGAGGGTTGCTCTGACGATGATGTGTGCCAATTCTGGGGAAGATTAAAGAAAAATTGTAGGAGGAGTAGGCTTTCAAAGGTTTTCGATAAAACCGGAAATGGCGGAAAATCTATATAACCGGAAATTGACGTCATAGGGTGTGTTGAACTCGTCTTGACCCAGGGAATCCAATGGTACCTCATTTTTGAAAATCGGTCATACGGTTCAAAAGTTACGTGTGTAAACACAAGTCCAACTTTGACCAGTTGGTGGCGCTAGAGTGCTTCAATGGGAGACATGAAACTTGGTGAATATAAAGAGGGGACTGTGCTTAATGAGTGTGCCCAAATTCACAACTTTTTACCATACGGTTCTAGGGGCTGCCATAGACTCCAATGGCAGAAGAAGTGTAATAATAAATATAGCTGCAAGCAGCAATGAGGTGGCCAAGCAATCGAATGACCCATAAAACATGTTGTACATCCTCAGAAGAGGGTTACGAGTACACGCAACAAGTTTGGTGCGAATCCATCAAAGATTTGCTGAGATACGACCCAACTTCCTGTTTGCTGGCTTAACGGCACATTTTGATTGGCCGTACCGGGCAAACGGTTTTGAAAATCCAAAAAACATATGATGGCTTTTGTGAGGCTTGGTCTGAAGATGATCTCTGCCAAATTTGGTGAAGATTGGAAAACATTTGTAGGAGGAGTACAGAAAAAACGTTTTTTCAGTAATTCAAAATGGCGGCCGCATCAATTCGGCTGTTATCACAAGTTATCATGTGTCACACACGGGATGTCCCAAGATATCATGAGACAAAGGAATCACTTAACCCTTTGACGCGTACGAACACACCGGTGTGTTGAGTCCTGGCTGGTCCCTGGAGCGTACCAACACACCGGTGTGTTGGAACGCGTCCTTTAGAATGTCCAGTTTGGCTTATTACGTAACAATAAACTCTTCAGCATTAGCCTACGCGTATGTTATAAACATGAATCTCAATTTACTGTATATTTTGAGAAAGTTTACCTTTATTATCCATAAGAAAACGTTCAAACAATTTAGTTTAGCTAATGTTAGCTAACAGCTAACCAAAAATAACTCACGCTTTACTCACGCCACCTAGTAAACCATAATATTATCCGTTTTCCTTGACTTGGCTATCGCTTTCAACAGATTTTACTATTGTACAACCAACCAGAGATCGAAATAATAGATATACGTTCACAAATATGCATCTAAAACATCTGACATTCGTCTGTCTTTCGTCTCGTTTTGAGCTACTAGAGGCCATCTTTGATTTTTTTGTCTTCCGGCAACAAATATGACCCTTGATGATGTACCCCTTGACCCCGTACACCTCAGTATTTTCTCGTGAGAAGAGTAGGTCATCTCGTTGACCATTTGACACCCACAATGCAGAGTACTGATCAAAACAAAAAACATGGCAGCCTACATTATCGTCATTAGCCAAGTTAGCTTCTCGAAAGCTACACTACGATAATATATCATATCAATTCACTGTGGATTCACCTGTGTGAATATTTAAAAATCGGAACAGTAATGACAGTACTAAGTTATTTTAATAAATATTTTAATAAGTTAAAAATCCCACACCAACACGTTTCTTAATTTTTAACACGTATCCTTTTACTCATTTCAGGTAGCTAATTACATGTCCAGGAAAGGGTACAATCTCGTCATTGTCACGTTACATATCAATGAATATCATTAGCACACAGCTATAAAAAATATCACATCAAAATGATTTAAAACCTTGACACTGTGTACGGGTAGGCAAAGCTTCCGTCAACATATCGGCAAAAAGGTACAGCATGTTTGAGTTGTGTGATGTACTGGCTATGTTTAGGACATGATCCTTTACACAGGATCCACTATGGACATCCAGGATCATGAAGGGCTTGGGATTTCTGGATCTGTTGTCATGACAAGTCAACTGGTATTTATTGTCATCATATACTTACAGTACACAATGAAACAAAACAACGTTCTTCCAGGACCTAGACATAACCTAGACAACTACAACAACTGTGTGGAATTAGGTCAATAAAATTGGTCCAATAAGACAAGATGAAATTTGTGACAAATGCCTCAAAACACCAAGAAGTGGGGATACTGTGAATGTAAACAAGTCAGCTAGTGCAAGGGAAACTGAATGTAAACATAACATACTAATACCATAATACATGGACATCAGTTATTGAGGTAGCAGCAATATGCAAAAATATTGAGTTTGATGATGTACAGGAGCGTGTGGGGTGCATGGGTTTGTCCACAATGCGTGTGGGTTTGGGGATGCAGCATTTGGTATAGATGTTTGTGAGGGAGGGCAGAGAGATCCTGACTATCTTCTCAGCTGTCCTCACTGTCCTCTGCAGGCCGTGATGCAGCTCCTTGGGATGCTCTCTACAGTCCCTCTATGCAATGTGGTGAGGGTGTGGGATGGGAGATGGGCTTTCAGCCTTTGCAAAAAAATAAACATGCTGCTGGTACATCAAGGAATTAGGTGTTTGACGGTCTCGTTGATGTTCAGCAAGGAATGGTCACTTTGTGCTGACCGTACTTGCTCGACACCTGAGAGAAGGCCATGTACTATACATGGACAATTTGTACAGCAGTGCTGTCATGTTCTGTTTCTTGGAACGGGGCCTGTGCGGGCCAACATTCACCTGTAAAATTATAGGGAGATGTTCAAGATATAGAAAACGGTCAACAGCAGGCAATCAAGTGGTATGACAAGTGGTGCGTTTCATTACAGTATGAAACATTACAGTCATACATTGCCGTCTTGTCATTTCAATAGGTTGTTAGATTGAATAAGCATAAAGTCTGGTTTATTCTACATGTCGTCCATCAACTAGCCCTAGCCCAGATTTTCCAAACAAATTACACTTGCCTCTCATTTTTGCTTGAACTGTGGCCTGACAATAAATGAGGAATACATTTTCTATCAACACGGAAATTAATGACAGTAGATGGTAGCAAGAGATCACAAAACATAGCCATCAATATAGAATGGATGTCTGAATTATTGTGTTTGCTTTAATTGGACTAAACATGGCAAGTTAGTAATCGCTAGTTACCTGAATAATACCCTTTACTACGAGCTAGCTAGCAAAAACATCAGATAGTGGAAAACAACCACAGGTCATGCTTTCGTCTCAATATCATGCCACAGGTATGTGTATATTTTGTGGGTATAAATAATCTACTCACCAGAAAAGTTTCCCAGATAAATTGAAGCCAACCAAATAGGTTTGAAGGTATCCAAGCAGCATGAGCTTGCTTGATCGCCTTTCGCCGAGGTGTCTGGGAGTCATGTTCCAGTCTCGCCTACAGTATAGCTCAATTTGGTTGACGATCAACAGTTGCTGCTAATTTACTTGGCTATGTTACGTAGTTTGTGTAGTAGGATTATAACAAAGTAATGCAAGTGCATCTAGTCAGTCTAGCGTATTACTAGGATTGTAATGTATCGTTTTGTTTTCGTTTAGCTGGCTTCCATCCAGTAACTTATTTTGTGAACACTGGCTGCGTTGCCAACTCAGAAGGTTTACGAGATGGAAGCCAGCTAGAGAAAACAAAACGATGAATAGAAATCAAATTAGACTGACTGGATGTATCCAAATTATTTTGTATTCGTTATAATCCGACCACACAAACAACGTAACATAGCCTAGTAAATTAGCAACAGCTAACTTGTTGATTGACTCTTTACTACACTACGAGCTAGCTAGTTTGGCAAAAACATCACCTCGTGAAATACAACAGTTCATGCTTTCATCTCAGTATCGTGCAAACTATATGGGTGGTATAATTTGAGTTATACAAATACTTCAGTCACCAGAATAATAGCCAAAATATCTACTTTGAAGGTTTCCGCCAGTCCCCTGAAGCGGAAGAAATACGTAATGAGAAGGTGGATAAACAAAACAACCAATGAATGGAGTATTCGTCACTAATACGGGGTGCAAACTAGGTCAATGGAAAATGCGAACCGATAAATACTTAAATTGTATAGCAATTCGATTTTAATGCGTCATAATCAATTTCTGGAACGTTGAGATTGATCCAAACTCACGCGCATAAAAAACTCACTCTGGGGGACCAGTCAAGGAATTTAGAACCTACGTGTGAAAGGGTTAATAAAGGCAAACGAATCAACAGTTATTGGCCAAAACACATTTTTGCATCCTGCGGCCACGCCCAGTGATCACATGACACCAAATTGTTTGGACATCCTCAGATGAGGGTTCCGAGTCATCATACCAAGTTTGGTGTTGATTTCTCAAGGATTGGCTGAGATATGACCCAACTTCCTGTTTGGCGTCTTTGCTGCCGATTTTGATTGGCTGTACCGGACAAACGGTTTTGAAAATCAAAAATCTTTGGATAACTTCTGTGAGGGTTGCTCTGACGATGATGTGTGCCAATTCTGGGGAAGATTAAAGAAAAATTGTAGGAGGAGTAGGCTTTCAAAGGTTTTCGATAAAACCGGAAATGGCGGAAAATCTATATAACCGGAAATTGACTTCATAGGGTGTGTTGAACTCGTCTTGACCCAGGGAATCCAATGGTACCTCATTTTTGAAAATCGGTCGTACGGTTCAAAAGTTACGTGTGTAAACACAAGTCCAAATTTGACCCGTTGGTGGCGCTAGAGTGCTCCAATGGGAGACATGAAACTTGGTGAATATAAAGAGGGCACTGTGCTTAATGAGTGTGCCAAATTTCACAACTTTTTACCATACGGTTCTAGGGGCTGCCATAGACTCCAATGGCAGAAGAAGTGTAATAATAATAAGAAAAGGTAGAAACACTTAAGTGGCTTCGCCGCTTTGCGGCTTGGCCACCAATAAGAAAAGGTAGAAACACTTAAGTGGCTTCGCAGCTTCGCGGCTTGGCCACGAAATATAGCTGCAAGCAGCAATGAGGTGGCCAAGCAATCGAATGACCCATAAAACATGTTGTACATCCTCAGAAGAGGGTTACGAGTACACGCAACAAGTTTGGTGCGAATCCATCAAAGATTTGCTGAGATACGACCCAACTTCCTGTTTGCTGGCTTAACGGCACATTTTGATTGGCCGTACCGGGCAAACGGTTTTGAAAATCCAAAAAACATATGATGGCTTTTGTGAGGCTTGGTCTGAAGATGATCTCTGCCAAATTTGGTGAAGATTGGAAAACATTTGTAGGAGGAGTACAGAAAAAACGTTTTTTCAGTAATTCAAAATGGCGGCCGCATCAATTCGGCTGTTATCACAAGTTATCATGTGTCACACACGGGATGTCCCAAGATATCATGAGACAAAGGAATCACTTAATAAAGGCAAACGAATCAACAGTTATTGGCCAAAACACATTTTTGCATCCTGCGGCCACGCCCAGTGATCACATGACACCAAATTGTTTGGACATCCTCAGATGAGGGTTCCGAGTCATCATACCAAGTTTGGTGTTGATTTCTCAAGGATTGGCTGAGATATGACCCAACTTCCTGTTTGGCGTCTTTGCTGCCGATTTTGATTGGCTGTACCGGACAAACGGTTTTGAAAATCAAAAATCTTTGGATAACTTCTGTGAGGGTTGCTCTGACGATGATGTGTGCCAATTCTGGGGAAGATTAAAGAAAAATTGTAGGAGGAGTAGGCTTTCAAAGGTTTTCGATAAAACCGGAAATGGCGGAAAATCTATATAACCGGTGTAGTGAGGTCCACAAGACCACACGGAGCCAACATCTTGCCACACCTGAAGAGTGATTCAATCACATCAGACAAACCTAATCAGCCCTTGTGACACCCTCAGTATGCTGATTACCCACCAAACGCCGATGCAAAGGAACCATAGAATGGGGGGGGGGGACCTCCCCAATCTACCTAATCAGCCCTCCTGCTAGCTTGCAAGCTTCAAAGGGCCTGATTTAGACAACACGTCTCCAGCGACCATTTGCTATCCGTTTCGGCGGCGATTTGAACAAAGAACATACCTTGATCAGAACTTTTGAGGAAAGTCTTGAGACTTCACCTTTACCACAAGAGTACAAGGTGGAGAATTATGAGAGGGATATTTGTGTTATGTTTGTTACTTTGTTTTAATGTTGTGTTCACTGAAATCTTGATTCTAGTAACAACTCCTTCTTCCTGAAAGATAACCACGTCATTCTTGGTATCTACACGAAGCTATCATAATAAAACAATCATTCAACTATATTTTGTAACTGTACCAAGATGTCCAGAACAATATTTGAACCATCGAATGATCAGCCAGAGATCAGATCACACCTTTGGTAGGTGTGAAGGAAGGAGGGGGGAGTTGAGAACCCAGCTTCCCCCAATCCACATCTGACCCCAGACGGGTCCTCCCTCGAACTGTATAAAGCCCTAAGATGACCATCAATCTCTGACTCCAGCGAAACCGACCATGGCATGAACGCCATCAGGATTGGCGTTCCAAGGACGTCGCCAAGCTTCTCCTGAGATTCAACTTTATAGTGATCGCGACACTATCTGGACGTTTCAACAGAAGGACCAAAAACGCAATTCCAAATGCGACTTCACTGAGATCCCGCAGACTCAGTCACATGACCCAGCGCAGCCGCGCTGTGACTTCAGATTCTTCAAATGGACCTTTGGCGCAAACCGCCCTCAACATCATTGATCAACCCCTGATCAAACGTAACTATGGCTAACGCTCTTTCCCCCTCGACATGGCATTGGCGTGAGCTCTGTTTATGATTTGTAAGGATGTAATCACTGACTGTACAATTTCTGCCTTTCTTTAAGTTAGACCATTTCATTCTGTTCATTGAAACCAATCTCTCATATCAAACCCATAATCCAACTTTTCATAAGATCTGTTTACCTTACTTGAATAAATTCATTGTAAAGATATTTTGACGTGCGTGTTCACTGATGTTACGATTGGCTCTACTCTTAGAACGAATTCATTCCTAAAGATGAGACTGATTATTACATATTAAACATAGGATTCCCTAATGTCCTAAACCAATATTAGGGTGGTGCCCCAGACTTTATGATAAATTAAGTATTTCTATCTTTAAACGAGCAAACCCCGCTACATAATGGTGCCCCGTGTGAGGCTAAGATAGATTGAAATGAGCAATCGTAACTTTTGTGAAACGAACTGTTAAAATAGAGCGAGCTCTAACTGTATGTAGCACCATGTATTTAATACTACTGTGCCTAGGCTACAGTGGCTGTGTGCGTATTCAATTGTTTTTCGTGAAATAGCTGCTAGTGTGTGTGTGGGACCAGCTAGCTCAAAGGAAGCGGCTAGGTTTGACCGGAGGTACGCGCGTGCTCAGAAACACCGCTGCCCCGACATTTACGTTGTAATCTGCCTCGGCCAGCTCTTCACGGAAAGTAGCATAAGAGCCTTTATTATAGCCTCTATTTTAAATAGTGTAGCTATTTGGTTAAGTGAATTAACCAACCAACTAATACGTTGGTGCACATGTCTAGTTCAGGGAAACAGACAGTAGTGCTTAGTCCTGAAGGACTTTTGTTTAGAAGCAACTAAACAACGCAGTTCTGTACACGTAACCTACCGCCACCACGAGTGTGTGTGTGGGACCAGCTAGCTCAAAGGAAGCGGCTAGGTTTGACCGGAGGTACGCGCGTGCTCAGAAACACCGCTGCCCCGACATTTACGTTGTAATCTGCCTCGGCCAGCTCTTCACGGAAAGTAGCATAAGAGCCTTTATTATAGCCTCTATTTTTAATAGTGTAGCTATTTGGTTAAGTGAATTAACCAACCAACTAATACGTTGGTGCACATGTCTAGTTCAGGGAAACAGACAGTAGTGCTTAGTCCTGAAGGACTTTTGTTTAGAAGCAACTAAACAATGCAGTTTCTACACGTAACCTATTATGCCGCCACGATAGCTTGTCGAAAAGAGCATTGACTATTCCCACAGCTAACTGTGTTTTAAAATAACAGTGGTTGCCAAACTAAAGTTACATTATTAGATGCAGTTCATCAATGTGGTTTAGTTACGTTGACTTCAAGAAGCTACTTAGTAACTATAATTGTGTAAAGTATGTACTATAATTACCTTGTACCTTTATTTGTTATTTGTATACGTCTTTGGCAGTCAATTGTAACCATAACCTAAATGAGTTTATTGAAACTAGTTTGATTTAAAAAGATTGGAAAGCCGACAACTTTTCCCTCATCTAGACCCCTAGTCACAAAGCTTCAATTGCTACGGCCATTGTAAGCCACTTCAAGTGCCTCTTTTTGTTTCAATAATTTCCTCTCAACCTTTTTCCTATGTCATGTCATAGCTTAATCACTCATAGCCATGCCAATGTCTGGGGAGGGGGGGTGACATGCTGTTACGCTGCTGTGGTCTTTCTTCTCTTGTCTTCATGTCAACAGTTTCATCGACGACGGTCTATGAAAGTTGACATCCGGGGGGATGTAGTGAGGTCCACAAGACCACACGGAGCCAACATCTTGCCACACCTGAAGAGTGATTCAATCACATCAGACAAACCTAATCAGCCCTTGTGACACCCTCAGTATGCTGATTACCCACCAAACGCCGATGCAAAGGAACCATAGAATGGGGGGGGGGGACCTCCCCAATCTACCTAATCAGCCCTCCTGCTAGCTTGCAAGCTTCAAAGGGCCTGATTTAGACAACACGTCTCCAGCGACCATTTGCTATCCGTTTCGGCGGCGATTTGAACAAAGAACATACCTTGATCAGAACTTTTGAGGAAAGTCTTGAGACTTCACCTTTACCACAAGAGTACAAGGTGGAGAATTATGAGAGGGATATTTGTGTTATGTTTGTTACTTTGTTTTAATGTTGTGTTCACTGAAATCTTGATTCTAGTAACAACTCCTTCTTCCTGAAAGATAACCACGTCATTCTTGGTATCTACACGAAGCTATCATAATAAAACAATCATTCAACTATATTTTGTAACTGTACCAAGATGTCCAGAACAATATTTGAACCATCGAATGATCAGCCAGAGATCAGATCACACCTTTGGTAGGTGTGAAGGAAGGAGGGGGGAGTTGAGAACCCAGCTTCCCCCAATCCACATCTGACCCCAGACGGGTCCTCCCTCGAACTGTATAAAGCCCTAAGATGACCATCAATCTCTGACTCCAGCGAAACCGACCATGGCATGAACGCCATCAGGATTGGCGTTCCAAGGACGTCGCCAAGCTTCTCCTGAGATTCAACTTTATAGTGATCGCGACACTATCTGGACGTTTCAACAGAAGGACCAAAAACGCAATTCCAAATGCGACTTCACTGAGATCCCGCAGACTCAGTCACATGACCCAGCGCAGCCGCGCTGTGACTTCAGATTCTTCAAATGGACCTTTGGCGCAAACCGCCCTCAACATCATTGATCAACCCCTGATCAAACGTAACTATGGCTAACGCTCTTTCCCCCTCGACATGGCATTGGCGTGAGCTCTGTTTATGATTTGTAAGGATGTAATCACTGACTGTACAATTTCTGCCTTTCTTTAAGTTAGACCATTTCATTCTGTTCATTGAAACCAATCTCTCATATCAAACCCATAATCCAACTTTTCATAAGATCTGTTTACCTTACTTGAATAAATTCATTGTAAAGATATTTTGACGTGCGTGTTCACTGATGTTACGATTGGCTCTACTCTTAGAACGAATTCATTCCTAAAGATGAGACTGATTATTACATATTAAACATAGGATTCCCTAATGTCCTAAACCAATATTAGGGTGGTGCCCCAGACTTTATGATAAATTAAGTATTTCTATCTTTAAACGAGCAAACCCCGCTACACCGGAAATTGACGTCATAGGGTGTGTTGAACTCGTCTTGACCCAGGGAATCCAATGGTACCTCATTTTTGAAAATCGGTCATATGGTTCAAAAGTTACGTGTGTAAACACAAGTCCAACTTTGACCAGTTGGTGGCGCTAGAGTGCTTCAATGGGAGACATGAAACTTGGTGAATATAAAGAGGGGACTGTGCTTAATGAGTGTGCCCAAATTCACAACTTTTTACCATACGGTTCTAGGGGCTGCCATAGACTCCAATGGCAGAAGAAGTGTAATAATAAATATAGCTGCAAGCAGCAATGAGGTGGCCAAGCAATCGAATGACCCATAAAACATGTTGTACATCCTCAGAAGAGGGTTACGAGTACACGCAACAAGTTTGGTGCGAATCCATCAAAGATTTGCTGAGATACGACCCAACTTCCTGTTTGCTGGCTTAACGGCACATTTTGATTGGCCGTACCGGGCAAACGGTTTTGAAAATCCAAAAAACATATGATGGCTTTTGTGAGGCTTGGTCTGAAGATGATCTCTGCCAAATTTGGTGAAGATTGGAAAACATTTGTAGGAGGAGTACAGAAAAAACGTTTTTTCAGTAATTCAAAATGGCGGCCGCATCAATTCGGCTGTTATCACAAGTTATCATGTGTCACACACGGGATGTCCCAAGATATCATGAGACAAAGGAATCACTTAATAAAGGCAAACGAATCAACAGTTATTGGCCAAAACACATTTTTGCATCCTGCGGCCACGCCCAGTGATCACATGACACCAAATTGTTTGGACATCCTCAGATGAGGGTTCCGAGTCATCATACCAAGTTTGGTGTTGATTTCTCAAGGATTGGCTGAGATATGACCCAACTTCCTGTTTGGCGTCTTTGCTGCCGATTTTGATTGGCTGTACCGGACAAACGGTTTTGAAAATCAAAAATCTTTGGATAACTTCTGTGAGGGTTGCTCTGACGATGATGTGTGCCAATTCTGGGGAAGATTAAAGAAAAATTGTAGGAGGAGTAGGCTTTCAAAGGTTTTCGATAAAACCGGAAATGGCGGAAAATCTATATAACCGGAAATTGACTTCATAGGGTGTGTTGAACTCGTCTTGACCCAGGAAATCCAATGGTACCTCATTTTTGAAAATCGGTCATACGGTTCAAAAGTTACGTGTGTAAACACAAGTCCAAATTTGACCCGTTGGTGGCGCTAGAGTGCTCCAATGGGAGACATGAAACTTGGTGAATATAAAGAGGGGACTGTGCTTAATGAGTGTGCCAAATTTCACAACTTTTTACCATACGGTTCTAGGGGCTGCCATAGACTCCAATGGCAGAAGAAGTGTAATAATAATAAGAAAAGGTAGAAACACTTAAGTGGCTTCGCCGCTTCGCGGCTTGGCCACCAATAAGAAAAGGTAGAAACACTTAAGTGGCTTCGCAGCTTCACGGCTTGGCCACGAAATATAGCTGCAAGCAGCAATGAGGTGGCCAAGCAATCGAATGACCCATAAAACATGTTGTACATCCTCAGAAGAGGGTTACGAGTACACGCAACAAGTTTGGTGCGAATCCATCAAAGATTTGCTGAGATACGACCCAACTTCCTGTTTGCTGGCTTAACGGCACATTTTGATTGGCCGTACCGGGCAAACGGTTTTGAAAATCCAAAAAACATATGATGGCTTTTGTGAGGCTTGGTCTGAAGATGATCTCTGCCAAATTTGGTGAAGATTGGAAAACATTTGTAGGAGGAGTACAGAAAAAACGTTTTTTCAGTAATTCAAAATGGCGGCCGCATCAATTCGGCTGTTATCACAAGTTATCATGTGTCACACACGGGATGTCCCAAGATATCATGAGACAAAGGAATCACTTAATAAAGGCAAACGAATCAACAGTTATTGGCCAAAACACATTTTTGCATCCTGCGGCCACGCCCAGTGATCACATGACACCAAATTGTTTGGACATCCTCAGATGAGGGTTCCGAGTCATCATACTAAGTTTGGTGTTGATTTCTCAAGGATTGGCTGAGATATGACCCAACTTCCTGTTTGGTGTCTTTGCTGCCGATTTTGATTGGCTGTACCGGACAAACGGTTTTGAAAATCAAAAATCTTTGGATAACTTCTGTGAGGGTTGCTCTGACGATTATGTGTGCCAATTCTGGGGAAGATTAAAGAAAAATTGTAGGAGGGGTAGGCTTTCAAAGGTTTTCGATAAAACCGGAAATGGCGGAAAATCTATATAACCGGAAATTGACGTCATAGGGTGTGTTGAACTCGTCTTGACCCAGGGAATCCAATGGTACCTCATTTTTGAAAATCGGTCATACGGTTCAAAAGTTACGTGTGTAAACACAAGTCCAACTTTGACCCGTTGGTGGCGCTAGAGTGCTCCAATGGGAGACATGAAACTTGGTGAATATAAAGAGGGGACTGTGCTTAATGAGTGTGCCAAATTTCACAACTTTTTACCATAAGGTTCTAGGGGCTGCCATAGACTCCAATGGCAGAAGAAGTGTAATAATAAATATAGCTGCAAGCAGCAATGGAGGGGCCAAGCAGTCCAGAGCAGGACATGGCTTCCATAGCACTTGCGCAACAATTAAGTCACAACAACCTGTTGCACTCATGCAACACACCAAGTTTGGTTGAAATATATGTTTGCGTTCAAGAGTACTGATAGTTCAAAGTTATTTTTCTGGTATAACACTGCAGGCCTCCTCTGCTCCTCATGGGAACGATGGAACCCAAGTTTGGTGACAATCGCGCAAATGGTTGCTAAGATATGCTCTTGCGCCTCGTTTGGCGGCTTCGCCACCGCTTTTGATCGTCTCTACCGAACAAACGTTTTTGAAAATTGAAAATTCATATGATTGCTTTTGTGAAACTGGGTCTAAAGATCATCTTTGCCAAATTTGGTAAACATTGGACAAAAATTGGGGCGTGCAAAAGGTTTTTACACTTTTCCATGAAATCCAAAATGGCGGCCACGTCCGTTCGAATTTTATGAAAAGTTATTAATAGTCAGGCTTTATATCTCACAAGACATCAACAGACAAAGAAATTACTTTATTAAGGTAAACACTTCAACCGTTATTAGCCAAAACGCGTTTATGCTTCCGGCCACGCCCCCTTTTAGTCACATGACACAATTTTTGGAGGACATCCTCAGAATAAGGTTCCGAGGCGGCGTACCAAATTTAGTTTCACTGCCTCAAACAACTGCTGAGATATGACTTCACTTCCTGTTTGGCGGCTTTTCTGCTTATTTTGATTGGCTGTCACGGACAAACGGTTGTGGGTATTAAAATGCTCTACCATAACTTTTGTGCGGCTTGGTCTGAAGAGCATATCTGGTAATTTTGAAGAAGATTTGACAAAGATTGTAGGAGGAGTAGGCTTTTAAAGGTTTTTGATAAAACCGGAAATAGCGGAAAATCTATATAACCAGAAATTGACCCCATAGGGTGCGTTGAACTCGTCTTGGTCCAGGGAATCCAATGGTACCTCATTTTTTAAAATTGGTCATACGGTTCAAAAGTTGCGTGTGTAAACACAAGTCCAACTTTGACCCATTGGTGGCGCTAGAGTGCCCGAGTATGGGACATGAAACTTTGTGAATTGGACCAGGGGACTGTCCCCAATGAGTGTGCCAAATTTCACAACTTTCGACCAAGCGCTTCTAGGGCCTGCCGTAGACACCCAGTCTTAAGAAGTATAATAATAATAATAATAATAATAATACTAACAATAACAATAGGTGCCTCGCAGCTTCGCTGCTTGGCCCCTAATAAGAAAAGGTAGAAACACTTAAGTGGCTTCGCGGCTTGGCCACCAAATATAGCTGCAAGCAGCAATGGAGGGGCCAAGCAGTCCAGAGCAGGACATGGCCTCCATAGCACTTGCGCAACAATTAAGTCACAACAACCTGTTGCACTCATGCAACACACCAAGTTTGGTTGAAATATATGTTTGCATTCAAGAGTACTGAGAGTTCAAAGTTATTTTTCTGGTATAACACCGCAGGCCTCCTCTGCTCCTCATGGGAACGATGGAACCCAAGTCTGGTGACAATCGCGCAAACGGTTGCTGAGATATGCTCTTGCGCCTCGTTTGGCGGCTTCGCCATCGCTTTTGATCGTCTATACCGAACAAACGTTTTTGAAAATTGAAAATCCATCTGATTGCTTTTGTGAAACTGGGTCTAAAGATCATCTTTGCCAAATTTGGTAAACATTGGACAAAAATTGGGGCATGCAAAAGGTTTTTACACTTTTCCATGAAATCCAAAATGGCGGCCACGTCCAGTCGAATTTTATGAAAAGTTATTAATAGTCAGGCTTGATATCTCACAAGACATCAAGAGACAAAGAAATTACTTTATTAAGGTACACACTTCAACAGTTATTAGCCAAAACATGTTTATGCTTCCGGCAACGCCCCCTTTTAGTCACATGACACAATCTTTGGAGGACATCCTCGGAATAAGGTTCCGAGGCGGCGTACCAAATTTAGTTTCACTGCCTCAAACAACTGCTGAGATATGACTTCACTTCCTGTTTGGTGGCTTTTCTGCTGATTTTGATTGGCTGTCACGGACAAACGGTTGTGGGTATCAAAATGCTCTACCATAACTTTTGTGCAGCTTGGTCTGAAGAGCATATCTGGTAATTTTGAAGAAGATTTGACAAAGATTGTAGGAGGAGTAGGCTTTCAAAGGTTTTTGATAAAACCGGAAATAGCGGAAAATCTATATAACCGGAAATTGACCCCATAGGGTGTGTTGAACTCGTCTTCGTCCAGGGAATCCAATGGTACCTCATTTTTGAAAATGGGTCATACGGTTCAAAATTTGCGTGTGTAAACACAAGTCCAACTTTGACCCATTGGTGGCGCTAGAGTGCCCGAGTATGGGACATGAAACTTTGTGAATTGGACCAGGGGACTGTCCCCAATGAGTGTGCCAAATTTCACAACTTTCGACCAAGCGCTTCTAGGGCCTGCCATAGACACCCAGTCTTAAGAAGTATAATAATAATAATAAATATAGCTGCAGGCAGCAATGGCGGGTTCCTCCTCAGCATTGCAAACCATTACAAAATTGACATGACACAGACATGTATTTCATACATGTACACAACATTTCAATACAATTGGATCAATGGCTGATTTGAAGTCATTTTTTGAAATTCTTCACAAATTGTCACTGTAGAGAAATATCCATGCTGCCGACATTATGGGTTCTTGAGACTTCTTTGTTCCCCATTGGCAATAAGGCATGCGTACCAACTTTTAGACATTTTGGACTGACAGGGTTAAAATGCCACCCTTTTGAAAGTGACAACTTTGAAGCGTGTTCTGTCAGGCCACCTGTGCTCTGGTCAGGCCCATCATGCAGAGATCCATTCTTTAAAAGCTTTGATTACAACAATAACTTTATGAAAGTCAGAATACACTTTAGTAAAGGACGTGTGTAGTTTATGTACTACTACTGCTTGCTCTGCCCACACACTTTCCCCATCCATGCTGTTTCCCTCTTTGCCAGTGCGGGTGGTGCGGTGGCCGCATGAGGTTTAGGTGTAGTCCAAAAGTTGCCTCCCACAATCAAAACATATTAACCGCAACATTGTTTTCAAACTTTCTCAAAGATGGCTTGAAAACCACAGATATTGACTCTCTTCTTGAGTAGATCTCTTTCCAGAATCTCAGTCAATCCAGAATCAAGATTAGCCTCATAGGCAATTGGTCTGGTCTAGGGCACAGCCCACGTTCAGCTCCTTGCAAGTATAGCCTGTGATAGTAAAATGGCCGACTCTCTGTTCCCATTAAACTACACAGCATGCACACTCAAGGTGACCAACAAGATTATATTAACTAACAAACAATGGCCGGGTTTCCCAGATTCGTTAAGAAGCTCTTAACGCTAAGAGCTTCTTAAGAGCGTTCTAAGAACGCTCTAGAACGCTCTTAGAACGCTCCTAAGAAGCTCTTAGCGTTAAGAGCTTCTTAACGAATCTGGGAAACCCGGCCAATAACATTACAAACATCTAACTGAACGAACACAACAACTGAAATCCCTTGCGTAGCTGTTGTTTTTTTAACATGCCGCACTGCATGCTGGGTACCCAAGAGCGCTGACGCTGATTATCTAGCTGTGCTCCGACTGCGTGATATGACGAGATGCTAGTGGTGCGCTGAGGTCTCAGAGTCTCCTGCCCGAGTTCAAGTTCTGCCCGATTAGCAAGCTATTTTTACTAATGTTTTGTTAGCAATTGAATGGTAATGCAAGCTAGCTAAAAACAATGTTAGTTAGCTTGGCTAAACTGGTTTTCATAGCAACAGAAATCAACAAATCAGATCAGTCGAACTTTATTCAGAAATGGGGGGATGGCGGGAACATTAAAGGTGTAGGTACAGTAAAAGTGAAATGGAACGCGTCTTTCTGCCTTGAAGCTGCGTGCGCATCAACAAGACCCCATCTATATGTAAAGATAACATCCAAGCTAACAATTTCGCCAAATCTGACTGCAGCATTGTATACCATATGTACCGTGTTATGGTTGTTTGAGTTAAACAACTTGCTAAATGAATTAAATGTCAAATCCAACTATAAATGTATAAAAGAGAGTTCCAATCAAATCTGAATTTGTTTTAAACCTAGAGGTTTAAAAGGTTACCTTTGCCTAAACTGACATGCACCAACTCAGTTTCAACAGCCATTTACACATTTAGTCTCTATTTGTTACTCTATTCTTAAGGCATGTTTAACTTAATGTCTGCACCTCTCTGTCACCAACTGTCTCTGCAGTGGGGGCTTCACAGGGTGTCTACAGGTATAAACAAGTTAAATGTAAGACCTTTTAATACCACTTCCAAATGAAATTAAAGACCAAACTTACGATGGAAATACAAATCAAAAGTGGAAATATACAGTCATCTTTCCAAGTAAACACTGATGTCTGTTCAATATGAACAGTATGGTAAAATGACAATAATCGGTTGAGTTTAAGAACATTGACTAAATGTGTGTAATGCGGAAGGATAACACAAAAATGTAATTGCTGTCCTAAATTATACTTATTATTACACTAGGGTGGAAATGGTGGAGCAGAAACTAACAATTCAATGAATCCCATGGAAACAAAGGCAAATGTGTGAGATGTACTGATGTGGAGCACAAATGCTCCAAGAAGCAGTACTTTTCTTGAGTGGTTTTTATTCAGATGAATAATCATTGGATTCAGGTCAAAAGTCTATCACTTGAACTAGTTTCATCACTTAACCCTTGTGCTGCCTTCGGGTCACATGACCCAAAGGTTCATAACGAACCATCGTTGTGTTTACTCAATTTTACCCAATACAAAAACAAATTAAAATAATTTTCTTTTAACCTTCGCAATGTGGGGGGTCTGAGACAGCCCACCGGTTAAAAGAAAATGCTTCACTTTGTTTTTAAATGCGGTAAAGTTGTCGCAATACAACGGTGGGTCACAATGACTGATGGGTCAGAATGACCCGAAGATAACACAAGGGTTAAGACACAAAGTCAGCAGCTTGGCATACTGGCACATGGAAAGGATTAAACATTTAGACTTTCATCAAAGTAATGCTGGCTTGTCCTTTTTCATCAATGTCCTCAAAAAAGCAGGCTGCAGAGCTACTGTGTCTGTGGGGTGACTGTCTCTGGAGGGCTGGCAGGCAGGGGCAAGCAGGGCCTGCAGGCAGGCAGGCCAGCTGGATCAAGCTGTTCTGGGGTCAGGGCTGAAGAGAAGCTGTCCAGCTAGAGAGGGGTAGTCCAGCAAGGGGTCTGTGTGGATCTCACCATCCTCGAGTCTGTTGCATCCTCTGTTGAACTCTGTTGAGCAGGCCTCTGCATGACCCTCCAGACCTGTCAAAGTGAAGAAAGGGTCCATGTCAGTTGTGAAAAATGAAGCTTTTCCCATCTACACTTGATACAGACTTCAGTTTTGACTGTGAAATGCAGTGTCATTACTTGAACTTGAATCCAAATGTGTTGACGTCATGGAGACCCATGCAGTCACTCAAAACACAGGTTCGATTCCAGGCTCTGGCAAGAGTATTTACCTCTAAACTGGTCAATATATACACATCTGACAAAAGACCAGCTCGACCTTTGCTTGTAAACAGTGATTCTGACTGTAAGAGACCTTTAAATAGCCTGACTTACCGAAATTGGCAAAACTAGCCTGGCTAACGTAGGTCGCTTTCTCAGGGCATATGACGAATGAAACAGGCTCGCCTTGAAAAAGTCTCCCTGCCGCATAGGCTTATTACAAAGACTTTCACGCCAAAAATCACCATTATGAGCCGACAGGTCTGTGGGGAATTGCTTTTTCTCCTAAAGGCTGCTCTCCTCGACCTTTTTGATGAACAATTCGCCGAGATGCAAAATGACTCACTAATTAAAAACACAGAGGAAAAAAGCTAGAGCTACAGTAGCTACTTTTCGAGTTTGGTTTTCCGTCACTTCAGAATCACGATCTATAAAGTCTAAAAGTGCTAAACCTTCACCATAATTCAAGAGTAGTGTACTTTCACAAACCCAATCATTAATTCTAGCTTAAAATGTGTAAAACCAGGACTTACCGAAAGTGGCTGCCTCCAACACGGCTTTCACGGGAGACGACTTTCACGGGACACGGGAAACAACAATGGCCGCCGAAAAATAATTTGTATTCGTAACAGCGAGCTGCGATTGGAAGCGAAATGAAACAGGGGCTAAAAAACGAGGGTGGGGGCTTGGTCAGCACACATTTTCAAGAAAGCATGCGTGTGTCAAGGGGCTCTGGCCCCTTGTGTGTGAGAGAATGTGGAGCACGCGCGCACAGGAGCAAAGGGAGAGAGGATTTGGGGAAACAGCCCTAGAAATTAGCCAAGCATGCATGTTTCAAATATTCACTAAAAATCGAGTTTTCATGTTACAGTCAACTTTTTCTCAGATTTGTGTACTCAACATTCTCAAGAGTCTTCATATGAACTAGTGATTGAATCAGAGTATCAGTTTTTGGCCGGCGGATGTGTAAAGCATTATTTTAGCATTAGCAATAAATTCAATTTGCTTTATATCAATCATTTTTAGAGGTATGAAGTTGCCTTTGCACATGGTAACATGTTGTAGTGTCTTCCACGTGACATACCAAGTTTGGTGTTGATATCTCAAAGATTTGCTGAGATTTGACCAAACGTCCTGTTTGGTTGCTTTGTTGCAGATTTTGATTGGCTCTACCGGACAAACGGTTTTGAAAATCAGAAATCCCTACGATAACTTTTGTGAGGCTCAGTCTGGATATCATCTATGGCAATTTTGAAGAAAATTCGACCAAAAATGTAGGAGGAGTAGGGAAAAAACGTGTTTCCTTAATCTTTATTGTACAGACAAATCCAATATGGTGGCCGTTATAGCTTCTTGAGGCTTTTTTATTCCTCATGAGAAATAAGGCATATGTAATGAATTTCAGAATTTTGGGACTTATGGCCTGCAAATGGCATCAATTTGAAAATTGACATATTGGGGCGTGGCCTGTAGCGCCACCTATTGTCTCACATGGCCCATGTTTGGTATGGTAGTTACTAATGGTCTGCAGTTTCAACATGCCAAATTTCACAACTTTTTACGGTACTGGTCTAGGGGCTGCCATTGACTCCCATGGGTAAAAAATAATAATACCACCAATAACAATAGGGTTCTCCTACCGGAGGAACCCTAATAATAATACTAACAATAACAATAGGTGCCTCGCAGCTTCGCTGCTTGGCCCCTAAATATAGCTGCAAGCAGCAATGGAGGGGCCAAGCAGTCCAGAGCAGGACATGGCCTCCATAGCACTTGTGCAACAATTAAGTCACAACAACCTGTTGCACTCATGCAACACACCAAGTTTGGTTGAAATATATGTTTGTGTTCAAGAGTACTGAGAGTTCAAAGTTATTTTTCTGGTATAACACTGCAGGCCTCCTCTGCTCCTCATGGGAACGATGAAACCCAAGTTTGGTGACAATCGCGCAAATGGTTGCTGAGATATGCTCTTGCGCCTCGTTTGGCGGCTTCGCCACCGCTTTTGATCGTCTCTACCGAACAAACGTTTTTGAAAATTGAAAATTCATCTGATTGCTTTTGTGAAACTGGGTCTAAAGATCATCTTTGCCAAATTTGGTAAACATTGGACAAAAATTGTGGCGTGCAAAAGGTTTTTACACTTTTCCATGAAATCCAAAATGGCGGCCACGTCCGTTCGAATTTTATGAAAAGTTATTAATAGTCAGGCTTGATATCTCACAAGACATCAACAGACAAAGACATTTCTTTATTAAGGTAAACACTTCAACAGTTATTAGCGTAAACACGTTTATGCTTCCGGCCACGCCCCCTTTTAGTCACATGACACAATCTTTGGAGGACATCCTCAGAATAAGGTTCCGAGGCGGCGTACCAAATTTAGTTTCACTGCCTCAAACAACTGCTGAGATATGACTTCACTTCCTGTTTGGCGGCTTTCCTGCTGAAGTATAATAATAATAATAATAATACTAACAATAACAATAGGGGCCTCGCAGCTTCGCTGCTTGGCCCCTAATAAGAAAAGGTAGAAACACTTAAGTGGCTTCGCCGCTTCGCGGCTTGGCCACCAATAAGAAAAGGTAGAAACACTTAAGTGGCTTCGCCGCTTCGCGGCTTGGCCACCAATAAGAAAAGGTAGAAACACTTAAGTGGCTTCGCCGCTTCGCGGCTTGGCCACCAAAAAGGTAGAAACACTTAAGTGGCTTCGCCGCTTCGCGGCTTGGCCACCAATAATAAAACTAACAATAACAATAGGTTTCCTCCTTACGGAGGAATCCTAAATATAGCTGCAAGCAGCAATGGCGGATTCCTCCAAAACATTGCGAACCATTGAAAAATGTATATTCTTCACAAATTGTCACTGTATAGAAAAATCCATGCTGCAGACTTACCAATGGGATACCAAATCTGACCAAATCCAAATATAGCTGCAAGCAGCAATGAGGTGGCCAAGCAGTCAAATGACCTAGAAAACATTTTAGACATCCTCAGAAGAGAGCAACGAGTACACGCAGCAAGTTTGGTGTGAATCCATCAAAGATTTGCTGAGATACGACCCAACTTCCTGTTTGCTGGCTTAACGGCACATTTTGATTGTCTGTACCGGGCAAACGGTTTTGAAAATTAAAAAACCATGTAATGGGCTTTGATAACTGACAAGAGTCATGCGGGCAACTGGACCACGGTAGAGCTAATGTCTATGTATATGTAAAGATAACATCAACTCTGGAGTTGGGGGTGGGGCTTCTTATCCAACAAATTATACCCCTGAACATATTAATGGCCTACTAAAATTGTAAATATCCTTTGGACCTCTTTTGCTATTGGGCCTTGATACTATCTAATGTAAAATCTAATATTTTCTGGCCATTCTGCAGTTTGTGGGGACTTTCCACACCAACACACTGTTCCTTTCCTGTATTCTGCATTATTACACTTTCTCTTTGAAACTTTCATATAGGCCCATACTATAGCAGTTACGGATATACATAGAGGAAACTCAGGAGAGTGAATTTGAGATAATGGTAGTGGGAGGATGTTGTACCTTTGTGCTTCTCTTTTTTGCCAGTCCTATGAAACATATCTGGGCACCACTGCTTTTGCCTGCTAGTGTTTGCAATGCTGGGAAGAAAACTACAGTTTTTATTTGATTATACGTTGCCCTGGAATAAACGCTGCACCAAAAATGAACATTATGTAATAAATGGCACCCTCGATTAAAGCAATAAAAAATGAAAGTCTCAAAACTCGGAATCTAATGGCTAAATCTTGTCAGTAGACTATGGATTAGATGATTTAAAGTTTATTTGAGTCAGTGTGACCTGTTTTAGGCTGAAATCTAAGTCAAAGTAAAGTCATGTGAACTAGTACAATGCCAAATATTGTAAACGCTATTCTGGAGCTGAAAAGCACTTTAAAGCAATAAAAGAATGAAAGTCTCAAAATTCGGAATCTAATGGCTAAATCTTGTCAGTAGATTATGGATTAGATGATTTACAGTTGATTTGAGTCAGTGTGACCTGTTTTAGGCTGAAATCTAAGTCAAAGTCATGTCATGTGAACTAGTACAATGCCAAACATTGTAAATGCTATTCCTGAGCTGAAAAGCACTTCAAAGCAATAAAAGAATGAAAGTCTCAAAACTCTGAATCTAATGGCTATATCTTGTCAGTAGAGTATGGATTAGATGATTTACACTTGATTTGAGTCAGTGTGACCTGTTTTAGGCTGAAATCTAAGTCAAAGTAAAGTCATGTGAACTAGTACAATGCCAAACATTGTAAATGCTATTCCTGAGCTGAAAAGCACTTTAAAGCAATAAAGAATGAAAGTCTCAAAACTCGGAATCTAATGGTTAAATCTTGTCAGTAGAGTATGGATTAGATGATTTACACTTGATTTGAGTCAGTGTGACCTGTTTTAGGCTGAAATCTAAGTCAAAGTAAAGTCATGTGAACTAGTACAATGCTAAATATTGTAAATGCATTGAAAACGCTATTCAGGAGCTGAAAAGCACTTTAAAGCAATAAAGAATGAAAGTCTCAAAACTCGGAATCTAATGGCTAAATCTTGTCAGTAGAGTATGGATTACATGATTTACAGTTTATTTGAGTCGGTGTTACCTGTTTTAGGCTGAAATCTAAGTCAAAGTAAAGTCATGTGAACTAGTACAATGCCAAACATTGTAAATGCTATTCCTGAGCTGAAAAGCACTTTAAAGCAATAAAGAATGAAAGTCTCAAAACTGTGAATCTAATGGCTAAATCTGGTCAGTAGAGGATGGATTAGATGATTTACAGTTGATTTGAGTCAGTGTGACCTGTTTTAGGCTGAAATCTAAGTCAAAGTAAAGTCATGTGAACTAGTACAATGCCAAATATTGTAAATGCATTGAAAACGCTATTCAGGAGCTGAAAAGCACTTTAAAGCAATAAAAGAATGAAAGTCTCAAAACTCGGAATCTAATGGCTACATCTTGTCAGTAGAGTATGGATTAGATGATTTACAGTTGATTTGAGTCAGTGTGACCTGTTTTAGGCTGAAATCTAAGTCAAAGTCATGTCATGTGAACTAGTACAATGCCAAACATTGTAAATGCTATTCCTGAGCTGAAAAGCACTTCAAAGCAATAAAAGAATGAAAGTCTCAAAACTCTGAATCTAATGGCTATATCTTGTCAGTAGAGTATGGATTAGATGATTTACACTTGATTTGAGTCAGTGTGACCTGTTTTAGGCTGAAATCTAAGTCAAAGTAAAGTCATGTGAACTAGTACAATGCCAAACATTGTAAATGCTATTCCTGAGCTGAAAAGCACTTTAAAGCAATAAAGAATGAAAGTCTCAAAACTCAGAATCTAATGGTTAAATCTTGTCAGTAGAGTATGGATTAGATGATTTACACTTGATTTGAGTCAGTGTGACCTGTTTTAGGCTGAAATCTAAGTCAAAGTAAAGTCATGTGAACTAGTACAATGCTAAATATTGTAAATGCATTGAAAACGCTATTCAGGAGCTGAAAAGCACTTTAAAGCAATAAAGAATGAAAGTCTCAAAACTCGGAATCTAATGGCTAAATCTTGTCAGTAGAGTATGGATTACATGATTTACAGTTTATTTGAGTCGGTGTTACCTGTTTTAGGCTGAAATCTAAGTCAAAGTAAAGTCATGTGAACTAGTACAATGCCAAACATTGTAAATGCTATTCCTGAGCTGAAAAGCACTTTAAAGCAATAAAGAATGAAAGTCTCAAAACTGTGAATCTAATGGCTAAATCTGGTCAGTAGAGGATGGATTAGATGATTTACAGTTGATTTGAGTCAGTGTGACCTGTTTTAGGCTGAAATCTAAGTCAAAGTAAAGTCATGTGAACTAGTACAATGCCAAATATTGTAAATGCATTGAAAACGCTATTCAGGAGCTGAAAAGCACTTTAAAGCAATAAAAGAATGAAAGTCTCAAAACTCGGAATCTAATGGCTACATCTTGTCAGTAGAGTATGGATTAGATGATTTACACTTGATTTGAGTCAGTGTGACCTGTTTTAGGCTGAAATCTAAGTCAAAGTAAAGTCATGTGAACTAGTACAATGCCAAACATTGTAAAATCTATTCCTGAGCTGAAAAGCACTTTAAAGCAATAACGAATGAAAGTCTCAAAACTCGGAATCTAATGGTTAAATCTTGTCAGTAGAATATGGATTGGATGATTTACACTTGATTTGAGTCAGGGTGACCTGTTTTAGGCTGAAATCTAAGTCAAAGTATAGTCATGTGAACTAGTACAATGCCAAATATTGTAAATGCATTGAAAACGCTATTCAGGAGCTGAAAAGCACTTTAAAGCAATAAAAGAATGAAAGTTTTGAAACTCTGAATCTAATGGCTAAATCTGGCCAGTAGAGTATGGATTAGATGATTTACAGTTGATTTGAGTCAGTGTGACCTGTTTTAGGCTGAAATCTAAGTCAAAGTAAAGTCATGTGAACTAGTACAATGCCAAACATTGTAAATGCTATTCCTGATCTGAAAAGCACTTTAAAGCAATAAAAGAATGAAAGTCTCAAAACTCGGAATCTAATGGCTAAATCTTGTCAGTAGAGTATGGATTAGATGATTTACAGTTTATTTGAGTCAGTGTGACCTGTTTTAGGCTGAAATCTAAGTCAAAGTAAAGTCATGTGAACTAGTACAATGCCAAACATTGTAAATGCTATTCCTGAGCTGAAATGCACTTTAAAGCAATAAAGATTGAAAGTCTCAAAACTCAGAATCTAATGGTTAAATCTTGTCAGTAGAGTATGGATTAGATGATTTACACTTGATTTGAGTCAGTGTGACCTGTTTTAGGCTGAAATCTAAATCAAAGTATAGTCATGTGAACTAGTACAATGCCAAATATTGTAAATGCATTGAAAACGCTATTCAGGAGCTGAAAAGCACTTCAAAGCAATAAAAGAATGAAAGTCTCAAAACTCGGAATCTAATGGCTAAATCTTGTCAGTAGATTATGGATTAGATGATTTACAGTTGATTTGAGTCAGTGTGACCTGTTTTAGGCTGAAATCTAAGTCAAAGTAAAGTCATGTGAACTAGTACAATGCCAAATATTGTAAATGCATTGAAAACGCTATTCCTGAGCTGAAAAGCACTTCAAAGCAATAAAAGAATGAAAGTCTCAAAACTCGGAATCTAATGGCTAAATCTTGTCAGTAGAGTATGGATTAGATGATTTACAGTTGATTTGAGTCAGTATGGCCTGTTTTAGGCTTAAATCTAAGTCAAAGTAAAGTCATGTGAACTAGTACAATGCCAAACATTGTAAATGCTATTCCTGAGCTGAAATGCACTTTAAGCAATCAAGAATGAAAGTCTCAAAACTCGGAATCTAATGGCTAAATCTTGTCATTAGAGTATGGATTAGATCATTTACAGTTGATTTGAGTCAATGTGGCCTGTTTTAGGCTTAAATCTAGGTCAAAGTAAAGTCATGTTAACTAGTACAATGCCAAACATTGAAAACGCTATTCAGGAGCTGAAAAGCACTTTAAAGCAATAAAAGAATGAAAGTCTCAAAACTCGGAATCTAATGGCTACATCTTGTCAGTAGAGTATGGATTAGATGATTTACAGTTTATTTGAGTCGGTGTTACCTGTTTTAGGCTGAAATCTAAGTCAAAGTCATGTCATGTGAACTAGTACAATGCCAAACATTGTAAATGCTATTCCTGAGCTGAAAAGCACTTCAAAGCAATAAAAGAATGAAAGTCTCAAAACTCTGAATCTAATGGCTAAATCTTGTCAGTAGAGTATGGATTAGATGATTTACACTTGATTTGAGTCAGTGTGACCTGTTTTAGGCTGAAATCTAAGTCAAAGTAAAGTCATGTGAACTAGTACAATGCCAAACATTGTAAATGCTATTCCTGAGCTGAAAAGCACTTTAAAGCAATAAAGAATGAAAGTCTCAAAACTCGGAATCTAATGGTTAAATCTTGTCAGTAGAGTATGGATTAGATGATTTACACTTGATTTGAGTCAGTGTGACCTGTTTTAGGCTGAAATCTAAGTCAAAGTAAAGTCATGTGAACTAGTACAATGCTAAATATTGTAAATGCATTGAAAACGCTATTCAGGAGCTGAAAAGCACTTTAAAGCAATAAAGAATGAAAGTCTCAAAACTCGGAATCTAATGGCTAAATCTTGTCAGTAGAGTATGGATTACATGATTTACAGTTTATTTGAGTCGGTGTTACCTGTTTTAGGCTTAAATCTAAGTCAAAGTAAAGTCATGTGAACTAGTACAATGCCAAACATTGTAAATGCTATTCCTGAGCTGAAAAGCACTTTAAAGCAATAAAGAATGAAAGTCTCAAAACTCTGAATCTAATGGCTAAATCTTGTCAGTAGATTATGGATTAGATGATTTACACTTGATTTGAGTCAGTGTGACCTGTTTTAGGCTGAAATCTAAGTCAAAGTAAAGTCATGTGAACTAGTACAATGCCAAACATTGTAAATGCTATTCCTGAGCTGAAAAGCACTTTAAAGCAATAAAGAATGAAAGTCTCAAAACTCGGAATCTAATGGTTAAATCTTGTCAGTAGAGTATGGATTAGATGATTTACACTTGATCTGAGTCAGTGTGACCTGTTTTAGGCTGAAATCTAAGTCAAAGTAAAGTCATGTGAACTAGTACAATGCTAAATATTGTAAATGCATTGAAAACGCTATTCAGGAGCTGAAAAGCACTTTAAAGCAATAAAGAATGAAAGTCTCAAAACTCGGAATCTAATGGCTAAATCTTGTCAATAGAGTATGGATTACATGATTTACAGTTTATTTGAGTCGGTGTTACCTTTTTTAGGCTGAAATCTAAGTCAAAGTCATGTCATGTGAACTAGTACAATGCCAAACATTGTAAATGCATTGAAAATGCTATTCAAGAGCTGAAATGCACTAAGCAATCAAGAATGAAAGTCTCGAAACTCGGAATCTAATGGCTAAATCTTGTCAGTAGAGTATGGATTAGATCATTTACAGTTGATTTGAGTCAATGTGGCCTGTTTTAGGCTTAAATCTAAGTCAAAGTAAAGTCATGTGAACTAGTACAATGCCAAACATTGTAAATGCTATTCCTGAGCTGAAAAGCACTTTAAAGCAATAAAGAATGAAAGTCTCAAAACTGTGAATCTAATGGCTAAATCTGGTCAGTAGAGGATGGATTAGATGATTTACAGTTGATTTGAGTCAGTGTGACCTGTTTTAGGCTGAAATCTAAGTCAAAGTAAAGTCATGTGAACTAGTACAATGCCAAATATTGTAAATGCATTGAAAACGCTATTCAGGAGCTGAAAAGCACTTTAAAGCAATAAAAGAATGAAAGTCTCAAAACTCGGAATCTAATGGCTACATCTTGTCAGTAGAGTATGGATTAGATGATTTACACTTGATTTGAGTCAGTGTGACCTGTTTTAGGCTGAAATCTAAGTCAAAGTAAAGTCATGTGAACTAGTACAATGCCAAACATTGTAAAATCTATTCCTGAGCTGAAACTTTAAAGCACTTTAAAGCAATAACGAATGAAAGTCTCAAAACTCGGAATCTAATGGTTAAATCTTGTCCGTAGAATATGGATTGGATGATTTACACTTGATTTGCGTCAGGGTGACCTGTTTTAGGCTGAAATCTAAGTCAAAGTATAGTCATGTGAACTAGTACAATGCCAAATATTGTAAATGCATTGAAAACGCTATTCAGGAGCTGAAAAGCACTTTAAAGCAATAAAAGAATGAAAGTTTTGAAACTCTGAATCTAATGGCTAAATCTGGCCAGTAGAGTATGGATTAGATGATTTACAGTTGATTTGAGTCAGTGTGACCTGTTTTAGGCTGAAATCTAAGTCAAAGTAAAGTCATGTGAACTAGTACAATGCCAAATATTGTAAATGCATTGAAAACGCTATTCAGGAGCTGAAAAGCACTTTAAAGCAATAAAAGAATGAAAGTCTCAAAACTCGGAATCTAATGGCTACATCTTGTCAGTAGAGTATGGATTAGATGATTTACAGTTTATTTGCAATAAAAGAATGAAAGTCTCAAAACTCGGAATCTAATGGCTACATCTTGTCAGTAGAGTATGGATTAGATGATTTACAGTTTATTTGAGTCGGTGTTACCTGTTTTAGGCTGAAATCTAAGTCAAAGTCATGTCATGTGAACTAGTACAATGCCAAATATTGTAAATGCATTGAAAACGCTATTCAGGAGCTGAAAAGCACTTTAAAGCAATAAAAGAATGAAAGTCTCAAAACTCGGAATCTAATGGCTACATCTTGTCAGTAGAGTATGGATTAGATGATTTACAGTTTATTTGAGTCGGTGTTACCTGTTTTAGGCTGAAATCTAAGTCAAAGTCATGTCATGTGAACTAGTACAATGCCAAACATTGTAAATGCATTGAAAACGCTATTCAAGAGCTGAAATGCACTTTAAGCAATAAAGAATGAAAGTCTCAAAACTCTGAATCTAATGGCTAAATCTTGTCAATAGAGTATGGATTAGATGATTTACACTTGATTTGAGTCAGTGTGACCTGTTTTAGGCTGAAATCTAAGTCAAAGTAAAGTCATGTGAACTAGTACAATGCCAAACATTGTAAAATCTATTCCTGAGCTGAAAAGCACTTTAAAGCAATAACGAATGAAAGTCTCAAAACTCGGAATCTAATGGTTAAATCTTGTCAGTAGAATATGGATTGGATGATTTACACTTGATTTGAGTCAGGGTGACCTGTTTTAGGCTGAAATCTAAGTCAAAGTATAGTCATGTGAACTAGTACAATGCCAAATATTGTAAATGCATTGAAAACGCTATTCAGGAGCTGAAAAGCACTTTAAGCAATCAAGAATGAAAGTCTCAAAACTCGGAATCTAATGGCTAAATCTTGTCAGTAGAGTATGGATTAGATGATTTACAGTTGATTTGAGTCAATGTGGCCTGTTTTAGGCTTAAATCTAAGTCAAAGTCATGTCATGTGAACTAGTACAATGCCAAATATTGTAAATGCATTGAAAACGCTATTCAGGAGCTGAAAAGCACTTTAAAGCAATAAAGAATGAAAGTCTCAAAACTCGGAATCTAATGGCTAAATCTTGTCAGTAGAGTATGGATTACATGATTTACAGTTTATTTGAGTCGGTGTTACCTTTTTTAGTCTGAAATCTAAGTCAAAGTCATGTCATGTGAACTAGTACAATGCCAAACATTGTAAATGCATTGAAAATGCTATTCAAGAGCTGAAATGCACTTTAAGCAATCAAGAATGAAAGTCTCAAAACTCGGAATCTAATGGCTAAATCTTGTCAGTAGAGTATGGATTAGATCATTTACAGTTGATTTGAGTCAATGTGGCCTGTTTTAGGCTTAAATCTAAGTCAAAGTAAAGTCATGTGAACTAGTACAATGCCAAACATTGTAAATGCTATTCCTGAGCTGAAAAGCACTTTAAAGCAATAAAGAATGAAAGTCTCAAAACTGTGAATCTAATGGCTAAATCTGGTCAGTAGAGGATGGATTAGATGATTTACAGTTGATTTGAGTCAGTGTGACCTGTTTTAGGCTGAAATCTAAGTCAAAGTAAAGTCATGTGAACTAGTACAATGCCAAATATTGTAAATGCATTGAAAACGCTATTCAGGAGCTGAAAAGCACTTTAAAGCAATAAAAGAATGAAAGTCTCAAAACTCGGAATCTAATGGCTACATCTTGTCAGTAGAGTATGGATTAGATGATTTACACTTGATTTGAGTCAGTGTGACCTGTTTTAGGCTGAAATCTAAGTCAAAGTAAAGTCATGTGAACTAGTACAATGCCAAACATTGTAAAATCTATTCCTGAGCTGAAACTTTAAAGCACTTTAAAGCAATAACGAATGAAAGTCTCAAAACTCGGAATCTAATGGTTAAATCTTGTCAGTAGAATATGGATTGGATGATTTACACTTGATTTGCGTCAGGGTGACCTGTTTTAGGCTGAAATCTAAGTCAAAGTATAGTCATGTGAACTAGTACAATGCCAAATATTGTAAATGCATTGAAAACGCTATTCAGGAGCTGAAAAGCACTTTAAAGCAATAAAAGAATGAAAGTTTTGAAACTCTGAATCTAATGGCTAAATCTGGCCAGTAGAGTATGGATTAGATGATTTACAGTTGATTTGAGTCAGTGTAACCTGTTTTAGGCTGAAATCTAAGTCAAAGTAAAGTCATGTGAACTAGTACAATGCCAAATATTGTAAATGCATTGAAAACGCTATTCAGGAGCTGAAAAGCACTTTAAAGCAATAAAAGAATGAAAGTCTCAAAACTCGGAATCTAATGGCTACATCTTGTCAGTAGAGTATGGATTAGATGATTTACAGTTTATTTGCAATAAAAGAATGAAAGTCTCAAAACTCGGAATCTAATGGCTACATCTTGTCAGTAGAGTATGGATTAGATGATTTACAGTTTATTTGAGTCGGTGTTACCTGTTTTAGGCTGAAATCTAAGTCAAAGTCATGTCATGTGAACTAGTACAATGCCAAATATTGTAAATGCATTGAAAACGCTATTCAGGAGCTGAAAAGCACTTTAAAGCAATAAAAGAATGAAAGTCTCAAAACTCGGAATCTAATGGCTACATCTTGTCAGTAGAGTATGGATTAGATGATTTACAGTTTATTTGAGTCGGTGTTACCTGTTTTAGGCTGAAATCTAAGTCAAAGTCATGTCATGTGAACTAGTACAATGCCAAACATTGTAAATGCATTGAAAACGCTATTCAAGAGCTGAAATGCACTTTAAGCAATAAAGAATGAAAGTCTCAAAACTCAGAATCTAATGGCTAAATCTTGTCAATAGAGTATGGATTAGATGATTTACACTTGATTTGAGTCAGTGTGACCTGTTTTAGGCTGAAATCTAAGTCAAAGTAAAGTCATGTGAACTAGTACAATGCCAAACATTGTAAATGCTATTCCTGAGCTGAAAAGCACTTTAAAGCAATAAAGAATGAAAGTCTCAAAACTCGGAATCTAATGGTTAAATCTTGTCAGTAGAGTATGGATTAGATGATTTACACTTGATTTGAGTCAGTGTGACCTGTTTTAGGCTGAAATCTAAGTCAAAGTAAAGTCATGTGAACTAGTACAATGCCAAATATTGTAAATGCATTGAAAACGCTATTCAAGAGCTGAAATGCACTTTAAGCAATCAAGAATGAAAGTCTCAAAACTCGGAATCTAATGGCTAAATCTTGTCAGTAGAGTATGGATTAGATGATTTACAGTTGATTTGAGTTAATGTGGCCTGTTTTAGGCTTAAATCTAAGTCAAAGTAAAGTCATGTGAACTAGTACAATGCCAAACATTGTAAATGCTATTCCTGAGCTGAAAAGCACTTCAAAGCAATAAAAGAATGAAAGTCTCAAAACTCGGAATCTAATGGCTAAATCTTGTCAGTAGAGTATGGATTAGATGATTTACAGTTGATTTGAGTCAGTGTGGCCTGTTTTAGGCTGAAATCTAAGTCAAAGTAAAGTCATGTGAACTAGTACAATGCCAAACATTGTAAATGCTATTCCTGAGCTGAAAAGCACTTCAAAGCAATAAAAGAATGAAAGTCTTAAAACTCGGAATCTAATGGCTAAATCTTGTCAGTAGAGTATGGATTAGATGATTTACAGTTGATTTGAGTCAGTGTGACCTGTTTTAGGCTGAAATCTAAGTCAAAGTAAAGTCATGTGAACTAGTACGATGCCAAACGTTGTAAATGCTATTCCTGAGCTGAAAAGCACTTTAAAGCAATAAAGAATGAAAGTCTCAAAACTCTGAATCTAATGGCTAAATCTTGTCAGTAGACTATGGATTAGATGATTTACACTTGATTTGAGTCAATGTGACCTGTTTTAGGCTGAAATCTAAGTCAAAGTAAAGTCATGTGAATTAGTACAATGCGAAATATTGTAAATGCATTGAAAACGCTCTTCAGGAGCTGAAAAGCACTTTAAAGCAATAAAAGAATGAAAGTTTTGAAACTCTGAATCTAATGGCTAAATCTGGCCAGTAGAGTATGGATTAGATGATTTACAGTTGATTTGAGTCAGTGTGACCTGTTTTAGGCTGAAATCTAAGTCAAAGTAAAGTCATGTGAACTAGTACAATGCCAAACATTGTAAATGCTATTCCTGAGCTGAAAAGCACTTTAAAGCAATAAAGAATGAAAGTCTCAAAACTCTGAATCTAATGGCTAAATCTGATCAGTAGAGTATGGATTAGATGATTTACAGTTGATATGCGTCAGTGTGACCTGTTTTAGTCTGAAATCTAAGTCAAAGTAAAGTCATGTGAACTAGTACAATGCCAAACATTGTAAATGCTATTCCTGAGCTGAAAAGCACTTCAAAGCAATAAAAGAATGAAAGTCTCAAAACTCGGAATCTAATGGCTAAATCTTGTCAGTAGAGTATGGATTAGATGATTTACAGTTGATTTGAGTCAGTGTGGCCTGTTTTAGGCTGAAATCTAAGTCAAAGTAAAGTCATGTGAACTAGTACAATGCCAAACATTGTAAATGCTATTCCTGAGCTGAAAAGCACTTCAAAGCAATAAAAGAATGAAAGTCTTAAAACTCGGAATCTAATGGCTAAATCTTGTCAGTAGAGTATGGATTAGATGATTTACAGTTGATTTGAGTCAGTGTGACCTGTTTTAGGCTGAAATCTAAGTCAAAGTAAAGTCATGTGAACTAGTACAATGCCAAACATTGTAAATGCTATTCCTGAGCTGAAAAGCACTTTAAAGCAATAAAGAATGAAAGTCTCAAAACTCTGAATCTAATGGCTAAATCTGATCAGTAGAGTATGGATTAGATGATTTACAGTTGATATGCGTCAGTGTGACCTGTTTTAGGCTGAAATCTAAGTCTAAGTAAAGTCATGTGAACTAGTACAATGCCAAACATTGTAAATGCATTGAAAACGCTATTCAGGAGCTGAAAAGCACTGTAAAGCATTAAAAGAATGAAAGTCTCAAAATTCTGAATTTAATGGCTAAATCTGGTCAGTAGAGTATGGATTAGATGATTTACAGTTGATTTGAGTCAGTGTGACCTGTTTTAGGCTGAAATATAAGTCAACGTAAAGTCATGTGAACTAGTACAATGCCAAATATTGTAAATGCATTGAAAACGCTATTCAGGAGCTGAAAAGCACTTTAAAGCAATAAAAGAATGAAAGTCTCAAAACTCGGAATCTAATGGCTAAATCTTGTCAGTAGAGTATGGATTAGATGATTTACAGTTTTTTTGAGTCAGTGTGACCTGTTTTAGGCTGAAATCTAAGTCAAAGTAAAGTCATGTGAACTAGTACAATGCCAAACATTGTAAATGCTATTCCTGAGCTGAAAAGCACTTTAAAGCAATAAAGATTGAAAGTCTCAAAACTCAGAATCTAATGGTTAAATCTTGTCAGTAGAGTATGGATTAGATGATTTACACTTGATTTGAGTCAGTGTGACCTGTTTTAGGCTGAAATCTAAGTCAAAGTATAATCATGTGAACTAGTACAATGCCAAATATTGTAAATGCATTGAAAACGCTATTCAGGAGCTGAAAAGCACTTTAAGCAATCAAGAACGAAAGTCTCAAAACTCGGAATCTAATGGCTAAATCTTGTCAGTAGAGTATGGATTAGATGATTTACAGTTGATTTGAGTCAATGTGGCCTGTTTTAGGCTTAAATCTAAGTCAAAGTAAAGTCATGTGAACTAGTACAATGCCAAACATTGAAAACGCTATTCAGGAGCTGAAAAGCACTTTAAAGCAATAAAAGAATGAAAGTCTCAAAACTCGGAATCTAATGGCTACATCTTGTCAGTAGAGTATGGATTAGATGATTTACAGTTTATTTGAGTCGGTGTTACCTGTTTTAGGCTGAAATCTAAGTCAAAGTCATGTCATGTGAACTAGTACAATGCCAAACATTGTAAATGCATTGAAAACGCTATTCAAGAGCTGAAATGCACTTTAAGCAATAAAGAATGAAAGTCTCAAAACTCAGAATCTAATGGCTAAATCTTGTCAATAGAGTATGGATTAGATGATTTACACTTGATTTGAGTCAGTGTGACCTGTTTTAGGCTGAAATCTAAGTCAAAGTAAAGTCATGTGAACTAGTACAATGCCAAACATTGTAAATGCTATTCCTGAGCTGAAAAGCACTTTAAAGCAATAAAGAATGAAAGTCTCAAAACTCGGAATCTAATGGTTAAATCTTGTCAGTAGAGTATGGATTAGATGATTTACACTTGATTTGAGTCAGTGTGACCTGTTTTAGGCTGAAATCTAAGTCAAAGTAAAGTCATGTGAACTAGTACAATGCCAAATATTGTAAATGCATTGAAAACGCTATTCAAGAGCTGAAATGCACTTTAAGCAATCAAGAATGAAAGTCTCAAAACTCGGAATCTAATGGCTAAATCTTGTCAGTAGAGTATGGATTAGATGATTTACAGTTGATTTGAGTCAGTGTGGCCTGTTTTAGGCTGAAATCTAAGTCAAAGTAAAGTCATGTGAACTAGTACAATGCCAAACATTGTAAATGCTATTCCTGAGCTGAAAAGCACTTCAAAGCAATAAAAGAATGAAAGTCTTAAAACTCGGAATCTAATGGCTAAATCTTGTCAGTAGAGTATGGATTAGATGATTTACAGTTGATTTGAGTCAGTGTGACCTGTTTTAGGCTGAAATCTAAGTCAAAGTAAAGTCATGTGAACTAGTACAATGCCAAACATTGTAAATGCTATTCCTGAGCTGAAAAGCACTTCAAAGCAATAAAAGAATGAAAGTCTTAAAACTCGGAATCTAATGGCTAAATCTTGTCAGTAGAGTATGGATTAGATGATTTACAGTTGATTTGAGTCAGTGTGACCTGTTTTAGGCTGAAATCTAAGTCAAAGTAAAGTCATGTGAACTAGTACGATGCCAAACGTTGTAAATGCTATTCCTGAGCTGAAAAGCACTTTAAAGCAATAAAGAATGAAAGTCTCAAAACTCTGAATCTAATGGCTAAATCTTGTCAGTAGACTATGGATTAGATGATTTACACTTGATTTGAGTCAATGTGACCTGTTTTAGGCTGAAATCTAAGTCAAAGTAAAGTCATGTGAATTAGTACAATGCCAAATATTGTAAATGCATTGAAAACGCTATTCAGGAGCTGAAAAGCACTTTAAAGCAATAAAAGAATGAAAGTTTTGAAACTCTGAATCTAATGGCTAAATCTGGCCAGTAGAGTATGGATTAGATGATTTACAGTTGATTTGAGTCAGTGTGACCTGTTTTAGGCTGAAATCTAAGTCAAAGTAAAGTCATGTGAACTAGTACAATGCCAAACATTGTAAATGCTATTCCTGAGCTGAAAAGCACTTTAAAGCAATAAAGAATGAAAGTCTCAAAACTCTGAATCTAATGGCTAAATCTGATCAGTAGAGTATGGATTAGATGATTTACAGTTGATATGCGTCAGTGTGACCTGTTTTAGGCTGAAATCTAAGTCAAAGTAAAGTCATGTGAACTAGTACGATGCCAAACGTTGTAAATGCTATTCCTGAGCTGAAAAGCACTTTAAAGCAATAAAGAATGAAAGTCTCAAAACTCGGAATCTAATGGCTAAATCTTGTCAGTAGACTATGGATTAGATGATTTACACTTGATTTGAGTCAATGTGACCTGTTTTAGGCTGAAATCTAAGTCAAAGTAAAGTCATGTGAATTAGTACAATGCCAAATATTGTAAATGCATTGAAAACGCTATTCAGGAGCTGAAAAGCACTTTAAAGCAATAAAAGAATGAAAGTTTTGAAACTCTGAATCTAATGGCTAAATCTGGCCTTTAGAGTATGGATTAGATGATTTACAGTTGATTTGAGTCAGTGTGACCTGTTTTAGGCTGAAATCTAAGTCAAAGTAAAGTCATGTGAACTAGTACAATGCCAAACATTGTAAATGCTATTCCTGAGCTGAAAAGCACTTTAAAGCAATAAAGAATGAAAGTCTCAAAACTCTGAATCTAATGGCTAAATCTGATCAGTAGAGTATGGATTAGATGATTTACAGTTGATATGCGTCAGTGTGACCTGTTTTAGGCTGAAATCTAAGTCAAAGTAAAGTCATGTGAACTAGTACAATGCCAAACATTGTAAATGCATTGAAAACGCTATTCAGGAGCTGAAAAGCACTGTAAAGCAATAAAAGAATGAAAGTCTCAAAATTCTGAATCTAATGGCTAAATCTGGTCAGTAGAGTATGGATTAGATGATTTACAGTTGATTTGAGTCAGTGTGACCTGTTTTAGGCTGAAATATAAGTCAAAGTAAAGTCATGTGAACTAGTACAATGCCAAATATTGTAAATGCATTGAAAACGCTATTCAGGAGCTGAAAAGCACTTTAAAGCAATAAAAGAATGAAAGTCTCAAAACTCGGAATCTAATGGCTAAATCTTGTCAGTAGAGTATGGATTAGATGATTTACAGTTTTTTTGAGTCAGTGTGACCTGTTTTAGGCTGAAATCTAAGTCAAAGTAAAGTCATGTGAACTAGTACAATGCCAAACATTGTAAATGCTATTCCTGAGCTGAAAAGCACTTTAAAGCAATAAAGATTGAAAATCTCAAAACTCAGAATCTAATGGTTAAATCTTGTCAGTAGAGTATGGATTAGATGATTTACACTTGATTTGAGTCAGTGTGACCTGTTTTAGGCTGAAATCTAAGTCAAAGTAAAGTCATGTGAACTAGTACAATGCCAAATATTGTAAATGCATTGAAAACGCTATTCAAGAGCTGAAATGCACTTTAAGCAATCAAGAAAGAAAGTCTCAAAACTCGGAATCTAATGGCTAAATCTTGTCAGTAGAGTATGGATTAGATGATTTACAGTTGATTTGAGTCAATGTGGCCTGTTTTAGGCTTAAATCTAAGTCAAAGTAAAGTCATGTGAACTAGTACAATGCCAAACATTGTAAATGCTATTCCTGAGCTGAAAAGCACTTCAAAGCAATAAAAGAATGAAAGTCTCAAAACTCGGAATCTAATGGCTAAATCTTGTCAGTAGAGTATGGATTAGATGATTTACAGTTGATTTGAGTCAGTGTGGCCTGTTTTAGGCTGAAATCTAAGTCAAAGTAAAGTCATGTGAACTAGTACAATGCCAAACATTGTAAATGCTATTCCTGAGCTGAAAAGCACTTCAAAGCAATAAAAGAATGAAAGTCTTAAAACTCGGAATCTAATGGCTAAATCTTGTCAGTAGAGTATGGATTAGATGATTTACAGTTTATTTGAGTCGGTGTTACCTGTTTTAGGCTGAAATCTAAGTCAAAGTAAAGTCATGTGAACTAGTACGATGCCAAACGTTGTAAATGCTATTCCTGAGCTGAAAAGCACTTTAAAGCAATAAAGAATGAAAGTCTTAAAACTCTGAATCTAATGGCTTAATCTTGTCAGTAGACTATGGATTAGATGATTTACACTTGATTTGAGTCAATGTGACCTGTTTTAGGCTGAAATCTAAGTCAAAGTAAAGTCATGTGAATTAGTACAATGCCAAATATTGTAAATGCATTGAAAACGCTATGCAGGAGCTGAAAAGCACTTTAAAGCAATAAAAGAATGAAAGTTTTGAAACTCTGAATCTAATGGCTAAATCTGGCCAGTAGAGTATGGATTAGATGATTTACAGTTGATTTGAGTCAGTGTGACCTGTTTTAGGCTGAAATCTAAGTCAAAGTAAAGTCATGTGAACTAGTACAATGCCAAACATTGTAAATGCTATTCCTGAGCTGAAAAGCACTTTAAAGCAATAAAGAATGAAAGTCTCAAAACTCTGAATCTAATGGCTAAATCTGATCAGTAGAGTATGGATTAGATGATTTACAGTTGATTTGAGTCAGTGTGACCTGTTTTAGGCTGAAATCTAAGTCAAAGTAAAGTCATGTGAACTAGTACAATGCCAAATATTGTAAATGCATTGAAAACGCTATTCAGGAGCTGAAAAGCACTTTAAAGCAATAAAAGAATGAAAGTCTCAAAACTCGGAATCTAATGGCTACATCTTGTCAGTAAAGTATGGATCAGATGATTTACAGTTCATTTGAGTCGGTGTTACCTGTTTTAGGCTTAAATCTAAGTCAAAGTAAAGTCATGTGAACTAGTACAATGCCAAACATTGTAAATGCTATTCCTGAGCTGAAAAGCACTTCAAAGCAATAAAAGAATGAAAGTCTCAAAACTCGGAATCTAATGGCTAAATCTTGTCAGTAGAGTATGGATTAGATGATTTACAGTTGATTTGAGTCAGTGTGGCCTGTTTTAGGCTGAAATCTAAGTCAAAGTAAAGTCATGTGAACTAGTACAATGCCAAACATTGTAAATGCTATTCCTGAGCTGAAAAGCACTTCAAAACAATAAAAGAATGAAAGTCTTAAAACTCGGAATCTAATGGCTAAATCTTGTCAGTAGAGTATGGATTAGATGATTTACAGTTTATTTGAGTCGGTGTTACCTGTTTTAGGCTGAAATCTAAGTCAAAGTCCTGTCATGTGAACTAGTACAATGCCAAACATTGTAAATGCATTGAAAATGCTATTCAAGAGCTGAAATGCACTTTAAGCAATCAAGAATGAAAGTCTCAAAACTCGGAATATAATGGCTAAATCTTGTCAGTAGAGTATGGATTAGATGATTTACAGTTGATTTGAGTCAATGTGGCCTGTTTTAGGCTTAAATCTAAGTCAAAGTAAAGTCATGTGAACTAGTACAATGCCAAACATTGAAAACGCTATTCAGGAGCTGAAAAGCACTTTAAAGCAATAAAAGAATGAAAGTCTCAAAACTCGGAATCTAATGGCTACATCTTGTCAGTAGAGTATGGATTAGATGATTTACACTTGATTTGAGTCGGTGTTACCTGTTTTAGGCTGAAATCTAAGTCAAAGTCATGTCATGTGAACTAGTACAATGCCAAACATTGTAAATGCATTGAAAATGCTATTCATGAGCTGAAATGCACTTTAAGCAATCAAGAATGAAAGTCTCAAAACTCGGAATCTAATGGCTAAATCTTGTCAGTAGAGTATGGATTAGATGATTTACAGTTGATTTGAGTCAATGTGGCCTGTTTTAGGCTTAAATCTAAGTCAAAGTAAAGTCATGTGAACTAGTACAATGCCAAATATTGTAAATGCATTGAAAACGCTATTCAGGAGCTGAAAAGCACTTTAAAGCAATAAAAGAATGAAAGTCTCAAAACTCGGAATCTAATGGCTAAATCTTGTCAGTAGAGTATGGATTAGATGATTTACAGTTTTTTTGAGTCAGTGTGACCTGTTTTAGGCTGAAATCTAAGTCAAAGTAAAGTCATGTGAACTAGTACAATGCCAAACATTGTAAATGCTATTCCTGAGCTGAAAAGCACTTTAAAGCAATAAAGATTGAAAGTCTCAAAACTCAGAATCTAATGGTTAAATCTTGTCAGTAGAGTATGGATTAGATGATTTACACTTGATTTGAGTCAGTGTGACCTGTTTTAGGCTGAAATCTAAGTCAAAGTAAAGTCATGTGAACTAGTACAATGCCAAATATTGTAAATGCATTGAAAACGCTATTCAAGAGCTGAAATGCACTTTAAGCAATCAAGAAAGAAAGTCTCAAAACTCGGAATCTAATGGCTAAATCTTGTCAGTAGAGTATGGATTAGATGATTTACAGTTGATTTGAGTCAATGTGGCCTGTTTTAGGCTTAAATCTAAGTCAAAGTAAAGTCATGTGAACTAGTACAATGCCAAACATTGTAAATGCTATTCCTGAGCTGAAAAGCACTTCAAAGCAATAAAAGCATGAAAGTCTCAAAACTCGGAATCTAATGGCTAAATCTTGTCAGTAGAGTATGGATTAGATGATTTACAGTTGATTTGAGTCAGTTTGGCCTGTTTTAGGCTGAAATCTAAGTCAAAGTAAAGTCATGTGAACTAGTACAATGCCAAACATTGTAAATGCTATTCCTGAGCTGAAAAGCACTTCAAAGCAATAAAAGAATGAAAGTCTTAAAACTCGGAATCTAATGGCTAAATCTTGTCAGTAGAGTATGGATTAGATGATTTACAGTTTATTTGAGTCGGTGTTACCTGTTTTAGGCTGAAATCTAAGTCAAAGTAAAGTCATGTGAACTAGTACGATGCCAAACGTTGTAAATGCTATTCCTGAGCTGAAAAGCACTTTAAAGCAATAAAGAATGAAAGTCTTAAAACTCTGAATCTAATGGCTTAATCTTGTCAGTAGACTATGGATTAGATGATTTACACTTGATTTGAGTCAATGTGACCTGTTTTAGGCTGAAATCTAAGTCAAAGTAAAGTCATGTGAATTAGTACAATGCCAAATATTGTAAATGCATTGAAAACGCTATGCAGGAGCTGAAAAGCACTTTAAAGCAATAAAAGAATGAAAGTTTTGAAACTCTGAATCTAATGGCTAAATCTGGCCAGTAGAGTATGGATTAGATGATTTACAGTTGATTTGAGTCAGTGTGACCTGTTTTAGGCTGAAATCTAAGTCAAAGTAAAGTCATGTGAACTAGTACAATGCCAAACATTGTAAATGCTATTCCTGAGCTGAAAAGCACTTTAAAGCAATAAAGAATGAAAGTCTCAAAACTCTGAATCTAATGGCTAAATCTGATCAGTAGAGTATGGATTAGATGATTTACAGTTGATTTGAGTCAGTGTGACCTGTTTTAGGCTGAAATCTAAGTCAAAGTAAAGTCATGTGAACTAGTACAATGCCAAATATTGTAAATGCATTGAAAACGCTATTTAGGAGCTGAAAAGCACTTTAAAGCAATAAAAGAATGAAAGTCTCAAAACTCGGAATCTAATGGCTACATCTTGTCAGTAAAGTATGGATCAGATGATTTACAGTTCATTTGAGTCGGTGTTACCTGTTTTAGGCTTAAATCTAAGTCAAAGTAAAGTCATGTGAACTAGTACAATGCCAAACATTGTAAATGCTATTCCTGAGCTGAAAAGCACTTCAAAGCAATAAAAGAATGAAAGTCTCAAAACTCGGAATCTAATGGCTAAATCTGGTCAGTAGAGTATGGATTAGATGATTTACAGTTGATTTGAGTCAGTGTGGCCTGTTTTAGGCTGAAATCTAAGTCAAAGTAAAGTCATGTGAACTAGTACAATGCCAAACATTGTAAATGCTATTCCTGAGCTGAAAAGCACTTCAAAACAATAAAAGAATGAAAGTCTTAAAACTCGGAATCTAATGGCTAAATCTTGTCAGTAGAGTATGGATTAGATGATTTACAGTTTATTTGAGTCGGTGTTACCTGTTTTAGGCTGAAATCTAAGTCAAAGTCCTGTCATGTGAACTAGTACAATGCCAAACATTGTAAATGCATTGAAAATGCTATTCAAGAGCTGAAATGCACTTTAAGCAATCAAGAATGAAAGTCTCAAAACTCGGAATATAATGGCTAAATCTTGTCAGTAGAGTATGGATTAGATGATTTACAGTTGATTTGAGTCAATGTGGCCTGTTTTAGGCTTAAATCTAAGTCAAAGTAAAGTCATGTGAACTAGTACAATGCCAAACATTGAAAACGCTATTCAGGAGCTGAAAAGCACTTTAAAGCAATAAAAGAATGAAAGTCTCAAAACTCGGAATCTAATGGCTACATCTTGTCAGTAGAGTATGGATTAGATGATATACACTTGATTTGAGTCGGTGTTACCTGTTTTAGGCTGAAATCTAAGTCAAAGTCATGTCATGTGAACTAGTACAATGCCAAACATTGTAAATGCATTGAAAATGCTATTCATGAGCTGAAATGCACTTTAAGCAATCAAGAATGAAAGTCTCAAAACTCGGAATCTAATGGCTAAATCTTGTCAGTAGAGTATGGATTAGATGATTTACAGTTGATTTGAGTCAATGTGGCCTGTTTTAGGCTTAAATCTAAGTCAAAGTAAAGTCATGTGAACTAGTACAATGCCAAACATTGTAAATGCTATTCCTGAGCTGAAAAGCACTTTAAAGCAATAAAGAATGAAAGTCTCAAAACTCTGAATCTAATGGCTAAATCTGGTCAGTAGAGGATGGATTAGATGATTTATAGTTGATTTGAGTCAGTGTGACCTGTTTTAGGCTGAAATCTAAGTCAAAGTAAAGTCATGTGAACTAGTACAATGCCAAATATTGTAAATGCATTGAAAACGCTATTCAGGAGCTGAAAAGCACTTTAAAGCAATAAAAGAATGAAAGTCTCAAAACTCGGAATCTAATGGCTACATCTTGTCAGTAGAGTATGGATTAGATGATTTACAGTTTATTTGAGTCGGTGTTACCTGTTTTAGGCTGAAATCTAAGTCAAAGTCATGTCATGTGAACTAGTACAATGCCAAATATTGTAAATGCATTGAAAACGCTATTCAGGAGCTGAAAAGCACTTTAAAGCAATAAAAGAATGAAAGTCTCAAAACTCGGAATCTAATGGCTACATCTTGTCAGTAAAGTATGGATTAGATGATTTACAGTTGATTTGAGTCGGTGTTACCTGTTTTAGGCTGAAATCTAAGTCAAAGTAAAGTCATGTGAACTAGTACAATGCCAAACATTGTAAATGCTATTCCTGAGCTGAAAAGCACTTCAAAGCAATAAAAGAATGAAAGTCTCAAAACTCGGAATCTAATGGCTAAATCTTGTCAGTAGAGTATGGATTAGATGATTTACAGTTTATTTGAGTCGGTGTTACCTGTTTTAGGCTGAAATCTAAGTCAAAGTAAAGTCATGTGAACTAGTACAATGCCAAATATTGTAAATGCATTGAAAACGCTATTCAAGAGCTGAAATGCACTTAAAGCAATCAAGAATGAAAGTCTCAAAACTCGGAATCTAATGGCTAAATCTTGTCAGTAGAGTATGGATTAGATGATTTACAGTTGATTTGAGTCAATGTGGCCTGTTTTAGGCTTAAATCTAAGTCAAAGTAAAGTCATGTGAACTAGTACAATGCCAAACATTGTAAATGCTATTCCTGAGCTGAAAAGCACTTCAAAGCAATAAAAGAATGAAAGTCTCAAAACTCGGAATCTAATGGCTAAATCTTGTCAGTAGAGTATGGATTAGATGATTTACAGTTGATTTGAGTCAGTGTGGCCTGTTTTAGGCTGAAATCTAAGTCAAAGTAAAGTCATGTGAACTAGTACAATGCCAAACATTGTAAATGCTATTCCTGAGCTGAAAAGCACTTTAAAGCAATAAAGAATGAAAGTCTTAAAACTCTGAATCTAATGGCTTAATCTTGTCAGTAGACTATGGATTAGATGATTTACACTTGATTTGAGTCAATGTGACCTGTTTTAGGCTGAAATCTAAGTCAAAGTAAAGTCATGTGAATTAGTACAATGCCAAATATTGTAAATGCATTGAAAACGCTATTCAGGAGCTGAAAAGCACTTTAAAGCAATAAAAGAATGAAAGTCTCAAAACTCTGAATCTAATGGCTAAATCTGGTCAGTAGAGTATGGATTAGATGATTTACACTTGATTTGAGTCAATGTGACCTGTTTTAGGCTGAAATCTAAGACAAAGTAAAGTCATGTGAACTAGTACAATGCCAAATATTGTAAATGCATTGAAAACGCTATTCAGGAGCTGAAAAGCACATTAAAGCAATAAAAGAATGAAAGTCTCAAAACTCTGAATCGAATGGCTAAATCTGGTCAGTAGAGTATGGATTAGATGATTTACAGTTTATTTGAGTCGGTGTTACCTGTTTTAGGCTGAAATCTAAGTCAAAGTCATGTCATGTGAACTAGTACAATGCCAAACATTGTAAATGCTATTCCTGAGCTGAAAAGCACTTTAAAGCAATAAAGAATGAAAGTCTCAAAACTCCGAATCTAATGGTTAAATCTTGTCAGTAGAGTATGGATTAGATGATTTACACTTGATTTGAGTCAGTGTGACAAGTTTTAGGCTGAAATCTAAGTCAAAGTAAAGTCATGTGAACTAGTACAATGCAAAACATTGTAAATGCTATTCCTGAGCTGAAAAGCACTTCAAAGCAATAAAAGAATGAAAGTCTTAAAACTCGGAATCTAATGGCTAAATCTTGTCAGTAGAGTATGGATTAGATGATTTACAGTTGATTTGAGTCAGTGTGGCCTGTTTTAGGCTGAAATCTAAGTCAAAGTAAAGTCATGTGAACTAGTACAATGCCAAACATTGTAAATGCTATTCCTGAGCTGAAAAGCACTTTAAAGCAATAAAGAATGAAAGTCTTAAAACTCTGAATCTAATGGCTTAATCTTGTCAGTAGACTATGGATTAGATGATTTACACTTGATTTGAGTCAATGTGACCTGTTTTAGGCTGAAATCTAAGTCAAAGTAAAGTCATGTGAACTAGTACAATGCCAAATATTGTAAATGCATTGAAAACGCTATTCAAGAGCTGAAATGCACTTTAAGCAATCAAGAAAGAAAGTCCCAAAACTCGGAATCTAATGGCTAAATCTTGTCAGTAGAGTATGGATTAGATGATTTACAGTTGATTTGAGTCAATGTGGCCTGTTTTAGGCTTAAATCTAAGTCAAAGTAAAGTCATGTGAACTAGTACAATGCCAAACATTGTAAATGCTATTCCTGAGCTGAAAAGCACTTCAAAGCAATAAAAGAATGAAAGTCTCAAAACTCGGAATCTAATGGCTAAATCTTGTCAGTAGAGTATGGATTAGATGATTTACAGTTGATTTGAGTCAGTGTGGCCTGTTTTAGGCTGAAATCTAAGTCAAAGTAAAGTCATGTGAACTAGTACAATGCCAAACATTGTAAATGCATTGAAAATGCTATTCAAGAGCTGAAATGCACTTTAAGCAATCAAGAAAGAAAGTCCCAAAACTCGGAATCTAATGGCTAAATCTTGTCAGTAGAGTATGGATTAGATGATTTACAGTTGATTTGAGTCAATGTGGCCTGTTTTAGGCTTAAATCTAAGTCAAAGTAAAGTCATGTGAACTAGTACAATGCCAAACATTGTAAATGCTATTCCTGAGCTGAAAAGCACTTCAAAGCAATAAAAGAATGAAAGTCTCAAAACTCGGAATCTAATGGCTAAATCTTGTCAGTAGAGTATGGATTAGATGATTTACAGTTGATTTGAGTCAGTGTGGCCTGTTTTAGGCTGAAATCTAAGTCAAAGTAAAGTCATGTGAACTAGTACAATGCCAAACATTGTAAATGCATTGAAAATGCTATTCCTGAGCTGAAAAGCACTTCAAAGCAATAAAAGAATGAAAGTCTTAAAACTCGGAATCTAATGGCTAAATCTTGTCAGTAGAGTATGGATTAGATGATTTACAGTTTATTTGAGTCGGTGTTACCTGTTTTAGGCTGAAATCTAAGTCAAAGTAAAGTCATGTGAACTAGTACGATGCCAAACGTTGTAAATGCTATTCCTGAGCTGAAAAGCACTTTAAAGCAATAAAGAATGAAAGTCTTAAAACTCTGAATCTAATGGCTTAATCTTGTCAGTAGACTATGGATTAGATGATTTACACTTGATTTGAGTCAATGTGACCTGTTTTAGGCTGAAATCTAAGTCAAAGTAAAGTCATGTGAATTAGTACAATGCCAAATATTGTAAATGCATTGAAAACGCTATTCAGGAGCTGAAAAGCACTTTAAAGCAATAAAAGAATGAAAGTTTTGAAACTCTGAATCTAATGGCTAAATCTGGCCAGTAGAGTATGGATTAGATGATTTACAGTTGATTTGAGTCAGTGTGACCTGTTTTAGGCTGAAATCTAAGTCAAAGTAAAGTCATGTGAACTAGTACAATGCCAAACATTGTAAATGCTATTCCTGAGCTGAAAAGCACTTTAAAGCAATAAAGAATGAAAGTCTCAAAACTCTGAATCTAATGGCTAAATCTGATCAGTAGAGTATGGATTAGATGATTTACAGTTGATTTGAGTCAGTGTGACCTGTTTTAGGCTGAAATATAAGTCAAAGTAAAGTCATGTGAACTAGTACAATGCCAAATATTGTAAATGCATTGAAAACGCTATTCAGGAGCTGAAAAGCACTTTAAAGCAATAAAAGAATGAAAGTCTCAAAACTCGGAATCTAATGGCTACATCTTGTCAGTAAAGTATGGATCAGATGATTTACAGTTCATTTGAGTCGGTGTTACCTGTTTTAGGCTGAAATCTAAGTCAAAGTAAAGTCATGTGAACTAGTACAATGCCAAATATTGTAAATGCATTGAAAACGCTATTCAAGAGCTGAAATGCACTTTAAGCAATCAAGAATGAAAGTCTCAAAACTCGGAATCTAATGGCTAAATCTTGTCAGTAGAGTATGGATTAGATGATTTACAGTTGATTTGAGTCAATGTGGCCTGTTTTAGGCTTAAATCTAAGTCAAAGTAAAGTCATGTGAACTAGTACAATGCCAAATATTGTAAATGCATTGAAAACGCTATTCAGGAGCTGAAAAGCACTTTAAAGCAATAAAAGGATGAAAGTCTCAAAACTCTGAATCTAATGGCTAAATCTGGTCAGTAGAGTATGGATTAGATGATTTACAGTTGATATGCGTCAGTGTGACCTGTTTTAGGCTGAAATCTAAGTCAAAGTAAAGTCATGTGAACTAGTACAATGCCAAACATTGTAAATGCATTGAAAACGCTATTCAGGAGCTGAAAAGCACTGTAAAGCAATAAAAGAATGAAAGTCTCAAAATTCTGAATCTAATGGCTAAATCTGGTCAGTAGAGTATGGATTAGATGATTTACAGTTGATTTGAGTCAGTGTGATCTGTTTTAGGCTGAAATCTAAGTCAAAGTAAAGTCATGTGAACTAGTACAATGCCAAATATTGTAAATGCATTGAAAACGCTATTCAGGAGCTGAAAAGGACTTTAAAGCAATAAAAGAATGAAAGTCTCAAAACTCGGAATCTAATGGCTAAATCTGGTCAGTAGAGTATGGATTAGATGATTTACAGTTGATTTGAGTCAGTGTGACCTGTTTTAGGCTGAAATCTAAGTCAAAGTAAAGTCATGTGAACTAGTACAATGCCAAACATTGTAAATGCTATTCCTGAGCTGAAAAGCACTTTAAAGCAATAAAGATTGAAAGTCTCAAAACTCAGAATCTAATGGTTAAATCTTGTCAGTAGAGTATGGATTAGATGATTTACACTTGATTTGAGTCAGTGTGACCTGTTTTAGGCTGAAATCTAAGTCAAAGTAAAGTCATGTGAACTAGTACAATGCCAAATATTGTAAATGCATTGAAAACGCTATTCAAGAGCTGAAATGCACTTTAAGCAATCAAGAAAGAAAGTCTCAAAACTCGGAATCTAATGGCTAAATCTTGTCAGTAGAGTATGGATTAGATGATTTACAGTTGATTTGAGTCAATGTGGCCTGTTTTAGGCTTAAATCTAAGTCAAAGTAAAGTCATGTGAACTAGTACAATGCCAAACATTGTAAATGCTATTCCTGAGCTGAAAAGCACTTCAAAGCAATAAAAGAATGAAAGTCTCAAAACTCGGAATCCAATGGCTACATCTTGTCAGTAGAGTATGGATTAGATGATTTACAGTTTATTTGAGTCGGTGTTACCTGTTTTAGGCTGAAATCTAAGTCAAAGTCATGTCATGTGAACTAGTACAATGCCAAACATTGTAAATGCATTGAAAATGCTATTCATGAGCTGAAATGCACTTTAAGCAATCAAGAATGAAAGTCTCAAAACTCTGAATCTAATGGCTAAATCTGGTCAGTAGAGGATGGATTAGATGATTTATAGTTGATTTGAGTCAGTGTGACCTGTTTTAGGCTGAAATCTAAGTCAAAGTAAAGTCATGTGAACTAGTACAATGCCAAATATTGTAAATGCATTGAAAACGCTATTCAGGAGCTGAAAAGCACTTTAAAGCAATAAAAGAATGAAAGTCTCAAAACTCGGAATCTAATGGCTACATCTTGTCAGTAGAGTATGGATTAGATGATTTACAGTTTATTTGAGTCGGTGTTACCTGTTTTAGGCTGAAATCTAAGTCAAAGTCATGTCATGTGAACTAGTACAATGCCAAATATTGTAAATGCATTGAAAACGCTATTCAGGAGCTGAAAAGCACTTTAAAGCAATAAAAGAATGAAAGTCTCAAAACTCGGAATCTAATGGCTACATCTTGTCAGTAAAGCATGGATTAGATGATTTACAGTTTATTTGAGTCGGTGTTACCTGTTTTAGGCTGAAATCTAAGTCAAAGTAAAGTCATGTGAACTAGTACAATGCCAAACATTGTAAATGCTATTCCTGAGCTGAAAAGCACTTCAAAGCAATAAAAGAATGAAAGTCTCAAAACTCGGAATCTAATGGCTAAATCTTGTCAGTAGAGTATGGATTAGATGATTTACAGTTGATTTGAGTCAGTGTGGCCTGTTTTAGGCTGAAATCTAAGTCAAAGTAAAGTCATGTGAACTAGTACAATGCCAAACATTGTAAATGCTATTCCTGAGCTGAAAAGCACTTTAAAGCAATAAAAGAATGAAAGTCTCAAAACTCGGAATCTAATGGCTACATCTTGTCAGTAAAGTATGGATTAGATGATTTACAGTTTATTTGAGTCGGTGTTACCTGTTTTAGGCTGAAATCTAAGTCAAAGTAAAGTCATGTGAACTAGTACAATGCCAAATATTGTAAATGCATTGAAAACGCTATTCAAGAGCTGAAATGCACTTAAAGCAATCAAGAATGAAAGTCTCAAAACTCGGAATCTAATGGCTAAATCTTGTCAGTAGAGTATGGATTAGATGATTTACAGTTGATTTGAGTCAATGTGGCCTGTTTTAGGCTAAATCTAAGTCAAAGTAAAGTCATGTGAACTAGTACAATGCCAAACATTGTAAATGCATTGAAAACGCTATTCCTGAGCTGAAAAGCACTTCAAAGCAATAAAAGAATGAAAGTCTCAAAACTCGGAATCTAATGGCTAAATCTTGTCAGTAGATTATGGATTAGATGATTTACAGTTGATTTGAGTCAGTGTGACCTGTTTTAGGCTGAAATCCTAGTCAAAGTAAAGTCATGTGAACTAGTACAATGCCAAATATTGTAAATGCATTGAAAACGCTATTCCTGAGCTGAAAAGCACTTCAAAGCAATAAAAGAATGAAAGTCTCAAAACTCTGAATCTAATGGCTAAATCTTGTCAGTAGAGTATGGATTAGATGATTTACAGTTGATTTGAGTCAGTGTGACCTGTTTTAGGCTGAAATCTAAGTCAAAGTAAAGTCATGTGAACTAGTACAATGCCAAATATTGTAAATGCATTGAAAACGCTATTCAGGAGCTGAAAAGCACTTTAAAGCAATAAAAGGATGAAAGTCTCAAAACTCTGAATCTAATGGCTAAATCTGGTCAGTAGAGTATGGATTAGATGATTTCCAGTTGATATGCGTCAGTGTGACCTGTTTTAGGCTGAAATCTAAGTCAAAGTAAAGTCATGTGAACTAGTACAATGCCAAACATTGTAAATGCATTGAAAACGCTATTCAGGAGCTGAAAAGCACTGTAAAGCAATAAAAGAATGAAAGTCTCAAAATTCTGAATCTAATGGCTAAATCTGGTCAGTAGAGTATGGATTAGATGATTTACAGTTGATTTGAGTCAGTGTGACCTGTTTTAGGCTGAAATCTAAGTCAAAGTAAAGTCATGTGAACTAGTACAATGCCAAACATTGTAAATGCTATTCCTGAGCTGAAAAGCACTTTAAAGCAATAAAGATTGAAAGTCTCAAAACTCAGAATCTAATGGTTAAATCTTGTCAGTAGAGTATGGATTAGATGATTTACACTTGATTTGAGTCAGTGTGACCTGTTTTAGGCTGAAATCTAAGTCAAAGTAAAGTCATGTGAACTAGTACAATGCCAAATATTGTAAATGCATTGAAAACGCTATTCAGGAGCTGAAAAGCACTTTAAAGCAATAAAGAATGAAAGTCTCAAAACTCTGAATCTAATGGTTAAATCTTGTCAGTAGAGTATCGATTAGATGATTTACACTTGATTTGAGTCAATGTGACCGGTTTTAGGCTGAAATCTAAGTCAAAGTAAAGTCATGTGAATTAGTACAATGCCAAATATTGTAAATGCATTGAAAACGCTATTCAGGAACTGAAAAGCACTGTAAAGCAATAAAAGAATGAAAGTCTCAAAACTCTGAATCTAATGGCTAAATCTGGTCAGTAGAGTATGGATTAGATGATTTACAGTTGATTTGAGTCAATGTGACCTGTTTTAGGCTGAAATCTAAGTCAAAGTAAAGTCATGTGAATTAGTACAATGCCAAATATTGTAAATGCATTGAAAACGCTATTCAGGAGCTGAAAAGCACTTTAAAGCAATAAAAGAATGTAAGTTTTGAAACTCTGAATCTAATGGCTAAATCTGGCCAGTAGAGTATGGATTAGATGATTTACAGTTGATTTGAGTCAGTGTGACCTGTTTTAGGCTGAAATCTAAGTCAAAGTAAAGTCATGTGAACTAGTACAATGCCAAACATTGTAAATGCTATTCCTGAGCTGAAAAGCACTTTAAAGCAATAAAGAATGAAAGTCTCAAAACTCTGAATCTAATGGCTAAATCTGATCAGTAGAGTATGGATTAGATGATTTACAGTTGATATGCGTCAGTGTGACCTGTTTTAGGCTGAAATCTAAGTCAAAGTAAAGTCATGTGAACTAGTACAATGCCAAACATTGTAAATGCTATTCCTGAGCTGAAAAGCACTTCAAAGCAATAAAAGAATGAAAGTCTCAAAACTCGGAATCTAATGGCTAAATCTTGTCAGTAGAGTATGGATTAGATGATTTACAGTTGATTTGAGTCAGTGTGGCCTGTTTTAGGCTGAAATCTAAGTCAAAGTAAAGTCATGTGAACTAGTACAATGCCAAACATTGTAAATGCTATTCCTGAGCTGAAAAGCACTTCAAAGCAATAAAAGAATGAAAGTCTTAAAACTCGGAATCTAATGGCTAAATCTTGTCAGTAGAGTATGGATTAGATGATTTACAGTTGATTTGAGTCAGTGTGACCTGTTTTAGGCTGAAATCTAAGTCAAAGTAAAGTCATGTGAACTAGTACGATGCCAAACGTTGTAAATGCTATTCCTGAGCTGAAAAGCACTTTAAAGCAATAAAGAATGAAAGTCTCAAAACTCTGAATCTAATGGCTAAATCTTGTCAGTAGACTATGGATTAGATGATTTACACTTGATTTGAGTCAATGTGACCTGTTTTAGGCTGAAATCTAAGTCAAAGTAAAGTCATGTGAATTAGTACAATGCCAAATATTGTAAATGCATTGAAAACGCTATTCAGGAGCTGAAAAGCACTTTAAAGCAATAAAAGAATGAAAGTTTTGAAACTCTGAATCTAATGGCTAAATCTGGCCAGTAGAGTATGGATTAGATGATTTACAGTTGATTTGAGTCAGTGTGACCTGTTTTAGGCTGAAATCTAAGTCAAAGTAAAGTCATGTGAACTAGTACAATGCCAAACATTGTAAATGCTATTCCTGAGCTGAAAAGCACTTTAAAGCAATAAAGAATGAAAGTCTCAAAACTCTGAATCTAATGGCTAAATCTGATCAGTAGAGTATGGATTAGATGATTTACAGTTGATATGCGTCAGTGTGACCTGTTTTAGGCTGAAATCTAAGTCAAAGTAAAGTCATGTGAACTAGTACAATGCCAAACATTGTAAATGCATTGAAAACGCTATTCAGGAGCTGAAAAGCACTGTAAAGCAATAAAAGAATGAAAGTCTCAAAATTCTGAATCTAATGGCTAAATCTGGTCAGTAGAGTATGGATTAGATGATTTACAGTTGATTTGAGTCAGTGTGACCTGTTTTAGGCTGAAATATAAGTCAAAGTAAAGTCATGTGAACTAGTACAATGCCAAATATTGTAAATGCATTGAAAACGCTATTCAGGAGCTGAAAAGCACTTTAAAGCAATAAAAGAATGAAAGTCTCAAAACTCGGAATCTAATGGCTAAATCTTGTCAGTAGAGTATGGATTAGATGATTTACAGTTTTTTTGAGTCAGTGTGACCTGTTTTAGGCTTAAATCTAAGTCAAAGTAAAGTCATGTGAACTAGTACAATGCCAAACATTGAAAACGCTATTCAGGAGCTGAAAAGCACTTTAAAGCAATAAAAGAATGAAAGTCTCAAAACTCGGAATCTAATGGCTACATCTTGTCAGTAGAGTATGGATTAGATGATTTACACTTGATTTGAGTCAGTGTGACCTGTTTTAGGCTGAAATCTAAGTCAAAGTAAAGTCATGTGAACTAGTACAATGCCAAATATTGTAAATGCATTGAAAACGCTATTCAAGAGCTGAAATGCACTTTAAGCAATCAAGAAAGAAAGTCTCAAAACTCGGAATCTAATGGCTAAATCTTGTCAGTAGAGTATGGATTAGATGATTTACAGTTGATTTGAGTCAATGTGGCCTGTTTTAGGCTTAAATCTAAGTCAAAGTAAAGTCATGTGAACTAGTACAATGCCAAACATTGTAAATGCTATTCCTGAGCTGAAAAGCACTTAAAAGCAATAAAAGAATGAAAGTCTCAAAACTCGGAATCAAATGGCTAAATCTTGTCAGTAGAGTATGGATTAGATGATTTACAGTTGATTTGAGTCAGTGTGGCCTGTTTTAGGCTGAAATCTAAGTCAAAGTAAAGTCATGTGAACTAGTACAATGCCAAACATTGTAAATGCTATTCCTGAGCTGAAAAGCACTTCAAAGCAATAAAAGAATGAAAGTCTTAAAACTCGGAATCTAATGGCTAAATCTTGTCAGTAGAGTATGGATTAGATGATTTACAGTTGATTTGAGTCAGTGTGGCCTGTTTTAGGCTGAAATCTAAGTCAAAGTAAAGTCATGTGAACTAGTACAATGCCAAACATTGTAAATGCTATTCCTGAGCTGAAAAGCACTTTAAAGCAATAAAAGAATGAAAGTCTCAAAACTCGGAATCTAATGGCTACATCTTGTCAGTAAAGTATGGATTAGATGATTTACAGTTTATTTGAGTCGGTGTTACCTGTTTTAGGCTGAAATCTAAGTCAAAGTAAAGTCATGTGAACTAGTACAATGCCAAATATTGTAAATGCATTGAAAACGCTATTCAAGAGCTGAAATGCACTTAAAGCAATCAAGAATGAAAGTCTCAAAACTCGGAATCTAATGGCTAAATCTTGTCAGTAGAGTATGGATTAGATGATTTACAGTTGATTTGAGTCAATGTGGCCTGTTTTAGGCTAAATCTAAGTCAAAGTAAAGTCATGTGAACTAGTACAATGCCAAACATTGTAAATGCATTGAAAACGCTATTCCTGAGCTGAAAAGCACTTCAAAGCAATAAAAGAATGAAAGTCTCAAAACTCGGAATCTAATGGCTAAATCTTGTCAGTAGAGTATGGATTAGATGATTTACAGTTGATTTGAGTCAGTGTGATCTGTTTTAGGCTGAAATCTAAGTCAAAGTAAAGTCATGTGAACTAGTACAATGCCAAATATTGTAAATGCATTGAAAACGCTATTCAGGAGCTGAAAAGGACTTTAAAGCAATAAAAGAATGAAAGTCTCAAAACTCGGAATCTAATGGCTAAATCTGGTCAGTAGAGTATGGATTAGATGATTTACAGTTGATTTGAGTCAGTGTGACCTGTTTTAGGCTGAAATCTAAGTCAAAGTAAAGTCATGTGAACTAGTACAATGCCAAACATTGTAAATGCTATTCCTGAGCTGAAAAGCACTTTAAAGCAATAAAGATTGAAAGTCTCAAAACTCAGAATCTAATGGTTAAATCTTGTCAGTAGAGTATGGATTAGATGATTTACACTTGATTTGAGTCAGTGTGACCTGTTTTAGGCTGAAATCTAAGTCAAAGTAAAGTCATGTGAACTAGTACAATGCCAAATATTGTAAATGCATTGAAAACGCTATTCAAGAGCTGAAATGCACTTTAAGCAATCAAGAAAGAAAGTCTCAAAACTCGGAATCTAATGGCTAAATCTTGTCAGTAGAGTATGGATTAGATGATTTACAGTTGATTTGAGTCAATGTGGCCTGTTTTAGGCTTAAATCTAAGTCAAAGTAAAGTCATGTGAACTAGTACAATGCCAAACATTGTAAATGCTATTCCTGAGCTGAAAAGCACTTCAAAGCAATAAAAGAATGAAAGTCTCAAAACTCGGAATCCAATGGCTACATCTTGTCAGTAGAGTATGGATTAGATGATTTACAGTTTATTTGAGTCGGTGTTACCTGTTTTAGGCTGAAATCTAAGTCAAAGTCATGTCATGTGAACTAGTACAATGCCAAACATTGTAAATGCATTGAAAATGCTATTCATGAGCTGAAATGCACTTTAAGCAATCAAGAATGAAAGTCTCAAAACTCTGAATCTAATGGCTAAATCTGGTCAGTAGAGGATGGATTAGATGATTTATAGTTGATTTGAGTCAGTGTGACCTGTTTTAGGCTGAAATCTAAGTCAAAGTAAAGTCATGTGAACTAGTACAATGCCAAATATTGTAAATGCATTGAAAACGCTATTCAGGAGCTGAAAAGCACTTTAAAGCAATAAAAGAATGAAAGTCTCAAAACTCGGAATCTAATGGCTACATCTTGTCAGTAGAGTATGGATTAGATGATTTACAGTTTATTTGAGTCGGTGTTACCTGTTTTAGGCTGAAATCTAAGTCAAAGTCATGTCATGTGAACTAGTACAATGCCAAATATTGTAAATGCATTGAAAACGCTATTCAGGAGCTGAAAAGCACTTTAAAGCAATAAAAGAATGAAAGTCTCAAAACTCGGAATCTAATGGCTACATCTTGTCAGTAAAGCATGGATTAGATGATTTACAGTTTATTTGAGTCGGTGTTACCTGTTTTAGGCTGAAATCTAAGTCAAAGTAAAGTCATGTGAACTAGTACAATGCCAAACATTGTAAATGCTATTCCTGAGCTGAAAAGCACTTCAAAGCAATAAAAGAATGAAAGTCTCAAAACTCGGAATCTAATGGCTAAATCTTGTCAGTAGAGTATGGATTAGATGATTTACAGTTGATTTGAGTCAGTGTGGCCTGTTTTAGGCTGAAATCTAAGTCAAAGTAAAGTCATGTGAACTAGTACAATGCCAAACATTGTAAATGCTATTCCTGAGCTGAAAAGCACTTTAAAGCAATAAAAGAATGAAAGTCTCAAAACTCGGAATCTAATGGCTACATCTTGTCAGTAAAGTATGGATTAGATGATTTACAGTTTATTTGAGTCGGTGTTACCTGTTTTAGGCTGAAATCTAAGTCAAAGTAAAGTCATGTGAACTAGTACAATGCCAAATATTGTAAATGCATTGAAAACGCTATTCAAGAGCTGAAATGCACTTAAAGCAATCAAGAATGAAAGTCTCAAAACTCGGAATCTAATGGCTAAATCTTGTCAGTAGAGTATGGATTAGATGATTTACAGTTGATTTGAGTCAATGTGGCCTGTTTTAGGCTAAATCTAAGTCAAAGTAAAGTCATGTGAACTAGTACAATGCCAAACATTGTAAATGCATTGAAAACGCTATTCCTGAGCTGAAAAGCACTTCAAAGCAATAAAAGAATGAAAGTCTCAAAACTCGGAATCTAATGGCTAAATCTTGTCAGTAGATTATGGATTAGATGATTTACAGTTGATTTGAGTCAGTGTGACCTGTTTTAGGCTGAAATCCTAGTCAAAGTAAAGTCATGTGAACTAGTACAATGCCAAATATTGTAAATGCATTGAAAACGCTATTCCTGAGCTGAAAAGCACTTCAAAGCAATAAAAGAATGAAAGTCTCAAAACTCGGAATCTAATGGCTAAATCTTGTCAGTAGAGTATGGATTAGATGATTTACAGTTGATTTGAGTCAGTGTGACCTGTTTTAGGCTGAAATCTAAGTCAAAGTAAAGTCATGTGAACTAGTACAATGCCAAACATTGTAAATGCATTGAAAACGCTATTCCTGAGCTGAAAAGCACTTCAAAGCAATAAAAGAATGAAAGTCTCAAAACTCGGAATCTAATGGCTAAATCTTGTCAGTAGATTATGGATTAGATGATTTACAGTTGATTTGAGTCAGTGTGACCTGTTTTAGGCTGAAATCCTAGTCAAAGTAAAGTCATGTGAACTAGTACAATGCCAAATATTGTAAATGCATTGAAAACGCTATTCCTGAGCTGAAAAGCACTTCAAAGCAATAAAAGAATGAAAGTCTCAAAACTCGGAATCTCATGGCTAAATCTTGTCAGTAGATTATGGATTAGATGATTTACAGTTGATTTGAGTCAGTGTGACCTGTTTTAGGCTGAAATCTAAGTCAAAGTAAAGTCATGTGAACTAGTACAATGCCAAACATTGTAAATGCTATTCCTGAGCTGAAAAGCACTTTAAAGCAATAAAGAATGAAAGTCTCAAAACTCTGAATCTAATGGCTAAATCTGATCAGTAGAGTATGGATTAGATGATTTACAGTTGATATGCGTCAGTGTGACCTGTTTTAGGCTGAAATCTAAGTCAAAGTAAAGTCATGTGAACTAGTACAATGCCAAACATTGTAAATGCATTGAAAACGCTATTCAGGAGCTGAAAAGCACTGTAAAGCAATAAAAGAATGAAAGTCTCAAAATTCTGAATCTAATGGCTAAATCTGGTCAGTAGAGTATGGATTAGATGATTTACAGTTGATTTGAGTCAGTATGACCTGTTTTAGGCTGAAATATAAGTCAAAGTAAAGTCATGTGAACTAGTACAATGCCAAATATTGTAAATGCATTGAAAACGCTATTCAGGAACTGAAAAGCACTGTAAAGCAATAAAAGAATGAAAGTCTCAAAACTCTGAATCTAATGGCTAAATCTGGTCAGTAGAGTATGGATTAGATGATTTACACTTGATTTGAGTCAATGTGACCGGTTTTAGGCTGAAATGTAAGTCAAAGTAAAGTCATGTGAATTAGTTTAATGCCAAATATTGTAAATGCATTGAAAACGCTACTCAGGAGCTGAAAAGCACTTTAAAGCAATAAAAGAATGAAAGTCTCAAAACTCGGAATCTAATGGCTACATCTTGTCAGTAGAGTATGGATTAGATGATTTACACTTGATTTGAGTCAGTGTGACCTGTTTTAGGCTGAAATCTAAGTCAAAGTAAAGTCATGTGAACTAGTACAATGCCAAATATTGTAAATGCATTGAAAACGCTATTCAAGAGCTGAAATGCACTTTAAGCAATCAAGAAAGAAAGTCTCAAAACTCGGAATCTAATGGCTAAATCTTGTCAGTAGAGTATGGATTAGATGATTTACAGTTGATTTGAGTCAATGTGGCCTGTTTTAGGCTTAAATCTAAGTCAAAGTAAAGTCATGTGAACTAGTACAATGCCAAACATTGTAAATGCTATTCCTGAGCTGAAAAGCACTTAAAAGCAATAAAAGAATGAAAGTCTCAAAACTCGGAATCTAATGGCTAAATCTTGTCAGTAGAGTATGGATTAGATGATTTACAGTTGATTTGAGTCAGTGTGGCCTGTTTTAGGCTGAAATCTAAGTCAAAGTAAAGTCATGTGAACTAGTACAATGCCAAACATTGTAAATGCTATTCCTGAGCTGAAAAGCACTTCAAAGCAATAAAAGAATGAAAGTCTTAAAACTCGGAATCTAATGGCTAAATCTTGTCAGTAGAGTATGGATTAGATGATTTACAGTTGATTTGAGTCAGTGTGGCCTGTTTTAGGCTGAAATCTAAGTCAAAGTAAAGTCATGTGAACTAGTACAATGCCAAACATTGTAAATGCTATTCCTGAGCTGAAAAGCACTTTAAAGCAATAAAAGAATGAAAGTCTCAAAACTCGGAATCTAATGGCTACATCTTGTCAGTAAAGTATGGATTAGATGATTTACAGTTTATTTGAGTCGGTGTTACCTGTTTTAGGCTGAAATCTAAGTCAAAGTAAAGTCATGTGAACTAGTACAATGCCAAATATTGTAAATGCATTGAAAACGCTATTCAAGAGCTGAAATGCACTTAAAGCAATCAAGAATGAAAGTCTCAAAACTCGGAATCTAATGGCTAAATCTTGTCAGTAGAGTATGGATTAGATGATTTACAGTTGATTTGAGTCAATGTGGCCTGTTTTAGGCTAAATCTAAGTCAAAGTAAAGTCATGTGAACTAGTACAATGCCAAACATTGTAAATGCATTGAAAACGCTATTCCTGAGCTGAAAAGCACTTCAAAGCAATAAAAGAATGAAAGTCTCAAAACTCGGAATCTAATGGCTAAATCTTGTCAGTAGATTATGGATTAGATGATTTACAGTTGATTTGAGTCAGTGTGACCTGTTTTAGGCTGAAATCCTAGTCAAAGTAAAGTCATGTGAACTAGTACAATGCCAAATATTGTAAATGCATTGAAAACGCTATTCCTGAGCTGAAAAGCACTTCAAAGCAATAAAAGAATGAAAGTCTCAAAACTCGGAATCTAATGGCTAAATCTTGTCAGTAGATTATGGATTAGATGATTTACAGTTGATTTGAGTCAGTGTGACCTGTTTTAGGCTGAAATCTAAGTCAAAGTAAAGTCATGTGAACTAGTACAATGCCAAACATTGTAAATGCTATTCCTGAGCTGAAAAGCACTTTAAAGCAATAAAGAATGAAAGTCTCAAAACTCTGAATCTAATGGCTAAATCTGATCAGTAGAGTATGGATTAGATGATTTACAGTTGATATGCGTCAGTGTGACCTGTTTTAGGCTGAAATCTAAGTCAAAGTAAAGTCATGTGAACTAGTACAATGCCAAACATTGTAAATGCATTGAAAACGCTATTCAGGAGCTGAAAAGCACTGTAAAGCAATAAAAGAATGAAAGTCTCAAAATTCTGAATCTAATGGCTAAATCTGGTCAGTAGAGTATGGATTAGATGATTTACAGTTGATTTGAGTCAGTATGACCTGTTTTAGGCTGAAATATAAGTCAAAGTAAAGTCATGTGAACTAGTACAATGCCAAATATTGTAAATGCATTGAAAACGCTATTCAGGAGCTGAAAAGCACTTTAAAGCAATAAAAGAATGAAAGTCTCAAAACTCGGAATCTAATGGCTAAATCTTGTCAGTAGAGTATGGATTAGATGATTTACAGTTTTTTTGAGTCAGTGTGACCTGTTTTAGGCTTAAATCTAAGTCAAAGTAAAGTCATGTGAACTAGTACAATGCCAAACATTGAAAACGCTATTCAGGAGCTGAAAAGCACTTTAAAGCAATAAAAGAATGAAAGTCTCAAAACTCGGAATCTAATGGCTACATCTTGTCAGTAGAGTATGGATTAGATGATTTACACTTGATTTGAGTCAGTGTGACCTGTTTTAGGCTGAAATCTAAGTCAAAGTAAAGTCATGTGAACTAGTACAATGCCAAATATTGTAAATGCATTGAAAACGCTATTCAAGAGCTGAAATGCACTTTAAGCAATCAAGAAAGAAAGTCTCAAAACTCGGAATCTAATGGCTAAATCTTGTCAGTAGAGTATGGATTAGATGATTTACAGTTGATTTGAGTCAATGTGGCCTGTTTTAGGCTTAAATCTAAGTCAAAGTAAAGTCATGTGAACTAGTACAATGCCAAACATTGTAAATGCTATTCCTGAGCTGAAAAGCACTTAAAAGCAATAAAAGAATGAAAGTCTCAAAACTCGGAATCTAATGGCTAAATCTTGTCAGTAGAGTATGGATTAGATGATTTACAGTTGATTTGAGTCAGTGTGGCCTGTTTTAGGCTGAAATCTAAGTCAAAGTAAAGTCATGTGAACTAGTACAATGCCAAACATTGTAAATGCTATTCCTGAGCTGAAAAGCACTTCAAAGCAATAAAAGAATGAAAGTCTTAAAACTCGGAATCTAATGGCTAAATCTTGTCAGTAGAGTATGGATTAGATGATTTACAGTTGATTTGAGTCAGTGTGGCCTGTTTTAGGCTGAAATCTAAGTCAAAGTAAAGTCATGTGAACTAGTACAATGCCAAACATTGTAAATGCTATTCCTGAGCTGAAAAGCACTTTAAAGCAATAAAAGAATGAAAGTCTCAAAACTCGGAATCTAATGGCTACATCTTGTCAGTAAAGTATGGATTAGATGATTTACAGTTTATTTGAGTCGGTGTTACCTGTTTTAGGCTGAAATCTAAGTCAAAGTAAAGTCATGTGAACTAGTACAATGCCAAATATTGTAAATGCATTGAAAACGCTATTCAAGAGCTGAAATGCACTTAAAGCAATCAAGAATGAAAGTCTCAAAACTCGGAATCTAATGGCTAAATCTTGTCAGTAGAGTATGGATTAGATGATTTACAGTTGATTTGAGTCAATGTGGCCTGTTTTAGGCTAAATCTAAGTCAAAGTAAAGTCATGTGAACTAGTACAATGCCAAACATTGTAAATGCATTGAAAACGCTATTCCTGAGCTGAAAAGCACTTCAAAGCAATAAAAGAATGAAAGTCTCAAAACTCGGAATCTAATGGCTAAATCTTGTCAGTAGATTATGGATTAGATGATTTACAGTTGATTTGAGTCAGTGTGACCTGTTTTAGGCTGAAATCCTAGTCAAAGTAAAGTCATGTGAACTAGTACAATGCCAAATATTGTAAATGCATTGAAAACGCTATTCCTGAGCTGAAAAGCACTTCAAAGCAATAAAAGAATGAAAGTCTCAAAACTCGGAATCTAATGGCTAAATCTTGTCAGTAGAGTATGGATTAGATGATTTACAGTTGATTTGAGTCAGTGTGACCTGTTTTAGGCTGAAATCTAAGTCAAAGTAAAGTCATGTGAACTAGTACAATGCCAAATATTGTAAATGCATTGAAAACGCTATTCAGGAGCTGAAAAGCACTTTAAAGCAATAAAAGGATGAAAGTCTCAAAACTCTGAATCTAATGGCTAAATCTGGTCAGTAGAGTATGGATTAGATGATTTCCAGTTGATATGCGTCAGTGTGACCTGTTTTAGGCTGAAATCTAAGTCAAAGTAAAGTCATGTGAACTAGTACAATGCCAAACATTGTAAATGCATTGAAAACGCTATTCAGGAGCTGAAAAGCACTGTAAAGCAATAAAAGAATGAAAGTCTCAAAATTCTGAATCTAATGGCTAAATCTGGTCAGTAGAGTATGGATTAGATGATTTACAGTTGATTTGAGTCAGTGTGACCTGTTTTAGGCTGAAATCTAAGTCAAAGTAAAGTCATGTGAACTAGTACAATGCCAAACATTGTAAATGCTATTCCTGAGCTGAAAAGCACTTTAAAGCAATAAAGATTGAAAGTCTCAAAACTCAGAATCTAATGGTTAAATCTTGTCAGTAGAGTATGGATTAGATGATTTACACTTGATTTGAGTCAGTGTGACCTGTTTTAGGCTGAAATCTAAGTCAAAGTAAAGTCATGTGAACTAGTACAATGCCAAATATTGTAAATGCATTGAAAACGCTATTCAGGAGCTGAAAAGCACTTTAAAGCAATAAAGAATGAAAGTCTCAAAACTCTGAATCTAATGGTTAAATCTTGTCAGTAGAGTATCGATTAGATGATTTACACTTGATTTGAGTCAATGTGACCGGTTTTAGGCTGAAATCTAAGTCAAAGTAAAGTCATGTGAATTAGTACAATGCCAAATATTGTAAATGCATTGAAAACGCTATTCAGGAACTGAAAAGCACTGTAAAGCAATAAAAGAATGAAAGTCTCAAAACTCTGAATCTAATGGCTAAATCTGGTCAGTAGAGTATGGATTAGATGATTTACAGTTGATTTGACTCAGTGTGACCTGTTTTAGGCTGAAATCTAAGTCAAAGTAAAGTCATGTGAACTAGTACAATGCCAAATAATGTAAATGCATTGAAAACAATATTCAGGAGCTGAAAAGCACTTTAAAGCAATACAAAATGAAAGTCTCAAAACTCTGAATCTAATGGCTAAATCTTGTCAGTAGACTATGGATTAGATGATTTACACTTGATTTGAGTCAATGTGACCGGTTTTAGGCTGAAATGTAAGTCAAAGTAAAGTCATGTGAATTAGTTTAATGCCAAATATTGTAAATGCATTGAAAACGCTACTCAGGAGCTGAAAAGCACTGTAAAGCAATAAAAGAATGAAAGTCTCAAAACTCTGAATCTAATGGCTAAATCTGGTCAGTAGAGTATGGATTAGATGATTTACAGTTGATTTGAGTCAATGTGACCTGTTTTAGGCTGAAATCTAAGTCAAAGTAAAGTCATGTGAATTAGTACAATGCCAAATATTGTAAATGCATTGAAAACGCTATTCAGGAGCTGAAAAGCACTTTAAAGCAATAAAAGAATGTAAGTTTTGAAACTCTGAATCTAATGGCTAAATCTGGCCAGTAGAGTATGGATTAGATGATTTACAGTTGATTTGAGTCAGTGTGACCTGTTTTAGGCTGAAATCTAAGTCAAAGTAAAGTCATGTGAACTAGTACAATGCCAAACATTGTAAATGCTATTCCTGAGCTGAAAAGCACTTTAAAGCAATAAAGAATGAAAGTCTCAAAACTCTGAATCTAATGGCTAAATCTGATCAGTAGAGTATGGATTAGATGATTTACAGTTGATATGCGTCAGTGTGACCTGTTTTAGGCTGAAATCTAAGTCAAAGTAAAGTCATGTGAACTAGTACAATGCCAAACATTGTAAATGCTATTCCTGAGCTGAAAAGCACTTCAAAGCAATAAAAGAATGAAAGTCTCAAAACTCGGAATCTAATGGCTAAATCTTGTCAGTAGAGTATGGATTAGATGATTTACAGTTGATTTGAGTCAGTGTGGCCTGTTTTAGGCTGAAATCTAAGTCAAAGTAAAGTCATGTGAACTAGTACAATGCCAAACATTGTAAATGCTATTCCTGAGCTGAAAAGCACTTCAAAGCAATAAAAGAATGAAAGTCTTAAAACTCGGAATCTAATGGCTAAATCTTGTCAGTAGAGTATGGATTAGATGATTTACAGTTGATTTGAGTCAGTGTGACCTGTTTTAGGCTGAAATCTAAGTCAAAGTAAAGTCATGTGAACTAGTACGATGCCAAACGTTGTAAATGCTATTCCTGAGCTGAAAAGCACTTTAAAGCAATAAAGAATGAAAGTCTCAAAACTCTGAATCTAATGGCTAAATCTTGTCAGTAGACTATGGATTAGATGATTTACACTTGATTTGAGTCAATGTGACCTGTTTTAGGCTGAAATCTAAGTCAAAGTAAAGTCATGTGAATTAGTACAATGCCAAATATTGTAAATGCATTGAAAACGCTATTCAGGAGCTGAAAAGCACTTTAAAGCAATAAAAGAATGAAAGTTTTGAAACTCTGAATCTAATGGCTAAATCTGGCCAGTAGAGTATGGATTAGATGATTTACAGTTGATTTGAGTCAGTGTGACCTGTTTTAGGCTGAAATCTAAGTCAAAGTAAAGTCATGTGAACTAGTACAATGCCAAACATTGTAAATGCTATTCCTGAGCTGAAAAGCACTTTAAAGCAATAAAGAATGAAAGTCTCAAAACTCTGAATCTAATGGCTAAATCTGATCAGTAGAGTATGGATTAGATGATTTACAGTTGATATGCGTCAGTGTGACCTGTTTTAGGCTGAAATCTAAGTCAAAGTAAAGTCATGTGAACTAGTACAATGCCAAACATTGTAAATGCATTGAAAACGCTATTCAGGAGCTGAAAAGCACTGTAAAGCAATAAAAGAATGAAAGTCTCAAAATTCTGAATCTAATGGCTAAATCTGGTCAGTAGAGTATGGATTAGATGATTTACAGTTGATTTGAGTCAGTGTGACCTGTTTTAGGCTGAAATATAAGTCAAAGTAAAGTCATGTGAACTAGTACAATGCCAAATATTGTAAATGCATTGAAAACGCTATTCAGGAGCTGAAAAGCACTTTAAAGCAATAAAAGAATGAAAGTCTCAAAACTCGGAATCTAATGGCTAAATCTTGTCAGTAGAGTATGGATTAGATGATTTACAGTTTTTTTGAGTCAGTGTGACCTGTTTTAGGCTTAAATCTAAGTCAAAGTAAAGTCATGTGAACTAGTACAATGCCAAACATTGAAAACGCTATTCAGGAGCTGAAAAGCACTTTAAAGCAATAAAAGAATGAAAGTCTCAAAACTCGGAATCTAATGGCTACATCTTGTCAGTAGAGTATGGATTAGATGATTTACACTTGATTTGAGTCAGTGTGACCTGTTTTAGGCTGAAATCTAAGTCAAAGTAAAGTCATGTGAACTAGTACAATGCCAAATATTGTAAATGCATTGAAAACGCTATTCAAGAGCTGAAATGCACTTTAAGCAATCAAGAAAGAAAGTCTCAAAACTCGGAATCTAATGGCTAAATCTTGTCAGTAGAGTATGGATTAGATGATTTACAGTTGATTTGAGTCAATGTGGCCTGTTTTAGGCTTAAATCTAAGTCAAAGTAAAGTCATGTGAACTAGTACAATGCCAAACATTGTAAATGCTATTCCTGAGCTGAAAAGCACTTCAAAGCAATAAAAGAATGAAAGTCTCAAAACTCGGAATCTAATGGCTAAATCTTGTCAGTAGAGTATGGATTAGATGATTTACAGTTGATTTGAGTCAGTGTGGCCTGTTTTAGACTGAAATCTAAGTCAAAGTAAAGTCATGTGAACTAGTACAATGCCAAACATTGTAAATGCTATTCCTGAGCTGAAAAGCACTTCAAAGCAATAAAAGAATGAAAGTCTTAAAACTCGGAATCTAATGGCTAAATCTTGTCAGTAGAGTATGGATTAGATGATTTACAGTTTATTTGAGTCGGTGTTACCTGTTTTAGGCTGAAATCTAAGTCAAAGTAAAGTCATGTGAACTAGTACGATGCCAAACGTTGTAAATGCTATTCCTGAGCTGAAAAGCACTTTAAAGCAATAAAGAATGAAAGTCTTAAAACTCTGAATCTAATGGCTTAATCTTGTCAGTAGACTATGGATTAGATGATTTACACTTGATTTGAGTCAATGTGACCTGTTTTAGGCTGAAATCTAAGTCAAAGTAAAGTCATGTGAATTAGTACAATGCCAAATATTGTAAATGCATTGAAAACGCTATTCAGGAGCTGAAAAGCACTTTAAAGCAATAAAAGAATGAAAGTTTTGAAACTCTGAATCTAATGGCTAAATATGGCCAGTAGAGTATGGATTAGATGATTTACAGTTGATTTGAGTCAGTGTGACCTGTTTTAGGCTGAAATCTAAGTCAAAGTAAAGTCATGTGAACTAGTACAATGCCAAACATTGTAAATGCTATTCCTGAGCTGAAAAGCACTTCAAAGCAATAAAAGAATGAAAGTCTCAAAACTCGGAATCTAATGGCTAAATCTTGTCAGTAGAGTATGGATTAGATGATTTACAGTTGATTTGAGTCAGTGTGGCCTGTTTTAGGCTGAAATCTAAGTCAAAGTAAAGTCATGTGAACTAGTACAATGCCAAACATTGTAAATGCTATTCCTGAGCTGAAAAGCACTTCAAAGCAATAAAAGAATGAAAGTCTTAAAACTCGGAATCTAATGGCTAAATCTTGTCAGTAGAGTATGGATTAGATGATTTACAGTTTATTTGAGTCGGTGTTACCTGTTTTAGGCTGAAATCTAAGTCAAAGTAAAGTCATGTGAACTAGTACGATGCCAAACGTTGTAAATGCTATTCCTGAGCTGAAAAGCACTTTAAAGCAATAAAGAATGAAAGTCTTAAAACTCTGAATCTAATGGCTTAATCTTGTCAGTAGACTATGGATTAGATGATTTACACTTGATTTGAGTCAATGTGACCTGTTTTAGGCTGAAATCTAAGTCAAAGTAAAGTCATGTGAATTAGTACAATGCCAAATATTGTAAATGCATTGAAAACGCTATTCAGGAGCTGAAAAGCACTTTAAAGCAATAAAAGAATGAAAGTTTTGAAACTCTGAATCTAATGGCTAAATCTGGCCAGTAGAGTATGGATTAGATGATTTACAGTTGATTTGAGTCAGTGTGACCTGTTTTAGGCTGAAATCTAAGTCAAAGTAAAGTCATGTGAACTAGTACAATGCCAAACATTGTAAATGCTATTCCTGAGCTGAAAAGCACTTCAAAGCAATAAAAGAATGAAAGTCTCAAAACTCGGAATCTAATGGCTAAATCTTGTCAGTAGAGTATGGATTAGATGATTTACAGTTGATTTGAGTCAGTGTGGCCTGTTTTAGGCTGAAATCTAAGTCAAAGTAAAGTCATGTGAACTAGTACAATGCCAAACATTGTAAATGCTATTCCTGAGCTGAAAAGCACTTCAAAACAATAAAAGAATGAAAGTCTTAAAACTCGGAATCTAATGGCTAAATCTTGTCAGTAGAGTATGGATTAGATGATTTACAGTTTATTTGAGTCGGTGTTACCTGTTTTAGGCTGAAATCTAAGTCAAAGTCCTGTCATGTGAACTAGTACAATGCCAAACATTGTAAATGCATTGAAAATGCTATTCAAGAGCTGAAATGCACTTTAAGCAATCAAGAATGAAAGTCTCAAAACTCGGAATATAATGGCTAAATCTTGTCAGTAGAGTATGGATTAGATGATTTACAGTTGATTTGAGTCAATGTGGCCTGTTTTAGGCTTAAATCTAAGTCAAAGTAAAGTCATGTGAACTAGTACAATGCCAAACATTGAAAACGCTATTCAGGAGCTGAAAAGCACTTTAAAGCAATAAAAGAATGAAAGTCTCAAAACTCGGAATCTAATGGCTACATCTTGTCAGTAGAGTATGGATTAGATGATTTACACTTGATTTGAGTCGGTGTTACCTGTTTTAGGCTGAAATCTAAGTCAAAGTCATGTCATGTGAACTAGTACAATGCCAAACATTGTAAATGCATTGAAAATGCTATTCATGAGCTGAAATGCACTTTAAGCAATCAAGAATGAAAGTCTCAAAACTCGGAATCTAATGGCTAAATCTTGTCAGTAGAGTATGGATTAGATGATTTACAGTTGATTTGAGTCAATGTGGCCTGTTTTAGGCTTAAATCTAAGTCAAAGTAAAGTCATGTGAACTAGTACAATGCCAAACATTGTAAATGCTATTCCTGAGCTGAAAAGCACTTTAAAGCAATAAAGAATGAAAGTCTCAAAACTCTGAATCTAATGGCTAAATCTGGTCAGTAGAGGATGGATTAGATGATTTATAGTTGATTTGAGTCAGTGTGACCTGTTTTAGGCTGAAATCTAAGTCAAAGTAAAGTCATGTGAACTAGTACAATGCCAAATATTGTAAATGCATTGAAAACGCTATTCAGGAGCTGAAAAGCACTTTAAAGCAATAAAAGAATGAAAGTCTCAAAACTCGGAATCTAATGGCTACATCTTGTCAGTAGAGTATGGATTAGATGATTTACACTTGATTTGAGTCAGTGTGACCTGTTTTAGGCTGAAATCTAAGTCAAAGTAAAGTCATGTGAACTAGTACAATGCCAAATATTGTAAATGCATTGAAAACGCTATTCAAGAGCTGAAATGCACTTTAAGCAATCAAGAAAGAAAGTCTCAAAACTCGGAATCTAATGGCTAAATCTTGTCAGTAGAGTATGGATTAGATGATTTACAGTTGATTTGAGTCAATGTGGCCTGTTTTAGGCTTAAATCTAAGTCAAAGTAAAGTCATGTGAACTAGTACAATGCCAAACATTGTAAATGCTATTCCTGAGCTGAAAAGCACTTCAAAGCAATAAAAGAATGAAAGTCTCAAAACTCGGAATCTAATGGCTAAATCTTGTCAGTAGAGTATGGATTAGATGATTTACAGTTGATTTGAGTCAGTGTGGCCTGTTTTAGGCTGAAATCTAAGTCAAAGTAAAGTCATGTGAACTAGTACAATGCCAAACATTGTAAATGCTATTCCTGAGCTGAAAAGCACTTCAAAGCAATAAAAGAATGAAAGTCTTAAAACTCGGAATCTAATGGCTAAATCTTGTCAGTAGAGTATGGATTAGATGATTTACAGTTTATTTGAGTCGGTGTTACCTGTTTTAGGCTGAAATCTAAGTCAAAGTAAAGTCATGTGAACTAGTACGATGCCAAACGTTGTAAATGCTATTCCTGAGCTGAAAAGCACTTTAAAGCAATAAAGAATGAAAGTCTTAAAACTCTGAATCTAATGGCTTAATCTTGTCAGTAGACTATGGATTAGATGATTTACACTTGATTTGAGTCAATGTGACCTGTTTTAGGCTGAAATCTAAGTCAAAGTAAAGTCATGTGAATTAGTACAATGCCAAATATTGTAAATGCATTGAAAACGCTATTCAGGAGCTGAAAAGCACTTTAAAGCAATAAAAGAATGAAAGTTTTGAAACTCTGAATCTAATGGCTAAATATGGCCAGTAGAGTATGGATTAGATGATTTACAGTTGATTTGAGTCAGTGTGACCTGTTTTAGGCTGAAATCTAAGTCAAAGTAAAGTCATGTGAACTAGTACAATGCCAAACATTGTAAATGCTATTCCTGAGCTGAAAAGCACTTTAAAGCAATAAAGAATGAAAGTCTCAAAACTCTGAATCTAAAGGCTAAATCTGATCAGTAGAGTATGGATTAGATGGTTTACAGTTGATTTGAGTCAGTGTGACCTGTTTTAGGCTGAAATCTAAGTCAAAGTAAAGTCATGTGAACTAGTACAATGCCAAATATTGTAAATGCATTGAAAACGCTATTCAGGAGCTGAAAAGCACTTTAAAGCAATAAAAGAATGAAAGTTTTGAAACTCTGAATCTAATGGCTAAATATGGCCAGTAGAGTATGGATTAGATGATTTACAGTTGATTTGAGTCAGTGTGACCTGTTTTAGGCTGAAATCTAAGTCAAAGTAAAGTCATGTGAACTAGTACAATGCCAAACATTGTAAATGCTATTCCTGAGCTGAAAAGCACTTTAAAGCAATAAAAGAATGAAAGTCTCAAAACTCGGAATCTAATGGCTACATCTTGTCAGTAAAGTATGGATTAGATGATTTACAGTTTATTTGAGTCGGTGTTACCTGTTTTAGGCTGAAATCTAAGTCAAAGTAAAGTCATGTGAACTAGTACAATGCCAAATATTGTAAATGCATTGAAAACGCTATTCAAGAGCTGAAATGCACTTAAAGCAATCAAGAATGAAAGTCTCAAAACTCGGAATCTAATGGCTAAATCTTGTCAGTAGAGTATGGATTAGATGATTTACAGTTGATTTGAGTCAATGTGGCCTGTTTTAGGCTAAATCTAAGTCAAAGTAAAGTCATGTGAACTAGTACAATGCCAAACATTGTAAATGCATTGAAAACGCTATTCCTGAGCTGAAAAGCACTTCAAAGCAATAAAAGAATGAAAGTCTCAAAACTCGGAATCTAATGGCTAAATCTTGTCAGTAGATTATGGATTAGATGATTTACAGTTGATTTGAGTCAGTGTGACCTGTTTTAGGCTGAAATCCTAGTCAAAGTAAAGTCATGTGAACTAGTACAATGCCAAATATTGTAAATGCATTGAAAACGCTATTCCTGAGCTGAAAAGCACTTCAAAGCAATAAAAGAATGAAAGTCTCAAAACTCGGAATCTAATGGCTAAATCTTGTCAGTAGAGTATGGATTAGATGATTTACAGTTGATTTGAGTCAGTGTGACCTGTTTTAGGCTGAAATCTAAGTCAAAGTAAAGTCATGTGAACTAGTACAATGCCAAATATTGTAAATGCATTGAAAACGCTATTCAGGAGCTGAAAAGCACTTTAAAGCAATAAAAGGATGAAAGTCTCAAAACTCTGAATCTAATGGCTAAATCTGGTCAGTAGAGTATGGATTAGATGATTTCCAGTTGATATGCGTCAGTGTGACCTGTTTTAGGCTGAAATCTAAGTCAAAGTAAAGTCATGTGAACTAGTACAATGCCAAACATTGTAAATGCATTGAAAACGCTATTCAGGAGCTGAAAAGCACTGTAAAGCAATAAAAGAATGAAAGTCTCAAAATTCTGAATCTAATGGCTAAATCTGGTCAGTAGAGTATGGATTAGATGATTTACAGTTGATTTGAGTCAGTGTGACCTGTTTTAGGCTGAAATCTAAGTCAAAGTAAAGTCATGTGAACTAGTACAATGCCAAACATTGTAAATGCTATTCCTGAGCTGAAAAGCACTTTAAAGCAATAAAGATTGAAAGTCTCAAAACTCAGAATCTAATGGTTAAATCTTGTCAGTAGAGTATGGATTAGATGATTTACACTTGATTTGAGTCAGTGTGACCTGTTTTAGGCTGAAATCTAAGTCAAAGTAAAGTCATGTGAACTAGTACAATGCCAAATATTGTAAATGCATTGAAAACGCTATTCAGGAGCTGAAAAGCACTTTAAAGCAATAAAGAATGAAAGTCTCAAAACTCTGAATCTAATGGTTAAATCTTGTCAGTAGAGTATCGATTAGATGATTTACACTTGATTTGAGTCAATGTGACCGGTTTTAGGCTGAAATCTAAGTCAAAGTAAAGTCATGTGAATTAGTACAATGCCAAATATTGTAAATGCATTGAAAACGCTATTCAGGAACTGAAAAGCACTGTAAAGCAATAAAAGAATGAAAGTCTCAAAACTCTGAATCTAATGGCTAAATCTGGTCAGTAGAGTATGGATTAGATGATTTACAGTTGATTTGACTCAGTGTGACCTGTTTTAGGCTGAAATCTAAGTCAAAGTAAAGTCATGTGAACTAGTACAATGCCAAATAATGTAAATGCATTGAAAACAATATTCAGGAGCTGAAAAGCACTTTAAAGCAATACAAAATGAAAGTCTCAAAACTCTGAATCTAATGGCTAAATCTTGTCAGTAGACTATGGATTAGATGATTTACACTTGATTTGAGTCAATGTGACCGGTTTTAGGCTGAAATGTAAGTCAAAGTAAAGTCATGTGAATTAGTTTAATGCCAAATATTGTAAATGCATTGAAAACGCTACTCAGGAGCTGAAAAGCACTGTAAAGCAATAAAAGAATGAAAGTCTCAAAACTCTGAATCTAATGGCTAAATCTGGTCAGTAGAGTATGGATTAGATGATTTACAGTTGATTTGAGTCAATGTGACCTGTTTTAGGCTGAAATCTAAGTCAAAGTAAAGTCATGTGAATTAGTACAATGCCAAATATTGTAAATGCATTGAAAACGCTATTCAGGAGCTGAAAAGCACTTTAAAGCAATAAAAGAATGTAAGTTTTGAAACTCTGAATCTAATGGCTAAATCTGGCCAGTAGAGTATGGATTAGATGATTTACAGTTGATTTGAGTCAGTGTGACCTGTTTTAGGCTGAAATCTAAGTCAAAGTAAAGTCATGTGAACTAGTACAATGCCAAACATTGTAAATGCTATTCCTGAGCTGAAAAGCACTTTAAAGCAATAAAGAATGAAAGTCTCAAAACTCTGAATCTAATGGCTAAATCTGATCAGTAGAGTATGGATTAGATGATTTACAGTTGATATGCGTCAGTGTGACCTGTTTTAGGCTGAAATCTAAGTCAAAGTAAAGTCATGTGAACTAGTACAATGCCAAACATTGTAAATGCTATTCCTGAGCTGAAAAGCACTTCAAAGCAATAAAAGAATGAAAGTCTCAAAACTCGGAATCTAATGGCTAAATCTTGTCAGTAGAGTATGGATTAGATGATTTACAGTTGATTTGAGTCAGTGTGGCCTGTTTTAGGCTGAAATCTAAGTCAAAGTAAAGTCATGTGAACTAGTACAATGCCAAACATTGTAAATGCTATTCCTGAGCTGAAAAGCACTTCAAAGCAATAAAAGAATGAAAGTCTTAAAACTCGGAATCTAATGGCTAAATCTTGTCAGTAGAGTATGGATTAGATGATTTACAGTTGATTTGAGTCAGTGTGACCTGTTTTAGGCTGAAATCTAAGTCAAAGTAAAGTCATGTGAACTAGTACGATGCCAAACGTTGTAAATGCTATTCCTGAGCTGAAAAGCACTTTAAAGCAATAAAGAATGAAAGTCTCAAAACTCTGAATCTAATGGCTAAATCTTGTCAGTAGACTATGGATTAGATGATTTACACTTGATTTGAGTCAATGTGACCTGTTTTAGGCTGAAATCTAAGTCAAAGTAAAGTCATGTGAATTAGTACAATGCCAAATATTGTAAATGCATTGAAAACGCTATTCAGGAGCTGAAAAGCACTTTAAAGCAATAAAAGAATGAAAGTTTTGAAACTCTGAATCTAATGGCTAAATCTGGCCAGTAGAGTATGGATTAGATGATTTACAGTTGATTTGAGTCAGTGTGACCTGTTTTAGGCTGAAATCTAAGTCAAAGTAAAGTCATGTGAACTAGTACAATGCCAAACATTGTAAATGCTATTCCTGAGCTGAAAAGCACTTTAAAGCAATAAAGAATGAAAGTCTCAAAACTCTGAATCTAATGGCTAAATCTGATCAGTAGAGTATGGATTAGATGATTTACAGTTGATATGCGTCAGTGTGACCTGTTTTAGGCTGAAATCTAAGTCAAAGTAAAGTCATGTGAACTAGTACAATGCCAAACATTGTAAATGCATTGAAAACGCTATTCAGGAGCTGAAAAGCACTGTAAAGCAATAAAAGAATGAAAGTCTCAAAATTCTGAATCTAATGGCTAAATCTGGTCAGTAGAGTATGGATTAGATGATTTACAGTTGATTTGAGTCAGTGTGACCTGTTTTAGGCTGAAATATAAGTCAAAGTAAAGTCATGTGAACTAGTACAATGCCAAATATTGTAAATGCATTGAAAACGCTATTCAGGAGCTGAAAAGCACTTTAAAGCAATAAAAGAATGAAAGTCTCAAAACTCGGAATCTAATGGCTAAATCTTGTCAGTAGAGTATGGATTAGATGATTTACAGTTTTTTTGAGTCAGTGTGACCTGTTTTAGGCTTAAATCTAAGTCAAAGTAAAGTCATGTGAACTAGTACAATGCCAAACATTGAAAACGCTATTCAGGAGCTGAAAAGCACTTTAAAGCAATAAAAGAATGAAAGTCTCAAAACTCGGAATCTAATGGCTACATCTTGTCAGTAGAGTATGGATTAGATGATTTACACTTGATTTGAGTCAGTGTGACCTGTTTTAGGCTGAAATCTAAGTCAAAGTAAAGTCATGTGAACTAGTACAATGCCAAATATTGTAAATGCATTGAAAACGCTATTCAAGAGCTGAAATGCACTTTAAGCAATCAAGAAAGAAAGTCTCAAAACTCGGAATCTAATGGCTAAATCTTGTCAGTAGAGTATGGATTAGATGATTTACAGTTGATTTGAGTCAATGTGGCCTGTTTTAGGCTTAAATCTAAGTCAAAGTAAAGTCATGTGAACTAGTACAATGCCAAACATTGTAAATGCTATTCCTGAGCTGAAAAGCACTTCAAAGCAATAAAAGAATGAAAGTTTTGAAACTCTGAATCTAATGGCTAAATATGGCCAGTAGAGTATGGATTAGATGATTTACAGTTGATTTGAGTCAGTGTGACCTGTTTTAGGCTGAAATCTAAGTCAAAGTAAAGTCATGTGAACTAGTACAATGCCAAACATTGTAAATGCTATTCCTGAGCTGAAAAGCACTTCAAAGCAATAAAAGAATGAAAGTCTCAAAACTCGGAATCTAATGGCTAAATCTTGTCAGTAGAGTATGGATTAGATGATTTACAGTTGATTTGAGTCAGTGTGGCCTGTTTTAGGCTGAAATCTAAGTCAAAGTAAAGTCATGTGAACTAGTACAATGCCAAACATTGTAAATGCTATTCCTGAGCTGAAAAGCACTTCAAAGCAATAAAAGAATGAAAGTCTTAAAACTCGGAATCTAATGGCTAAATCTTGTCAGTAGAGTATGGATTAGATGATTTACAGTTTATTTGAGTCGGTGTTACCTGTTTTAGGCTGAAATCTAAGTCAAAGTAAAGTCATGTGAACTAGTACGATGCCAAACGTTGTAAATGCTATTCCTGAGCTGAAAAGCACTTTAAAGCAATAAAGAATGAAAGTCTTAAAACTCTGAATCTAATGGCTTAATCTTGTCAGTAGACTATGGATTAGATGATTTACACTTGATTTGAGTCAATGTGACCTGTTTTAGGCTGAAATCTAAGTCAAAGTAAAGTCATGTGAATTAGTACAATGCCAAATATTGTAAATGCATTGAAAACGCTATTCAGGAGCTGAAAAGCACTTTAAAGCAATAAAAGAATGAAAGTTTTGAAACTCTGAATCTAATGGCTAAATCTGGCCAGTAGAGTATGGATTAGATGATTTACAGTTGATTTGAGTCAGTGTGACCTGTTTTAGGCTGAAATCTAAGTCAAAGTAAAGTCATGTGAACTAGTACAATGCCAAACATTGTAAATGCTATTCCTGAGCTGAAAAGCACTTCAAAGCAATAAAAGAATGAAAGTCTCAAAACTCGGAATCTAATGGCTAAATCTTGTCAGTAGAGTATGGATTAGATGATTTACAGTTGATTTGAGTCAGTGTGGCCTGTTTTAGGCTGAAATCTAAGTCAAAGTAAAGTCATGTGAACTAGTACAATGCCAAACATTGTAAATGCTATTCCTGAGCTGAAAAGCACTTCAAAACAATAAAAGAATGAAAGTCTTAAAACTCGGAATCTAATGGCTAAATCTTGTCAGTAGAGTATGGATTAGATGATTTACAGTTTATTTGAGTCGGTGTTACCTGTTTTAGGCTGAAATCTAAGTCAAAGTCCTGTCATGTGAACTAGTACAATGCCAAACATTGTAAATGCATTGAAAATGCTATTCAAGAGCTGAAATGCACTTTAAGCAATCAAGAATGAAAGTCTCAAAACTCGGAATATAATGGCTAAATCTTGTCAGTAGAGTATGGATTAGATGATTTACAGTTGATTTGAGTCAATGTGGCCTGTTTTAGGCTTAAATCTAAGTCAAAGTAAAGTCATGTGAACTAGTACAATGCCAAACATTGAAAACGCTATTCAGGAGCTGAAAAGCACTTTAAAGCAATAAAAGAATGAAAGTCTCAAAACTCGGAATCTAATGGCTACATCTTGTCAGTAGAGTATGGATTAGATGATTTACACTTGATTTGAGTCGGTGTTACCTGTTTTAGGCTGAAATCTAAGTCAAAGTCATGTCATGTGAACTAGTACAATGCCAAACATTGTAAATGCATTGAAAATGCTATTCATGAGCTGAAATGCACTTTAAGCAATCAAGAATGAAAGTCTCAAAACTCGGAATCTAATGGCTAAATCTTGTCAGTAGAGTATGGATTAGATGATTTACAGTTGATTTGAGTCAATGTGGCCTGTTTTAGGCTTAAATCTAAGTCAAAGTAAAGTCATGTGAACTAGTACAATGCCAAACATTGTAAATGCTATTCCTGAGCTGAAAAGCACTTTAAAGCAATAAAGAATGAAAGTCTCAAAACTCTGAATCTAATGGCTAAATCTGGTCAGTAGAGGATGGATTAGATGATTTATAGTTGATTTGAGTCAGTGTGACCTGTTTTAGGCTGAAATCTAAGTCAAAGTAAAGTCATGTGAACTAGTACAATGCCAAATATTGTAAATGCATTGAAAACGCTATTCAGGAGCTGAAAAGCACTTTAAAGCAATAAAAGAATGAAAGTCTCAAAACTCGGAATCTAATGGCTACATCTTGTCAGTAGAGTATGGATTAGATGATTTACACTTGATTTGAGTCAGTGTGACCTGTTTTAGGCTGAAATCTAAGTCAAAGTAAAGTCATGTGAACTAGTACAATGCCAAATATTGTAAATGCATTGAAAACGCTATTCAAGAGCTGAAATGCACTTTAAGCAATCAAGAAAGAAAGTCTCAAAACTCGGAATCTAATGGCTAAATCTTGTCAGTAGAGTATGGATTAGATGATTTACAGTTGATTTGAGTCAATGTGGCCTGTTTTAGGCTTAAATCTAAGTCAAAGTAAAGTCATGTGAACTAGTACAATGCCAAACATTGTAAATGCTATTCCTGAGCTGAAAAGCACTTCAAAGCAATAAAAGAATGAAAGTCTCAAAACTCGGAATCTAATGGCTAAATCTTGTCAGTAGAGTATGGATTAGATGATTTACAGTTGATTTGAGTCAGTGTGGCCTGTTTTAGGCTGAAATCTAAGTCAAAGTAAAGTCATGTGAACTAGTACAATGCCAAACATTGTAAATGCTATTCCTGAGCTGAAAAGCACTTCAAAGCAATAAAAGAATGAAAGTCTTAAAACTCGGAATCTAATGGCTAAATCTTGTCAGTAGAGTATGGATTAGATGATTTACAGTTTATTTGAGTCGGTGTTACCTGTTTTAGGCTGAAATCTAAGTCAAAGTAAAGTCATGTGAACTAGTACGATGCCAAACGTTGTAAATGCTATTCCTGAGCTGAAAAGCACTTTAAAGCAATAAAGAATGAAAGTCTTAAAACTCTGAATCTAATGGCTTAATCTTGTCAGTAGACTATGGATTAGATGATTTACACTTGATTTGAGTCAATGTGACCTGTTTTAGGCTGAAATCTAAGTCAAAGTAAAGTCATGTGAATTAGTACAATGCCAAATATTGTAAATGCATTGAAAACGCTATTCAGGAGCTGAAAAGCACTTTAAAGCAATAAAAGAATGAAAGTTTTGAAACTCTGAATCTAATGGCTAAATATGGCCAGTAGAGTATGGATTAGATGATTTACAGTTGATTTGAGTCAGTGTGACCTGTTTTAGGCTGAAATCTAAGTCAAAGTAAAGTCATGTGAACTAGTACAATGCCAAACATTGTAAATGCTATTCCTGAGCTGAAAAGCACTTTAAAGCAATAAAGAATGAAAGTCTCAAAACTCTGAATCTAAAGGCTAAATCTGATCAGTAGAGTATGGATTAGATGGTTTACAGTTGATTTGAGTCAGTGTGACCTGTTTTAGGCTGAAATCTAAGTCAAAGTAAAGTCATGTGAACTAGTACAATGCCAAATATTGTAAATGCATTGAAAACGCTATTCAGGAGCTGAAAAGCACTTTAAAGCAATAAAAGAATGAAAGTCTCAAAACTCGGAATCTAATGGCTACATCTTGTCAGTAAAGTATGGATCAGATGATTTACAGTTCATTTGAGTCGGTGTTACCTGTTTTAGGCTTAAATCTAAGTCAAAGTAAAGTCATGTGAACTAGTACAATGCCAAACATTGTAAATGCTATTCCTGAGCTGAAAAGCACTTCAAAGCAATAAAAGAATGAAAGTCTCAAAACTCGGAATCTAATGGCTAAATCTTGTCAGTAGAGTATGGATTAGATGATTTACAGTTGATTTGAGTCAGTGTGGCCTGTTTTAGGCTGAAATCTAAGTCAAAGTAAAGTCATGTGAACTAGTACAATGCCAAACATTGTAAATGCTATTCCTGAGCTGAAAAGCACTTCAAAACAATAAAAGAATGAAAGTCTTAAAACTCGGAATCTAATGGCTAAATCTTGTCAGTAGAGTATGGATTAGATGATTTACAGTTTATTTGAGTCGGTGTTACCTGTTTTAGGCTGAAATCTAAGTCAAAGTCCTGTCATGTGAACTAGTACAATGCCAAACATTGTAAATGCATTGAAAATGCTATTCAAGAGCTGAAATGCACTTTAAGCAATCAAGAATGAAAGTCTCAAAACTCGGAATATAATGGCTAAATCTTGTCAGTAGAGTATGGATTAGATGATTTACAGTTGATTTGAGTCAATGTGGCCTGTTTTAGGCTTAAATCTAAGTCAAAGTAAAGTCATGTGAACTAGTACAATGCCAAACATTGAAAACGCTATTCAGGAGCTGAAAAGCACTTTAAAGCAATAAAAGAATGAAAGTCTCAAAACTCGGAATCTAATGGCTACATCTTGTCAGTAGAGTATGGATTAGATGATTTACACTTGATTTGAGTCGGTGTTACCTGTTTTAGGCTGAAATCTAAGTCAAAGTCATGTCATGTGAACTAGTACAATGCCAAATATTGTAAATGCATTGAAAACGCTATTCAGGAGCTGAAAAGCACTTTAAAGCAATAAAAGAATGAAAGTCTCAAAACTCGGAATCTAATGGCTACATCTTGTCAGTAAAGTATGGATTAGATGATTTACAGTTTATTTGAGTCGGTGTTACCTGTTTTAGGCTGAAATCTAAGTCAAAGTAAAGTCATGTGAACTAGTACAATGCCAAACATTGTAAATGCTATTCCTGAGCTGAAAAGCACTTCAAAGCAATAAAAGAATGAAAGTCTCAAAACTCGGAATCTAATGGCTAAATCTTGTCAGTAGAGTATGGATTAGATGATTTACAGTTTATTTGAGTCGGTGTTACCTGTTTTAGGCTGAAATCTAAGTCAAAGTAAAGTCATGTGAACTAGTACAATGCCAAATATTGTAAATGCATTGAAAACGCTATTCAAGAGCTGAAATGCACTTAAAGCAATCAAGAATGAAAGTCTCAAAACTCGGAATCTAATGGCTAAATCTTGTCAGTAGAGTATGGATTAGATGATTTACAGTTGATTTGAGTCAGTGTGACCTGTTTTAGGCTGAAATCTAAGTCAAAGTAAAGTCATGTGAACTAGTACAATGCCAAACATTGTAAATGCTATTCCTGAGCTGAAAAGCACTTTAAAGCAATAAAGAATGAAAGTCTCAAAACTCGGAATCTAATGGCTACATCTTGTCAGTAAAGTATGGATTAGATGATTTACAGTTTATTTGAGTCGGTGTTACCTGTTTTAGGCTGAAATCTAAGTCAAAGTAAAGTCATGTGAACTAGTACAATGCCAAACATTGTAAATGCTATTCCTGAGCTGAAAAGCACTTCAAAGCAATAAAAGAATGAAAGTCTCAAAACTCGGAATCTAATGGCTAAATCTTGTCAGTAGAGTATGGATTAGATGATTTACAGTTTATTTGAGTCGGTGTTACCTGTTTTAGGCTGAAATCTAAGTCAAAGTAAAGTCATGTGAACTAGTACAATGCCAAATATTGTAAATGCATTGAAAACGCTATTCAAGAGCTGAAATGCACTTAAAGCAATCAAGAATGAAAGTCTCAAAACTCGGAATCTAATGGCTAAATCTTGTCAGTAGAGTATGGATTAGATGGTTTACAGTTGATTTGAGTCAGTGTGACCTGTTTTAGGCTGAAATCTAAGTCAAAGTAAAGTCATGTGAACTAGTACAATGCCAAACATTGTAAATGCTATTCCTGAGCTGAAAAGCACTTTAAAGCAATAAAGAATGAAAGTCTCAAAACTCGGAATCTAATGGCTACATCTTGTCAGTAAAGTATGGATTAGATGATTTACAGTTTATTTGAGTCGGTGTTACCTGTTTTAGGCTGAAATCTAAGTCAAAGTAAAGTCATGTGAACTAGTACAATGCCAAACATTGTAAATGCTATTCCTGAGCTGAAAAGCACTTCAAAGCAATAAAAGAATGAAAGTCTCAAAACTCGGAATCTAATGGCTAAATCTTGTCAGTAGAGTATGGATTAGATGATTTACAGTTGATTTGAGTCAGTGTGGCCTGTTTTAGGCTGAAATCTAAGTCAAAGTAAAGTCATGTGAACTAGTACAATGCCAAACATTGTAAATGCTATTCCTGAGCTGAAAAGCACTTCAAAGCAATAAAAGAATGAAAGTCTTAAAACTCGGAATCTAATGGCTAAATCTTGTCAGTAGAGTATGGATTAGATGATTTACAGTTGATTTGAGTCAGTGTGACCTGTTTTAGGCTTAAATCTAAGTCAAAGTAAAGTCATGTGAACTAGTACAATGCCAAACATTGAAAACGCTATTCAGGAGCTGAAAAGCACTTTAAAGCAATAAAAGAATGAAAGTCTCAAAACTCGGAATCTAATGGCTATATCTTGTCAGTAGAGTATGGATTAGATGATTTACACTTGATTTGAGTCAGTGTGACCTGTTTTAGGCTGAAATCTAAGTCAAAGTAAAGTCATGTGAACTAGTACAATGCCAAACATTGTAAATGCTATTCCTGAGCTGAAAAGCACTTCAAAGCAATAAAAGAATGAAAGTCTTAAAACTCGGAATCTAATGGCTAAATCTTGTCAGTAGAGTATGGATTAGATGATTTACAGTTTATTTGAGTCGGTGTTACCTGTTTTAGGCTGAAATCTAAGTCAAAGTAAAGTCATGTGAACTAGTACAATGCCAAACATTGTAAATGCTATTCCTGAGCTGAAAAGCACTTCAAAGCAATAAAAGAATGAAAGTCTCAAAACTCGGAATCTAATGGCTAAATCTTGTCAGTAGAGTATGGATTAGATGATTTACAGTTGATTTGAGTCAGTGTGGCCTGTTTTAGGCTGAAATCTAAGTCAAAGTAAAGTCATGTGAACTAGTACAATGCCAAACATTGTAAATGCATTGAAAATGCTATTCATGAGCTGAAATGCACTTTAAGCAATCAAGAATGAAAGTCTCAAAACTCGGAATCTAATGGCTAAATCTTGTCAGTAGAGTATGGATTAGATGATTTACAGTTTTTTTGAGTCAGTGTGACCTGTTTTAGGCTTAAATCTAAGTCAAAGTAAAGTCATGTGAACTAGTACAATGCCAAACATTGAAAACGCTATTCAGGAGCTGAAAAGCACTTTAAAGCAATAAAAGAATGAAAGTCTCAAAACTCGGAATCTAATGGCTACATCTTGTCAGTAGAGTATGGATTAGATGATTTACACTTGATTTGAGTCGGTGTTACCTGTTTTAGGCTGAAATCTAAGTCAAAGTCATGTCATGTGAACTAGTACAATGCCAAACATTGTAAATGCATTGAAAATGCTATTCATGAGCTGAAATGCACTTTAAGCAATCAAGAATGAAAGTCTCAAAACTCGGAATCTAATGGCTAAATCTTGTCAGTAGAGTATGGATTAGATGATTTACAGTTTTTTTGAGTCAGTGTGACCTGTTTTAGGCTTAAATCTAAGTCAAAGTAAAGTCATGTGAACTAGTACAATGCCAAACATTGAAAACGCTATTCAGGAGCTGAAAAGCACTTTAAAGCAATAAAAGAATGAAAGTCTCAAAACTCGGAATCTAATGGCTACATCTTGTCAGTAGAGTATGGATTAGATGATTTACACTTGATTTGAGTCAGTGTGACCTGTTTTAGGCTGAAATCTAAGTCAAAGTAAAGTCATGTGAACTAGTACAATGCCAAACATTGTAAATGCTATTCCTGAGCTGAAAAGCACTTCAAAGCAATAAAAGAATGAAAGTCTTAAAACTCGGAATCTAATGGCTAAATCTTGTCAGTAGAGTATGGATTAGATGATTTACAGTTTATTTGAGTCGGTGTTACCTGTTTTAGGCTGAAATCTAAGTCAAAGTAAAGTCATGTGAACTAGTACGATGCCAAACGTTGTAAATGCTATTCCTGAGCTGAAAAGCACTTTAAAGCAATAAAGAATGAAAGTCTTAAAACTCTGAATCTAATGGCTTAATCTTGTCAGTAGACTATGGATTAGATGATTTACACTTGATTTGAGTCAATGTGACCTGTTTTAGGCTGAAATCTAAGTCAAAGTAAAGTCATGTGAATTAGTACAATGCCAAATATTGTAAATGCATTGAAAACGCTATTCAGGAGCTGAAAAGCACTTTAAAGCAATAAAAGAAAGTTTTGAAACTCTGAATCTAATGGCTAAATCTGGCCAGTAGAGTATGGATTAGATGATTTACAGTTGATTTGAGTCAGTGTGACCTGTTTTAGGCTGAAATCTAAGTCAAAGTAAAGTCATGTGAACTAGTACAATGCCAAACATTGTAAATGCTATTCCTGAGCTGAAAAGCACTTTAAAGCAATAAAGAATGAAAGTCTCAAAACTCTGAATCTAATGGCTAAATCTGATCAGTAGAGTATGGATTAGATGATTTACAGTTGATTTGAGTCAGTGTGACCTGTTTTAGGCTGAAATCTAAGTCAAAGTAAAGTCATGTGAACTAGTACAATGCCAAATATTGTAAATGCATTGAAAACGCTATTCAGGAGCTGAAAAGCACTTTAAAGCAATAAAAGAATGAAAGTCTCAAAACTCGGAATCTAATGGCTACATCTTGTCAGTAAAGTATGGATCAGATGATTTACAGTTCATTTGAGTCGGTGTTACCTGTTTTAGGCTTAAATATAAGTCAAAGTAAAGTCATGTGAACTAGTACAATGCCAAACATTGTAAATGCTATTCCTGAGCTGAAAAGCACTTTAAAGCAATAAAGAATGAAAGTCTTAAAACTCTGAATCTAATGGCTTAATCTTGTCAGTAGACTATGGATTAGATGATTTACACTTGATTTGAGTCAATGTGACCTGTTTTAGGCTGAAATCTAAGTCAAAGTAAAGTCATGTGAATTAGTACAATGCCAAATATTGTAAATGCATTGAAAACGCTATTCAGGAGCTGAAAAGCACTTTAAAGCAATAAAAGAAAGTTTTGAAACTCTGAATCTAATGGCTAAATCTGGCCAGTAGAGTATGGATTAGATGATTTACAGTTGATTTGAGTCAGTGTGACCTGTTTTAGGCTGAAATCTAAGTCAAAGTAAAGTCATGTGAACTAGTACAATGCCAAACATTGTAAATGCTATTCCTGAGCTGAAAAGCACTTTAAAGCAATAAAGAATGAAAGTCTCAAAACTCTGAATCTAATGGCTAAATCTGATCAGTAGAGTATGGATTAGATGATTTACAGTTGATTTGAGTCAGTGTGACCTGTTTTAGGCTGAAATCTAAGTCAAAGTAAAGTCATGTGAACTAGTACAATGCCAAATATTGTAAATGCATTGAAAACGCTATTCAGGAGCTGAAAAGCACTTTAAAGCAATAAAAGAATGAAAGTCTCAAAACTCGGAATCTAATGGCTACATCTTGTCAGTAAAGTATGGATCAGATGATTTACAGTTCATTTGAGTCGGTGTTACCTGTTTTAGGCTTAAATCTAAGTCAAAGTAAAGTCATGTGAACTAGTACAATGCCAAACATTGTAAATGCTATTCCTGAGCTGAAAAGCACTTCAAAGCAATAAAAGAATGAAAGTCTCAAAACTCGGAATCTAATGGCTAAATCTTGTCAGTAGAGTATGGATTAGATGATTTACAGTTGATTTGAGTCAGTGTGGCCTGTTTTAGGCTGAAATCTAAGTCAAAGTAAAGTCATGTGAACTAGTACAATGCCAAACATTGTAAATGCTATTCCTGAGCTGAAAAGCACTTCAAAACAATAAAAGAATGAAAGTCTTAAAACTCGGAATCTAATGGCTAAATCTTGTCAGTAGAGTATGGATTAGATGATTTACAGTTTATTTGAGTCGGTGTTACCTGTTTTAGGCTGAAATCTAAGTCAAAGTCCTGTCATGTGAACTAGTACAATGCCAAACATTGTAAATGCATTGAAAATGCTATTCAAGAGCTGAAATGCACTTTAAGCAATCAAGAATGAAAGTCTCAAAACTCGGAATATAATGGCTAAATCTTGTCAGTAGAGTATGGATTAGATGATTTACAGTTGATTTGAGTCAATGTGGCCTGTTTTAGGCTTAAATCTAAGTCAAAGTAAAGTCATGTGAACTAGTACAATGCCAAACATTGAAAACGCTATTCAGGAGCTGAAAAGCACTTTAAAGCAATAAAAGAATGAAAGTCTCAAAACTCGGAATCTAATGGCTACATCTTGTCAGTAGAGTATGGATTAGATGATTTACACTTGATTTGAGTCGGTGTTACCTGTTTTAGGCTGAAATCTAAGTCAAAGTCATGTCATGTGAATTAGTACAATGCCAAATATTGTAAATGCATTGAAAACGCTATTCAGGAGCTGAAAAGCACTTTAAAGCAATCAAGAATGAAAGTCTCAAAACTCGGAATCTAATGGCTAAATCTTGTCAGTAGAGTATGGATTAGATGATTTACAGTTGATTTGAGTCAGTGTGACCTGTTTTAGGCTGAAATCTAAGTCAAAGTAAAGTCATGTGAACTAGTACAATGCCAAACATTGTAAATGCTATTCCTGAGCTGAAAAGCACTTCAAAGCAATAAAAGAATGAAAGTCTTAAAACTCGGAATCTAATGGCTAAATCTTGTCAGTAGAGTATGGATTAGATGATTTACAGTTTATTTGAGTCGGTGTTACCTGTTTTAGGCTGAAATCTAAGTCAAAGTAAAGTCATGTGAACTAGTACGATGCCAAACGTTGTAAATGCTATTCCTGAGCTGAAAAGCACTTTAAAGCAATAAAGAATGAAAGTCTTAAAACTCTGAATCTAATGGCTTAATCTGATCAGTAGAGTATGGATTAGATGATTTACAGTTGATTTGAGTCAGTGTGACCTGTTTTAGGCTGAAATCTAAGTCAAAGTAAAGTCATGTGAACTAGTACAATGCCAAATATTGTAAATGCATTGAAAACGCTATTCAGGAGCTGAAAAGCACTTTAAAGCAATAAAAGAATGAAAGTCTCAAAACTCGGAATCTAATGGCTACATCTTGTCAGTAAAGTATGGATCAGATGATTTACAGTTCATTTGAGTCGGTGTTACCTGTTTTAGGCTTAAATCTAAGTCAAAGTAAAGTCATGTGAACTAGTACAATGCCAAACATTGTAAATGCTATTCCTGAGCTGAAAAGCACTTTAAAGCAATAAAGAATGAAAGTCTTAAAACTCTGAATCTAATGGCTTAATCTTGTCAGTAGACTATGGATTAGATGATTTACACTTGATTTGAGTCAATGTGACCTGTTTTAGGCTGAAATCTAAGTCAAAGTAAAGTCATGTGAATTAGTACAATGCCAAATATTGTAAATGCATTGAAAACGCTATTCAGGAGCTGAAAAGCACTTTAAAGCAATAAAAGAAAGTTTTGAAACTCTGAATCTAATGGCTAAATCTGGCCAGTAGAGTATGGATTAGATGATTTACAGTTGATTTGAGTCAGTGTGACCTGTTTTAGGCTGAAATCTAAGTCAAAGTAAAGTCATGTGAACTAGTACAATGCCAAACATTGTAAATGCTATTCCTGAGCTGAAAAGCACTTTAAAGCAATAAAGAATGAAAGTCTCAAAACTCTGAATCTAATGGCTAAATCTGATCAGTAGAGTATGGATTAGATGATTTACAGTTGATTTGAGTCAGTGTGACCTGTTTTAGGCTGAAATCTAAGTCAAAGTAAAGTCATGTGAACTAGTACAATGCCAAATATTGTAAATGCATTGAAAACGCTATTCAGGAGCTGAAAAGCACTTTAAAGCAATAAAAGAATGAAAGTCTCAAAACTCGGAATCTAATGGCTACATCTTGTCAGTAAAGTATGGATCAGATGATTTACAGTTCATTTGAGTCGGTGTTACCTGTTTTAGGCTTAAATCTAAGTCAAAGTAAAGTCATGTGAACTAGTACAATGCCAAACATTGTAAATGCTATTCCTGAGCTGAAAAGCACTTCAAAGCAATAAAAGAATGAAAGTCTCAAAACTCGGAATCTAATGGCTAAATCTTGTCAGTAGAGTATGGATTAGATGATTTACAGTTGATTTGAGTCAGTGTGGCCTGTTTTAGGCTGAAATCTAAGTCAAAGTAAAGTCATGTGAACTAGTACACTGCCAAACATTGTAAATGCTATTCCTGAGCTGAAAAGCACTTCAAAACAATAAAAGAATGAAAGTCTTAAAACTCGGAATCTAATGGCTAAATCTTGTCAGTAGAGTATGGATTAGATGATTTACAGTTTATTTGAGTCGGTGTTACCTGTTTTAGGCTGAAATCTAAGTCAAAGTCCTGTCATGTGAACTAGTACAATGCCAAACATTGTAAATGCATTGAAAATGCTATTCAAGAGCTGAAATGCACTTTAAGCAATCAAGAATGAAAGTCTCAAAACTCGGAATATAATGGCTAAATCTTGTCAGTAGAGTATGGATTAGATGATTTACAGTTGATTTGAGTCAATGTGGCCGGTTTTAGGCTTAAATCTAAGTCAAAGTAAAGTCATGTGAACTAGTACAATGCCAAACATTGAAAACGCTATTCATGAGCTGAAAAGCACTTTAAAGCAATAAAAGAATGAAAGTCTCAAAACTCGGAATCTAATGGCTACATCTTGTCAGTAGAGTATGGATTAGATGATTTACACTTGATTTGAGTCGGTGTTACCTGTTTTAGGCTGAAATCTAAGTCAAAGTCATGTCATGTGAACTAGTACAATGCCAAACATTGTAAATGCATTGAAAATGCTATTCATGAGCTGAAATGCACTTTAAGCAATCAAGAATGAAAGTCTCAAAACTCGGAATCTAATGGCTAAATCTTGTCAGTAGAGTATGGATTAGATGATTTACAGTTTTTTTGAGTCAGTGTGACCTGTTTTAGGCTTAAATCTAAGTCAAAGTAAAGTCATGTGAACTAGTACAATGCCAAACATTGAAAACGCTATTCAGGAGCTGAAAAGCACTTTAAAGCAATAAAAGATTGAAAGTCTCAAAACTCGGAATCTAATGGCTACATCTTGTCAGTAGAGTATGGATTAGATGATTTACACTTGATTTGAGTCAGTGTGACCTGTTTTAGGCTGAAATCTAAGTCAAAGTAAAGTCATGTGAACTAGTACAATGCCAAACATTGTAAATGCTATTCCTGAGCTGAAAAGCCCTTCAAAGCAATAAAAGAATGAAAGTCTTAAAACTCGGAATCTAATGGCTAAATCTTGTCAGTAGAGTATGGATTAGATGATTTACAGTTTATTTGAGTCGGTGTTACCTGTTTTAGGCTGAAATCTAAGTCAAAGTAAAGTCATGTGAACTAGTACGATGCCAAACGTTGTAAATGCTATTCCTGAGCTGAAAAGCACTTTAAAGCAATAAAGAATGAAAGTCTTAAAACTCTGAATCTAATGGCTTAATCTTGTCAGTAGACTATGGATTAGATGATTTACACTTGATTTGAGTCAATGTGACCTGTTTTAGGCTGAAATCTAAGTCAAAGTAAAGTCATGTGAATTAGTACAATGCCAAATATTGTAAATGCATTGAAAACGCTATTCAGGAGCTGAAAAGCACTTTAAAGCAATAAAAGAAAGTTTTGAAACTCTGAATCTAATGGCTAAATCTGGCCAGTAGAGTATGGATTAGATGATTTACAGTTGATTTGAGTCAGTGTGACCTGTTTTAGGCTGAAATCTAAGTCAAAGTAAAGTCATGTGAACTAGTACAATGCCAAACATTGTAAATGCTATTCCTGAGCTGAAAAGCACTTTAAAGCAATAAAGAATGAAAGTCTCAAAACTCTGAATCTAATGGCTAAATCTGATCAGTAGAGTATGGATTAGATGATTTACAGTTGATTTGAGTCAGTGTGACCTGTTTTAGGCTGAAATCTAAGTCAAAGTAAAGTCATGTGAACTAGTACAATGCCAAATATTGTAAATGCATTGAAAACGCTATTCAGGAGCTGAAAAGCACTTTAAAGCAATAAAAGAATGAAAGTCTCAAAACTCGGAATCTAATGGCTACATCTTGTCAGTAAAGTATGGATCAGATGATTTACAGTTCATTTGAGTCGGTGTTACCTGTTTTAGGCTTAAATCTAAGTCAAAGTAAAGTCATGTGAACTAGTACAATGCCAAACATTGTAAATGCTATTCCTGAGCTGAAAAGCACTTCAAAGCAATAAAAGAATGAAAGTCTCAAAACTCGGAATCTAATGGCTAAATCTTGTCAGTAGAGTATGGATTAGATGATTTACAGTTGATTTGAGTCAGTGTGGCCTGTTTTAGGCTGAAATCTAAGTCAAAGTAAAGTCATGTGAACTAGTACAATGCCAAACATTGTAAATGCTATTCCTGAGCTGAAAAGCACTTCAAAACAATAAAGAATGAAAGTCTTAAAACTCGGAATCTAATGGCTAAATCTTGTCAGTAGAGTATGGATTAGATGATTTACAGTTTATTTGAGTCGGTGTTACCTGTTTTAGGCTGAAATCTAAGTCAAAGTCCTGTCATGTGAACTAGTACAATGCCAAACATTGTAAATGCATTGAAAATGCTATTCAAGAGCTGAAATGCACTTTAAGCAATCAAGAATGAAAGTCTCAAAACTCGGAATATAATGGCTAAATCTTGTCAGTAGAGTATGGATTAGATGATTTACAGTTGATTTGAGTCAATGTGGCCTGTTTTAGGCTTAAATCTAAGTCAAAGTAAAGTCATGTGAACTAGTACAATGCCAAACATTGAAAACGCTATTCAGGAGCTGAAAAGCACTTTAAAGCAATAAAAGAATGAAAGTCTCAAAACTCGGAATCTAATGGCTACATCTTGTCAGTAGAGTATGGATTAGATGATTTACACTTGATTTGAGTCGGTGTTACCTGTTTTAGGCTGAAATCTAAGTCAAAGTCATGTCATGTGAACTAGTACAATGCCAAACATTGTAAATGCATTGAAAATGCTATTCATGAGCTGAAATGCACTTTAAGCAATCAAGAATGAAAGTCTCAAAACTCGGAATCTAATGGCTAAATCTTGTCAGTAGAGTATGGATTAGATGATTTACAGTTTTTTTGAGTCAGTGTGACCTGTTTTAGGCTTAAATCTAAGTCAAAGTAAAGTCATGTGAACTAGTACAATGCCAAACATTGAAAACGCTATTCAGGAGCTGAAAAGCACTTTAAAGCAATAAAAGAATGAAAGTCTCAAAACTCGGAATCTAATGGCTACATCTTGTCAGTAGAGTATGGATTAGATGATTTACACTTGATTTGAGTCAGTGTGACCTGTTTTAGGCTGAAATCTAAGTCAAAGTAAAGTCATGTGAACTAGTACAATGCCAAACATTGTAAATGCTATTCCTGAGCTGAAAAGCCCTTCAAAGCAATAAAAGAATGAAAGTCTTAAAACTCGGAATCTAATGGCTAAATCTTGTCAGTAGAGTATGGATTAGATGATTTACAGTTTATTTGAGTCGGTGTTACCTGTTTTAGGCTGAAATCTAAGTCAAAGTAAAGTCATGTGAACTAGTACGATGCCAAACGTTGTAAATGCTATTCCTGAGCTGAAAAGCACTTTAAAGCAATAAAGAATGAAAGTCTTAAAACTCTGAATCTAATGGCTTAATCTTGTCAGTAGACTATGGATTAGATGATTTACACTTGATTTGAGTCAATGTGACCTGTTTTAGGCTGAAATCTAAGTCAAAGTAAAGTCATGTGAATTAGTACAATGCCAAATATTGTAAATGCATTGAAAACGCTATTCAGGAGCTGAAAAGCACTTTAAAGCAATAAAAGAAAGTTTTGAAACTCTGAATCTAATGGCTAAATCTGGCCAGTAGAGTATGGATTAGATGATTTACAGTTGATTTGAGTCAGTGTGACCTGTTTTAGGCTGAAATCTAAGTCAAAGTAAAGTCATGTGAACTAGTACAATGCCAAACTTTGTAATGCTATTCCTGAGCTGAAAAGCACTTTAAAGCAATAAAGAATGAAAGTCTCAAAACTCTGAATCTAATGGCTAAATCTGATCAGTAGAGTATGGATTAGATGATTTACAGTTGATTTGAGTCAGTGTGACCTGTTTTAGGCTGAAATCTAAGTCAAAGTAAAGTCATGTGAACTAGTACAATGCCAAATATTGTAAATGCATTGAAAACGCTATTCAGGAGCTGAAAAGCACTTTAAAGCAATAAAAGAATGAAAGTCTCAAAACTCGGAATCTAATGGCTACATCTTGTCAGTAAAGTATGGATCAGATGATTTACAGTTCATTTGAGTCGGTGTTACCTGTTTTAGGCTTAAATCTAAGTCAAAGTAAAGTCATGTGAACTAGTACAATGCCAAACATTGTAAATGCTATTCCTGAGCTGAAAAGCACTTCAAAGCAATAAAAGAATGAAAGTCTCAAAACTCGGAATCTAATGGCTAAATCTTGTCAGTAGAGTATGGATTAGATGATTTACAGTTGATTTGAGTCAGTGTGGCCTGTTTTAGGCTGAAATCTAAGTCAAAGTAAAGTCATGTGAACTAGTACAATGCCAAACATTGTAAATGCTATTCCTGAGCTGAAAAGCACTTCAAAACAATAAAAGAATGAAAGTCTTAAAACTCGGAATCTAATGGCTAAATCTTGTCAGTAGAGTATGGATTAGATGATTTACAGTTTATTTGAGTCGGTGTTACCTGTTTTAGGCTGAAATCTAAGTCAAAGTCCTGTCATGTGAACTAGTACAATGCCAAACATTGTAAATGCATTGAAAATGCTATTCAAGAGCTGAAATGCACTTTAAGCAATCAAGAATGAAAGTCTCAAAACTCGGAATATAATGGCTAAATCTTGTCAGTAGAGTATGGATTAGATGATTTACAGTTGATTTGAGTCAATGTGGCCTGTTTTAGGCTTAAATCTAAGTCAAAGTAAAGTCATGTGAACTAGTACAATGCCAAACATTGAAAACGCTATTCAGGAGCTGAAAAGCACTTTAAAGCAATAAAAGAATGAAAGTCTCAAAACTCGGAATCTAATGGCTACATCTTGTCAGTAGAGTATGGATTAGATGATTTACACTTGATTTGAGTCGGTGTTACCTGTTTTAGGCTGAAATCTAAGTCAAAGTCATGTCATGTGAACTAGTACAATGCCAAACATTGTAAATGCATTGAAAATGCTATTCATGAGCTGAAATGCACTTTAAGCAATCAAGAATGAAAGTCTCAAAACTCGGAATCTAATGGCTAAATCTTGTCAGTAGAGTATGGATTAGATGATTTACAGTTTTTTTGAGTCAGTGTGACCTGTTTTAGGCTTAAATCTAAGTCAAAGTAAAGTCATGTGAACTAGTACAATGCCAAACATTGAAAACGCTATTCAGGAGCTGAAAAGCACTTTAAAGCAATAAAAGAATGAAAGTCTCAAAACTCGGAATCTAATGGCTACATCTTGTCAGTAGAGTATGGATTAGATGATTTACACTTGATTTGAGTCAGTGTGACCTGTTTTAGGCTGAAATCTAAGTCAAAGTAAAGTCATGTGAACTAGTACAATGCCAAACATTGTAAATGCTATTCCTGAGCTGAAAAGCACTTCAAAGCAATAAAAGAATGAAAGTCTTAAAACTCGGAATCTAATGGCTAAATCTTGTCAGTAGAGTATGGATTAGATGATTTACAGTTTATTTGAGTCGGTGTTACCTGTTTTAGGCTGAAATCTAAGTCAAAGTAAAGTCATGTGAACTAGTACGATGCCAAACGTTGTAAATGCTATTCCTGAGCTGAAAAGCACTTTAAAGCAATAAAGAATGAAAGTCTTAAAACTCTGAATCTAATGGCTTAATCTTGTCAGTAGACTATGGATTAGATGATTTACACTTGATTTGAGTCAATGTGACCTGTTTTAGGCTGAAATCTAAGTCAAAGTAAAGTCATGTGAATTAGTACAATGCCAAATATTGTAAATGCATTGAAAACGCTATTCAGGAGCTGAAAAGCACTTTAAAGCAATAAAAGAAAGTTTTGAAACTCTGAATCTAATGGCTAAATCTGGCCAGTAGAGTATGGATTAGATGATTTACAGTTGATTTGAGTCAGTGTGACCTGTTTTAGGCTGAAATCTAAGTCAAAGTAAAGTCATGTGAACTAGTACAATGCCAAACATTGTAAATGCTATTCCTGAGCTGAAAAGCACTTTAAAGCAATAAAGAATGAAAGTCTCAAAACTCTGAATCTAATGGCTAAATCTGATCAGTAGAGTATGGATTAGATGATTTACAGTTGATTTGAGTCAGTGTGACCTGTTTTAGGCTGAAATCTAAGTCAAAGTAAAGTCATGTGAACTAGTACAATGCCAAATATTGTAAATGCATTGAAAACGCTATTCAGGAGCTGAAAAGCACTTTAAAGCAATAAAAGAATGAAAGTCTCAAAACTCGGAATCTAATGGCTACATCTTGTCAGTAAAGTATGGATCAGATGATTTACAGTTCATTTGAGTCGGTGTTACCTGTTTTAGGCTTAAATCTAAGTCAAAGTAAAGTCATGTGAACTAGTACAATGCCAAACATTGTAAATGCTATTCCTGAGCTGAAAAGCACTTCAAAGCAATAAAAGAATGAAAGTCTCAAAACTCGGAATCTAATGGCTAAATCTTGTCAGTAGAGTATGGATTAGATGATTTACAGTTGATTTGAGTCAGTGTGGCCTGTTTTAGGCTGAAATCTAAGTCAAAGTAAAGTCATGTGAACTAGTACAATGCCAAACATTGTAAATGCTATTCCTGAGCTGAAAAGCACTTCAAAACAATAAAAGAATGAAAGTCTTAAAACTCGGAATCTAATGGCTAAATCTTGTCAGTAGAGTATGGATTAGATGATTTACAGTTTATTTGAGTCGGTGTTACCTGTTTTAGGCTGAAATCTAAGTCAAAGTCCTGTCATGTGAACTAGTACAATGCCAAACATTGTAAATGCATTGAAAATGCTATTCAAGAGCTGAAATGCACTTTAAGCAATCAAGAATGAAAGTCTCAAAACTCGGAATATAATGGCTAAATCTTGTCAGTAGAGTATGGATTAGATGATTTACAGTTGATTTGAGTCAATGTGGCCTGTTTTAGGCTTAAATCTAAGTCAAAGTAAAGTCATGTGAACTAGTACAATGCCAAACATTGAAAACGCTATTCAGGAGCTGAAAAGCACTTTAAAGCAATAAAAGAATGAAAGTCTCAAAACTCGGAATCTAATGGCTACATCTTGTCAGTAGAGTATGGATTAGATGATTTACACTTGATTTGAGTCGGTGTTACCTGTTTTAGGCTGAAATCTAAGTCAAAGTCATGTCATGTGAACTAGTACAATGCCAAACATTGTAAATGCATTGAAAATGCTATTCATGAGCTGAAATGCACTTTAAGCAATCAAGAATGAAAGTCTCAAAACTCGGAATCTAATGGCTAAATCTTGTCAGTAGAGTATGGATTAGATGATTTACAGTTGATTTATGTCAATGTGGCCTGTTTTAGGCTTAAATCTAAGTCAAAGTAAAGTCATGTGAACTAGTACAATGCCAAACATTGTAAATGCTATTCCTGAGCTGAAAAGCACTTTAAAGCAATAAAGAATGAAAGTCTCAAAACTCTGAATCTAATGGCTAAATCTGGTCAGTAGAGGATGGATTAGATGATTTATAGTTGATTTGAGTCAGTGTGACCTGTTTTAGGCTGAAATCTAAGTCAAAGTAAAGTCATGTGAACTAGTACAATGCCAAATATTGTAAATGCATTGAAAACGCTATTCAGGAGCTGAAAAGCACTTTAAAGCAATAAAAGAATGAAAGTCTCAAAACTCGGAATCTAATGGCTACATCTTGTCAGTAGAGTATGGATTAGATGATTTACAGTTTATTTGAGTCGGTGTTACCTGTTTTAGGCTGAAATCTAAGTCAAAGTCATGTCATGTGAACTAGTACAATGCCAAATATTGTAAATGCATTGAAAACGCTATTCAGGAGCTGAAAAGCACTTTAAAGCAATAAAAGAATGAAAGTCTCAAAACTCGGAATCTAATGGCTACATCTTGTCAGTAAAGTATGGATTAGATGATTTACAGTTTATTTGAGTCGGTGTTACCTGTTTTAGGCTGAAATCTAAGTCAAAGTAAAGTCATGTGAACTAGTACAATGCCAAACATTGTAAATGCTATTCCTGAGCTGAAAAGCACTTCAAAGCAATAAAAGAATGAAAGTCTCAAAACTCGGAATCTAATGGCTAAATCTTGTCAGTAGAGTATGGATTAGATGATTTACAGTTTATTTGAGTCGGTGTTACCTGTTTTAGGCTGAAATCTAAGTCAAAGTAAAGTCATGTGAACTAGTACAATGCCAAATATTGTAAATGCATTGAAAACGCTATTCAAGAGCTGAAATGCACTTAAAGCAATCAAGAATGAAAGTCTCAAAACTCGGAATCTAATGGCTAAATCTTGTCAGTAGAGTATGGATTAGATGATTTACAGTTGATTTGAGTCAATGTGGCCTGTTTTAGGCTTAAATCTAAGTCAAAGTAAAGTCATGTGAACTAGTACAATGCCAAACATTGTAAATGCTATTCCTGAGCTGAAAAGCACTTTAAAGCAATAAAGAATGAAAGTCTCAAAACTCTGAATCTAATGGCTAAATCTGATCAGTAGAGTATGGATTAGATGATTTACAGTTGATTTGAGTCAGTGTGACCTGTTTTAGGCTGAAATCTAAGTCAAAGTAAAGTCATGTGAATTAGTACAATGCCAAATATTGTAAATGCATTGAAAACGCTATTCAGGAGCTGAAAAGCACTTTAAAGCAATAAAAGAATGAAAGTTTTGAAACTCTGAATCTAATGGCTAAATCTGGCCAGTAGAGTATGGATTAGATGATTTACAGTTGATTTGAGTCAGTGTGACCTGTTTTAGGCTGAAATCTAAGTCAAAGTAAAGTCATGTGAACTAGTACAATGCCAAATATTGTAAATGCATTGAAAACGCTATTCAGGAGCTGAAAAGCACTTTAAAGCAATAAAAGAATGAAAGTTTTGAAACTCTGAATCTAATGGCTAAATCTGGCCAGTAGAGTATGGATTAGATGATTTACAGTTGATTTGAGTCAGTGTGACCTGTTTTAGGCTGAAATCTAAGTCAAAGTAAAGTCATGTGAACTAGTACAATGCCAAACATTGTAAATGCTATTCCTGAGCTGAAAAGCACTTTAAAGCAATAAAGAATGAAAGTCTCAAAACTCTGAATCTAATGGCTAAATCTGATCAGTAGAGTATGGATTAGATGATTTACAGTTGATATGCGTCAGTGTGACCTGTTTTAGGCTGAAATCTAAGTCAAAGTAAAGTCATGTGAACTAGTACAATGCCAAACATTGTAAATGCATTGAAAACGCTATTCAGGAGCTGAAAAGCACTGTAAAGCAATAAAAGAATGAAAGTCTCAAAATTCTGAATCTAATGGCTAAATCTGGTCAGTAGAGTATGGATTAGATGATTTACAGTTGATTTGAGTCAGTGTGACCTGTTTTAGGCTGAAATATAAGTCAAAGTAAAGTCATGTGAACTAGTACAATGCCAAATATTGTAAATGCATTGAAAACGCTATTCAGGAGCTGAAAAGCACTTTAAAGCAATAAAAGAATGAAAGTCTCAAAACTCGGAATCTAATGGCTAAATCTTGTCAGTAGAGTATGGATTAGATGATTTACAGTTTTTTTGAGTCAGTGTGACCTGTTTTAGGCTTAAATCTAAGTCAAAGTAAAGTCATGTGAACTAGTACAATGCCAAACATTGAAAACGCTATTCAGGAGCTGAAAAGCACTTTAAAGCAATAAAAGAATGAAAGTCTCAAAACTCTGGATCTAATGGCTACATCTTGTCAGTAGAGTATGGATTAGATGATTTACACTTGATTTGAGTCAGTGTGACCTGTTTTAGGCTGAAATCTAAGTCAAAGTAAAGTCATGTGAACTAGTACAATGCCAAACATTGTAAATGCTATTCCTGAGCTGAAAAGCACTTCAAAGCAATAAAAGAATGAAAGTCTTAAAACTCGGAATCTAATGGCTAAATCTTGTCAGTAGAGTATGGATTAGATGATTTACAGTTTATTTGAGTCGGTGTTACCTGTTTTAGGCTGAAATCTAAGTCAAAGTAAAGTCATGTGAACTAGTACGATGCCAAACGTTGTAAATGCTATTCCTGAGCTGAAAAGCACTTTAAAGCAATAAAGAATGAAAGTCTTAAAACTCTGAATCTAATGGCTTAATCTTGTCAGTAGACTATGGATTAGATGATTTACACTTGATTTGAGTCAATGTGACCTGTTTTAGGCTGAAATCTAAGTCAAAGTAAAGTCATGTGAATTAGTACAATGCCAAATATTGTAAATGCATTGAAAACGCTATTCAGGAGCTGAAAAGCACTTTAAAGCAATAAAAGAATGAAAGTTTTGAAACTCTGAATCTAATGGCTAAATCTGGCCAGTAGAGTATGGATTAGATGATTTACAGTTGATTTGAGTCAGTGTGACCTGTTTTAGGCTGAAATCTAAGTCAAAGTAAAGTCATGTGAACTAGTACAATGCCAAACATTGTAAATGCTATTCCTGAGCTGAAAAGCACTTTAAAGCAATAAAGAATGAAAGTCTCAAAACTCTGAATCTAATGGCTAAATCTGATCAGTAGAGTATGGATTAGATGATTTACAGTTGATTTGAGTCAGTGTGACCTGTTTTAGGCTGAAATCTAAGTCAAAGTAATGTCATGTGAACTAGTACAATGCCAAATATTGTAAATGCATTGAAAACGCTATTCAGGAGCTGAAAAGCACTTTAAAGCAATAAAAGAATGAAAGTCTCAAAACTCGGAATCTAATGGCTACATCTTGTCAGTAGAGTATGGATTAGATGATTTACAGTTTATTTGAGTCGGTGTTACCTGTTTTAGGCTGAAATCTAAGTCAAAGTCATGTCATGTGAACTAGTACAATGCCAAACATTGTAAATGCATTGAAAATGCTATTCATGAGCTGAAATGCACTTTAAGCAATCAAGAATGAAAGTCTCAAAACTCGGAATCTAATGGCTACATCTTGTCAGTAAAGTATGGATTAGATGATTTACAGTTTATTTGAGTCGGTGTTACCTGTTTTAGGCTGAAATCTAAGTCAAAGTAAAGTCATGTGAACTAGTACAATGCCAAACATTGTAAATGCTATTCCTGAGCTGAAAAGCACTTCAAAGCAATAAAAGAATGAAAGTCTCAAAACTCGGAATCTAATGGCTAAATCTTGTCAGTAGAGTATGGATTAGATGATTTACAGTTTATTTGAGTCGGTGTTACCTGTTTTAGGCTGAAATCTAAGTCAAAGTAAAGTCATGTGAACTAGTACAATGCCAAATATTGTAAATGCATTGAAAACGCTATTCAAGAGCTGAAATGCACTTAAAGCAATCAAGAATGAAAGTCTCAAAACTCGGAATCTAATGGCTAAATCTTGTCAGTAGAGTATGGATTAGATGATTTACAGTTGATTTGAGTCAATGTGGCCTGTTTTAGGCTGAAATCTAAGTCAAAGTAAAGTCATGTGAACTAGTACAATGCCAAACATTGTAAATGCTATTCCTGAGCTGAAAAGCACTTTAAAGCAATAAAGAATGAAAGTCTCAAAACTCTGAATCTAATGGCTAAATCTGATCAGTAGAGTATGGATTAGATGATTTACAGTTGATTTGAGTCAGTGTGACCTGTTTTAGGCTGAAATCTAAGTCAAAGTAAAGTCATGTGAACTAGTACAATGCCAAATATTGTAAATGCATTGAAAACGCTACTCAGGAGCTGAAAAGCACTGTAAAGCAATAAAAGAATGAAAGTCTCAAAACTCTGAATCTAATGGCTAAATCTGGTCAGTAGAGTATGGATTAGATGATTTACAGTTGATATGCGTCAGTGTGACCTGTTTTAGGCTGAAATCTAAGTCAAAGTAAAGTCATGTGAACTAGTACAATGCCAAACATTGTAAATGCTATTCCTGAGCTGAAAAGCACTTCAAAGCAATAAAAGAATGAAAGTCTCAAAACTCGGAATCTAATGGCTAAATCTTGTCAGTAGAGTATGGATTAGATGACTTACAGTTGATTTGAGTCAGTGTGGCCTGTTTTAGGCTGAAATCTAAGTCAAAGTAAAGTCATGTGAACTAGTACAATGCCAAACATTGTAAATGCTATTCCTGAGCTGAAAAGCACTTCAAAGCAATAAAAGAATGAAAGTCTTAAAACTCGGAATCTAATGGCTAAATCTTGTCAGTAGAGTATGGATTAGATGATTTACAGTTGATTTGAGTCAGTGTGACCTGTTTTAGGCTGAAATCTAAGTCAAAGTAAAGTCATGTGAACTAGTACGATGCCAAACGTTGTAAATGCTATTCCTGAGCTGAAAAGCACTTTAAAGCAATAAAGAATGAAAGTCTCAAAACTCTGAATCTAATGGCTAAATCTTGTCAGTAGACTATGGATTAGATGATTTACACTTGATTTGAGTCAATGTGACCTGTTTTAGGCTGAAATCTAAGTCAAAGTAAAGTCATGTGAATTAGTACAATGCCAAATATTGTAAATGCATTGAAAACGCTATTCAGGAGCTGAAAAGCACTTTAAAGCAATAAAAGAATGAAAGTTTTGAAACTCTGAATCTAATGGCTAAATCTGGCCAGTAGAGTATGGATTAGATGATTTACAGTTGATTTGAGTCAGTGTGACCTGTTTTAGGCTGAAATCTAAGTCAAAGTAAAGTCATGTGAACTAGTACAACGCCAAACATTGTAAATGCTATTCCTGAGCTGAAAAGCACTTTAAAGCAATAAAGAATGAAAGTCTCAAAACTCTGAATCTAATGGCTAAATCTGATCAGTAGAGTATGGATTAGATGATTTACAGTTGATATGCGTCAGTGTGACCTGTTTTAGGCTGAAATCTAAGTCAAAGTAAAGTCATGTGAACTAGTACAATGCCAAACATTGTAAATGCATTGAAAACGCTATTCAGGAGCTGAAAAGCACTGTAAAGCAATAAAAGAATGAAAGTCTCAAAATTCCGAATCTAATGGCTAAATCTGGTCAGTAGAGTATGGATTAGATGATTTACAGTTGATTTGAGTCAGTGTGACCTGTTTTAGGCTGAAATATAAGTCAAAGTAAAGTCATGTGAACTAGTACAATGCCAAATATTGTAAATGCATTGAAAACGCTATTCAGGAGCTGAAAAGCACTTTAAAGCAATAAAAGAATGAAAGTCTCAAAACTCGGAATCTAATGGCTAAATCTTGTCAGTAGAGTATGGATTAGATGATTTACAGTTTTTTTGAGTCAGTGTGACCTGTTTTAGGCTTAAATCTAAGTCAAAGTAAAGTCATGTGAACTAGTACAATGCCAAACATTGAAAACGCTATTCAGGAGCTGAAAAGCACTTTAAAGCAATAAAAGAATGAAAGTCTCAAAACTCGGAATCTAATGGCTACATCTTGTCAGTAGAGTATGGATTAGATGATTTACACTTGATTTGAGTCAGTGTGACCTGTTTTAGGCTGAAATCTAAGTCAAAGTAAAGTCATGTGAACTAGTACAATGCCAAACATTGTAAATGCTATTCCTGAGCTGAAAAGCACTTCAAAGCAATAAAAGAATGAAAGTCTTAAAACTCGGAATCTAATGGCTAAATCTTGTCAGTAGAGTATGGATTAGATGATTTACAGTTTATTTGAGTCGGTGTTACCTGTTTTAGGCTGAAATCTAAGTCAAAGTAAAGTCATGTGAACTAGTACGATGCCAAACGTTGTAAATGCTATTCCTGAGCTGAAAAGCACTTTAAAGCAATAAAGAATGAAAGTCTTAAAACTCTGAATCTAATGGCTTAATCTTGTCAGTAGACTATGGATTAGATGATTTACACTTGATTTGAGTCAATGTGACCTGTTTTAGGCTGAAATCTAAGTCAAAGTAAAGTCATGTGAATTAGTACAATGCCAAATATTGTAAATGCATTGAAAACGCTATTCAGGAGCTGAAAAGCACTTTAAAGCAATAAAAGAATGAAAGTTTTGAAACTCTGAATCTAATGGCTAAATCTGGCCAGTAGAGTATGGATTAGATGATTTACAGTTGATTTGAGTCAGTGTGACCTGTTTTAGGCTGAAATCTAAGTCAAAGTAAAGTCATGTGAACTAGTACAACGCCAAACATTGTAAATGCTATTCCTGAGCTGAAAAGCACTTTAAAGCAATAAAGAATGAAAGTCTCAAAACTCTGAATCTAATGGCTAAATCTGATCAGTAGAGTATGGATTAGATGATTTACAGTTGATATGCGTCAGTGTGACCTGTTTTAGGCTGAAATCTAAGTCAAAGTAAAGTCATGTGAACTAGTACAATGCCAAACATTGTAAATGCATTGAAAACGCTATTCAGGAGCTGAAAAGCACTGTAAAGCAATAAAAGAATGAAAGTCTCAAAATTCCGAATCTAATGGCTAAATCTGGTCAGTAGAGTATGGATTAGATGATTTACAGTTGATTTGAGTCAGTGTGACCTGTTTTAGGCTGAAATATAAGTCAAAGTAAAGTCATGTGAACTAGTACAATGCCAAATATTGTAAATGCATTGAAAACGCTATTCAGGAGCTGAAAAGCACTTTAAAGCAATAAAAGAATGAAAGTCTCAAAACTCGGAATCTAATGGCTAAATCTTGTCAGTAGAGTATGGATTAGATGATTTACAGTTTTTTTGAGTCAGTGTGACCTGTTTTAGGCTTAAATCTAAGTCAAAGTAAAGTCATGTGAACTAGTACAATGCCAAACATTGAAAACGCTATTCAGGAGCTGAAAAGCACTTTAAAGCAATAAAAGAATGAAAGTCTCAAAACTCGGAATCTAATGGCTACATCTTGTCAGTAGAGTATGGATTAGATGATTTACACTTGATTTGAGTCAGTGTGACCTGTTTTAGGCTGAAATCTAAGTCAAAGTAAAGTCATGTGAACTAGTACAATGCCAAACATTGTAAATGCTATTCCTGAGCTGAAAAGCACTTCAAAGCAATAAAAGAATGAAAGTCTTAAAACTCGGAATCTAATGGCTAAATCTTGTCAGTAGAGTATGGATTAGATGATTTACAGTTTATTTGAGTCGGTGTTACCTGTTTTAGGCTGAAATCTAAGTCAAAGTAAAGTCATGTGAACTAGTACGATGCCAAACGTTGTAAATGCTATTCCTGAGCTGAAAAGCACTTTAAAGCAATAAAGAATGAAAGTCTTAAAACTCTGAATCTAATGGCTTAATCTTGTCAGTAGACTATGGATTAGATGATTTACACTTGATTTGAGTCAATGTGACCTGTTTTAGGCTGAAATCTAAGTCAAAGTAAAGTCATGTGAATTAGTACAATGCCAAATATTGTAAATGCATTGAAAACGCTATTCAGGAGCTGAAAAGCACTTTAAAGCAATAAAAGAATGAAAGTTTTGAAACTCTGAATCTAATGGCTAAATCTGGCCAGTAGAGTATGGATTAGATGATTTACAGTTGATTTGAGTCAGTGTGACCTGTTTTAGGCTGAAATCTAAGTCAAAGTAAAGTCATGTGAACTAGTACAATGCCAAACATTGTAAATGCTATTCCTGAGCTGAAAAGCACTTTAAAGCAATAAAGAATGAAAGTCTCAAAACTCTGAATCTAATGGCTAAATCTGATCAGTAGAGTATGGATTAGATGATTTACAGTTGATATGCGTCAGTGTGACCTGTTTTAGGCTGAAATCTAAGTCAAAGTAAAGTCATGTGAACTAGTACAATGCCAAACATTGTAAATGCATTGAAAACGCTATTCAGGAGCTGAAAAGCACTGTAAAGCAATAAAAGAATGAAAGTCTCAAAATTCCGAATCTAATGGCTAAATCTGGTCAGTAGAGTATGGATTAGATGATTTACAGTTGATTTGAGTCAGTGTGACCTGTTTTAGGCTGAAATATAAGTCAAAGTAAAGTCATGTGAACTAGTACAATGCCAAATATTGTAAATGCATTGAAAACGCTATTCAGGAGCTGAAAAGCACTTTAAAGCAATAAAAGAATGAAAGTCTCAAAACTCGGAATCTAATGGCTAAATCTTGTCAGTAGAGTATGGATTAGATGATTTACAGTTTTTTTGAGTCAGTGTGACCTGTTTTAGGCTTAAATCTAAGTCAAAGTAAAGTCATGTGAACTAGTACAATGCCAAACATTGAAAACGCTATTCAGGAGCTGAAAAGCACTTTAAAGCAATAAAAGAATGAAAGTCTCAAAACTCGGAATCTAATGGCTACATCTTGTCAGTAGAGTATGGATTAGATGATTTACACTTGATTTGAGTCAGTGTGACCTGTTTTAGGCTGAAATCTAAGTCAAAGTAAAGTCATGTGAACTAGTACAATGCCAAACATTGTAAATGCTATTCCTGAGCTGAAAAGCACTTCAAAGCAATAAAAGAATGAAAGTCTTAAAACTCGGAATCTAATGGCTAAATCCTGTCAGTAGAGTATGGATTAGATGATTTACAGTTTATTTGAGTCGGTGTTACCTGTTTTAGGCTGAAATCTAAGTCAAAGTAAAGTCATGTGAACTAGTACGATGCCAAACGTTGTAAATGCATTGAAAATGCTATTCAAGAGCTGAAATGCACTTTAAGCAATCAAGAATGAAAGTCTCAAAACTCGGAATATAATGGCTAAATCTTGTCAGTAGAGTATGGATTAGATGATTTACAGTTGATTTGAGTCAATGTGGCCTGTTTTAGGCTTAAATCTAAGTCAAAGTAAAGTCATGTGAACTAGTACAATGCCAAACATTGAAAACGCTATTCAGGAGCTGAAAAGCACTTTAAAGCAATAAAAGAATGAAAGTCTCAAAACTCGGAATCTAATGGCTACATCTTGTCAGTAGAGTATGGATTAGATGATTTACACTTGATTTGAGTCGGTGTTACCTGTTTTAGGCTGAAATCTAAGTCAAAGTCATGTCATGTGAACTAGTACAATGCCAAACATTGTAAATAAATTGAAAATGCTATTCATGAGCTGAAATGCACTTTAAGCAATCAAGAATGAAAGTCTCAAAACTCGGAATCTAATGGCTAAATCTTGTCAGTAGAGTATGGATTAGATGATTTACAGTTGATTTGAGTCAATGTGGCCTGTTTTAGGCTTAAATCTAAGTCAAAGTCATGTGAACTAGTACAATGCCAAACATTGTAAATGCTATTCCTGAGCTGAAAAGCACTTTAAAGCAATAAAGAATGAAAGTCTCAAAACTCTGAATCTAATGGCTAAATCTGGTCAGTAGAGGATGGATTAGATGATTTATAGTTGATTTGAGTCAGTGTGACCTGTTTTAGGCTGAAATCTAAGTCAAAGTAAAGTCATGTGAACTAGTACAATGCCAAATATTGTAAATGCATTGAAAACGCTATTCAGGAGCTGAAAAGCACTTTAAAGCAATAAAAGAATGAAAGTCTCAAAACTCGGAATCTAATGGCTACATCTTGTCAGTAGAGTATGGATTAGATGATTTACAGTTTATTTGAGTCGGTGTTACCTGTTTTAGGCTGAAATCTAAGTCAAAGTCATGTCATGTGAACTAGTACAATGCCAAATATTGTAAATGCATTGAAAACGCTATTCAGGAGCTGAAAAGCACTTTAAAGCAATAAAAGAATGAAAGTCTCAAAACTCGGAATCTAATGGCTACATCTTGTCAGTAAAGTATGGATTAGATGATTAACAGTTTATTTGAGTCGGTGTTACCTGTTTTAGGCTGAAATCTAAGTCAAAGTAAAGTCATGTGAACTAGTACAATGCCAAACGTTGTAAATGCTATTCCTGAGCTGAAAAGCACTTCAAAGCAATAAAAGAATGAAAGTCTCAAAACTCGGAATCTAATGGCTAAATCTTGTCAGTAGAGTATGGATCAGATGATTTACAGTTTATTTGAGTCGGTGTTACCTGTTTTAGGCTGAAATCTAAGTCAAAGTAAAGTCATGTGAACTAGTACAATGCCAAATATTGTAAATGCATTGAAAACGCTATTCAAGAGCTGAAATGCACTTAAAGCAATCAAGAATGAAAGTCTCAAAACTCGGAATCAAATGGCTAAATCTTGTCAGTAGAGTATGGATTAGATGATTTACAGTTGATTTGAGTCAATGTGGCCTGTTTTAGGCTTAAATCTAAGTCAAAGTAAAGTCATGTGAACTAGTACAATGCCAAACATTGTAAATGCTATTCCTGAGCTGAAAAGCACTTCAAAGCAATAAAAGAATGAAAGTCTCAAAACTCGGAATCTAATGGCTAAATCTTGTCAGTAGAGTATGGATTAGATGATTTACACTTGATTTGAGTCAGTGTGACAAGTTTTAGGCTGAAATCTAAGTCAAAGTAAAGTCATGTGAACTAGTACAATGCAAAACATTGTAAATGCTATTAGCTGAAAAGCACTTCAAAGCAATAAAAGAATGAAAGTCTTAAAACTCGGAATCTAATGGCTAAATCTTGTCAGTAGAGTATGGATTAGATGATTTACAGTTGATTTGAGTCAGTGTGGCCTGTTTTAGGCTGAAATCTAAGTCAAAGTAAAGTCATGTGAACTAGTACAATGCCAAACATTGTAAATGCTATTCCTGAGCTGAAAAGCACTTTAAAGCAACAAAGAATGAAAGTCTTAAAACTCGGAATCTAATGGCTTAATCTTGTCAGTAGACTATGGATTAGATGATTTACACTTGATTTGAGTCAATGTGACCTGTTTTAGGCTGAAATCTAAGTCAAAGTAAAGTCATGTGAATTAGTACAATGCCAAATATTGTAAATGCATTGAAAACGCTATTCAGGAGCTGAAAAGCACTTTAAAGCAATAAAAGAATGAAAGTCTCAAAACTCTGAATCTAATGGCTAAATCTGGTCAGTAGAGTATGGATTAGATGATTTACAGTTGATTTGAGTCAATGTGGCCTGTTTTAGGCTTAAATCTAAGTCAAAGTAAAGTCATGTGAACTAGTACAATGCCAAACATTGTAAATGCTATTCCTGAGCTGAAAAGCACTTTAAAGCAATAAAGAATGAAAGTCTCAAAACTCTGAATCTAATGGCTAAATCTGGTCAGTAGAGGATGGATTAGATGATTTATAGTTGATTTGAGTCAGTGTGACCTGTTTTAGGCTGAAATCTAAGTCAAAGTAAAGTCATGTGAACTAGTACAATGCCAAATATTGTAAATGCATTGAAAACGCTATTCAGGAGCTGAAAAGCACTTTAAAGCAATAAAAGAATGAAAGTCTCAAAACTCGGAATCTAATGGCTACATCTTGTCAGTAGAGTATGGATTAGATGATTTACAGTTTATTTGAGTCGGTGTTACCTGTTTTAGGCTGAAATCTAAGTCAAAGTCATGTCATGTGAACTAGTACAATGCCAAATATTGTAAATGCATTGAAAACGCTATTCAGGAGCTGAAAAGCACTTTAAAGCAATAAAAGAATGAAAGTCTCAAAACTCGGAATCTAATGGCTACATCTTGTCAGTAAAGTATGGATTAGATGATTTACAGTTTATTTGAGTCGGTGTTACCTGTTTTAGGCTGAAATCTAAGTCAAAGTAAAGTCATGTGAACTAGTACAATGCCAAACATTGTAAATGCTATTCCTGAGCTGAAAAGCACTTCAAAGCAATAAAAGAATGAAAGTCTCAAAACTCGGAATCTAATGGCTAAATCTTGTCAGTAGAGTATGGATTAGATGATTTATAGTTTATTTGAGTCGGTGTTACCTGTTTTAGGCTGAAATCTAAGTCAAAGTAAAGTCATGTGAACTAGTACAATGCCAAATATTGTAAATGCATTGAAAACGCTATTCAAGAGCTGAAATGCACTTAAAGCAATCAAGAATGAAAGTCTCAAAACTCGGAATCTAATGGCTAAATCTTGTCAGTAGAGTATGGATTAGATGATTTACAGTTGATTTGAGTCAATGTGGCCTGTTTTAGGCTTAAATCTAAGTCAAAGTAAAGTCATGTGAACTAGTACAATGCCAAACATTGTAAATGCTATTCCTGAGCTGAAAAGCACTTCAAAGCAATAAAAGAATGAAAGTCTCAAAACTCGGAATCTAATGGCTAAATCTTGTCAGTAGAGTATGGATTAGATGATTTACAGTTGATTTGAGTCAGTGTGGCCTGTTTTAGGCTGAAATCTAAGTCAAAGTAAAGTCATGTGAACTAGTACAATGCCAAACATTGTAAATGCTATTCCTGAGCTGAAAAGCACTTTAAAGCAATAAAGAATGAAAGTCTTAAAACTCTGAATCTAATGGCTTAATCTTGTCAGTAGACTATGGATTAGATGATTTACACTTGATTTGAGTCAATGTGACCTGTTTTAGGCTGAAATCTAAGTCAAAGTAAAGTCATGTGAATTAGTACAATGCCAAATATTGTAAATGCATTGAAAACGCTATTCAGGAGCTGAAAAGCACTTTAAAGCAATAAAAGAATGAAAGTCTCAAAACTCTGAATCTAATGGCTAAATCTGGTCAGTAGAGTATGGATTAGATGATTTACACTTGATTTGAGTCAATGTGACCTGTTTTAGGCTGAAATCTAAGACAAAGTAAAGTCATGTGAACTAGTACAATGCCAAATATTGTAAATGCATTGAAAACGCTATTCAGGAGCTGAAAAGCACATTAAAGCAATAAAAGAATGAAAGTCTCAAAACTCTGAATCGAATGGCTAAATCTGGTCAGTAGAGTATGGATTAGATGATTTACAGTTTATTTGAGTCGGTGTTACCTGTTTTAGGCTGAAATCTAAGTCAAAGTCATGTCATGTGAACTAGTACAATGCCAAACATTGTAAATGCTATTCCTGAGCTGAAAAGCACTTTAAAGCAATAAAGAATGAAAGTCTCAAAACTCCGAATCTAATGGTTAAATCTTGTCAGTAGAGTATGGATTAGATGATTTACACTTGATTTGAGTCAGTGTGACACGTTTTAGGCTGAAATCTAAGTCAAAGTAAAGTCATGTGAACTAGTACAATGCAAAACATTGTAAATGCTATTAGCTGAAAAGCACTTCAAAGCAATAAAAGAATGAAAGTCTTAAAACTCGGAATCTAATGGCTAAATCTTGTCAGTAGAGTATGGATTAGATGATTTACAGTTGATTTGAGTCAGTGTGGCCTGTTTTAGGCTGAAATCTAAGTCAAAGTAAAGTCATGTGAACTAGTACAATGCCAAACATTGTAAATGCTATTCCTGAGCTGAAAAGCACTGTAAAGCAACAAAGAATGAAAGTCTTAAAACTCGGAATCTAATGGCTTAATCTTGTCAGTAGACTATGGATTAGATGATTTACACTTGATTTGAGTCAATGTGACCTGTTTTAGGCTGAAATCTAAGTCAAAGTAACGTCATGTGAATTAGTACAATGCCAAATATTGTAAATGCATTGAAAACGCTATTCAGGAGCTGAAAAGCACTTTAAAGCAATAAAAGAATGAAAGTCTCAAAACTCTGAATCTAATGGCTAAATCTGGTCAGTAGAGTATGGATTAGATGATTTACACTTGATTTGAGTCAGTGTGACAAGTTTTAGGCTGAAATCTAAGTCAAAGTAAAGTCATGTGAACTAGTACAATGCAAAACATTGTAAATGCTATTCCTGAGCTGAAAAGCACTTTAAAGCAATAAAGATTGAAAGTCTCAAAACTCAGAATCTAATGGTTAAATCTTGTCAGTAGAGTATGGATTAGATGATTTACACTTGATTTGAGTCAGTGTGACCTGTTTTAGGCTGAGATCTAAGTCAAAGTAAAGTCATGTGAACTAGTACAATGCCAAATATTGTAAATGCATTGAAAACGCTATTCAAGAGCTGAAATGCACTTTAAGCAATCAAGAAAGAAAGTCTCAAAACTCGGAATCTAATGGCTAAATCTTGTCAGTATAGTATGGATTAGATGATTTACAGTTGATTTGAGTCAATGTGGCCTGTTTTAGGCTTAAATCTAAGTCAAAGTAAAGTCATGTGAACTAGTACAATGCCAAACATTGTAAATGCTATTCCTGAGCTGAAAAGCACTTCAAAGCAATAAAAGAATGAAAGTCTCAAAACTCGGAATCTAATGGCTAAATCTTGTCAGTAGAGTATGGATTAGATGATTTACAGTTGATTTGAGTCAGTGTGGCCTGTTTTAGGCTGAAATCTAAGTCAAAGTAAAGTCATGTGAACTAGTACAATGCCAAACATTGTAAATGCTATTCCTGAGCTGAAAAGCACTTTAAAGCAATAAAGAATGAAAGTCTTAAAACTCTGAATCTAATGGCTTAATCTTGTCAGTAGACTATGGATTAGATGATTTACACTTGATTTGAGTCAATGTGACCTGTTTTAGGCTGAAATCTAAGTCAAAGTAAAGTCATGTGAATTAGTACAATGCCAAATATTGTAAATGCATTGAAAACGCTATTCAGGAGCTGAAAAGCACTTTAAAGCAATAAAAGAATGAAAGTCTCAAAACTCTGAATCTAATGGCTAAATCTGGTCAGTAGAGTATGGATTAGATGATTTACACTTGATTTGAGTCAATGTGACCTGTTTTAGGCTGAAATCTAAGACAAAGTAAAGTCATGTGAACTAGTACAATGCCAAATATTGTAAATGCATTGAAAACGCTATTCAGGAGCTGAAAAGCACATTAAAGCAATAAAAGAATGAAAGTCTCAAAACTCTGAATCGAATGGCTAAATCTGGTCAGTAGAGTATGGATTAGATGATTTACAGTTTATTTGAGTCGGTGTTACCTGTTTTAGGCTGAAATCTAAGTCAAAGTCATGTCATGTGAACTAGTACAATGCCAAACATTGTAAATGCTATTCCTGAGCTGAAAAGCACTTTAAAGCAATAAAGAATGAAAGTCTCAAAACTCCGAATCTAATGGTTAAATCTTGTCAGTAGAGTATGGATTAGATGATTTACACTTGATTTGAGTCAGTGTGACACGTTTTAGGCTGAAATCTAAGTCAAATAAAGTCATGTGAACTAGTACAATGCAAAACATTGTAAATGCTATTAGCTGAAAAGCACTTCAAAGCAATAAAAGAATGAAAGTCTTAAAACTCGGAATCTAATGGCTAAATCTTGTCAGTAGAGTATGGATTAGATGATTTACAGTTGATTTGAGTCAGTGTGGCCTGTTTTAGGCTGAAATCTAAGTCAAAGTAAAGTCATGTGAACTAGTACAATGCCAAACATTGTAAATGCTATTCCTGAGCTGAAAAGCACTGTAAAGCAACAAAGAATGAAAGTCTTAAAACTCGGAATCTAATGGCTTAATCTTGTCAGTAGACTATGGATTAGATGATTTACACTTGATTTGAGTCAATGTGACCTGTTTTAGGCTGAAATTTAAGTCAAAGTAACGTCATGTGAATTAGTACAATGCCAAATATTGTAAATGCATTGAAAACGCTATTCAGGAGCTGAAAAGCACTTTAAAGCAATAAAAGAATGAAAGTCTCAAAACTCTGAATCTAATGGCTAAATCTGGTCAGTAGAGTATGGATTAGATGATTTACACTTGATTTGAGTCAGTGTGACAAGTTTTAGGCTGAAATCTAAGTCAAAGTAAAGTCATGTGAACTAGTACAATGCAAAACATTGTAAATGCTATTCCTGAGCTGAAAAGCACTTTAAAGCAATAAAGATTGAAAGTCTCAAAACTCAGAATCTAATGGTTAAATCTTGTCAGTAGAGTATGGATTAGATGATTTACACTTGATTTGAGTCAGTGTGACCTGTTTTAGGCTGAAATCTAAGTCAAAGTAAAGTCATGTGAACTAGTACAATGCCAAATATTGTAAATGCATTGAAAACGCTATTCAAGAGCTGAAATGCACTTTAAGCAATCAAGAAAGAAAGTCTCAAAACTCGGAATCTAATGGCTAAATCTTGTCAGTATAGTATGGATTAGATGATTTACAGTTGATTTGAGTCAATGTGGCCTGTTTTAGGCTTAAATCTAAGTCAAAGTAAAGTCATGTGAACTAGTACAATGCCAAACATTGTAAATGCTATTCCTGAGCTGAAAAGCACTTCAAAGCAATAAAAGAATGAAAGTCTCAAAACTCGGAATCTAATGGCTAAATCTTGTCAGTAGAGTATGGATTAGATGATTTACAGTTGATTTGAGTCAGTGTGGCCTGTTTTAGGCTGAAATCTAAGTCAAAGTAAAGTCATGTGAACTAGTACAATGCCAAACATTGTAAATGCTATTCCTGAGCTGAAAAGCACTTCAAGGCAATAAAAGAATGAAAGTCTTAAAACTCGGAATCTAATGGCTAAATCTTGTCAGTAGAGTATGGATTAGATGATTTACAGTTTATTTGAGTCGGTGTTACCTGTTTTAGGCTGAAATCTAAGTCAAAGTAAAGTCATGTGAACTAGTACGATGCCAAACGTTGTAAATGCTATTCCTGAGCTGAAAAGCACTTTAAAGCAATAAAGAATGAAAGTCTTAAAACTCTGAATCTAATGGCTTAATCTTGTCAGTAGACTATGGATTAGATGATTTACACTTGATTTGAGTCAATGTGACCTGTTTTAGGCTGAAATCTAAGTCAAAGTAAAGTCATGTGAATTAGTACAATGCCAAATATTGTAAATGCATTGAAAACGCTATTCAGGAGCTGAAAAGCACTTTAAAGCAATAAAAGAATGAAAGTTTTGAAACTCTGAATCTAATGGCTAAATCTGGCCAGTAGAGTATGGATTAGATGATTTACAGTTGATTTGAGTCAGTGTGACCTGTTTTAGGCTGAAATCTAAGTCAAAGTAAAGTCATGTGAACTAGTACAATGCCAAACATTGTAAATGCTATTCCTGAGCTGAAAAGCACTTTAAAGCAATAAAGAATGAAAGTCTCAAAACTCTGAATCTAATGGCTAAATCTGATCAGTAGAGTATGGATTAGATGATTTACAGTTGATTTGAGTCAGTGTGACCTGTTTTAGGCTGAAATCTAAGTCAAAGTAAAGTCATGTGAACTAGTACAATGCCAAATATTGTAAATGCATTGAAAACGCTATTCAGGAGCTGAAAAGCACTTTAAAGCAATAAAAGAATGAAAGTCTCAAAACTCGGAATCTAATGGCTACATCTTGTCAGTAAAGTATGGATCAGATGATTTACAGTTCATTTGAGTCGGTGTTACCTGTTTTAGGCTGAAATCTAAGTCAAAGTAAAGTCATGTGAACTAGTACAATGCCAAATATTGTAAATGCATTGAAAACGCTATTCAAGAGCTGAAATGCACTTTAAGCAATCAAGAATGAAAGTCTCAAAACACGGAATCTAATGGCTAAATCTTGTCAGTAGAGTATGGATTAGATGATTTACAGTTGATTTGAGTCAATGTGGCCTGTTTTAGGCTTAAATCTAAGTCAAAGTAAAGTCATGTGAACTAGTACAATGCCAAATATTGTAAATGCATTGAAAACGCTATTCAGGAGCTGAAAAGCACTTTAAAGCAATAAAAGGATGAAAGTCTCAAAACTCTGAATCTAATGGCTAAATCTGGTCAGTAGAGTATGGATTAGATGATTTACAGTTGATATGCGTCAGTGTGACCTGTTTTAGGCTGAAATCTAAGTCAAAGTAAAGTCATGTGAACTAGTACAATGCCAAACATTGTAAATGCATTGAAAACGCTATTCAGGAGCTGAAAAGCACTGTGAAGCAATAAAAGAATGAAAGTCTCAAAATTCTGAATCTAATGGCTAAATCTGGTCAGTAGAGTATGGATTAGATGATTTACAGTTGATTTGAGTCAGTGTGACCTGTTTTAGGCTGAAATCTAAGTCAAAGTAAAGTCATGTGAACTAGTACAATGCCAAATATTGTAAATGCATTGAAAACGCTATTCAAGAGCTGAAATGCACTTTAAGCAATCAAGAAAGAAAGTCTCAAAACTCGGAATCTAATGGCTAAATCTTGTCAGTAGAGTATGGATTAGATGATTTACAGTTGATTTGAGTCAATGTGGCCTGTTTTAGGCTTAAATCTAAGTCAAAGTAAAGTCATGTGAACTAGTACAATGCCAAACATTGTAAATGCTATTCCTGAGCTGAAAAGCACTTTAAAGCAACAAAGAATGAAAGTCTTAAAACTCGGAATCTAATGGCTTAATCTTGTCAGTAGACTATGGATTAGATGATTTACACTTGATTTGAGTCAATGTGACCTGTTTTAGGCTGAAATCTAAGTCAAAGTAAAGTCATGTGAACTAGTACAATGCCAAACATTGTAAATGCTATTCCTGAGCTGAAAAGCACTTCAAAGCAATAAAAGAATGAAAGTCTCAAAACTCGGAATCTAATGGCTAAATCTTGTCAGTAGAGTATGGATTAGATGATTTACAGTTGATTTGAGTCAGTGTGGCCTGTTTTAGGCTGAAATCTAAGTCAAAGTAAAGTCATGTGAACTAGTACAATGCCAAACATTGTAAATGCTATTCCTGAGCTGAAAAGCACTTCAAAGCAATAAAAGAATGAAAGTCTCAAAACTCGGAATCTAATGGCTACATCTTGTCAGTAGAGTATGGATTAGATGATTTACAGTTTATTTGAGTCGGTGTTACCTGTTTTAGGCTGAAATCTAAGTCAAAGTCATGTCATGTGAACTAGTACAATGCCAAACATTGTAAATGCATTGAAAATGCTATTCATGAGCTGAAATGCACTTTAAGCAATCAAGAATGAAAGTCTCAAAACTCTGAATCTAATGGCTAAATCTGGTCAGTAGAGGATGGATTAGATGATTTACAGTTGATTTGAGTCAATGTGGCCTGTTTTAGGCTAAATCTAAGTCAAAGTAAAGTCATGTGAACTAGTACAATGCCAAACATTGTAAATGCATTGAAAACGCTATTCAGGAGCTGAAAAGCACTTTAAAGCAATAAAAGAATGAAAGTCTCAAAACTCGGAATCTAATGGCTAAATCTTGTCAGTAGATTATGGATTAGATGATTTACAGTTGATTTGAGTCGGTGTTACCTGTTTTAGGCTGAAATCTAAGTCAAAGTCATGTCATGTGAACTAGTACAATGCCAAATATTGTAAATGCATTGAAAACGCTATTCCTGAGCTGAAAAGCACTTCAAAGCAATAAAAGAATGAAAGTCTCAAAACTCTGAATCTAATGGCTAAATCTTGTCAGTAAAGTATGGATTAGATGATTTACAGTTTATTTGAGTCGGTGTGACCTGTTTTAGGCTGAAATCTAAGTCAAAGTAAAGTCATGTGAACTAGTACAATGCCAAACATTGTAAATGCATTGAAAACGCTATTCAGGAGCTGAAAAGCACTGTAAAGCAATAAAAGAATGAAAGTCTCAAAATTCTGAATCTAATGGCTAAATCTGGTCAGTAGAGTATGGATTAGATGATTTACAGTTGATTTGAGTCAGTGTGACCTGTTTTAGGCTGAAATCTAAGTCAAAGTAAAGTCATGTGAACTAGTACAATGCCAAACATTGTAAATGCTATTCCTGAGCTGAAAAGCACTTTAAAGCAATAAAGATTGAAAGTCTCAAAACTCAGAATCTAATGGTTAAATCTTGTCAGTAGAGTATGGATTAGATGATTTACACTTGATTTGAGTCAGTGTGACCTGTTTTAGGCTGAAATCTAAGTCAAAGTAAAGTCATGTGAACTAGTACAATGCCAAATATTGTAAATGCATTGAAAACGCTATTCAGGAGCTGAAAAGCACTTTAAAGCAATAAAGAATGAAAGTCTCAAAACTCGGAATCTAATAGTTAAATCTTGTCAGTAGAGTATCGATTAGATGATTTACACTTGATTTGAGTCAATGTGACCGGTTTTAGGCTGAAATCTAAGTCAAAGTAAAGTCATGTGAATTAGTACAATGCCAAATATTGTAAATGCATTGAAAACGCTATTCAGGAACTGAAAAGCACTGTAAAGCAATAAAAGAATGAAAGTCTCAAAACTCTGAATCTAATGGCTAAATCTGGTCAGTAGAGTATGGATTAGATGATTTACAGTTGATTTGAGTCAGTGTGACCTGTTTTAGGCTGAAATCTAAGTCAAAGTAAAGTCATGTGAACTAGTACAATGCCAAATAATGTAAATGCATTGAAAACGCTATTCAGGAGCTGAAAAGCACTTTAAAGCAATACAAAATGAAAGTCTCAAAACTCTGAATCTAATGGCTAAATCTTGTCAGTAGACTATGGATTAGATGATTTACACTTGATTTGAGTCAATGTGACCGGTTTTAGGCTGAAATCTAAGTCAAAGTAAAGTCATGTGAATTAGTTTAATGCCAAATATTGTAAATGCATTGAAAACGCTACTCAGGAGCTGAAAAGCACTGTAAAGCAATAAAAGAATGAAAGTCTCAAAACTCTGAATCTAATGGCTAAATCTGGTCAGTAGAGTATGGATTAGATGATTTACAGTTGATTTGAGTCAGTGTGACCTGTTTTAGGCTGAAATCTAAGTCAAAGTAAAGTCATGTGAACTAGTACAATGCCAAATATTGTAAATGCATTGAAAACGCTATTCAGGAGCTGAAAAGCACTTTAAAGCAATAAAAGAATGAAAGTCTCAAAACTCGGAATCTAATGGCTAAATCTTGTCAGTAGAGTATGGATTAGATGATTTACAGTTTATTTGAGTCAGTGTGACCTGTTTTAGGCTGAAATCTAAGTCAAAGTCATGTCATGTGAACTAGTACAATGCCAAACATTGTAAATGCTATTCCTGAGCTGAAAAGCACTTTAAAGCAATAAAGAATGAAAGTCTCAAAACTCGGAATCTAATGGCTAAATCTGGTCAGTAGGGTATGGATTAGATGATTTACACTTGATTTGAGTCAGTGTGACAAGTTTTAGGCTGAAATCTAAGTCAAAGTAAAGTCATGTGAACTAGTACAATGCCAAACATTGTAAATGCTATTCCTGAGCTGAAAAGCACTTTAAAGCAATAAAGAATGAAAGTCTCAAAACTCGGAATCTAATGGTTAAATCTTGTCAGTAGAGTATGGATTAGATGATTTACACTTGATTTGAGTCAGTGTGACCTGTTTTAGGCTGAAATCTAAGTCAAAGTAAAGTCATGTGAACTAGTACAATGCCAAATATTGTAAATGAATTCAAAACGCTATTCAGGAGCTGAAAAGCACTTTAAAGCAATAAAGAATGAAAGTCTCAAAACTCGGAATCTAATGGTTAAATCTTGTCAGTAGAGTATGGATTAAATGATTTACAGTTGATTCTATTCAGTGTGACCGGTTTTAGGCTGAAATCTAAGTCAAAGTAAAGTCATGTGAATTAGTACAATGCCAAACATTGTAAATGCATTGAAAACGCTATTCAGGAGCTGAAAAGCACTTTAAAGCAATAAAAGGATGAAAGTCTCAAAAATCTGAATCTAATGGCTAAATCTGGTCAGTAGAGTATGGATTAGATGATTTACAGTTGATTTGCGTCAGTGTGACCTGTTTTAGGCTGAAATCTAAGTCAAAGTAAAGTCATGTGAACTAGTACAATGCCAAACATTGTAAATGCATCGAAAACGCTATTCAGGAGCTGAAAAGCACTTTAAAGCAATACAAAATGAAAGTCTCAAAACTCTGAATCTAATGGCTAAATCTTGTCAGTAGACTATGGTTTAGATGATTTACAGTTTTTTTGAGTCAGTGTGACCTGTTTTAGGCTGAAATCTAAGTCAAAGTCATGTCATGTGAACTAGTACAATGCCAAACATTGTAAATGCTATTCCTGAGCTGAAAAGCACTTTAAAGCAATAAAGAATGAAAGTCTCAAAACTCGGAATCTAATGGCTAAATCTGGTCAGTAGGGTATGGATTAGATGATTTACACTTGATTTGAGTCAGTGTGACAAGTTTTAGGCTGAAATCTAAGTCAAAGTAAAGTCATGTGAACTAGTACAATGCCAAACATTGTAAATGCTATTCCTGAGCTGAAAAGCACTTTAAAGCAATAAAGAATGAAAGTCTCAAAACTCGGAATCTAATGGTTAAATCTTGTCAGTAGAGTATGGATTAGATGATTTACACTTGATTTGAGTCAGTGTGACCTGTTTTAGGCTGAAATCTAAGTCAAAGTAAAGTCATGTGAACTAGTACAATGCCAAATATTGTAAATGAATTCAAAACGCTATTCAGGAGCTGAAAAGCACTTTAAAGCAATAAAGAATGAAAGTCTCAAAACTCGGAATCTAATGGTTAAATCTTGTCAGTAGAGTATGGATTAAATGATTTACAGTTGATTCTATTCAGTGTGACCGGTTTTAGGCTGAAATCTAAGTCAAAGTAAAGTCATGTGAATTAGTACAATGCCAAACATTGTAAATGCATTGAAAACGCTATTCAGGAGCTGAAAAGCACTTTAAAGCAATAAAAGGATGAAAGTCTCAAAAATCTGAATCTAATGGCTAAATCTGGTCAGTAGAGTATGGATTAGATGATTTACAGTTGATTTGCGTCAGTGTGACCTGTTTTAGGCTGAAATCTAAGTCAAAGTAAAGTCATGTGAACTAGTACAATGCCAAACATTGTAAATGCATCGAAAACGCTATTCAGGAGCTGAAAAGCACTTTAAAGCAATACAAAATGAAAGTCTCAAAACTCTGAATCTAATGGCTAAATCTTGTCAGTAGACTATGGTTTAGATGATTTACAGTTTTTTTGAGTCAGTGTGACCTGTTTTAGGCTGAAATCTAAGTCAAAGTCATGTCATGTGAACTAGTACAATGCCAAACATTGTAAATGCTATTCCTGAGCTGAAAAGCACTTTAAAGCAATAAAGAATGAAAGTCTCAAAACTCGGAATCTAATGGCTAAATCTTGTCAGTAGAGTATGGATTAGATGATTTACAGTTGATTTGAGTCAATGTGGCCTGTTTTAGGCTTAAATCTAAGTCAAAGTAAAGTCATGTGAACTAGTACAATGCCAAATATTGTAAATGCATTGAAAACGCTATTCAGGAGCTGAAAAGCACTTTAAAGCAATAAAAGGATGAAAGTCTCAAAACTCTGAATCTAATGGCTAAATCTGGTCAGTAGAGTATGGATTAGATGATTTACAGTTGATATGCGTCAGTGTGACCTGTTTTAGGCTGAAATCTAAGTCAAAGTAAAGTCATGTGAACTAGTACAATGCCAAACATTGTAAATGCATTGAAAACGCTATTCAGGAGCTGAAAAGCACTGTAAAGCAATAAAAGAATGAAAGTCTCAAAATTCTGAATCTAATGGCTAAATCTGGTCAGTAGAGTATGGATTAGATGATTTACAGTTGATTTGAGTCAGTGTGACCTGTTTTAGGCTGAAATCTAAGTCAAAGTAAAGTCATGTGAACTAGTACAATGCCAAATATTGTAAATGCATTGAAAACGCTATTCAGGAGCTGAAAAGGACTTTAAAGCAATAAAAGAATGAAAGTCTCAAAACTCGGAATCTAATGGCTAAATCTGGTCAGTAGAGTATGGATTAGTTGATTTACAGTTGATTTGAGTCAGTGTGACCTGTTTTAGGCTGAAATCTAAGTCAAAGTAAAGTCATGTGAACTAGTACAATGCCAAACATTGTAAATGCTATTCCTGAGCTGAAAAGCACTTTAAAGCAATAAAGATTGAAAGTCTCAAAACTCAGAATCTAATGGTTAAATCTTGTCAGTAGAGTATGGATTAGATGATTTACACTTGATTTGAGTCAGTGTGACCTGTTTTAGGCTGAAATCTAAGTCAAAGTAAAGTCATGTGTACTAGTACAATGCCAAATATTGTAAATGCATTGAAAACGCTATTCAAGAGCTGAAATGCACTTTAAGCAATCAAGAAAGAAAGTCTCAAAACTCGGAATCTAATGGCTAAATCTTGTCAGTAGAGTATGGATTAGATGATTTACAGTTGATTTGAGTCAATGTGGCCTGTTTTAGGCTTAAATCTAAGTCAAAGTAAAGTCATGTGAACTAGTACAATGCCAAACATTGTAAATGCTATTCCTGAGCTGAAAAGCACTTCAAAGCAATAAAAGAATGAAAGTCTCAAAACTCGGAATCTAATGGCTACATCTTGTCAGTAGAGTATGGATTAGATGATTTACAGTTTATTTGAGTCGGTGTTACCTGTTTTAGGCTGAAATCTAAGTCAAAGTCATGTCATGTGAACTAGTACAATGCCAAACATTGTAAATGCATTGAAAATGCTATTCATGAGCTGAAATGCACTTTAAGCAATCAAGAATGAAAGTCTCAAAACTCTGAATCTAATGGCTAAATCTGGTCAGTAGAGGATGGATTAGATGATTTACAGTTGATTTGAGTCAATGTGGCCTGTTTTAGGCTAAATCTAAGTCAAAGTAAAGTCATGTGAACTAGTACAATGCCAAACATTGTAAATGCATTGAAAACGCTATTCAGGAGCTGAAAAGCACTTTAAATCAATAAAAGAATGAAAGTCTCAAAACTCGGAATCTAATGGCTAAATCTTGTCAGTAGATTATGGATTAGATGATTTACATTTGATTTGAGTCGGTGTTACCTGTTTTAGGCTGAAATCTAAGTCAAAGTCATGTCATGTGAACTAGTACAATGCCAAATATTGTAAATGCATTGAAAACGCTATTCCTGAGCTGAAAAGCACTTCAAAGCAATAAAAGAATGAAAGTCTCAAAACTCTGAATCTAATGGCTAAATCTTGTCAGTAAAGTATGGATTAGATGATTTACAGTTTATTTGAGTCGGTGTGACCTGTTTTAGGCTGAAATCTAAGTCAAAGTAAAGTCATGTGAACTAGTACAATGCCAAATATTGTAAATGCATTGAAAACGCTATTCAGGAGCTGAAAAGCACTTTAAAGCAATAAAAGGATGAAAGTCTCAAAACTCTGAATCTAATGGCTAAATCTGGTCAGTAGAGTATGGATTAGATGATTTCCAGTTGATATGCGTCAGTGTGACCTGTTTTAGGCTGAAATCTAAGTCAAAGTAAAGTCATGTGAACTAGTACAATGCCAAACATTGTAAATGCATTGAAAACGCTATTCAGGAGCTGAAAAGCACTGTAAAGCAATAAAAGAATGAAAGTCTCAAAATTCTGAATCTAATGGCTAAATCTGGTCAGTAGAGTATGGATTAGATGATTTACAGTTGATTTGAGTCAGTGTGACCTGTTTTAGGCTGAAATCTAAGTCAAAGTAAAGTCATGTGAACTAGTACAATGCCAAACATTGTAAATGCTATTCCTGAGCTGAAAAGCACTTTAAAGCAATAAAGATTGAAATTCTCAAAACTCAGAATCTAATGGTTAAATCTTGTCAGTAGAGTATGGATTAGATGATTTACACTTGATTTGAGTCAGTGTGACCTGTTTTAGGCTGAAATCTAAGTCAAAGTAAAGTCATGTGAACTAGTACAATGCCAAATATTGTAAATGCATTGAAAACGCTATTCAGGAGCTGAAAAGCACTTTAAAGCAATAAAGAATGAAAGTCTCAAAACTCGGAATCTAATGGTTAAATCTTGTCAGTAGAGTATCGATTAGATGATTTACACTTGATTTGAGTCAATGTGACCGGTTTTAGGCTGAAATCTAAGTCAAAGTAAAGTCATGTGAATTAGTACAATGCCAAATATTGTAAATGCATTGAAAACGCTATTCAGGAACTGAAAAGCACTGTAAAGCAATAAAAGAATGAAAGTCTCAAAACTCTGAATCTAATGGCTAAATCTGGTCAGTAGAGTATGGATTAGATGATTTACAGTTGATTTGAGTCAGTGTGACCTGTTTTAGGCTGAAATCTAAGTCAAAGTAAAGTCATGTGAACTAGTACAATGCCAAATAATGTAAATGCATTGAAAACGCTATTCAGGAGCTGAAAAGCACTTTAAAGCAATACAAAATGAAAGTCTCAAAACTCTGAATCTAATGGCTAAATCTTGTCAGTAGACTATGGATTAGATGATTTACACTTGATTTGAGTCAATGTGACCGGTTTTAGGCTGAAATCTAAGTCAAAGTAAAGTCATGTGAATTAGTTTAATGCCAAATATTGTAAATGCATTGAAAACGCTACTCAGGAGCTGAAAAGCACTGTAAAGCAATAAAAGAATGAAAGTCTCAAAACTCTGAATCTAATGGCTAAATCTGGTCAGTAGAGTATGGATTAGATGATTTACAGTTGATTTGAGTCAGTGTGACCTGTTTTAGGCTGAAATCTAAGTCAAAGTAAAGTCATGTGAACTAGTACAATGCCAAATATTGTAAATGCATTGAAAACGCTATTCAGGAGCTGAAAAGCACTTTAAAGCAATAAAAGAATGAAAGTCTCAAAACTCGGAATCTAATGGCTAAATCTTGTCAGTAGAGTATGGATTAGATGATTTACAGTTTATTTGAGTCAGTGTGACCTGTTTTAGGCTGAAATCTAAGTCAAAGTCATGTCATGTGAACTAGTACAATGCCAAACATTGTAAATGCTATTCCTGAGCTGAAAAGCACTTTAAAGCAATAAAGAATGAAAGTCTCAAAACTCGGAATCTAATGGCTAAATCTGGTCAGTAGGGTATGGATTAGATGATTTACACTTGATTTGAGTCAGTGTGACAAGTTTTAGGCTGAAATCTAAGTCAAAGTAAAGTCATGTGAACTAGTACAATGCCAAACATTGTAAATGCTATTCCTGAGCTGAAAAGCACTTTAAAGCAATAAAGAATGAAAGTCTCAAAACTCGGAATCTAATGGTTAAATCTTGTCAGTAGAGTATGGATTAGATGATTTACACTTGATTTGAGTCAGTGTGACCTGTTTTAGGCTGAAATCTAAGTCAAAGTAAAGTCATGTGAACTAGTACAATGCCAAATATTGTAAATGCATTCAAAACGCTATTCAGGAGCTGAAAAGCACTTTAAAGCAATAAAGAATGAAAGTCTCAAAACTCGGAATCTAATGGTTAAATCTTGTCAGTAGAGTATGGATTAAATGATTTACAGTTGATTCTATTCAGTGTGACCGGTTTTAGGCTGAAATCTAAGTCAAAGTAAAGTCATGTGAATTAGTACAATGCCAAACATTGTAAATGCATTGAAAACGCTATTCAGGAGCTGAAAAGCACTTTAAAGCAATAAAAGGATGAAAGTCTCAAAAATCTGAATCTAATGGCTAAATCTGGTCAGTAGAGTATGGATTAGATGATTTACAGTTGATTTGCGTCAGTGTGACCTGTTTTAGGCTGAAATCTAAGTCAAAGTAAAGTCATGTGAACTAGTACAATGCCAAACATTGTAAATGCATCGAAAACGCTATTCAGGAGCTGAAAAGCACTTTAAAGCAATACAAAATGAAAGTCTCAAAACTCTGAATCTAATGGCTAAATCTTGTCAGTAGACTATGGTTTAGATGATTTACAGTTTATTTGAGTCAGTGTGACCTGTTTTAGGCTGAAATCTAAGTCAAAGTCATGTCATGTGAACTAGTACAATGCCAAACATTGTAAATGCTATTCCTGAGCTGAAAAGCACTTTAAAGCAATAAAGAATGAAAGTCTCAAAACTCGGAATCTAATGGTTAAATTTTGTCAGTAGAGTATGGATTAGATGATTTACACTTGATTTGAGTCAGTGTGACAAGTTTTAGGCTGAAATCTAAGTCAAAGTAAAGTCATGTGAACTATTACAATGCCAAACATTGTAAATGCTATTCCTGAGCTGAAAAGCACTTTAAAGCAATAAAGATTGAAAGTCTCAAAACTCAGAATCTAATCGTTAAATCTTGTCAGTAGAGTATGGATTAGATGATTTACACTTGATTTGAGTCAGTGTGACCTGTTTTAGGCTGAAATCTAAGTCAAAGTAAAGTCATGTGAACTAGTACAATGCCAAATATTGTAAATGCATTGAAAACGCTATTCAGGAGCTGAAAAGCACTTTAAAGCAATAAAGAATGAAAGTCTCAAAACTCGGAATCTAATGGTTAAATCTTGTCAGTAGAGTATCGATTAGATGATTTACACTTGATTTGAGTCAATGTGACCTGTTTTAGGCTGAAATCTAAGACAAAGTAAAGTCATGTGAACTAGTACAATGCCAAATATTGTAAATGCATTGAAAACGCTATTCAGGAGCTGAAAAGCACATTAAAGCAATAAAAGAATGAAAGTCTCAAAACTCTGAATCGAATGGCTAAATATGGTCAGTAGAGTATGGATTAGATGATTTACAGTTGATTTGAGTCAGTGTGACCTGTTTTAGGCTGAAATCTAAGTCAAAGTAAAGTCATGTGAACTAGTACAATGCCAAATATTGTAAATGCATTGAAAACGCTATTCAGGAGCTGAAAAGCACTTTAAAGCAAAAAAAGAATGAAAGTCTCAAAACTCGGAATCTAATGGCTAAATCTTGTCAGTAGAGTATGGATTAGATGATTTACAGTTGATTTGAGTCAGTGTGGCCTGTTTTAGGCTGAAATCTAAGTCAACGTAAAGTCATGTAAACTAGTACAATGCCAAACATTGTAAAATCTATTCCTGAGCTGAAAAGCACTTTAAAGCAATAAAGAATGAAAGTCTCAAAACTCGGAATCTAATGGTTAAATCTTGTCAGTAGAATATGGATTGGATGATTTACACTTGATTTGAGTCAGGGTGACCTGTTTTAGGCTGAAATCTAAGTCAAAGTATAGTCATGTGAACTAGTACAATGCCAAATATTGTAAATGCATTGAAAACGCTATTCAGGAGCTGAAAAGCACTTTAAAGCAATAAAAGAATGAAAGTTTTAAAACTCTGAATCTAATGGCTAAATCTGGCCAGTAGAGTATGGATTAGATGATTTACAGTTGATTTGAGTCAGTGTGGCCTGTTTTAGGCTGAAATCTAAGTCAACGTAAAGTCATGTAAACTAGTACAATGCCAAACATTGTAAATGCTATTCCTGAGCTGAAAAGCACTTCAAAGCAATAAAAGAATTAAAGTCTCAAAACTCTGAATCATATGGCTAAATCTGGTCAGTAGAGTATGGATTAGATGATTTACAGTTGATTTGAGTCGGTGTTACCTGTTTTAGGCTGAAATCTAAGTCAAAGTCATGTCATGTGAACTAGTACAATGCCAAACATTGTAAATGCATTGAAAACGCTATTAAGGAGCTGAAAAGCACTTTAAAGCAATAAAGAATGAAAGTCTCAAAACTCGGAATCTAATGGTTAAATCTTGTCAGTAGAGTATGGATTAGATTATTTACACTTGATTTGAGTCAATGTGACCTGTTTTAGGCTGAAATCTAAGACAAAGTAAAGTCATGTGAACTAGTACAATGCCAAATATTGTAAATGCATTGAAAACGCTATTCAGGAGCTGAAAAGCACATTAAAGCAATAAAAGAATGAAAGTCTCAAAACTCTGAATCGAATGGCTAAATCTGGTCAGTAGAGTATGGATTAGATGATTTACAGTTTATTTGAGTCGGTGTTACCTGTTTTAGGCTGAAATCTAAGTCAAAGTCCAACTAGTACAATGCCAAACATTGTAAATGCATTGAAAACGCTATTCAAGAGCTGAAATGCACTTTAAAGCAATAAAAGAATGAAAGTCTCAAAACTCTGAATCTAATGGCTAAATCTTGTCAGTAGAGTATGGATTAGATGATTTACACTTGATTTGAGTCAGTGTGACCTGTTTTAGGCTGAAATCTAAGTCAAAGTCATGTCATGTGAACTAGTACAATGCCAAACATTGTAAATGCTATTCCTGAGCTGAAAAGCACTTTAAAGCAATAAAGAATGAAAGTCTCAAAACTCCGAATCTAATGGTTAAATCTTGTCAGTAGAGTATGGATTAGATGATTTACACTTGATTTGAGTCAGTGTGACAAGTTTTAGGCTGAAATCTAAGTCAAAGTAAAGTCATGTGAACTAGTACAATGCAAAACATTGTAAATGCTATTCCTGAGCTGAAAAGCACTTTAAAGCAATAAAGATTGAAAGTCTCAAAACTCGGAATCTAATGGTTAAATCTTGTCAGTAGAGTATGGATTAGATGATTTACACTTGATTTGAGTCAGTGTGACCTGTTTTAGGCTGAAATCTAAGTCAAAGTAAAGTCATGTGAACTAGTACAATGCCAAATATTGTAAATGCATTCAAAACGCTATTCAGGAGCTGAAAAGCACTTTAAAGCAATAAAGAATGAAAGTCTCAAAACTCGGAATCTAATGGTTAAATCTTGTCAGTAGAGTATCGATTAGATGATTTACACTTGATTTGAGTCGGTGTTACCTGTTTTAGGCTGAAATCTAAGTCAAAGTCATGTCATGTGAACTAGTACAATGCCAAACATTGTAAATGCATTGAAAACGCTATTCAAGAGCTGAAATGCACTTTAAAGCAATAAAAGAATGAAAGTCTCAAAACTCGGAATCTAATGGCTAAATCTTGTCAGTAGACTATGGATTAGATGATTTACAGTTGATTTGAGTCAGTGTGACCTGTTTTAGGCTGAAATCTAAGTCAAAGTAAAGTCATGTGAACTAGTACAATGCCAAACATTGTAAATGCTATTCCTGATCTGAAAAGCACTTCAAAGCAATAAAAGAATGAAAGTCTCAAAACTCTGAATCTAATGGCTAAATCTGGTCAGTAGAGTATGGATTAGATGATTTACAGTTGATTTGAGTCAGTGTGGCCTGTTTTAGGCTGAAATCTAAGTCAAAGTAAAGTCATGTGAACTAGTACAATGCCAAACATTGTAAATGCTATTCCTGAGCTGAAAAGCACTTCAAAGCAATAAAAGAATGAAAGTCTCAAAACTCGGAATCTAATGGCTAAATCTTGTCAGTAGAGTATGGATTAGATGATTTACAGTTTATTTGAGTCGGTGTTACCTGTTTTAGGCTGAAATCTAAGTCAAAGTCATGTCATGTGAACTGTACAATGCCAAACTTTGTAAATGCATTGAAAACGCTATTCAAGAGCTGAAATGCACTTTAAGCAATACAGAATGAAAGTCTCAAAACTCGGAATCTAATGGCTAAATCTTGTCAGTAGAGCATGGATTAGATGATTTACAGTTGATTTGAGTCAGTGTGGCCTGTTTTAGGCTGAAATCTAAGTCAAAGTAAAGTCATGTGAACTAGTACAATGCCAAACATTGTAAATGCTATTCCTGAGCTGAAAAGCACTTCAAAGCAATAAAAGAATGAAAGTCTCAAAACTCTGAATCTAATGGCTAAATCTTGTCAGTAGAGTATGGATTAGATGATTTACACTTGATTTGAGTCAAAGTGACCTGTTTTAGGCTGAAATCTAAGTCAAAGTAAAGTCATGTGAACTAGTACAATGCCAAATATTGTAAATGCATTGAAAACGCTATTCAGGAGCTGAAAAGCACATTAAAGCAATAAAAGAATGAAAGTCTCAAAACTCTGAATCGAATGTCTAAATCTGGTCAGTAGAGTATGGATTAGATGATTTACAGTTGATTTCAGTCAGTTTGACCTGTTTTAGGCTGAAATCTAAGTCAAAGTAAAGTCATGTGAACTAGTATAATGCCAAACATTGTAAATGCTATTCCTGAGCTGAAAAGCACTTTAAAGCAATAAAGAATGAAAGTCTCAAAACTCGGAATCTAATGGCTAAATCTTGTCAGTAGAGTATGGATTAGATGATTTACACTTAATTTGAGTCAATGTGACCGGTTTTAGGCTGAAATCTAAGTCAAAGTAAAGTCATGTGAATTAGTACAATGCCAAATATTGTAAATGCAGTGAAAACGCTATTCAGGAGCTGAAAAGCACTTTAAAGCAATAAAAGAATGAAAGTCTCAAAACTCGGAATCTAATGGCTAAATCTTGTCAGTAGACTATGGATTAGATGATTTACAGTTTATTTGAGTCAGTGTGACCTGTTTTAGGCTGAAATCTAAGTCAAAGTCATGTCATGTGAACTAGTACAATGCCAAACATTGTAAATGCATTGAAAACGCTATTCAAGAGCTGAAATGCACTTTAAGCAATAAAGAATGAAAGTCTCAAAACTCGGAATCTAATGGCTAGATCTTGTCAGTAGAGTATAGATTAGATGATTTACTGTTGATTTGAGTCAGTGTGGCCTGTTTTAGGCTGAAATCTAAGTCAAAGTAAAGTCATGTGAACTAGTACAATGCTAAACATTGTAAATGCTATTCCTGAGCGGAAAAGCACTTCAAAGCAATACAAGAATGAAAGTCTCAAAACTCTGAATCTAATGGCTAAATCTGATCAGTAGAGTATGGATTAGATGATTTACAGTTGATTTGAGTCAGTGTGACCTGTTTTAGGCTGAAATCTAAGTCAAAGTAAAGTCATGTGAAGTAGTACAATGCCAAATATTGTAAATGCAGTGAAAACGCTATTAAGGAGCTGAAAAGCACTTTTTGCACTATTTACTCATTTTACTTTGTGATATGACACACAATTGTGATGTGTAATGTACAGTATAAGCTGATATTGTTAAGGAAGTACATCTACTTTCGGAAACAGCAGTCTACTATTTCACTGAAGTATTAGCATCATGACATTAGCCTGTGTTGCCCGGGCAACACATACTACAGTGGTCTATGATGTAGCGTTATCTGTTTTCAATCGTTAAAATAAACATTCCTCACATATACATTTTCGTTGTAGGATTTATTCTGACATTAGTAAACTATTTGTTGGTGAAATGACCATTACCTGTGGTTTCAAACCAGTGTAGCTCACTGCAACGCTGTAACTTACGCGAGACACACTACAAAAACATCTACACTACAGTACACAGCTGTTTAGGAAGTCAAACGGCGACAGAACATGTTCGGCACTCCCCTTACTTAAATCAAAAGTCTAACTACTAACCTGAACTTCATTGCCACAGCCTAAACGTTGTCAATCTGTTCATGAAAATAATTAATTTCATCTTAAACCGTACAACGGAACGTTAAATCCAATTCAACCAACGCAATCGCTACCAAGACGAACACAGCAGTGGTCTAGTACTGTACCGTAGTAGTACAATTTACCGGGGCAGCTTCTCCACACAGGGCTATATCGCATTTTGCGTTGTTACTGACAATGATCGCTACCAGTGAGCTTTTTATGAATGAGCGATTTTCCAATAAATAAATGTCAAGCTTATTTACGTTTTGGGGGGCATATTTTCAGTTAGCAGATGGTACTGTTTGAATCGCGATTCCATCTTCTACTGCCGGGTAACGTCGTAGAATAATCTTCAAAGGGGGTTCTTTATTAATGAATGAATGCAATGAGTAGGCTAAATGCCTGAAAATATCATGAGAAGGGAAAATTTTAAAATGACGGTTAGGTCAATTTTTACACCGGTCTGCCAAATGTATTCGTTTTGATTCAACGATGAGGCTGCCTCTTGCAGGGGAAATGAGAAGACATCTATTTCATTCTACACTTCACTCGTATTTTGAGTTGTAAATGAGCAGCAAAAAAAAAGATGCTTTTAAATCTATGTAATAGTTATACATAATAAGTAGGCCCTATGCATTTTTATATAAAATATACAGGAATATCAGTTGTAAAAATGGCATTAAAATCCTTGTACAACCGACGCAAGCAAGCACACCCTACAATTTCCCCAGAAATTGTACCCTCTCTAGTTGTGTGTTTGTTTCAGTCAGGAAGGACCCTCTCGCAGTAAAATTGTCAGACAAGGGTACGTGTTGCACTTGGTGAAAATGTCGAAGATATATTCTTAATGCCCCTGATACTCGCTTACAACCGTAGAATCACATGTATAATGGATGCGTTGGACATACTGATGGAGCGTGAACAACTACTTCCCGAAGAATATGACGATTTCATGACATACAAAGATGATAACAGTACTATGATTAGACTATTGGAGAAACTGTGTAGTGACATTACAATTTCAGCACCCTCCAGACGCTTCATCTCTTTGGTAGTGTCTTCCTTTAACATGCATGTGTTCCCCCGCATGTTAATGCAAGATGTCTTTTTTTTGTGTAATACATTTGAATCCCTCACAACCTCACTGTTCACAGCTGTGTATTGTAAATGTAATAAACACGGCGGGTGACAACTACTATGCTGCTCTTGCCTTATTACTACAGGGGTTGAGATTCATTTCAGGGGTAAAGTTATATTTATAAAAACCCAGACTCTTCACTCATGATGCTTATGAAAATTTATGGAATTTACATCTCAGATGTCCTAGGTGATTCAATGATCTAGAAAGATGTAATAAATAACATCCTCAAAATGACGATAATTGTATATTTTTAAATGAGTATCCTTGGGAGTTGGCAAGACAGGATGGATGTCAAGTTGAAAGTGATGTGTGGAAACGTGGTATATGACAATTTCTCAGACAGTTGTGGTTATAAACTTTATTATACACAACACACTTTATAGAAATCACAGTTCTGTAGAATCGGTGTTTCATAGTCTTGCATATAGAAATGTGAACATTATTATGTCATGCCGCCACTTCCTCATCCCGCATTAAATTTCAGGAGTCGCTAAGTGAGGACTCCTCGCTGTAGAATTTTACAACGCCGTCGCGCACAGAGAACCCATATCCAAATCCAGGTCTCGGCCTCTTCAGGTTCCACAGTTCACAGACGTACTTCGTTGTCTTGGCCATCAATTCACACTTCGCCGCAGTCCAGTGGCTAGATCGGGTCTTCACTGGGACAGTTGTAAAACCGGCCAGCTTCAGGCCAATTTTGTGATAATCGTTGCTGTTCTGACCAAAGCAACCGTTTACATTCCAGAGAAGACTCTTCATCTCTTTACACCATGACGAAAAACACTTGTAGTTGGTTACCACTCCGGTCATCAATTTCTTAATCCCTAGCCCCCTCGGAATAGTTATATATATTATAACTCGGAATAGTTATTTATATATAATATATTATAATCCGTCCCACATAGTGCCATGAAAAACACTTTTTCCATTCGTTCTGTCTCATTTCGTATTATATTTCCTTTTATTTGCATGTAAAAATGCCGTCCGGCTTGTTTCAACTTCAAAAAACGTCCATAACTACCCCTTGGTACCATCCCCTTCATGTAGGCAGTACTTAACCGTTTGAAGTTATTTATGACATTATTGTCTTTTTGGTTGATGACAACCCCAGTTTCTGTGCTGTTGCTTAGGTTAAGCTCAGTGGCAGCGTTCTCCTCTAGACATGACATCTTCCTCTTCTTACCAGGGGATGAAGGTTTATTCGAATCATATCCTGAAAGCACACTCTCGTCAGATGTAAGGTCTAGTTTTTTCAATATTTGACAAAGCGTATTGTTACCGATACAGCCTTCGGTGACTACAAAATCCTCCAATACATTCCAGACATTTGACTGAGCTAGGAAGGCAGAATACACAGAGCCTCTGATCCCGCTTAGGTATAACAACCTAATTGCCATCTCTTTGAAGTCTACATTGACCTGTTTATCCAAAAAGACCTTGAATGAGTCATGTTGCTTTCTAGCCGTCTGCAGCAGATGTTCATCCTCAGCTGTGATGTCGCACATCAATCAATTTTCAGTTGAAGCCATCTCCTTAAATGAAAATCGGACGATCGGTTGTCAGGAATATCGAACACAAGATTCCCGAATGTCGAAGTGTGCATGTCTTGATCTTCGCGGTAGCTCTTGTTTTCTAGTCTCATAGTAATACCCTCGCGTCCACAAGCCGTCAGCACTGCAACAACATCTGAGTCTCCAGAACAAACTGTCACACTACCTTCCAGAAGGTTCGCCAACTCAACAACAATGTCAGCTTCTACACTCTTACATTGAAGACAAGCGTCCTTCAATGTAGAACCTTCTACATTCTCAGGGTTCGCAAAAGTTGCCACAAATACACCCTTTAATCCGGCAGGTCTGTCTATGGAGCCGGTATGGCAACCGTCGGGTGTGTCACACTCAAGATGTTTCATATCTTCAGGTGTCGTCACAACTACGCTTTCGTCCTTACACTCCTGGCAGTCCAAGTACTTTTGGTGAAACGACACCAGGTTATTTATCAAGTTTCCCTCGATTATATCATCCTCGACTGGGTCTCCGTTTGACCCGGTTACTAGAAACAGCTTGTTTTGAAAAACAAGCTGACATGGGTATGAATACCCATGTCAGCCAACAGCTTCATCATGGTGTATTCAATGGCACACAGATTACGCCGGCAGAAGTCTATATGAGGCATAGAGGGTCGGTTCAGTCTGGTCTCTCTCACAGCAGGCTTCTGAGCTGCTGCTCCGTCCTTTACAAGCACTACACACCGACTGCCTGAATCTTCCCATTTGTAATGAGATGCCAGCCTCCTGGCCATATTCCCAATCGACGCCTGTGAATCACCCTCAATGTAGTCATCAGCTTTGACTTTGTGGATTACCATGAGATGGTCTATCAGAGTCCAAGTCTGTTGTTCACAAGGTTTGTTGACCAATTCAAATCGTGGTAGGTGAGGGTTAGCTAGCATTGCGTGGATAGCAGTGTGTCCCAACCCCATTTCGTCTTTTAGAAAATGTATGTTATCCGATAAAATGAAATTAGCAAAAACTGGGTATGCGGTCTGTTTAGACAAGAGTCTAGTCAGTATCTAACGTCCTCCCGTGAGTGTGCTTTATAATAAGCACAGTTTGATGACTATTGCAGGGTTGGATGCTCACAACTGCCCCAACGGGGGACATTAGGACAGTACATGTGAGTATCTAACGTCCAACCGTGAGTGTGCTTTATTGTAAGCGCAGTTGGATGACTGATACAGGGTTGGATGCTCACAACTACCCCTCTTCACATGGAACATTAGGACAGTACATGTGAGTATATTATTACTATTCATCTTGATTTGTAACAGTCTGCATTTTCAATACGACGTCATCCGAATTCTCAACAACTTTCATCCTTTTCTCCTGGTTGAAAAGTGTGTTTCTGTAACACAAATCGGTAGGGTCTAACCAGGAACGTCTTGCGGATATTCTCAGAAATCGTTGGCCTTGAACAACTTCTTATAGTAACCTGGTTGGTCCCCGGTCTGATTATCACCAGGTAGGCAGCTGACCGCTCTGCCATGCTGGGGTAAGTGAGAGAAAACATCACCCATGTCAGCCACAGCTGAGTGTTGTATCGTCTCAAGGTGACAGTGTCTAGAATGTCACGGTTCCTAGTCTTGACCTCCTACAGCGCTACATTATCCTTAACAGTATCATGTGCCACCAGGTCCACTTCTGTGTACAACCCCCCCGTGTCGCAAATCGACTTACAGCCCCTAGTACAGCTGTTATGATACGTGTACGATCCAGGTTTGCTGAACATATCCGGTCTAGGTACACCGGCGACCTTAAGGCCTGCACACATTGGAGTAAGATGCAGAGCCTTCAGCTGTGAGAGTATGAGACGTGACACAGGGCCTACATCACACATGGTCTTTTTTCCATTGAACACGTCCTTACAGTCCTTGTCTACCGCACCACCTATTCCGATCGACATACGACTATTGTCCAATAGGAGTCCGGAGTGGTACAGAGTCAGGGATTTGGACTTAACGAGTTGCAACAGCGCTTCTTTGAATTTCAAAACCTTCGACTCTGGAACGTTCAGATTTCTTAGATAATCAGAAATCCACTCAATTGGGCTATCTGGGTTGGCATTAATGTCCTTGACAAGTCTTGTGTAAAGATCCATGATTATCATGTTGTGACCAACCGAATACTTTTTGTAACACTTGAGTCTATTCAGAGGTTCGGTGATACCCTTGACCTTATACCAACGCTGATCGGTTGTTGACTTTGCATAAAGTGCACCACTTTCCGTGCTTCGGAAGTCAATCGCTGGTCTTTGGAGCTTCATTGTATTAAATGTTCAGGATTGTTATGTTGCTACAATGAACATATCCTTTTGCTAGAACGTAAGGTTGTAGCTACTGTACCGACCTTTGATCACTGATGCTCAGAGATTGCATAATATGGAGTGTGCTATAGCCGTGTTCAATATCATAATCTACATGATGTACGTGGTGACCATGGTGTTGACTTCCACTGTCCTAAAGGGAAAGTATGAAAGAGTCCCAATCGATGTTCAGAGAGAACCGTCCGATGTTGTGAACATGCCACTCTCAACACGAGACTACATGAGCAGGGGTGCCAACTCTTACAATTCACAATCCAGCTTCATGTAACAAACTCACCACCTCCAAAGTCTTCACAGTCTACGTTAGGAAACAACCTTAGAACTGGAACGCTCTACAAGTTGACAATTTGCTGACCTCTGGAGAACATGGTTTATAATATTACTGTTGTTATACATTTCAAAATAACCTTCAGTGTCTTGTTGTTACAGCTCATCTGTCAGTATAACCAACAGAAGGCAGTCAGACCCTCTAGGAGAGACGTTGTCTAGGACAGTTATGTATTAGACGTTTTTTTATTGTCCTTATGTCTCTCGACGTAGAGGATTGTGTTAGTGTGAATAATGTACAATGGAACACTGTACCATATCACATTTAATTTTATTCACTTACAACCAACATCAAATGTTATGTCTATTAACATGTAAACGTACATTGGACTGGTTTCACACCCAAGTCACGTACATAAGTGAAGTGTACATCTCGACCTCTCCGTCCTCCGAACAGTTTTCGTCAACTCGCCGTGAAATATTATCTACTGGCACAATGGAGAAGTTTTACGATTGTCTCCTCATGAAGAACAGGATCCTGACAAAATACGAGAAAGAAACCTTACAGAGCGTCAACGTAACATTCTCTACCCTCGATGATGTTGATACCATGATAGGACTTACAGACTGTAGCTTTATCAGACCCATGTATGTAGAGTTGACACACTACTATCATCTTGACGCGATATTAGCCATGGTTGCAACTCACATCGCTTCAGGAGTGAAAAGTCTACATGACTATCCGGTGAGACATGTGCGATGTGTAGCGACATAGGGAGTCCAATCGTTATGATCAGCTGTCACTTACAGGGATGAATACATTGTCACTTTGTAATATGGCTCATTCAGGCTAACATAACAACAGTAGTGTCAGAGATCATCCCATCACTGTAAGTTCCACAGTATGTATCATACCAATGGAGTGAATAAAAAGTATGACTGAACATTCCATTTAAACACGATGACATCGTTCTGAAGTACCATGCAAAACGTTACCTTGATAAGTAAAAAAAAAAAATCACTGACTTACAGCTGTTTAAACTTTGGCCGAATCTAACAATGCGTGGCACAGGAGAAACGCCTTTTTTTCTACAGTAACTGGATGGCCCCATCGGATGGGATGTTGTTCTGCAAAGCGTACGGTCACAGGTTCAAATGTACCCAAAAGCTTTTGGCCTGTCAACCTTTTGATTATCTGTTTAGGAACCTTATGCTCATCAGTTCAAATCGCCATTCAACCTATTGTTGTTTGCCAAACATGAAGTAGTGTTGCTCTCTTGTTGTCCAACTCTTGATCTTCTGCAATGTACATTTATAATATTTTGCCATTTTGCGGAGGAACCAGCATCGCTGCTTGTAGCTATATTTATTATTATATTTAATATATTATTATTACCTGTTGTCGAGATGATGTTTTGAACAGTTATTGTAATCCAGGTCCTGATTTTAAATTGGGTCTTTAAGCAATGTATATGGTGAATTTTAATATTGCTGGACCTCGTTGCAACTCTTAATTTGAATTCCATTGAATGTTTAATGAGTTGTTAAGAAAAAGAAAAGTTAAAACTTACAGTATTGTAACACTGTATTGCATTTTAATAATAACATTTCATGATTTTACATCTCGGACTCTCGGTTTTATTTAACAGTTGAAGAAAATCTAATGAAATGATTTGTGTATTAAAAACAAACCTGGTCTTATTTAAAACACTTTACAGCCATCTAGTGTTCGGAACTAATAACACCTCAAAATCATTACACATCTCTCCTCTCTATTTTTACTCGTGTCAGTAGGCTTATGTATAATACGGCCAATCAAACAAACGCGTAAATGGCTCATTATACCATTTGTGTTATATGGTTATTCCAAAACCCGAAACAACTAAAAACAAGCCGTTATACTTAAATGTGGGTCTGAGTTACTAAAGTGACAAACGATATTCAGCCTTGTTTTACGTTTGTCAACACGGATTGCAAAATACAAAAAAAAATAAAGGCCATCAAGTACACAGACCCTGGTACATGTGAATTGTGTCGTTTATTATAATACAGTGACCCAATTGAACATCATGTTGTTTTTATAATCAGCACACACATATACACTAAGGACTACAGAGACACAGGTTGTACAAGGCACTAAGTACATTTCCCCTGTTATACATATGTAACACAGCTACCAAAAGCGAGTGTAAAGTTGATTCAATGAAACAGTATGTAGTTTATATGATATGTACACAAATATAAGTGATTGTACTTAGCGAACTACAAAGTACAGAGACACAGGTTTGTACAAACGGCTACATTTCCACTGTTATACAAAACACAGCTAGCAAAAGGCACACAGTTAACAAAAGGCAGTGATTGAAATGGGCCACATGAACAGTCAAGGCTCCAGTAAACTAACCACAGAGCAGAGTGTTGTGTATAACGATTTTATACAACATCTGTCACGGTTCTAAGTTTTGGTCTACTGTAATGACTGTAAGCATCTGCTACACTCGCTTTAATAATAGGCTGTCTAGAATCGTCTAAGTCTCTTTGAAGAGACAGATTTAACACCTGTTTGTTGATGTAGGCAGAGGCGTCAAGCTGAAGTCCCACGTTATCAGAAAGAGTCTTTACAGTGCAAATCAACATCTGCACATCTAGCCTTCCCCTGAGCGCTCCCAATAGGTAACGAAGGTCGTCTCTCTGTGTCTGACTGGAAAGCAGTTCATTCTTAAACTTATTACACTGCTTTTCTTCCCCGATTGTTCTATTCATAGATTCTTTAAGTATAGCTATGTTAACGTCTAGACTTGCTATCGATCGCGAAATGGTATTAATCGATATGTCCACTTCAGCCTCTTCTTTCTTCCTGGATAGGGTCAGGTTATTCTCTCGTTCCAAGGGATGCATGTAAAGAGAAGTGAAAAAGTTCACCCCACAGGAGACTATGAAATCTGTCAGGATGCAGACTCCTCGTAATACGTTGTCAGCAAAGTTGATAATGAACATCATCTGGTTGTCTTGTCAGAATAGACTAAGATTTAATAATATCAAATGCGTTTCGGGTGTTTACTCATAGATTGAATGAACATTTGCTATTAGAGAAAACGAGAGTAACGGGTACTCTCAAATATCCTGTTAAAAATGGGGTTGATTAATCGAGAGGTAGTCTGGATGGGGTTGCACGCAAATATTCCAGTTCCGCTGATTCTGGGTGCTAGTCTATCAGCCAAGGATTCCCTGGTTTTGTCGCTAATGCACATGAGCTTCTTGTCAGATGTCAGTCCTATACTGTAAGTACCACAGAATGACACTCCCAGAATCGGCTGCATTATGTCTGTGGTAAGCTTATCCCCGTTTACTCTCTCCACGGTATCCTTGAAGGGATCTCCTATGGGATCAAGTACACCCTTCTCAAACTCTACCATATGTAGGGCGTTACAGAAGAGCTTATGATTACTGTCCTCGTTTCGACGGTGTCTGTTGGCGTGCTTGTTTTTAATCCTGAGGACAGAGCTGAAAGGGTGTAGTAGAGTTGGCATACAGGTGTACGCTTCGACCCTCATCATAGGATCCTGCGTAACAGATCCGTTGAGCCTTTCTGAACGACCAGTCGTGAAGATGTAAGGTCGGCGGTATCCACTCGCACTGTCAGACTCTGGACAGAAGCCGTTGAACGCATCTGCTACCACCATATCAAAAGGAGAGTCTCTGTTTATATGCACATCCCCTCCTCTTACGTCTTTCATGTAGAGGTTGGGGATGTAAACCCCGGGAGATTCCAGGGTCTCTGGCATCACTGTATACTGACAGTATTGGTTTAAGGTTTTCACGTTATGAGTATTGTGGGCCGTTGGAGCACAGGTAATATTGTTACCAAGTGTGTAAAGAGCAGACTTTTGTGACATGAGGGATATGCCACATCCCGTGAAACGTACACCTCTGAAAAGTAGGTACGCCATACCAGAGTAGTATTTTGTGTCATAATGATCCTGTATGACGCTGTGCGTCAATAGGGTGCTGTAATGCATCCCCATTAAAACCTTGGCTAAGTTGTTACTGATCCCCGCCAGCTCCCGCAGTCTAATCGCCCACATATAGGTCATTAGAGATGTATCACTAAAACCGGGGTCAGTGCAGAACTTGTGTGTCGATGCAGTAGGCTCAAACATTTCACTGACGTCGACCCCGGACTGAGGGGTCACCTTGGAGAAAGCACATTTTCCGATCAGACGCGTCACCGTCAGATTGTTTACATTGTCTAAGTTTAACTCGTTGGTTAGATTGACATCACCGTTTCTGTATGAGATAGGAGTGCAGACAGGTCTCTGTATTGCATGGTCAAAACAGTAGACTCTAGCTCCTAGGACTGGGAGGATTATCCAGTACATTATATTGCAGTAGTCCACATCATCCAAGGTGAATACTGTTGGGTAGCCGTAGGACGTGATGTTATCACTGGTGACATTGATAAACGCAGGCATGGAGGCTATCACAGAATTGTTTCTGTTACCAACTATACTTTTATACAGTCCGATCATTCCGTTCATCAGACCCTCCAATTGTACCAATATAGTACGTTCTTCAGGGGTGATATCACGGTTTTCCTGCACATATAGGATCGGCTAACCATGACCAATACGCTCTCCCCTTAGTCCACTCCACCGGCAAGGTGTCTATTTCGCCAGATTGGAGAATTTCACTCCTCATTGTAAGCATTGAATGTATGCCATGTTCATAATGGAGAGCTGTGTCGAGGAATAACAAGTTTTCTCCCACTCGTTTGGCATGCTCCGTGTCGCCAAAGTGAGTGAGCAACTCGCTGCCGATCTGAGCAATTTCGTCGGAGATGCTGTTCATCGATGATGAGTTGAAAAGGGCCACCCTGGGCCTGACAACCCAACGATAGGACGTTGCATCCTCTTGCCCAGCATCGTTCACAGGACGAGGTACCACCATGTAACGGGTATCAAACTCGAGTACGGATGCAGGGTTCTTTATTTTACTGTACCAGTCTGCACTGAGCCCAAGACGCGTCAGTGCTTCCACCGGAACGGCGTTCGACTCATTTCTCATCAGCGCGTTCACGTCGTTTTGTAGTCGCAGCCTATGGTCCCGACTAAACAGCTCTTTAGGGTTACCGACTGGATGTAGACTGCGAAGACTGACAGGGACGACTGCTCCATCATACTGGTGAAGGTAAGAGACGGATGGGGATCTTTGGGCAAGCTGTTTGTAGTTGATATCATCGGAATCTGTGGTGGATAGGACATGGGAGGGGTTGATCTGATTTAAGGCAGGTGCCATACAGCCCACTGTGAAGTACTCCCATTTGAATCCTTCAGAATTACAAAAGGCCTTGTGTTCAGTTGAAGTGTCCCTGTCACTACCGTGTTCCATCTGCACCCCGTCCACCTGCACAATTGGTATCTTATTGATGGGACCTCCTCCAACGCAAATGTGGTTCACCTTCATGTCGATTGACTTATCCCTGAAACATGATTCGTTGATGAAACATAAGGATTTGTCACCCAGAGCGTGCTGGGTGACCTGTCGCATGCTGAAATCGTAATTTGGCCCGCTTCCACCGTTCTCATTGTCAATAGTATACACAGAGAACTCAGGGGTGATGCTGGTGTCTTCGCTTACGATGTGAGACCATATATTACCATGGGAACTTCTCTGGGAGATAATGCGGAACAAAGTGTCACCCACCACCTCAGGTTGATCACTTCCTAGTATCCTCCTAGAATTTTCCAGCGCACAGAGGAAGGAGTCAGGCTGTATGTTGACCATACCACACATGAGTTCGGCCATCACCAATACACAGTCCAATTTCTCTGCACGACTGGAAGTTCTGGTCCTTTGCATGACTCTGTCTGTCAGGGTGGGTTGAGCGGCGCAATATTTCAGCACAGCAATGCTTCTAGTTATCTCCCAACAAGTACTGACCCTGTCAAACTCTCTTCTTATCAACTCCGTGGCTAATGATGGTACAGTAACATCCAAGAGACTCCCGAATTGCATGGTGATGACCCTAGAGTCATGCTTAAACACTTGGCAGTATTCTCTGGTCTGTACTCCGTTGCTGATCGTATCATAGGTGCCCTGTTGAGCCTCCCGTTGATCTGTTATCTTGTACCTCCTGCGAAATTTCATGTCCTTGGGGACCTTTATGTCCGGGACCAGCATCTTGTAGACAAAGCCAGCGAGTAGGCGACTTGTCTCTTTCTGTTGCCTGAATAGGGCCACCCCCATCTGAGCCTGTGATATCTCGACAGTGACATCGGCTGAAATTGAACTGTTGACAGCCGAGGCTCTGATTATATTCGTAGTCATATACTCAGCGAATGTGTTGTTGGGAAAGTTTAGGAAATTGGGGGATTTCACCAAACGTGTGACAGTCTCCAGTGGATCCAACCTGTATCCATTCTTGACGGTCTGAAATCCAATCGGGTCCATATTTATTACAATTCGACGAGTCTTGTGGAGTTCTAATAGATACAAATGTATGAAATCGCAAACCAACCGCCGTAGCTGAGATAGTGAATGTCAACTTAGTGTAATTTCAAGTTAGACAATGTCATGGGAGTACCGCACAGAGTTACGACCCAACTTGTATGGTATATCGCCATGCATCCAGTGTGATGTACCAGCAAGTTTAGCGAGCGCTTGATGCATCTCTTTGGAACAATTGTAGTGGTGCATTAATAAACTTGAATCTTCACCGTGTCTTCTCAGTAGATTTTCCGCAACAATCACATCCGTAGTCACGTCAATAGCATTGCGCTTGAGAAAATTGAGACGTCCAATAAGCTGTGGAAGCGTGGTCACGCAACTGTAGGTGAAAATGTCAGCTGGGCTAGACACAAGCAGTCAAACTCTAGCTTCAGGATAGTAAGGGATGGTCTAACCCCCCCCGATGCAGCGTTTGAAGCCGTGCAGGAAAGAGAGGCTCACCAACAGGCTCTACCTTCAGTGTTGGACGTGCCACTCGAACAACTTGCGGACATGTTGAAACTGCTGATGAAAAATTCGGTCCCTGCAACACAATTGTCTGTTGTCTGCAGACTCATACGTGACTGGATCAAACGCGACATCACGCTCAAACAAGACCCTATCAAGGAAACAGAGCTAAAGATGGCAACCATTGCTTTGTGGGGTATAATGAAGACATTTGAACACGGTCGGTGTCCACTGATACCCGAGTGCAGAGCGGCGACGTGTCTAGCCTTCTATGATACGGAGACAGACCTTGTCACGGCCACCGTTGATGGGGTCCTTTACAGACAAATCTCAATGTGGGATGGTTGCTGGTCAGGGGGGTCAAATCTGTCATCATTGGCGAAAAGAGCTCACCCGACAGTCAAGAGCTGGACTACTCTCTTTCACAAGATCACACAGGGGTTGACCATGGCAACGAGTAGACATCTATACACCAGTACAGGCGTGGATCGCTCCTCTTTGACACATCTGGCTGATGTAATGCTTTCATGCCGCGCAGAGCAGCAACGTGGGGGAGGGTCAGTCGCGGGGAACGCATTTTGTAAACCTTTAGTGGACAACTTGTCCCGCTTTCTGGCTAGCGACCATCAGCCCAATATGTTTGGACTGAACATGACCGAGCTACCAGATATATTTCTGAGATCAGGGGTCGGAACTACGGTGTCTGAGCACAAGTCGGCCAGCGTCTCGCATAGCCTGAGTAAAATGATGTCTTCCATGATATCCGAAGGTAAGGAGGTTCTGCTGATAAAACAGTTTTTTGGTGAGGTGACCAGACACCGTAGCGTGGCCTTAGAGCGACTCAAGAGCGATTGTAAGGATCGGAGGCTACTGCAGATGGCAGAGAGGGCTACAAGGCAACTGGAAGACATCATTAGCAAAGGCGACAGTAGAGACGATGAGCCCATCACAGAACTTGGTTCCGATGTTAAACTTGTCTGCAACTACCCCTCTTCTGTCAGCATAGCCCATCTAGAGGAGACCTTGAGTATATGGACCAATTTCTGGAGGAGCACGTTATCCGGATTCAGCCAGTTTAACAGGAGACATAATACCATCCAGTACAACAACAGGGATACGGTGAGAGAGTTAGAATCCGGGTCACCTGTACATGTTCTTCACTCTATGTTTGTGACACTCTTGAACACGTCAGGGGTGACATTCGCAGACAACTTATCTGGGAGAAGACTGGACACTTCACTCACAGTCAACGACATCATGCTCACTCGTGACTCTCTCCACCCGACCGCATATGGGTTACTGTTGGCCAACAAGCTCGGTCTCAGGCCTTCCGATGTGAAATGTGAAGACGGAAAGGGTGAGGGGACATCGGAAAGTAGTGTAGACGGGGTGACTCCTGACTACATCAGCAAACACCCTAGACTCTGCAAACCTTCAATCGTTGACCTCTGAGGATGTAGATTACGGTGAGCCTCCAGGGGTTGAGACGCAGACGAGGATGTATGTGTCACAATTGGCAACGTGTCGACAGATGGGAGTCCAACACACATTGAGTCGGATTCGTCACCATCCTTCGACACTGCTTCAGAGACACAAGGGTTGGTCGACTCAAATTTGCAACATACAGTCTGATGACCAAGGGCCGTGTGTGTAACAGGATAAGCGTCAATATCATACGTGTCGTCGTGGGACGCTATACCCGAGGCATATGGTATTTGCTGAGGCTGTGCTCGGGTGACAGACGACCGATGTGACAGGGGTTGAGCTTGGTCTTTATTGTGAACGCTGATACGTTTGCTGGTGTTGTAGCGACGACAATATCTCATTGTTTTCTTGAATATTGTGTTCCCCCCTTTTGACATGTTGCCCCTGTCTCAATTTCAGCCTGGTTTGCATTCCACTATTAAAGTCTGTGCATATAACATTTGGTGTATCGTTTCTTTCACTTTGGTCCTTTTCTTGCTCATCGGTTTCTGCCTCCACATGTTTGCATTTTTTCTCTGATGCCGTGATGATTGAGTTGCATTGATTAACTTTACACATCTTACGCTTGTGTGCAACTCGGACGCTGTCGGCAGTGCAGTCTTTGCAGGCTCGCCACTGTCGACTGTCCTTTGAATGTACATCATCACTGGTATTATCACTGTGCATCCCCTCCTCGGCATGACAAGTGATACATTCCTTGGCCAGGGTAATAAATTCGTCATACCACTTCTTATTGGGTTCAGAGTGGAGCAGCTGAGACTGTGGGTTTAGAAAGCATGGCTCGAGTGACTGGTCAGTGATTGTAATCATGACCCGCCGATGTTTCGAGTAGAGCCTGACTCTTCCGTTTATCATCCAGAGAGGTTCCAGACTGAGTTCACTCAAGTCTGCTAACGACACCCTTATCCAGAAATACTTTTTACCTGTTGCCACGACAGTATGTAGGGACGTCTCTATCATCACCCCCGTGTCTCGTAATCTCTGAGTGAACATATTGATCTGCTGAATGGGATCAATCTTCATCCCTGCACACTTTTTATGTTTCTCCGTTGGCCTGTAGTATACAAAGGAAAATCCTTGGTTCTGTGAAAGTATTCCAACTAGGTAATCAAGTGTCACCAAGTCATCGTGTATATTTTCCAAAATCCTATCCTCTGACTTGTGAACGGGTTGTTGCTGCGGCTTCGGAGGCTGAACAGGGTTGGAGACCATCATCGTACGAGGTGTATAGGAGTAGGATAACATACTTCAATCTCTCAATTGTAACGCAAGAAACTCAAATGCACTGTCGAGGGCTCTGGAGGAGTCATAGTCTGACAGGAAGTGTTTCACATTCAGCTCAGCAAAACATTGTCCAATCTCACATGTACTCTCTAAACTTCGGGGTCTGTAAATAGGAGTGCTCCAGCCCGCACTCCCTTCTACTATCCACCTAGGCGTGTCTGATCGAGTCAAAGACTGCCAGGCTGGCACTCTGTTACCCCTGTCCGCAATCTCAAATAACGCATGCTTCCAAAACTTGGAAACTTTGAAAGATATCTGACAGCAAGGACATTGTGCATAATCGTAACAGTTATCCAACCAAGTGAAATTATCATCAGTCACCTCGTTCGCCTCTCTTGCCACTCCTGGTGGGATAGTGAATTCGCCTCTTTTGACAGAGGTGGACCCGTTGTCAGTGTTAACCGAGATGGAATCTGGAATCAACTTCATGTAGCCGAAAACACTATTGTCTTCCATGTATAGAAAATGCCATTCTCCGGCCAGTTCAGAGGATAGGGTGTGTTGCAACGGACTGTTGTTCACAGCGACACTTTCCATTATCTGTAGTTCTGATATGTAATCCTCTATATCATTCAGCCGTCTGCTACAGGTTCCCATTAGGTCTTTCATCTCCTTGACTTGAGACTGTATGTTGATTTCAGCTCTGCTCTTGGAGTTAGACCTGTCAGCCGTTGCTATTAGCAATTCAAAGTGTGTGTTTACAATATCCCACACCCTTAGAATATGTGTGCTACATGTAGCTGAGGATGCTACTCTGTGGATAGCGGAAGAGTTGTCTCTAGCCGTGGCCATTGTCACAAATAGGCCTGCTCTACTATATACATAAAACACCCTGTCTCTTAATAATTTGATATCAGACGCTCACTGACTACAGCTAGCGACTTTAAGCTAGAATTAGGCTACAATTCCAACCACTGCACAACTAACGTTAGCCGTTAGTTGTCACGGGACTCTGAGATTTACTCAAGGCGAGTCGAAGTGTCTGCTTACTGTATCCAAGGTCTGTAAAATCAACTTCTTCAAAGCCAGGAAATCCGTGTGGTTGGCAGCAGCTGGGGTTCATGTTGTTGTTTCCTTTACCCTCCTCTCTCAAGTACGCCTCGTGTGAGACTATAATTTTGTCATGTATAACACTTGGATTATTGAGTAGCCATGGGACCAAGTTAATAAACTCAGGGTTTTTCAGATGATAATTTGTTAAGACCTTATCCTGGAAAGAAGAGAGGTCGCTACGATAACGTTGAACAAATACGCCTCTCACAGCCTCCCTATACTCCGGCCAGTACTTGGGGTGACTGCGGTCTCTTACTTCTATGAAGTATGTCTCTGTGAGGTATACCAGACACATCTTCTCCTGAGACGTCAACATACCTCGCCTCTCCTGAGCCAGCTCACAGCACAGCCTGTTGAGATGTGAGTGTATCTCCAGTAACTTTGTCACTTTACCCAGCGCATTTGGGAGCTCTTCAGCTACATTCCTCACTTTTTGTGAATTGATAGACATTGACGAGAAGAGCTGGTGTTGGGTTTCCTCTCCGGCTACATTGACAGAGGAGAAGAAGAAGGGTGTGTGGAAATGTTTCTTTGTGTTCTTCATGCGAATAACCACAGTTAAAGGGTTGGCCACTCCGTATATGTAACATGTCAGGTTCTCGTTGCTAACCGTAAAGGGTTTAGTCGACACAATGCAGGTTCCCTGCGATAAAGCAATTGTCTCAAACACTCCTCTAAAGTAAGGTTGTAGCAGATGTTTAGCGTTGGACGTGTAGTTGGCGCTGCGACTGGGTGTAGATGAGAACTCTATGCGGGTGTTTTTATAGCCATGCTGGGTTAGGGTTAGGGCTAACCCATAGCTTCTTCTTGTCTGACACAAACCTCAGTCTGCTCAGCAACTTGGTTTTAGTAGTATTGGATTGTATTCGAGCGTATTTTCTAAGGTATTTTGAGAATGTAGTACCACTGAACTTCTGATTCCCAACAGTGTTTACATGTAGCACGTGGAGGAGAACGTTGTTTTCTAACTTCACCACACAGCTTCCTTCATCCCTCTGTATTTCATCGGGCCTGTCGGGACAATCTACGTAGTTATAGTGTGATGGCAACTCGGCTTGGCTCATTGTGTTCGTCTTACGTTCTACACGGTTCGGGTTTGTAAAGCCAGTGAAGGACATCTTTGTTGCACTCGATGTCCAGTATCCATAGGGCTCCCAGCCAGCAAAGGCGGGACAGTCGAGACTCGTGTAATCGGTTGCCGGCAAGGGGGCTCGATCTTGAGGTATCACGGTTAGACTTGCGTTTCGAGCCCGGCTGAATAACGGGACATTGTTTTCCGTACATAGCCAGTTGTTTACGGTGGCGTTCTTTACGCAGAGAGAATGGGTCATGTTTACCGTGTACGAATAGAGCAGCCCTAAGATCACTAGGACACAAATTCACAGAGTCGTGGGGTCTGATGAAGAACGCTTCCAGATTACACAACAGAAGCTTGCGATTGCCAGCGTACACTAACACCAAATGAGACCAGAGGAGCTCAACCGCTATCTTGGTTTCAACTGAAACATCAGGTGACTGACAAACCTCCCCCCATTCACAGGGAGGCGAACTTGACAAGTTGTCTATTAGATACGTCAAAACTCTGATTTCAAATTGGATCACCTCGTTCCTACAGTCCCTTAAACCTGTCAGGCTTACCAACAAAGCCTGAGCCTCAGCCTTGGCGTAGTCGTGACATTCGGACAAGTAGCACAGTCTACAGTACACAGGTACTAACTTTCCCAGTAACTGAATCGTTGATGACCCACTAGGTTTTAAAACTGAAAACTGACCGTGACTTCCATCCTCAAAGTGAACATAGGCTCGAGCTTTAGGTGACCAGGCTTTAGGACCTGAAATCAGCTCTCTGTGCTACGTCAGACATTCTATTAAAGCTTTACTGGAGAGCCAGACCTTGGTTGCGGTAGTACACTCCAACTCATTTATTAGGTAAACAAGAAAGAGATCGTACCTCAGTATGTCAACGTGCGGACCGGGACATTTGACGGTCGGATTAAGCAAAGGCATTCCTGAGTTGTTCTTTGTTGCCACGGCAATTAAAGCGTGTTATGGAATACTACCCAGTTGGAAGCAATCAAGTGAGCAGACGCTAGTTGTCGGGGGTCCACCAGCAAAGAGGCATCGGTTACAGATGCAAAGTATGACCTCCTTATCAGGAGAGCAACGATGTGAGACCGTCGATGAGGAGTACAGGCGTGCGTACTGTGAACTGAGAAATAAAGCCTTGTCCGACATAAAGAGTATAGTGAGAGAGCATGTGGAAAATCAGAGCACCTCCTCCTATGACTTCATGAACATATACGGAATGTGTTCATTTGACCCTCCCAATGTGGCAAGGGTGTCACACCAAAATGATCAGCCTCTTAGGTGCAAATTTACCAAGATTACCTGTCCCGAGGATAACTCCAACTCCAACTCTCATAGGCTCATTTCAGTCAGCGGAATACTCAATCCTCTTATCTGTGCCCGTCTTGAACAGGGGGAGCTTGAACTCTCTTACTGTGGGGAGTCAGATTACGACAGAGCCATGGAGGAGTTTGTTAGGCTTGATTCTCGGAATAAAATGAGGGTACCAAGAGTCTGCAATGGTCAATTAGGGAGCACCATTGGCAGCATGGAAAATCGATTCATTTTCACCGTGAGAGAGGATTTACACACTCTCGGCTGTGCTTACAAGCAAATGGTGGTTTTAGTTGAACTGTTACACCTGCACATTATCCATTTCATACAGTCCTGAATTGCAGACCCGTGTAATACTCTAATACAATTTATCATCACGGTGTGAATGTGTAATAAATAAAATTATAGACGATGGATGATGTGTCTGGATAACATTTGTTTTTATTTCATACATACAATACACCATAGCAGTACAACATATAGGATATATATACACACGTGTCTTCAATCTGGGTGGTCAAATCCTAAATCAGTGTCAAACGTGGTAAGTAAACCGAAACCTAAGTCAGTGCCAAAACGTGGTAAATTTGCTATCAAGACTTCATTCAATCTGACTCAAAGTAGCTGTCAAATATGCTCAGTTGGTCATCAGCTTTGAGGTTCTTTTTATCAGGGCTACCTGTTACGTCTTCTGTAGTTCGTTTCACACCACCCTGATGGTCAGTAGAAACACGGGTACTCGTTTCTGACGCCATGGAAGAAGATACGGAAGATAAATATTCTTCTTCTCCAGTCACCTTGATGTTGTCATTCCTAAGTTTTGACAGTAGTAAGCTGAAATCAGTTTCGTTCAGCTCAGGAGCCATCATTTTGACACGACTCACGGTTATCCTAGGTAACACAAAAGACACCCCTTTCTTGATCCTCTCCACCATATCATCGATCGTAGTCTTCTCATCAGTGGGACGGTTGAAATCTTTACTTTGGCTACTGTAAAGTGATGTGTCAATGCATTCATTGTTGAAAACCCTCACAGTGTAGTAACAGCTTTGCTGCTTAGATAGCTTGACAGTAGCATAATTGCTGTTGTTCTTGCCGGAGAATATCATCATGTTTGACAGCGCCATCATGGGTGCGTGGAGCATGAACTCCTCATTAGCAAAAACAGAGGCAAATTTCAGCACCCTCCCCTCTGTCAGAAACAACACACGATTGATTGTATCTCACATTCTTCTCCCTCATGATCTTCATAACCTCCTTTTTCGTGTCACCTATCATGTTTAGCGACATCTTTATGTAATCGGGAAGACTGTTGTCGGTAGCTTGCAACCACTCCATCTCATCCAAGTCTGGATAGTTGCTACCTGTCATGCTTGAGTTCCTATTGAAGACTGGTCCAGTTAACTTTAGCGACATGCCATAAGATGCATCAAACGTGTTGTTGCTCTCATCGTCCTTTCTGTGTCTAAACTTTGCAGTCATAGATAGCGCGGTGAGTTGTCTACACAAGTTAACATCGGTTACCTTTGGAGTGTAAATGACACGGGCTAGTTCAGTGCAAAAAAATCCCATAACCATCATCACAGTCTGTCTCATGGTCATGGCAAGGGTAAGCGTGCACATCGGCAAGGCTCCGTGTGATACGGTTAGCTGATACTTACTTGACTCGGACAGAGTCTCATCGTGCAACACGCTGTTGTAGATGGGGTCTCTCATGGCTTTAACACATGCAACCTCTGTAAATTCGCCCTTGTTAAAGGTGTTGTGATAACGCCCATAGAAGTGAATATCGTTCAACTTTTGGTTAACCCCCACAGGCTTGTAAACTGTAGACAACATCTTGTGTAAATTAGCACTGATAGACATACTAGAATCTTCATGCAATGCAATGTCCAACATAGCCTTCATCATGGTGTTGTTTGACAGTCCCACATTCAATGAAGTGAAAACTCCCATCCTTCCGGAAACCGGAGGGGGTCTCTTGTCTTCAGTGCCAGTGAAAACTTTACCAAACTGCAACGACTTGCCTTTCTCCTGCCCAGTGAACCCTACCCCATTGGTGTACAGGCATGTATTTTTAAGTCTATTCACATTTGTCATCAAGTTTGCACTCTGGTGACGAATCGCATTTGAGAATTTAGCCATAGAATTGTTGATGGTGGACATCACATCCTCACTGAAGTCGCTGTTTGCATGACATGGTAGCATGTTAGATATTGTACCAAATACAGCGCCCTGAAGGTAAGCCATTACATGATCGGACTTCAGGTAATGGCAGATAGCGATGGCTTTTTCACCTGTCTGGTCTCCCATCATTGTCAATCCGGTATTCTTAACCATTAGCATTCGGTCACCCATCTGAGGTGACACGAACCACAGCTTTTTACTTTCACCTTCTACGATCTTACACCCTTGCATACGTTCCAGTATACCGACATCGGTCCAGTGTAGATCCCCATTCATCCCCGATACGTCAACTCCATTCTTGTCAAGTTCATAACCCGTGAAGAGTTTGTAATATTGCAATCTTGCTTCAGGGCATTCCTGTTCCGTGTCACCTTTTCGGTTTTTAGCACTCACTTGTTCACCGTAGTAAGGAATGAACATCGGACGAAGTATAGTTGCGGCGCACAAGGGGTTGCAAAAATTCACTTCCAGGAAGACAGCCGACGCAACACTCAAAATGACAGCAAGGTGTTTCTCCTCTATGGAGCTGCTGACAAATATTTTCAGTAGTTGAATGAGGTACAGAAAGATGAGATGACGAGGCTCCTCTCCTTGTTGATACATAATTTTACCATTGCAAAGCTCGTCAATGTTAAACAAGTCAAGCAACTTGCAAAGTAAAGACACGCTCTGACTTGCTGTGTTTTGGTTGAAATTAACAAAAATACTCGGGTATGACTTCTCTCCGTCATTGTCTTCGTAGGGTACATCAACAACATTTTCAACCAGCACTTGGTCAGTCAGGATTGTCTTGTAAAGTGAAAGGATCTTCTCCCGAGTAAACAATTTACACAGACCCAGAAAGAGAGTCTTTTCAAAATATCCATCCATCTGAGGTATGTTCTGTAAAGCCAAGAAGTGCCCCAGGTGCTCAGCGTGCACTTTCAGGATCTCGTTGTGGAAAAGGTTTGGACAATAGAGATGCAACACCACGGGGGAATTGAGAAGTACCGGCGCGAAGGGTTTGGAAGGGCAGGGGTAGACGATACCAGAGTCGTGTGGTCCCGTCGTTATGCAAAATCCATCCTCTTGCAGGCTTACTTGGAGTGTCTTAGCAGAGTATGCCATTCTAAATCGAGAGATAACACGTCTACACCCCAAATACAGGCTCAAATAGTGAAGATGTTGACGGCTAGGACAAATCTATCAGAGTGCGAAGACGCTTACAAATTCTGTTTCGATCTTTGGGATGATCTATCCTTAGTCTTAATCGGATCACAAGACTTGAATGTAGTATTACCGGACAAGGAAGAATTGTCAAGAATGCAGGGGTGTGAGGTTATGATCAGACTGGCTGTCTTGGCTGACTTTTATGGGTACCAAAAGGAAGATCTGGGGTTAAATGAGGAGGAGTCTACAGAGAAGTTATACACAATTAGAACCAAGGCTGTTGATTTCCTCACAAATCGGTTGGACATCCAACCAAAGCCTAAAAGACAGTCCGTCTTAACCAACCAACATTGTCACAAAGACCCACAGCTGAAGCATCCACCTACTGCAGGAGTTTACACCCATGACTTGGACGGACCATTGAATTATAACAAAAACAGTTTACATGAACCATCTATAGCAATTACATCTCAGAGTAGTGACACATTGACAACTGTGTCAAGAAACCTAACTAGTAAATACAATAAACGTAAATCAAAATCCACATATTTTGAGTCATCTGCATGTAAGACCGAGCTTGGCAAGGAGGATTGTAATAAGCCTGTGAAGAATGTTGATGTCCATAAAGTCATCAATCGGAAAAGGAAGAAAGTCCACTCAGACTCCGTTGAAGGTTCAATTATATGGCGGAAATTAAGTTTTTCAATGAGGAGGAAATCTTACTATGCAAAACTCATCAAAGCATTCCAAGTGGTGAAAAACATCGGACACCCTATGCTTACAATCAATTCAGAATGGAGCCTGAGTTGTTATTACAACCTTGCCATTGCTTACACAACTGATCAACCATTGGAAATGGCGGCTGCTTGTCTACCTGAACTGCGTCAAGCTGTTGACATTATTCACAGTGAGCATTTTCATAAGCTGAGTGAATTAAAGCCTGGGTGTCAGATGCTACTGTACGCCGTGCTAAACTGCTACATTAACTGGGTGGACCATAATCACAAGCAGATACTCCTTGTACCCGGAGAACCCAGTCAGCAGCCGCATAAGGACGAGGGAGACCTGAGGTGCTCCAGATGTCTAAAGAATCAGACCTTTCACTCGTCTGAGGTGAAAGGTAACCCAAAAAACATTGATGTTGAATTTGACTTTGAACAACTGAAATTTGTGTCTTCATGCTGTGCTGCGACCATGATAAACGTCCCACTCAACACCAGAGATGTCAACACCTGCACGTTTACTGACTTGAAACAGATGTACACATCTTGTATGAAATGCAGTCAGCCTATATTTTCCGAAGTATTAGTGGATGTAGAAACGTTATTCTCACGCTGTGCAGTGTGCATGGTCAATAGTGTCTGATATGACCCAACTTTTCAATTGAATGTTTAGAGATCAACAAGGTTATGACTGATAACACATCGGACTCTGTCTTCCGACATGACGTCGAGCTTTTTAAAGGCGTTCGCGCTATATCCTTTAAAAGGCTGAAAGCTGTAATCTGCACACATTATGGTGTTAAAGCTTTTGACAACGGGTGGCAGATGGTCCAAGGGTGTCGGCAAGGGTCTGTGGGATGTAATGATAACCTACACGTCTACTTAAACATCACACACAGCCTGGGTGAGAAACCAGAGGCGGTTGAAGAGATTATGAGACTATACAAAGATTTAAACAGACTTGAATCTGACACCGGAGACAATGTGGAGACTGTAACCTTGAAGCAGACTCAACTTCTCTCTGAGTCAACTGGTCATCCTCAAGACTTTGAGGATATGACTGAGTATATGGAGGCTTTCAAATGTAATACCACTCGCAGCTGCTATCTTGAACTCAGCGACAGTGAGTCTTACAGCAATGAAGATTGTTCCGAGGATGACTGTGAAGACGAGGGAGGGGGGTCGTCTTCCACTCAAGACGATCAGCCGTCCAGGTCTGTGTCAGTCCAAGGTGACGTTACACAAGAGGATAAATCTGACTGCCATGTTATATCGGCCGCCATGATCGTGGATAAGTCTCAATTTGTCATTGAGGACTATTGATTGCATAGTCATTTGTTGCAGATGAAGTTACCAGTGACCACGAGTGACTTTCTAGTCTTTTATGTGGAGTTGGAGCATGTTATAATATACACAGTTGTCTCATTTCTTTGTAACACTAAAATAAAACTCCAGAAACCAACTCAGAGTTTTAGGTCTTTCTATTATACACCATCTTACACACTTACATGGCTGAACGGCTGACGATGGAACCCTGTCAGAGAGGCAACTGGAGCGCTACCCGCCACATGACCATAAGATTTGACAAAGTAGATGACATAGCGCGACTAGAATACACCTGGGTACAAATGTTTGATATAGAGAAACGCATACCCCTATCCGTAACGCTGACGGATCCCGTATTTGATGGAATTTTTCGAATACCCGTTGACTCCGACTTTCTTCCCAATACGTGTTATATCCTTCTCAGGGCTGTGTACGCCCATAGCGGAGACAACTATGGTCTTCTTACAGCCAAACACTTTTCCAATACATATATTGATATCAAAGGCCACAAGGTTAAACGAATCAGTGTTTTAGCCAGAGTACCGTTAGCATGGGTGAAAATGATCACACCTTCCGATACGGTAGCGCACTACAAGACATATACCTTCACAGGGGACACCGTTTCAGGTCATCAACCCGAGTTTCTGGTATCAAGAATATACGCCAGCATGAACCGTCACGTCCACACAGTCTTGGCTGCTACATTACGTAGCTTAGACTCTGCAGAAAGGGATACTCTTGCTTCAAAATTGGTAAGCGAGACACTGTCCACACTCGGAGCTCCGCTTGCATTCAAAGTCTTGCATGAGCAGAGTAGGTTAACCCTCGAGAGGTTACACAGCCACCATGAGCAAGGCGTCCTTACAATACCCGATCCGCAATGCTCACTGTGGGGGACGTGTGTATTGTGGCAGCAGGATTCCGACATGTCAAGTCTCTCACGGCAAAGTGTTAACCATCACACTCACCTCTTACCAGTTCCGTCCTCCTCTCAGTGGTTGCGTGTGAGGCTCACATGGATGAATTTAGAGGTGACCAGGTGTTTAGGAGAAAAGATTATCAAAGACGTTATATACGCTCCCTATGAGGCAGTGATACTCACAGCCTTGTGTTGCGGATCTCTGGACCTTTGGTGTCAAGAGCTGGGTAAACTTAACACAGCATTGATAGTTGATCAGCATCTACTATCGCGTGATCAATATAAGGCTGAATTGTGTCAACGGTGCGGTTACGCTTATCGAATATCACCCGCGGTGTGCAAGCCTGAACCCAGGAGGGTTCCAGCTGTGTCACAAATAGACAGATTGCTCCTCGGTGGCATCTGCACTACACTGTGTGCTACAATCTCTCGATACGCCGACAATGGATGTATTGGAAGACGATCGGAACCCCCACCGCCGGACCTCCAAAACATCCGAGGTCGGGCAGACTGGGAATATCAATACTGCCTCAATCACCGTAGGGTCTACAAGTCAAGCGTTGAGGAAAAATGGGAAGTCGACAAGTGGAGAGCGTGGGAAGTCGACCAAAGTCAAGGACAGAAGGAGCTCCAAATACCCAGCTCGCCATTGTTCTCCCTGTCTAACAAAAGACCAAAACCGAACCAGATCGCCATGTGGTGGGAGCACGGCTCAAGTTGTTACTGGGGACAAGAAAGAGAACAAGAATGCCATCAAGAAAGCTTCACATCAAGGAAAGGCGTCTCACCGTTCACAGAACACGAAGACCAAGAACGACAACAGAGAAAGAAGCGCAAAACCGAAAGTGAAGCAGTTGAAGACGAAACCGACCCAGGCTGGTGGTTGTGGCAAAAGGAATGTCGACAGAGAGTATCGGCTGCACTGCTAACAGGCAAACCCTCAGCGGTCTCAACCGACACAGGTTCTGGGACCGCTACCTTACAACATCACAAGACAAAGGCGATGAGAGCCGCAGATCATCAACTTCCATTCAATACTGGAAGCGATTCTCGTGTAATGCTCTTCGATATCATATCAAAATTATTCCCTTCGGCTACCGAGGTGGAATCCTCACCATCTAACACGGAATCGAGTGTTAGATGGTGAGTGACGCGAGTTTTTTCCTGAAAAAACTCGCGTCACTCCCACAAACAAATTCTTCGTAAGTAAAAAGTTTAGACTTTTAATTGACAATATTGACAACACATATTAAGAAACTTGTCTTTACTCAGAATATCGTTTCAGATTTCAATTCGAAGCTGTAAATCTAACACTGAAGGCAATCTCCCATGGTCTCCGCTCTGGCTCCGCCTCGAAAAACAATGGCTGCCGTTGCTGACGATAGATTTATTTTCCCCTCCCAGTAACCCCTTAACCAATGATATGTACTTTGAGCTTAACTTGTCATGAGTATCTGGCAGTTTTCAGAAATAAAATCGGTGATTGGACGGCAAAGATATTAAGGCGGGAACCATGTCCACTTTAATGCCCATATTTGAATGGGCCGGCTTAAAAGGGTTAAAAGAAAATTGACAATCTTTCAATCTTCAGAAGTTACAGAAATGGAACAACCTTTTAAAAAGCAAGACTGTGATTCTAACATAACACGAGACTCAGAAGTAGAAACAATGTCCGCTCGTGACCTAAAGTTAGAGGGTGTAAAATATAAAACACACTGGAAAGTCCCATCACACCCGGATAATGTTAATTCTGCATTCAAGCAAGACAGCTGTGGTCATAAAGATATTTTCAAGTTTACCGGTGATGGGTCAGAGGATACTACCCTCAGGATACCGATTCCCTTGAATGTTGTAGGGCACCTGAAATGTGAGGGGGGTATCAAGCTTGTCCACCTGGGACATCAGAACCCCATTCACACTTTACTAAGCATTTTACAAGCCAGAGAACAAGAATTCAAGGCCATCTCAGAAGTTAAACCAAACGTGTCATTGATCAGAGATGAAACGAATGTCCGACAGATTGAAATGTGGCCTTCTTATATGTTGGAGTCCAGAGGGTGTACATGAGTTATACGATAATGACCATACAAGATGCCGTTACGCTATCATAGTACATAGACGCCAAAACCTGAGATTCTACTACCTGATAACTGTCAAAATTGATGGTTCTTACATATACAACCTGACAAAACTATCGACCCAATCGCTCATCCATCCAACCCTGCGTTTATACATAAATCGGATGGTACATGTGAAGGTCCCAGTTTCTCCCAACCCACACATAGTGAAGATGATAAAAACACCCACATGGTAGATGTAATTGGAACAGACCATATTGTATTGCAGGGAGATGGCGAATAATGCAACATGTGCAACAAGTGGATTTCAAGTGTTTATTATTATGAAGTACAAAACGACTCATGGCATGATACTAAGCGTATAAGTGTTGTGACGACCCCGTCACTCCACTAGTTGTACATTCCTTCTTGCTGGCTATGTCCCATTTTGCAGGTTTCATGTTTGAAGTGGTGGGTCGTTAGGCCTGATGAGCTACACCGGGGCCCGGTGTGGCTCTGTGGCCTTTGTAAGCGCTCCTTTCCAGTCCCCAAGGACAGACCCTGTCGCAAACGGTTTGGGTTTGGCTTGTTGTCACGTATTTCTTTCTCATAATCTTTTGTTACAAATTATTGTTTTTCCGTTGGTCTGCCTGCCACCGGAACTTCCTGGTCCGCAGTATGGAGGGGACGATCCTCCGAAGGCGCTGGGCCGCCTTCCGTTGCCAGTGGATATACTTGTAGTTGGAGGTAACGTGCTGTTTCCTGGGTACTTCCTGTTTGAGAACGGGTATGACCTGTAGAGAGTGGACTGACACGTCTCTCTCGGACTTGGCGGGTTTGGCACAGTACTGCTCCAAGACGTTGAGGCTGAAGCAGCACTCCTCCACAATCCCTCGGTTCTGAGAGCGTCGATTGTCGGATCTACCAGGTCTATTGAAATGGAATCCTCTGTCTCCACAGACGAACTGAAGCGCGTCCACTAACTCTCCGCCACACAGTGTTTCAGCCGAGGCCATTTCCACAATGTATAGCGTCATTGTCAACGCAAACACCAGCACTCGACTTGACAAAGACATCTTTCTGACCAAATTTGCACTTGAGTGATCTTCAACAGTCATCAGTTATCATACCAGAGCACTCTGAATAATAATCTGGACGAAAATGAAGCCGTAAACCTAAGTTACCGTAAGGTTAATGGGGTCACCAAACCAGACGCTTTCCAATGGAGGATTGTGTTGATCAGGTTGGTTCAGCCCAGTATGTCAGTACATTTGATTTATTGAAGGGTTATTGGCAAGTGCCTGTCCAAGAAAGCAAGGGAAATTTCAGCCTTTATAACTCCTTCTGAGCTCTTCTCCTATTCAGTGATGAGTTTTGAATTGCAGAATGCACCAGCCACCTTCCAGCGCTCTTATGAACACTGTCTGACCTGGAAGGATGTGCTGTGTACCTTGATGTTGTGATTTACAGTAATGCATGGGAGGAGCATTCGGTTGGCATTGAACAGTTGTTTGACCGTCTGCGTAATGCCCGCTTGACTGTGAATTTAGCTTGACTTTACTATGGACACCGTTGGATACCTGGACTGTTGGATACCTGGGCAAGGTAGTGTGGCAGGGGAACATGCGGCCGCTTCAGGCTAAAGTGACTTATTGAGCACTACCAAGTGCCCACCACTAAAAGGGAATTCCAACAGTTCCTCATTCTTACGGGTTACTAATGTAGTTTTTGTAGAAACGTTTTCTACGGTTGTAGCTCCTTTGACTGGCTTACTCAAGGGGAAAGTGAAATACACCTGGTCATTGTCCTGTCGGCAAGCATTTGATAATGTTAAATCTGTTCTCTGCTCACCCCCCCTGTTCTCGCGGCTCCGTGGTTTAAGCTATGTATGTCTAATGTATACCAGAAAACAAAGACGTAAAACATTGCCTTTGATGGCAGTGTGATTGTGTCTATTTACATCCACCAATAAACATCCAGTCTATACAGATCTCTTGATAATCTTTATTGGTTCACAATAAATCTCAAGTGTATAATGAATACAAAGTGGGTTTGTCATTTTTACACACACAACCAAAGCGTGGTTTATTGAGATGAACGCGTCCTGGTCTCACGCCACATGTCCCGGATTCCAGTGAACGCTAGGGTGAGAGTGATACACGAATATTAAACCACGGTTAGTAGCTTTATACTAAGTTAAACTATATACATCGACCACAGGTTGTACACTTACTATCCAACTAGTTATATAACTGAAGCGTCAGTCGCGTGAATGACACGCGTATCCGACTGGTTGTTCACAGGAACGTCACAGTTCACATCGTCAAAGGTGCATGTTGTAGGATTGTACACAGAATTGTAAGAAAGTGAACGCTGTGCAGTCGATGACGGTTTGTAAATGGGTGAGGACCGTTGACTACATATTCTGTAGGTGATAACCATCAAGCCTACAACCATCATCAGAGGAGCCGCTATGAAGGTGATCTTGAGCCAATCTTGGTTGATGTCAATCCTCCAGTAATTATTGAAATGATCACTGTTGTAAACCATTGTAAAGAGGTTCGAGTCCGCTTCGTGGCTGGAATCTGATGAAGTTTTGTTGTTGATCAAAAGATTACACCTTAGACTTGGATTTGGTTCACATAGTGTTTTTGTTTAACAGTCGTTTATTAAGTGTTATCAACTGTATATCCCCACATGACACACCCTTCAATATCAGCCCATTTGAAGATGGTGACATTCACAATCATCTAAGTTTGGGCGCAGTCTGGTCTGGTTTAATAGAAAGGTGCAAGTGTGCACATGGTACATCGCAACATCAAGTCCAACCATGCGTGCCACCCGTCAACCTCCCACCCCAACATGGCTGACCCGTCTACCACAATGTCGACTTGTCCAATCGTGTTTGACTACCATACAGTGGCTGGCATCTCCAACCAATTGCAAGGTTCAAATGGATAAAGTCTAGAGATCACAATATAGTTTGTATTAACATTATACAAGTCTCAAACTACGTTGTGTACACTACCAACATCATTAAGTTATGGCTGCACAGTCTTATCTACAGAGTTCGAACAAACGTCACTGTGAGGATACATTCGGGAACTTCAAATTTGACAGATTTCTTACAATACCCCACAAACAGGCGATGGTTGAATACACAGAAACCTTTGTTAAACAACATCAGAATCCTATCACATTCAACAAATTTCTAGCAATTCCCTACAAAGAGGCGATGGTTAAACACGGAGAAACTTTCGCTGTCCAACATCGGAAGTTTTGTGATACGCTACGAATGATGTTGATGCAGAAATACATGGTGGATCAACAGGGATTCACGCCACAAACTCCAGGGACAAGGAGTCCCTCGGAGGTTGATAACTTAGCGTTAAATGTCAAGAAGCTTTCCCTGACGGGTCGACAGGGTGTCGAGACAACAATTCTCACACCTTCCTCTAGCTCAAGTCAGATGTTGTCTACACCTAACTGTAAACAGGGTCTCAAGATAAGAACCCTCACACATTCATCAGGCTCAGGTCAGCGTGTCTCTGTCAAGGATCGAGTGGGTGTCAAGATGAGAACCCTCACGCCTTCCTCAGGCCCAGATCAGCGTGTCTCTGTCAAGGATCGACTGGGTGTCAAGATGAGAACCCTCACGCCTTCCTCAGGCCCAGATCAGCATGTCTCTGTCAAAGATCGACTGGGTGTCAGGATGAGAACCCTCAAGCCTTCCTCAGGCCCAGATCAGCGTGTCTCTGTCAAGGATCGACTGGTGTCAAGATGAGACCCCTCACGCCTGTTGTTTTTGGCGGCCTGTTTTAATTTCAGTTTTAGTATTTGTGTCAAGCTGTCATTTGAGTTTTTATTCGTTTTAGTCACGTTTATACTCTTTTAGTCTAACCAAGTTTCAGTGACTAAAAGTCTGAGCATTTTAGATTATTTTAGTCAGAATTAACCATGACGGTTTTGTCATTTAGTCAACGAAAACTGATGCCATTTTAGTCTAGTTTTAGTCCTCCAATCCAGTGCTGTGAGACGTCACACTCGGCAAACGCTACTCACGCCTCACCCCCCAGCGTGTCTCTGTAAATGATCGACTTTGTGTCAAGGAACAAAACTTCAATAGTTCCTCTGCCTCAGGTCAGACTTATGACACACCTAACTTTAACCATGTATTTAATCGACCGGTCCGGACCTCGACTGTATCGACCTCTAGCGACTGACAAACATGTCAGACGGAGGAGAGACTTCAGAACAGGATCGAGTGTACATCATAGCAACAATGAGTCCAACCCCTGTGGCAGCGTCCGAGTTGACATTCAACAAATTTCAGTCAGAGATGAAACTTTGGAATAACCGATGTAAAGACTTCATACAGTAATGCTTAAATAAATGTATAAACTAGTAAGGTGTCCTGTGATGTTTCCTTTTTAATGTAGAATAAAAACGTTTACACAGGTTTATGAATATGAGGGAATTTATTTGCCATTATATGTCCTTTGGTCACATTGATAGACATACCATATACAAAATGACAAATCTCATAACTGCATAGATAAAGCGGCACAAGTGGCTAACCACCTCACTCATCGAGTAACCTCAGCAACATCGCTTCTATGTCAATGGTATAAACATCGTCACGTTTGGGCTCTGATGGCAGTACATCTAGCATTCTTACACACACCGGAACCCCAACGGGTTGCATACTCTGTGACTGTGCCGTCGAGGGCTGTATAGGAAGACAACGATCAGTCTTCACCCTCAAGGGTTGTGTAGTCTGAGAACGTTTAGTCTGAGAGCTGCAACCTGCGTATGTCGAGCATGGTTTGGTTGCCATGGCATCCTTGTATTTTTTAATCAGTTTCACCTTGTCTTGACCCTTAACCCAATATTCACTATGAACGTAAAAATCAGATACTTTCCAACACACCGCACACACTTTCACTTTTTGTAAAAGCGGGTTGACGTTCCACAACGTGCGAATACACACCAGACAAAAACAGTGGTCGCAGTTGGGTAGAATGGCAAATATACAGTCCCGCGGATTGTCTTTACTGAATACTACTTCTAAACACAAGGCACATACCATGTATCTACTGAGCTTGCTGCGGGCTATGTTTTTAAGGTGTGCCTTTACACTGAGTCTCAGCCCTGCCCCTGTTGCCATTGTTACATGCGGTATTGTAATGTGGAAAGCGTTAATGGCATGTTATATATATTCCATAAAATGTTTATCCAACCAAGGTCCAGTGTCCAACCGAGGTCGGGTGCCCAACCGAGGTTGAGTCTGCGATTGGTGTAAATTCAAGGTGTGGACGTTGGTAATTAAAGTCAGAAAAGGTCTGTATAGTCTGCGAATGTCCGACCAATGTTGAATCTGGTTGGTGTAAATTCAAGAGGCATCAGTCACCATGACTGATGGGTCTGAATGACCTGAAGGTAGTCAGAAAAGGTCCATATAGTCTGCGAATGGTCCATCCTCGGACGGCTGTGTTTGTATAAGCATTTTAAGCCAAAGCGGCATTGTCCACGACCTTCTGCGTGGTATCGACACGGCTTGGTTGCCATGGCATCCTTGTATTTCTGAATCAGTTTCACCTTGTCTTGATCCTCAAGCCAATAATCACTATGAACGTAAAATGACGATTCTATCCGGCAGACTGGACACGCTTTTGAGTTTTTAAAAGAGGGGTTGACGTTCCTCCACGCACGAATACACGCCAGACAAAAACAGTGGTTGCAGTTGGGCAGAATGCCAAATACGCGGTCCCTCGGATTGTCTTTACTGAATACCACTTCTAAACACACGGCACATTCCATGTATCTACTGCGCTTGTTGAGGGTTAAGTTTTTAGTGGGTGACTTTGAATCGTGTCTCAACGCCGTCACTGTTGCCATTGCTACATGCGGTTTTGTAATGTGGAAAGTTTTAATGGCATGTTATATATATTCAATAAAACGTTTATCCAACCGAGGTCCAGTGTCCAACTGAGGTCGGGTGCCCAACCATGTCCAGTCAATGATTGGACATGTAATATGTACGTTTTAGAGAATGTTCCATTTATAGTATGCTATATCTGTTTACAATATCAACACTAGTCCTCGCAGTCAATGTCAGAATTGTAACACCCTTTAAAGGTTACATTGTTTGACGTAGGTTTACTGAAATGTTTAAATTGTAATGCCCGCTGGCTGTATGGTTGGTGGTTGGTGTTACGTTGCAATGGGATACATCGATCCTGTAGATGATTCTCTGTGGATTGGGGTTGTCTCTGAGCTGGCTGCTGGGGTGTAAAATTTGGAAATTCATTAATTGAGTTACCTTCTGGGATAGGTGGAGACGAAGGGCAGTTTGTGCACACTTTAGTCTCTAGCCAGCTTCCAGGTATATCCACTAAGGGAGCTGTGATATTCTTGACTTCTTGCTGAGACACGCGGATGAGCTGGTTAATCGTGAAACCCTGATAGTTGTAGATCGTAGGTCCCGCGGCGCTCATGCAGTAACGGAACAGTAGATATATGTAGTATCTGGAGAGTTTACGTACATTTACTATTATCTGATCAGGGATGGGTATTTCGTTAGATGTTGTGCTAATACATTCCATACGGTGGAGAGACTCCAGATCGGCTCTGGGTATATACAACTTATCGGCTCTTTGCCACATATCTCGCAAAACTTGTAAGGTCGTCTGGAGTGTGGTACGGTCTTTGAACGTGGCATCTTGAAGCAATCCCGTAGCCGGAGCACCTGGCATTGAAGTGTGTTCAGAGAACACAATATCTCTGCGAACCAACCCGTTCATCTTCTATTTACTACCCAGATGTAATAGAGACAATTACGGCATGTCAATAGTCTTGAAGTCTGATCAGAAATGTCTCAGCTAAAGAATCGAACCCGGAGCAATGCTGAAAGGTTGCTAGAACTGGTCGAACGTTACAATCTCTATCACGTCAAGACCTTGTGTTATAGCAACGTGGCAGGTGTGCTAGACTGGCTTGGGGTAAAACCTGGAGATTGCACCTTCAGTCACAACGAAGATAGTGCGGTGGTAATTAATAGGATTGTCAACCAGTGTAATCTTACAAGCGTTGGAGTGGTTAGTATCGCTGATGAACCTCAGGTCCTAGGACAAGATTGTCTAGTTGTGTATGTAAAACAAGACTATGCCAAGACAAATGAGGCCTCTAAGTACAACTCCCTCGTGTTGTTCCTGGTAATCAACTGTAATCCAGTGGTTCCGTATACGCAGGAGTTGAGTAAACTGCTAAGACAAACACGGGCAATAACCAAGATTCCACACACACTCCAATTTCCTACATTCTCAAAATGTCCTCCTCTGCGGATCCATCCCCTTTCACAACAGTCACATCCGGTGATAGACGGCTTCTTACCATCGAATTACAAGACGACCAGCCCCAGGATAGCAATTGTGACAACGGACAACTTTGGTCAAAACTGGAAACCTTTAAAGTCAACTGCAAAGGTTGATCCATGGAAAATGTATGCTGACGTCGGTAGACCCCATGGGTCGAAATGTGACTTTGATATAGAAGAACTGATGACTACACCGAACAAAGTGTTAGGCCGCGGAGGCTTTGGGGTGACTGTTAAAATTGACAATAACCTTGTTGCAAAAACCAATCTGTTTCCAGAAATGGTGAACTGGAGCATTCCATTCATAGACAAGGAATTCAATCGCTACGCGCACATCGCTTCCCAGATGGAAGAGGTTATGATTGGCGTCTCGATGAAAGATCCCAACATCCTGCGCACATTTGGAGGCTTTTGGTGTGAAATTCCAGGTTATCAGTTGGGAGGCCGAGCCGTGTTAATCATGGAACGAGCCCTCTTTTCACTGCAGGAATTCATGTAGCGTTTGAACGACACCTCTGTCATACCAGTGGTTGAAATCGACACTCTTCGAGGGCTGGCTTACTTGAGATCTAGAACCATCCAGCACAGGGATTTCACCCACAGAAACGTATTGGTTTGTCACCAGCCGGGTCGAACACCTATTCCCTTCACTTTCAAAATTAGCGACTTTGGTACGGCTTGTAATTTCTCTACCCCAGATCAACCGCGGGGTAACCGTACTAACATGGCCCCAGAGGTGCTCTGGTGCTTGAACTCTGCTACTGGGAGCGACATGTTCAGCTGGTACTGCGTGATGTGGGAGTTACACAGTGGTTGGCCATTGGTAGAATACAAGGGGTCAGAGGAAAGCTATTGTAAAAAAACATACGCTGAAAATGTATCCAACTTGGTCGGGGTTTATAACCCAGAGAATTATGACACGTTCGAAGTGGATTATATGAAAGCTATAAACGCCCGCACCCTCCACGTAAAACACAAAGACAACAGACCCACCACGCAGGTGATATCGGAAAAGCTCTATCAAATGGGCTGCTCCATAAAGGACAAACCGTTTGTCGAGATGGGAGTGTTGTGCATTACACTTTTCCCTCAAGAGAGGTTGTCTCCTTCAGAACTACTCAACCTCACTAGATACCAGCATTTGAGTCAAGATGTAAGCGCTGCTTATCTACCATCAAAACAGATTCCGTTGTCTGTGCAGGTGGGGAAGTATAGATCGACCGATATCATAGTCGCCGACGACTGTATCCCTGATGGACTCACTAACCTGATAACGGAGAGATCACATGCTGGGTTCCCCATTGAAGTGATAAGATCTGACATCAAGGCGTATTACGGTATAGATTTCCTTAGGTTGGCTCCTGATTTCATCCAGCCTCACAGCTGGTACTCGAAAAAGGCCAAAGATCTCGAATATGTTTACACTAGCAAGTATAACAAAACAGCAGACCCTTCCAGCAGCAGTAAGCGATCAAAGAAAATACAACAACTCAAAGGTTCAGACAATAGCAAGTATAACAAACGCAAGGCTGGTGACACTGATGACCCATTCGAGGTTAGGTGTTTGAAGAAGGCTTCGGAGATTCGCGTAGAATATCCAGAGGAGAGTAGTTTGAGAGGCAGCTCTGGACACTATCAGGCTGAGCCGCAATTGCTCTTCAGACATATGACACCTACACCGGACCTAGATAGATGAGATACTTCCAGTTAGACCCCCAGTTAGACTCGTTGAGATTCCCAATACGGAAAGATGCGTTGTAAACGCTGCAAGACACCTGTCAACAAATCCACCCGTTCTCCTTTCGAATGCCATTGACCTAATTGACAATTCAATTAAAATGCTGAGTTGTAGTGATTCGGGTGAACGAGGCGACGCCGCATCTTCAGCTCTATATAAGACGACTTCAGACACAACCAACATCAACTTGGGATCAGTTGTCAACAGCCCCACTGTTGAATGGGTTCAGGGTGCAGATGTAGCCGAGACTGACAAAAACGTACCAGACCCACCTTGCATATTGACCGTGAATTTGAACCCGGACGTCGACGGGATGGGTAAAGACGCACCAGCCTCGTGACGAATCGACTGCAAAGTCGAACCCTGAATCAATGTCCAATCCGCAGGGTGACGTGATTTTACGATGTAAAAGGATCGAGGGGGAGCTAGATACAACTATGGTTATTCTCAAAAGTCTGGATGAGAAGGAGATACAACGTTTCAAAGCCAACGTGATCGTTTTTTCACAGACCATGACCCGAATCTACCCTCTTATATTTGCTGGTCCCAGAGATGGATTATGTAAGTGCTCTGGACGGAATGGGATGTTCATCTTCCAATATGCTCAGGTGTTCGAAAGCTGCAAGTCTGTAAGAGACTGGACCAAGGTGGACTCGCCTAACTCTGTATACGCCTTCATGCTACAAGTCTTTCTCACACTCAAGGTTGCCTTAGATATGAAGTTATTGCCAACTCACATGACAGAATGGAAGGATGTCATCATTAGCAAAGGAGCTGTGATGATTGACATTGTTCCTTACCTGAGTAAGAATTTCAACAAGTCTCAATCTTCCCTGTTTGGTAAAGACTGTAGGAACTTGGTTCGTCTCTGTACTAGTATGGTGACAAAGCACTTACCCAGCTCGAATCTGTGTAAATGGCTGGGTGGTTTGACTGACAGCAAATCAGCTTTGCATGTGCTGACCAAATCTATAGAGTGGTTGAGCGGCATAGACTTTGGAGAAAAGGTAATGCCGTCCATTTCATTTCTAGATGGTAACATTTTTACGTTACGGGATTATTCCTCTGACATGTCTAACTGGCTGACATGCGTAGGTGAGGAAGAATCCCCGCGTAATAGGAGCGCTGCCAAGGTGCTAGTGTATGGAGTGCCAAAGACTTTCAGATGCGACCAGACAACGAAATGTGTGGGTGACATCAAGCTGAGTAAAGTGGTTAGAAACATAGTGTTACGGATGAGAGTCAAAGCATTTGGATCATCGAGACTTGAAGTGACTACACTGGATTGCACACAGGGGTTCACAAAGGTGACTCTCAATAACTCGGCGCTATCCGGGGTTGTCGATGTAGATCGATTGTCGCAATCTAGGTTAGCTGATGACAATGTCAGTTATTTCACACACGACGCAGTATCGCAGAGTATGTCAAAGTGGGCCCCTGTTATAATGTTTGCAAAGTTTAAGAGACACGGGCCTGTAGATGAGTTGACTGTAGAATACTACAGGATGAATATCCTCATGGTTCTATTGAACACACAGGGAGGAGTGTCATCTCTTGGAGCGCTCTTCCAGAGCATTGCGACTTTCAGTGTAACAGACTATTAAATGTATATCACATATATCGAGTTTGACATCTCATACTCTTCACACACAACTCTTACAATTACAGTCTGTGTCATTGCTCTAGTACGATCACCGCTTCTACTGCTGAAAAGCCGTCTGTGTATCTTCAAATATGCGCGGCTTGATGAATTCTGGGAGTTATTGTAGTGTCAACAGTGTTGTTCAAGTCCTCTACGCTACACGTGACTTACAGAATCTTATTCAACAAGTTGATGATCAGGACTGTCGACATCCTAATAGAGTAGCTAGAATGTTAAAGAGTCTCATTCTCAACATGCACAAAGAAGACAAGTCTCCATGCGACCCAAGCCTTCTTGTAGACGCGATGGTATCTTACAGCGGAGTATCTTTTGTCGATCAGGAGGATTCTGACGTTGTTTTCAAATGCATCATCAATGCTCTAGTGGATGGATATGGCGTTGCTCAAAATATAGGGGAATTGTGGACCATTAAGAACGAGGACCATCTTCGCTTTCTTCATTGTAACACAGTCAAGTCTATAACCAGTAAGTCAAACACAATCCCTGTGTCGATTGAAGAAACCCTCCCAGACGAACTACAGGAATACATCGAACAACACTTTGATAACACACAAACAATGTGTGACTACCATTGCAAAAACTGCGACAGCCACAGTCACATAGAAATAACAAGCAATGTAGTGACATTACCCCCGGTTGTGTGTGTGAGGATCAACCGGGTCATAAACATTGGCAGTGACACTGCTAACATTGTTAAAATAAATAAACGGTTTACTTTCCCTGAAACTCTGGATTTTAAATGTATCACAAAAGAATCGGAAGGGACTGTTGAAGCTGGCTACGAGATATACGCAGTTGTAGCTCACCGTGGTACTCACTACTGTGGACATTATACAGCATATGTACAAAAGGATGGAGCTTGGTATCTAGCAGATGACACTCAGGTTACAGTGTGCTGTTGGGAAGATGTCAAACGACATCTTCCTTTCATCCTCGTATGAAACATCATCCGAGTCATGTAATGATGTAGCTTACATGCTCATGTATCAGAGGATAAACTCCTCTCAATGAACATTATGTGATTTGCACTTATATCTGAATAAATTCAGTATTGGTATAATTGCCGCTGTCTAGTGTCTTGGTTTGAATGCACATGTGAAAATACAGAGAATGTAAAAAAGTAAGAGACATACAGACTGTGGCAAATTAATAAATGTTTAATACAAGGCTACATCTCTACAATCACAAACTAAGAAACACGTTTGGTAGGTTGTATTACTAAACTGCAATATCAGCGAGCAGACATCTCTACCATCATTAAAAGGTTAAACACATTTTACTTTTTAAGGAAGTATCTATCCAGAGTATTGTGCTGAGTCTTCCGTTTAGCTACGTTACAATTTGAAATATAACGCGTAGTAGATGATACAGCCGTACAAGGTTGCTCTAACTGGTACACACTCAGACGGTTAGCCAACCCCTCTAAATATTTGATCATGTAAGCACTTTGAGGTCCAGGGAGAGAAGGCTTACTTTTAGCCATAGCGGAAGACATGATACCGAAATCTCACATAGACACAAAATACTCGGTGTCAAGGTAACTACACAAGCTTCCGGCTACGGTGTCCAATCTAGAATTACCGTCAGACTCTAGATCGGAAGCCTCTTCGTCCAATGACTCTGATTCTACAGCAGGCTGAGCTGTATGGTTTGAGTTATCTTCTACACCAGGACGTCGATCTAAAGCTGTAGTGCTGGGATGGTTGCTGGCGTCTTCTTTTTCAAGAGGGGGTTTTATCTTCTCAGACTGTGTATGTTCAGGTGTGTTGGGAGGGGTGTAGGTCTTATTACCCTCCTGCTCTGAGTCAGTGGTGTCAATGCAGGGGGGGTGTGTGTGTTTTATCCTGGAAGTGTTTACCCCCTTTATACACGATCCAAAATTACCCGCCTCTTCGCAGGAGTCACTTTCAGACTCTGAGAGCTGTTTTTTGTATGGAGGGTAATCCAACTTGGTTTTCATGGCATATGTTAATATTTTGTGTCTCTTGGCAGACTTGTGTTGTCTCTTAATGTTGAGAGTTTCAAACTGCAGTGTAGGTGTTTCTTTAAACACCTTGGTGGTCTTGTCAGGTTGGTGGTTATCATTTGTATGTTTAACAAGCTTCACATCTGAAGCAACACCATCGGATTCAGAGTCGGATTCCAGTGCGCGCTTATAGATCCTAACTTCTTTCATACCACTACAGGTAGACGTAGAGGGTCTGGCTTCAAGGTCGCAATCTGATGCGTAATTAAACTTGCGTTCCTGAGTCACATTCTTAGTCTTGCGCTTTACCTTTTTGTCCCTTGTTTTAACCCGAGTGTGTAAACCGTCTTCACTGCTATGGTTCTCTTCGATAGGTAAGTCATCTATGAAGCCGTCCCTGTAATCATAGTCATCAAGACTCTCTGTGTCATCATATCCCATTGTGACTTCCAAATCCTCACCTGGAATTTCTTCTTCATCATAGGATTCGTTCTCTTCATGGGTTACTTCCTCAGCCTCGCTCAGGTAAAAGCTATCTTGGTGAGCGTACATGTGACACGTGTTGTAAGTTGGTGAACCACGGACATTCTTGCTACCTTTGAGCCTAGGTGATGTCTTCTTTTCGGTCTTGAACTCGGATGAAGTTGATGACCCCCCAGGCTTACTGTCAGTCTTAGACAAAGTATATGACCTCCTGCGCTTCATAGACTTGGACGACGGTGATGACTCCCCTGATGACGGCCTGGGCTTATATGACGTGGATGATTTGGAAGTCGTAAGATTACGCTTTGTCGTTTTGGGTTGATTAGAATGTGCTTGTTTTTTAGGAGGTTTAGGAACGCCTTTGCTAAGCAGATCACTTTGAGGACCAGGTTTCGTATTGTCGGACGACTGTGGGACATACTGATAACACCCCGCTCTCGACAGATTCCTGCTACTGTGGAAAGACGACATTATCTTAAGTCTCCAGTTGTGAATGGACATTGAATCTAGGCACTCGACCAGCGCTCTGCTGAGTCTATCATTCAAACCGTAGGTTTTGAGTATATTGACAATGGTTAGATTGTTAAGGACCCAATCTCGAAGAATGGAACAGTGTCTACCGTCCAGTAGAGTGTTATCCAATCCCAAGATTGTAGACACAGCTTCTCTCCTAAGACATTCACCATGTATCCAGGGCTCACTAAGTAATAAAGTTGACATGTTCTTGAGCCAGGTTGACACTGGAACACATTCCGGTGTGACAATGGAGGGAATATTCACATTTGTCCCACGGACGTCTTCGACGTGTCGCTCAGCTTGGCATTTAGATGAAACGTCTGAGGTTTGAAGATCGGCATAGCGCGGGGGTGAAGATCTGCTCTCAGTATCACAACGTTCTACTCTTACCTTCAAAAACTTCTTTAATCTGTTTTGGTAAGTGTTTAGTTTCAGAAACAGCACCTTGGTGGTGGCATACATCTCTAACAGGTCTTTGTCTTTGATCACATCATGCTTGGCCAGACCCTGACACGTTTTTTGGACCTGGGCTATGTTGTCAGGGAGTTGCGGTTTCAGTAACTCTCGACACTCTGAGTAGATCGATGTCGCATTCTCGCCAAATCTCTTTTGAATGTAATTCAATGCTGCGTCGGTCAACAACGTCCACACTCTTCTCATTTCATGTTGGATCGTGGCGATGCGCTTATTGTTCACGTTGGTACATGTGACATTGTCGGAGGAGTAAAGGTTCCAGATTTTCAGGTATTTGAGGACTTTCTCAATTGGACAGTATAACAGCTCAGCCACCGCGAAGGCATTGGGGATCTTGCAATCCATGAATCTGATTGCAAGTTCTACTACTTCAACCATCATGGGGTCCTGAATCCTACTCAACACATGCTTTGGTGTATAATTACACCAACTGGTTGGATTCACACGTTTGATGAAGGCTGTCAAGGCTACATTGTGTATTTCCTGACACATCTCCATTCCAGTTATAAATGAATCCCTGGTCATTTCCTTCAGCGTGTTGTTCCAGCAACTCACAAGTTCTCCATGACCCTTTGCGCAACGTGGCGCCACCGCCCTAAAAAACCTCAATGTAGTAGACACTTATAGTTTAGCAGCTTGAGCTTGGCCACTTCGCAAATTAACAACCGGTAACAGGTTCACTCGCTTGCCAGACATGAACTTACTGTTCCTTCTAAAGTAGACAGTACGAGAACCTCCATGTTCGTAGTAGAAATGTTTCAGATCACATATCACTTGGGGTTCGGTAAAACAATCCACACTTTTCTTATTTAACACGTCCCCCGAAGTCATGCCTACCACGCAACACATGGGGTTCACGGATTCCACGCTAGGCGTCAATGCGTTGTTGCAAGTTAACGACTTTCCGTCCTCGGTGTGCAATAACTGAACAGGTTGAATTTGTTGAAAAGAAGGCGTGAGAGCTGTGGGATGTGTCGGCACCTCAAGAGTTAAGTCCCAGAATTCAAACTTGGTACCCGTGACAGCTTTCAACACATTGAGACTTTGGTACCCTGGGACGAACAGTACTTCTTGTATGAAATATGACTTAATGCCACCACCTGTAACGGTTGTTGGGATGACGACTGTGTACGTTCCGGTCATGGATCTGAGGTTGTCACAGTAGACAAAGTTGTGGTTTTCAGAGTACTGTGTAACCACAGGAATCACCCTTTTACCATTGCTACTTATCAGTTCTTTCTGCGGTATGTACAACATTGTGTAGTTACTACCTGCCAGCAGTACACTTTTGACACCAGCCTTGTCTCGATTAATTACAGATTCAAATTCGTTCCCACCTTCAATGTCCACTAAGTCCATCAGTGCAAGAAGTAGTGATTTCGACGGGCGTTGTTGTATAGCACCAATGTCCTTTATCAACACATCCTTGATAGTCCTGCAAATCGTTTTCGGTTGAAATTGATTTTCTCTGTCAGATAGTTGATGCTTTCCACTCACCATCAGGTTGACAACTTCCTCAAAGAGTCCTTCTGTACTTTCACAACTGAAAACATCTTTCGATTTGGAGGTCAAATACCACGGAGGCTGTTCTGCCACAACGAATGTCGTATTCTTGTACATGTCGCAGTGACGCATTCACACGTTATATATCACACGAGTGTGAAGTCGTGTGGTTGAAATCTACGGTCTATAGACAACGTTACTATAATGTAGCCTACGTTGTAAAGAAAAAGCCAGCCAGACACCTTTCTGTCTCACAGAGTGTCTTGTGATATGGCTGGTCTGAGAGCTTTTACATAGCAGACTTGAATGACATCACCCACCACCGATTGGACAGGAGAAGTGGGACGTGTTGTAACACTAGCACTGGTTGGACACTCCAACCTGCCTGAATCATCCCACCTTTACATAGGAAACAATCTCCTCTGATTAGTCCAACCGCTCAGTATCCGACCTCCTCTGAAACGTTCAACCGCTCAGTATCCGACCTCCTCTGATTAGTCCAACCGCTCAGTATCCAACCTCCTCTGAAACGTCCAACCATTCAATATCCAACCGCTCAGTATCCGACCTCCTCTGAAACGTTCAACCGCTCAGTATCCGACCTCCTCTGATTAGTCCAACCGCTCAGTATCCAACCTCCTCTGAAACGTCCAACCATTCAATATCCAACCGCTCAGTATCCGACCTCCTCTGAAACGTTCAACCGCTCAGTATCCGACCTCCTCTGATTAGTCCAACCGCTCAGTATCCAACCTCCTCTGAAACATCCAACCGTTCAATATCCAACCTCCTCTGAAACGTCCAACCGTTCAATGTCCAACCGCTCAGTATCCGACCTCCTCTGAAACGTTCAACCGCTCAGTATCCGACCTCCTCTGATTAGTCCAACCGCTCAGTATCCAACCTCCTCTGAAACGTCCAACCGTTCAATGTCCAACCGCTCAGTATCCGACCTCCTCTGAAACGTCCAACCGCTCAGTGGACCGATGCCATAAATAACATATTCTTATTATAAAAGTATATAGGCGTAACTAGTTAGTAAATCTCACTTGAATCTCATACTAAGAGTCCATACAAGTCTCAATTGGAGGAATGAGCTCAGTTGGACGAATGAGCTGGTTGGATGAACGAGCCCCCTCGTCTTGGTTTTAGTAATGAGGAATGTTTGAATGAGGAATGTTGGAAGGCTGAGTGCTGAATGTTGGAAAGTCACAAAGTGTAATCTTTGGAATGGGGAGTACTTTCCCCTCCCCCCCAGGTCTTGGTTGGAGGAATGAGCCTTAATTGTTAGTTAAGGCTTTTGCGTGACCTAATCTAAAGTGTGAACTATCTCTGCCTTATTAAACATTTATAAGTTATTTATTAAGGTATTCTTGTCCATTCTCGAACCTCACATTCACAAAGGCTGAACATACGTTTCTCAAAAGGAAACAGACACAACACAATGTGATACACAAAATTACTATTTTATTGAAGTAATGACAGGCATGTGTCTTACTAACTACTTAGCTCTACTAGCCGAGAGTGACAGCGGTCGATACGATATTTCCCGGCATGACTGAACGGTCGAGGTTAGTAAGTTGTTTATTATAAGGTAATTTTTAGCTCTTTTCATTTAAAACATGTAGTTTTGTTCAGCTCTACTCAAGTTTTCTCACGGTGTGTTTCAGGTGTTAGCACCTAGCAACCAATCTGAAATCTGAGCAACCAAACCTAGCAATCTGAGCGCTTGTCGTTTATCTCTCTGTGTTCACACTTTTCTGCTCTTTTAGAAAGTTAAGAATTTCCTTGTCGCTGTTGATGTCTTCATTGTCATCTGGATAGTAAAACTCCTCGATCTCGCTCATTTTGAAGATGACATCAGCGGAGGGCAATAAGAATACGTATCAGACCGCAGATGAGGTCAATACGCGCATAGATATATATAAAGACTTAATACGCGGCTGGCATGACCATAGACATATACACTATGGGCATTACTACCCATTAGCCAATCAGAACGCTCGTAGTGTTGTTGCAATTGAACCAATATGCTGTTCTTATTGGTTCAGAAGACGTTCTCAAAAGAGTTGTTGATATGTTGCCTTGGAGATGTAGTGACGTCACCAGTACAAGTGCAGCTGATTGCTCTGACAAGATGGCGTCTGCTCCAGATTCGCCGTGTTTGATTTGGGATCTTCCCACGTATTGTTGTAGTATATAAGAAACCAAATGTTTACTCTTCGACAGGTCAGCAAATGTCGCCTCAATTTGTTAAAACGATTTGTTTGTAAACCTCGGCCTACGATCTCGGTTAACAAACGTTTTAACAAATCTCTGCTTTCAAAGGCGTTTGCAGACCTGTCGAGGAGTAGCTCAACATTTGCAGTTTATTACAGCCATTTTTGGAAAATAAAATACAGCTTCGGGTAACCAACTTTTATACCAATTCTACTGTATTGCTTCTTAATGGAAATAAAATACTATTTTATTACCCAGGTAAATAAATTAACAGCTATTTCTTCTAAAAAAACAAAACCACAACATCTATAGGCCTATAGTCTTTCTATAAATGCTTAATAAGGCATAAATAGTTCACACTTTAGATTAGGTCACGCAAAAGCCTTAACTAACAGTTAGTAAATGCTTTATAACTTGCATTACTAATCAGAAGTTGCATCATTAGTAAGTCTTTATAAAATAGTTGTTAAGATATCTGCAAAGCATAGTGTACATCCTGTATTCGACTTGGCATACATTAATTAAAGACATAAGTAAATATGTTGTTTGTTATTTACTCATGCTTTATAAAGGTAATGTAAATGGTTTGTTCACCATTTGCTAATGCTTTCTATACCAGCTCATGTACCATTAACACCTTTTAAACTACTGGTTTGCAACTATATTAACAAGCTGTGTATAAAGTATTATAATGCAGTTATCAAACACCTTATGAATTGTATTATGAATAAAATGCATAATTTTTAACAGTGTTTATTAATGATCAACATAGTGTTTAATAATAAGCTTATTAACTATTTAATAATGTATTGTTAATGTTTCAAAATGTTTTATAAAGGATTAACTATTAGTTAACACTTTGTAAATGCCAAAAAGCGTTGACTTATTATAAAGTGTTACCCAGATATGTAGAAAATCTATTAAAAATCAAAATCAAGTAGCACACCAGGTTGTACGTCGTTGACTGTGTAATGTATAACTGACTAGTTGAAAAATTGAAAGATGTGCACACTATCTGACATTCTAAACTTCTGATAAAACAATAGCCTTAAGTATGTATGACAGTGGGTTATATACACTTGAGGAAGGAGGTGACTCGGAAGACGGTTGCACTGTTGACAAGTCTCGGTTGGATTTCCTTTCACAGGTCTTAACCTTAGACGGGTGTGGGTTGGAGGAACCAGCTAGTGGTGCCTATGGAGAATTGTATTACTTGCAGAGGTCCCATTTGAGACTTCAGTTTCTTTATCTTCCACCCTGGCGACTTTTCTCCTTTTTACTGCAAGCTCGTCCACAGAGTACTGTTGAGTGACATTGCTTTTATGTCGCTGGCTACTTGTAGTGAGCGACTCTTCGAGAGGTCGAGTCCTTCGGTCTTGTGGATTGTTTACTGCCCTCGCCATACCCTTTCTCATAGCAAGCGCTGCGTGTCCGTCCAATTCGCGTAAAGTCTTTATCATGGCAATTCGTTTTTTTGATCGTTGAGGCCTTTTAGTTATCAACTCTCCCTTTACGGCCATCATGGTAGTAGCGTAGTCACGTTTCAACATTTCCACGGAAAATGTGTCTACTCTGTGAACGTTGTTGAATACCTGAACCGCATCCTTCCACTCCCAATCCTCCTCTAGTTCAAGTAAGTGACCACGATCATCACGGTTGACTCTCAGAAATATCTTGTCTTGATGATAGACGGTCTGCGTACTACAAAATGAGCTAATGTTTTTCACGGGTACACCCGAGTACTCTGTTGAATACACGCTCAATCTGGGACCGTGGAAGGTGCCTTTTGGACCGAGTCTGGATTCTTTCAGGTGACCTTTGTCGTACGATTCCTTAGGGGAATTCGGAGACATCATCCTTCGGATAACCCCCCCGTAATACAAAGGTGCAGAACATTGAAACATCTCCCCTCCCAGGGGGCACTTGTTGAAAGTGACCCGATGTTAGTTTCCTCAAGGATCACAATGACTCTTGCTTAGAGACTTGTTGCTCTTGTGGTTAGTGGTAACTGACTTAATTTTTTTTACTCGCTGTGATATATTGTTTTATTATTGTTGCTTGCTTTTTTTTCCACAGGTACACTTGCACTTATAGCAGTTCATGTTGTTTAATTGTAACTTGTTTAACTACATGCTCTTATGGTTCTTCCCTTTGGCACTTATTTTGGTTGTTCACAATGTGTGCTTCATGTTTTGGCTACTCGCAATGTTTTGTGGCTATCTCGTTGTTATGATCAGTGACCTATGCACTTTGTAAAGCTCTCTCTTGGAAGTCGCTTTGGATAAAAGCGTCTGCTAAATGAATAAATGTAAATGTAAGTGAGTTCGTTAAGGGGTTGGATGACCGATGTCGCTTCCAATATCACAGAGCAAATCGGGTCAGTGTTGAAGTCCAGCGTGAATCTCAATATAAGATGCTGCTCAGTGCTGCTGTCAATAGAACATTGTCCAAATGCATTGACTTGTTGAAAGTCTACATTCTTGTAAGCATCCATCATCGAGACTGAGATCTGCTCCCAAAAGACAGAATGTGACGTTGGCGCGTACAGGGCCAGCATGTCATAGACCGCTTCAAGTGGAACGGTGACAGATCCGATTTTCTTGTAACGATTCGACTGGAGGCTCCGGTTCTGAGGCGTGTTACTGTTGGTGGCATACCTGTAAGTGCACATATTGTAGATCTTACCAGCACGAGGTGGGACTTTACATGTTGAGCACAACGTCAACATCTCGTGGGCTGCAGCGTGTCCACCCTTGATCTCTTCCGTTGAGAAAAACATGACATCTATACCTGAAATGCACAAGTTTCCATTTTTCAAACTGGTCTTAAGGCGTTGCTCATGTATCTGGGTCAAGATGTACCCTAGCACCTTGCACGCAAAGCGCCCCTGTGTGTCAACCACCCGAGGACATATGTCCGGTAGACATGCTGCGGTGCAAAGTTTGTATACAGCGTTAGTCTCCAAGCAGATCTGACCGAATGATAACTTGTTCAGAGCTTTCAGTCTATTCTTATCCATTTGCTTCATGTAAACCCTCAAGTCAGGACAAGTCTTCTCATCCGGGATCTGGGTCCAAGGAGGGATCCATATGTCAAAGACAAAGTGACAGGCCAACTTCTTGGCCTCAGCAAACACCAACTGGTTGATGCAGAAGGAAAACCTCCGGCTGACGACTCCTGTGCACACAATGTGACTAGCATATAGGGCAGCTACACAAGCGTCTCTAGCAATGTCAAACCTCACACTGAATTGCATGATATCAGACTCTGCAATCATTGTAGCGGACTGTATAAGGTTTTGTCTGTACAGACAGACTGCAGCGATTTGATCCATTTTCAGTTTCTCTACCGTGTCCTGTACCTGCTTGGTACTACGTGTTCGTGTCACATGGTCAGGGAACTCAGATTCAATAATCACACATCTGTCAGCCCACGCATCACTTACAAACCCCAGTGTGTTGGTGTTCCAAACAAATCCACAATTGTGCACTGCGTGAATCTTGATGGTGTCCACTTTACCAGTGCTTTCGTCTCTTGTCACCACATCACTCTCCAGTACGCTGGTGTCCAACAGGTTCTTGAACGTATTGGGGATCACATTAGACTCCTTATCGACGCTCTTCAGGGTCTTCTCGTGGCTTATATGAGCATCGTCTATCATGACCACACAAGAATTCCTCTTCTGCTTGTACTTGAAAGCTTGCGGGGTGAAAGACGTCAGTGTTTCTATACAACCCTTTACCCTCTTGAACTGGTAGTTCAACACGTTGTTAGCGTAACTCTTGCCTTCTCCGGGACATGTGGTGTTGAAGATCATAACCCGTTCGATCGTGTACCTGGGTGCAGTGTTGACAATGATGTAATTAAACGTTGTGGACGCCTGGAACAATCTGCCAACTTGAAGACTGTCACAAAACAAGTATCTCACCACTGCAAAGTCGTAAATTTTCACTGGATCCAGAATGGTATGGTTTTCCGAGTCACATTGATCACTTGGTGAGAGGTAAAACGATTCGTGGATCTCTGAAAGGTGGCAACCGAGAGACAAGCTGGAGTTGCTGAGTTCGTTGTCCATAACATCGCTAAGACCTTCGTTAAGTGCTTCATTTCCACAGAATCGATGCCTGATCAGGATGTTGAAGACCATATCTGCTATACTCTCGAATTGCCTGCGTCTTGACTTTGACTTGACTTTCATTTCTCTGCTGAGACGCTCCAGTTTACCCAGATGAGGGTAGAGGTGTGCAAAGTAATAGACGTGCTCGTCTTTACTCACGACGAAGGGGTGCCGTAGGGACGAGTTGTAAAAACACGAGTACGCAGTCTGACACTCTCCACGGCATCCTCCAAATCCAATCCGTTTACAGTAACACTGTCCGGTCGCCAGTAAAGACGCTATACGCAGTGTCCTACGTTTCCTCTGTATGTCACACAGCACCTTACCAATCCGACCCTTTGTGATAGGCATGTGCTTGTGGATCAGCGATTTAACGAACATGTTATCGTTCTCTCTGTCGATTAGTTTCTCAAGAGAGTATCTGAATACCAACAATCCTCCAATGTTCACATCAACAAGTTGTGAGCAACCGTCAAGATCTTTTGTGAAAGCCTTCAGATTGTCCACAAATTGCTTATTGTCCAACACGGTCAAGTCATATCCAGTTTGAATGACCTTCTGCTTCACACATTCTGCACTTGTGAGTTTGGAGAGGAGTGATATGAACAGTGTCTTGCACTCTCCATCGCCAACACTGTCCGTAAGCCTACCTATGGAGTTTTCCAGAACCTTGAGATTCATATCCATTATAGTATCTGGTAACATGAGCACTTGCCTCCCCGACTGGCAGGCTGGTGTATACATGGAACCCTGTAGGTCTTTGACTTTCTTCTTGTCGACATTATTAGAATTAAGTGTGTCGTTGTGGATGTCCACCCAATAAAAGATAGAAGACAGCTCTCCCTTATTGTCTCGCATGACTATCATTGCGTTATTTAGGGATGACGCCTTTTGTCTAACCAATTGTAGTCGCATAAAGGCATTGAAAGCCTCCTCCTGTAGTTCAATCCTTGTCAAATTTGTTGATGACGCTACGCTGTCAGCATCCTCAGAGTCGTCTCTTCTGAATACATCCATGTTTACATTGTGTATGAGACTGAGCAGCTGGCTATTGGACACACCGTCATAGGAGTCTGTCGGCTGTCTGGCTTGTAAAGCGTGGCTAGATGCTAGGTCATTCATGTCAACTGAATCGTCACTACTCATGTCCAGAACGAAACAGAATAAACGCCCGTGAGCAAAGTCTTCTCTGATAGGAGGTGACATGTTACGGAAATTTGGATTCTCCAAAGTCACTTGAAGAAACACCCCTTTGCAGCAATATGTCAGATATAGGAGAAATTGAAACGTTGCCCTGTCGTTTGGCGACAACGCGCTGAAGGACAATTCTTCAGACAGATTGTCGTACAATACATCTGTTCCAACTGCAAGGAATAAAGCTTTTCTATTGGACGGTAGTCTTATGGTTTCTAACACAGCTGTATTCGCCTCTCTATGAGGTAGCGTGTTACACTCAACTAACACAGTCTTCCCTTTCTTATTTGCCATGACTAGCAAGAGGGGATTCTTCGCTCTTACAAAATGAGCACAGTGTAATTCCTCCCTAACCCTTACACATGCATGTTAGACTGAATATCATTCCTTGAAAGGGTGGGTTTTAGGTTACACCTTTATATGACAGCTGGACACTTCCATTAAGGTTGGAGACTTCCTCCTTTTTTTATGTTGTTGATGATGTATATATACACATAGATTCTTCACTTGACTCGACCGGATGTCCATCCAGGTGGATCGGTTTCAAGCTTGGAGATTTGCTACACATACAAGTGTACATTTGATATACAAACATTTTGGATAAAACTCTCAAGTTTCCAGATTTGGAATCATGCAAAAATCAGTGCCGTTTGTGGATTTCTTTCCTAATATCTACCCGCAGTGCAGAGTCGTCCACCCTGAAGTTGAACATAATCTTGTTGGGGTGATATTAAAATCTATCATCTTTCACAAGCAAGAAGAGACTCTCTTGTGCCGAGGGTTGGTGGTACAGGGCCGACAGGCTAACATCTACACCACGGTACATTTAAAAGTTACTGAAATATCTCCTGTTGTGGGTTACGACCTAGACCTGATTCTAGACCAAGACGGCGAGGAAGAGACGTGGAAAGTTGTACAGAAAAAGTGGTCTAAACATTTTGCTGGCGATCCGGTGAACATCCACGTTTTTCACGATGACATTAAACGAAAAGTAAATGCACAAGTCTTTCCACTCAAATGTACTTCTTTGGCCAAAAAGTATGTAGAAACTGTAAGAGGCGCGCTGACTTTCGGAGATTTTTGTCCCAATAAGGGGTACTACATTTCTCGAGATGGTAACACTCCTGCTTTATGCTCCAGTGTTATGTTTGGCAGGATGTATTTCCTACCTACAAACAAACTGAATGGGTCACTGTCAGCCTCTGAACTTATATACGATCACGACAAGTCGGAGGTTGAGACTAAGCTGTTTGACAGTAAACATATGCCCTATTTCTACAAGGCAGCGTGTCTGGACATTGAGACCGTCTTTGATAAATGCCACCGGGACACGTCTCTGATATGCGAATCGTTTTCCTACAAGTTCCCCTACTGCACCCAGGGTACGGTTGTGGATATGACAGAATATAGAAACAAGCTGGTTCAGACGCTAAACACCGGCAGGAAACAATTGCCGAAACAGAGTAAAAATGTCACCATCCCTACTTTGTCACCCGATATGCCAGGCCAGCAACACGAGATAACGTGCGTGTCTCTCGTAATTCTCAACTCTCATATACCCAAGACGTCAACCAACCACCACAGGAAGGCCCTGATAGTTATCTATAACAAATGTAAGGTAACACAAAACCGTAACCTAGAAGCTGACCACGAATTGGCCAAGGGAGTCGGTATAGAAGATGTCAAACGGATTTCATTTTACCCCTGTTCTGGAGAGCTCAGACTCCTGGAGACAACTATCCGACTCTTGAATGACCACGGTGTAGAACTTCTCTATGTGTTCAATGCCGAATTCGACGTGCGGGTTGAACAGCGTGTTCATTTCTACACTGACTCAAACTACACCAAACTCTGTGACAGTGCTACCCAAAAACGATGTTCCTCACTATTACGAGCCTGGCATGGACTCTTTGTAACCAGGGCCATGGCAGATGATGTGTTACCTTTCTTCCAATTCGAAAACGTGCGTTACCTGGAAATGTACAAGAACATGCTCAATAGCTTAGGTTTGGTGTTACAGAGCGCAACCTTAACTGAGTACAAACTCCAGTTGATATCTGACCACATTGACAAATTCAACAAAGAGAAGGCTAAATTGGGACACTTTAAGATGAATGGCTGTGGCATGAACATCATAGATCTCTATAGGATGGCGGGAACTCGAGAAATTAAGTTTGCATGCACTAGCATAAAGTTGAACGACGTGGCACTTTTCGTCATTGCAAAGGTTAGGGAGCTGCACAAAAAACCTCCAAAGGACGCCAGAAAACTGTGCAAGGTGGCAGATGTCAGTTACTCTAAAATGGACGAGATGATTACAATGGGGGGGAAAAGTCTCTTTGCAGTGCTCATCTTGGTCGATTCTCAGCTTTGCGCCAGGTTGGCTAAAGCGCTCAACCCCGTATCGTCTCTCTTCCATCGATGCAGGACGACACTCAATATAGACGTTGTGGTACATGGAAGAGGAGATAACTTTGGAGGTTTCGTGCAGAGTATCCATTCTGTTCAAATTCCACAACTAAAGTTTACACTTGATACCCTCAGAGTCAAAGCTGGACCTGTGGGTATGGAACTAGACAGTCATCTGCGATGGGACCCCAAGTGCAACTCTGACACTGGAGGCCGTGAAAAGTGGGAGGGAGGTGCTGTATGTGATCCCCTCACCGGCCTACACTACTCTGGACCCGGTATGGGGTTGGAGCTTTCGTTTGACTTCTCCGGCATGTATCCATCCATCATGTGTGCTCTCAATATCTCACCTGAGATCACCATCCCTTGGCCTCCTGTGAACTTTCCTCACGATCTGTCCGGGTGGGTGTGTTACAACTGGGAAGCTGAGGGTTTTGAATATGCATCTCTCGTTCTCAAGTACGACCAGGTCCAAGGAGCCTTTGTTCGTGTACCGGCCGTATTATCTTCCTCAGTCGAATACTATCTTAACCCTTGTGTTATCTTCGGGTCATTCTGACCCATCAGTCATTGTGACCCACTGTCGTATTGCGACAAATTTACCTCATACAAAAACAAAGTGAAGCATTTTCTTTTAACTGTCGGGCTGTCTCAGACCCCCCACATTGCAATGGTTAAAAGAAAATTATTTTTATTTGTTTTTGTATTGGGTGAAATTGGGTAAACACAACGATGGTTCGTTGTGAACCTTTGGGTCATGTGACCCGAAGGCAGCACAAGGGTTAATCAATGAGCTGAGTTTAAGAGGAAACTTAAAACCCCTGACATCAGCGAGGTTGAGCGGGTATACTACAATACACAAGAGGGTGAGTGCAAAATCATAGCCAACTCCTTCTATGGGACGGCTCCTCATCCCTGCGGACCTCTTATATCTGGTCACGGTAGACAACAGATTTCTGTGGTGAATAGCTGCGTGTCTACCTTTTACCAACATAGCTGCCCCGTAGTCTACGGAGACACTGACAGTGTCATGGTCTCAGGTTGGATACAGACCCGGGGAGCGTCCTGAAAACGATGTGAGTGATGTAGACTTCCACAAAGAAGACACAGTTGACCCGGAACCCGAAAACGAACACCTTAAGAGCTTCGCCTATAAGTCCAGAAAGGCTTTGGGTGACAAGTTTGAACAGGCTGGCGCACAGGTGCCTGGTTTTTTGAACCACGTACACACAGCTTTGGTGGAGGACACTCTCAAGAGGATGTATTTGATAGGCAGAGGTAACACACACCAAAATATAGTCAGAGACCCAAGTGGGAGATTCACCAAGGAAGGATATCCAGTCTACGGGGCTAGAGTCCCTGGGTCTGAAGAATTTGTAGATGTCACCGGACCCTTCGTTAAAGACAGGAGAGTTAAGCTGGAATATGAGAACAGCTGCTCCATATATTGCCACGTAGCTAAGAAGACATACGTTGCTCTCACTCATAACCTAGACGACAAAGGGAGTCTTTCATCAGTCTCCGTCAAGGTCAGGGGGTTGTCAGCTTTTAAAAGTATGCACTCACCTTGCTTTTTTCACGCAAACAATCAATTCTCAGAGACCTACTCGCGTGTAAGGCAGCTGAGATCATCGCATCCAAGATGGGAGCGGGGTTCTTTCCTTGGAGTAGTCTCATCAAATCTTCGAAGAACAAGCACTTCAGTCAACAAACGCTGGATCGGTTAAAAGTGTCCAACGCCAGTGTCAAAACTACCTATGTTGAAATTGTAAAGACGTGGTTAAAGCAGATCACAGGTCTTTCCATCAAACCCGTGGAGTGTAATGAGTATCACAAATGTAACCCTTGCGAGGCTGCTTTTCACAGATACCCGTTGAACCTTCAGGCTAAGACAGGGTGTATCACTGCTATGTTTGGAGGCTCACTCAAATGCGAGGCTAACCACTGTGGATCCGGTAACGTCTCTGAAGACAATAAGAAGTCCAACGGTGACAGTGCATTAGACCAGGACGGTGATGACGGGTCTGGTGATCATTGTGAAAGCCAACTCGAACCTTTGATCGACTCCTCCTCTCAGACAGGCCTCGTATCTCACCCATACCAGCCTTTCAACAAATGTTTTGCCAACTCTAGAGTGTTGATATCTCACTATGCAGACTCCACCTTGGTCAACCACTCTGGAAAACTTGTGGCTCACTGCATTATAGACTACTGCCTACCTTGCCACATGTACAGCCCGGCGTTGGGGCCACAGAGTCTAGATGATTGTAAACAGCATCTGCTGACCACAATATCCTCTGTCAGAGAGAGGTCGAAGAGAGCAACTGTTGCTTTCAACACCGTAATGTTTAATTGCCCTGAACATATGATACCTGCCTGTGGGATTCGGGAGTTTGAGCACTTGAGGACAAACCGAGAGACTGTGACACGTATGCCGGGTGAGAAACTCGAAGTTTGTCGCAAGGTAATCGTTGAGGACATGTCCCTACGACCCAGTGATGTATACAAGACACTAAGTGTGTTACTTGGAAAAAAGCTCAGTGAAGCCATCTCTGAAGGTATTGTGTTACTTAGAGGCGACTCATCCACCCCTCCCTGCTCGGACACCTACATTTCACTTTCGTTGCCAAGTGTCATCTTGACAGACGCTGGGATAGAATCCTCTACTGGTAGACTTTCTATAGCAAGAAGTGAACTATGTGAGAGACGCATGGTTGACATGGCTGGTCTTCTGTGTCAGGCGGTGATCATGTTGCAAATACACACTCCCGAAGTATTTAGTTCGGTGGCCGTCATGTATCCTGAGTCTGTTCTTTGTATCATGCCTTACTCTTGTGAGGATGCAAACCTAATGCGAAGGTGGCTAGAGACATTCAGAGATAAGAAGTGGCTCAAACGCATCAAAGTCAAGCTCGGCAAGAGGAAACGGTCTACAGATGATGGCAGGGAGGTTAACTATCATTGCACAGGCTGTAAAAACTTCTACAGACTTCTGACCGCTGACAATGTCTCGCCTGATGATCTTGTGCAACACGTCTACGGCCCAGACAAGAGGAGAAAGATGGGGCAGTGTATCACCGAAAGCCGGTGGCTGTGTCAATCCTAAATTTGAGTTTTCACATTCCACATGACTTTCACACCATTATTATTATCGAACTTGAATTGAGCTGAAACATACCGTATATATACGATTCTGTATCCATACATTGGATAAAAACTCTAGTGAATACACATTCTTGCTCCTAGTCTATGTTCCATTGTCCAAGATGTCTTTCAGTCAAAAGGACTACGTCTTCTCCCATACGATGAACAAGCTTGGTCAGGCTCATCAGCCTGCAATGTTTAAACTTAACTTGCGTGACATCATACCCTTCGGAGAATGCAGTACTCTGTTTGTCATTGATAACATGCGGATTAATGCCTACAAGCAAGGTGGCTTGGAGACAATACCAGTGATGTTTACAGTTGTCAACGATAACACAAAAAGGGTCCTGACCAATGACCCGTGTAAACTTTCTTCAGAGTGGCATGTCGACATTAACGGTGGATCCTATATGAAGATAGCAGGCACCGATGTTGTACCTTTCAAACGCAACCCATCTGTTTACGATGACGAAAACAGACAGGCTTTTGCCAACGTCTTGGCTTTCATGATGTCAAACAGCCTCTGGGCCTCAGACAGAGCCAGAGGGGCTTTTGACATCCTAATCGCCTCTACCCGAGGGGAGTTTGAATTCACATGTGACATGTGTTCAGGAATCAGACTTGTTAGCGTTGTGAAAGGACAAAGTGGATTACAGTCGTTTAATTTCCCACAGTGTGCCGACAGCTACGTTTGCATACCTTCACCTCAACCCGACATTGGCAAGGATGACGACGCTCTCAGAAATATCCTAGCACTCTTAAGATCCGCTTCCCTTGACAACCTTGACATTTTCAAACTTTTCACTCTGGAGAAGGCCTCCGATAGAGGCTTTGAGGACCTCAACTGTGCACATTTTCCTCCTAGACACGTGTACACAGGGGGTATTGTAATCCCGTATGTGTTGATGAAATACATCACCTCCTTTTACCAGACAATGAGTGAGTACGCTGACACCATCGCCATCATAGACGAAAATACACCTCATATCAAAGTATTAATCGAGAGTCCCTCTGAGAATATAGGTGAAATCACCGGTTGTTTGTCCCTTACACTAATCTACGGATTAACCCTCTCGGCCATTTATACCACATTCGCCAACGGTCTGCGTCATGAGGAAGAATTCGATGAAGAAGAAATCTAGTCATGCCACTTTCATACAGTTGAGCACAGATGTGTTGGTTAGGAGAACCCGGTTGAATTTCATGTTGAAGAATCACATGTCCTTAAAGGATTGGTATGACTTCTACTATGGGTGAAAGGGGAAGCTTTCAACACTTAATGACATTTCTAATGTATGTGAAAAAAGACAGCATATCTCTGTTGAAACGATTTTGCTTTATTAACCCTTGTGTTATCTTCGGGTCATTCTGACCCATCAGTCATTGTGACCCACCGTCGTATTGCGACAACTTCACCGCATACAAAAACAAAGTGAAGCATTTTCTTTGAACCGTTGGGCTGTCTCAGACCCCCCACATTGCAAAGGTTAAAAGAAAATTATTTTTATTTGTTTTTGTATTGGGTAAAATTGGGTAAACACAACGATGGTTCGTTATGAACCTTTGGGTCATGTGACCCGAAGGCAGCACAAGGGTTAAACAAAATTGTTGAATGTACCTGATAAACTCACAAAGCATGTTGTATTTGTTTAATTTTAAAAGTGTATAGCTTTGTCCAATGTGTCCTCAAGTGCTATTAAACAAAATTGTTGAACAATCACACGGGTCTTCATTGAATGCTTAGTCCGTCCTCACAAAAAACACACCACACACACCCCAGGAATTCATATTTTCACTTTGAATCACAGTGTATCAATGGTCACCATGCAGAGGAGCTATTATCCCTCACGCTCTCCTTAGCGTCTGTAAGGAAGCAAGTCGTTGAGACACTGATGTGGGTCACAATGGCTTGGAAACAGCACGAGAGTGGCGTAACAGACTAGGATCGGCGAGTCACAAGGAACCCGAAGCGGCACGAGAGTGGCATAGCAGACTAGGTGCGGTGAGTCTCAACAACTTGGAAACAGCACGAGAGTCACGTCACAGACTAGATAGACAACGTGAGGAATACAAATGTTTCACTTCATTTATTTTTATGGTGAAAAGTTTTCACAACATGACTGCTTTCAAAGCGGGGGAAGAAATATGTATCTCCAGTTAGCAGCAACGTAGAATTACGAGGGTATGCTCATTGGAAAGGCCTGATCCAGGCCTTGACACGTAAGGTCGGGCAGATGGGCGCACGTGCATTTCCGCGACGCAGCGAGCGAGACAAAACTTCAAACAGAGCTACCGAAATGGGGATCTTATTTTTGGGTCTAGAAAACCACTCTACCCGGTTCCCCCTAGTCTAACTTGAATTACAAAAGTGTCCCCGATCGAATCCCAGGTTCGGGCGCATTACTGTGAATTTCAACCCTGCGGTGGGTCAAAACGACTTGGAAACAGCAAGAGAGTGGCATAACAGACTAGGTGCGGTGAGTCTCAACAAACCCGAAGCGGCACGAGAATCACGTAACAGCCCACCAGGTAGACAACGGGAGGAATACAAATGTTTCACTTTAGTTATTTTTATTGTATATAAAAGTATTCACAACATGATCCAAAGGTAGCACAAGGGTTAAAGTTGACATTGTCAGAATTTAAGACATGTTCAACACCAATACACCACCGTGAGCATGAACACTCTGGGTGACCATATCATACGTAAAGGATCCCATGGAGGTATCCCCATCCTTAGAGGTGAAGACAATTTTGATCTCGGAGCCCAACACCGTAACGGCTTTGTTTTTTTTTGGGGTGTGGGGTTCCGTCGTAGATGACATACGCCGAGGTAGCGACCACCCTTCCGCTGTCTGACACTGTCGCCCAGGGATTGGCACAGTTGATCATGGGAGTCATCATCCTCACCGGCCGAGTGCGGCCGCCGTGACCGGAGGTGTGCGTATCTTTAGCTTTAGGTTCAGAGCTGCCTTCGTGTCGGAAGGCCTCGGAGCCGTCGTATAAACATGGCAACCCGAGGGTCCGACGTTGATATTCAGGTCCAGTGAGCCCACGTCCAGGTTTCTGATGGTCCCCCCGACCACAATTCCACCCCCGACGGCAGGAGTGAACGATATGGTCTTTGGCTGATCAAAGTTACTCATACTGCTGCTAGATGTCTCAGCTGACTTGATTTTAAACATCAACGGATGGATACATGCCAAGCACAAAGCTTTATACACCATGCATGCAAATGACACCTCCCCCATGCTAGAGTTTACTTTACTCAGTTGACAACTCAGACTCACAACTGACAACTCAGGGAGGGCATGTGGGGCAGTATACATGCGAACAGGCTCTGCAGACATACTTCTTACACCTACGACAAACGGTGGTCGTTTTTATTGTCCTCACCGGGCAGACTTGACATCTCTTCCTCTTACTGACACAAGAGGTGACCGGTGGTGAGGAGGACGATCCTGCCAATGAGGCGGCTGCTGCGGCTGCGGGGGCTTCGTCATCCTCGTCGTCAGCCTCTTCAGGTTGCCGTTGAGGTGGCAGACCGCGACAGCTGGCCGTCCGGAGACCTCTCACAACCGCAGCCGCCGCTGCCGTGTGGGGGACACGTTGTCTTCTTTCGATCAGCGGATTCACGAGTGCCCTGCCAAGCTGCTCGAGGAAAAACCTCCTCTTGTTGCCAGGCATCCAGTTGGGGTTGATCTCTCTCCATATCACAAAGGCGTTGTAGGTGGAGACGTCAATCATATTGTCGAAGATGTCGAGGGGCCAGCGGGCAGTCTTCCTTTTACAGCTGTAGTAAGTGACGACCTTGTCCAGATTGTCAACCCCTCCTTTGTTGTGGTTGTAATCTAGGATGATGGTCGGTTTCCCGTCGTCTCTGTCGCTGATTTCGGCGTCTGTGTGGCGTGTGCTCATGAGTAAAACGTTCTTTTTTTTCTTGGCGAGGTAGGAAACTAGAGTGGTGGTGGGCGTGAAGGCAAACTGCGACGACAGCACCCGTCGCCTGTTTGTCGCGAGCAGCTCAGACGGGAGCTCGGACCTGTTCTTTCGGACCGTGCCAACCATGGTCATGTTTCTCGTCGTCATGAGCTCTCGTCCGAGTTCGTAAGAGGTGAATAAGTTGTCACACGTGACATTGCGATCCTTCAGGCCCTCTGTCATATCGAGCACGACGCGCATCCCCAGGTTCCTCTCCGGGGCTCCGTCAATCGACTTCCCGGTGTACACTTGCATCTTCCAAGCGTAGCTTGATTTTGCATCGCACGCGACCCACGACTTGATCCCATACTTTGCCGATTTACTCGGCATGTACTGCCTGAAAGGACACCGTCCTCTGAACGCTACCAGTTGTTCATCCACGGTCACTTCGGGCCCTGGGTCGTAGAGGCGGGGTAATCTCTCTACCCACATATCCCAGACCTCTCGTATCGCCGCCAACTTGTCCGTGGCACGTCTCGCCGCTCGTGTCCCACGGTCGTCAAATCGTAGCGTTGACGAGTAAGTGTAAAAGAGTTTGAGCGGCATCGTAGCGCGGAAAATCACTCTTCCGCTTTGCGCATCCCATAGACTAGCGGCCGCTTCGCCTCGGGACTTGTACACCCCCGCAAGGATTAGCAGCCCTATGTAGTCAGTGGCGTCCATGAATTTCCACTCCTCTCCGCGTTTCAGATAGCCTTCGCGATTTGTCTCGTCCAAGATCACTCTTTCGATTTGTGGCGTGACAAAGAGTAAAAACGTGGAGACCATGTCATGAGCGTGGGAAACGGCGTAAGCTGTGGGTCCGGGGGGCCTCTCTGTGTTTTTACGCTGCGGCAGCGGCCGCGGCGCAGTCACACACGGAACCGAAGACCATTTGATTTTGCCGTTTTTTGACACGAAAGTATCTGAGACTTGGTCCTTGTGAGGATCACTGTCGTCTTTGTCTTCTTCGGACGCCGACAGGTCGCGGCGTTCTGCGTTGCGCTCTTCTCCGTCTTCTCCGCCTTCTTCTTCTTCTGACACATTCTCTGCATGGCGCTCTTCATCGCCTTCTTCTTCTTCTTCTGACACATTCTCTGCGTTGCGCTCTTCATCGCCTTCTTCTTCTTCTTCTGACACATTCTCTGCATGGCGCTCTTCCGCGTCTTCTTCTTCTGACACATCCTCTGCCTCCTCTTCAGAGTCAACCTGCTCGACATTTGCAAACATCTGCTGTAGAACTTGTAGCACAGTAAAATCATCAGCCATAGCTGTGTGACTCTAGACGACGGCTGCTGGCCTGACCCTAACCCACTGAATGTATGTAAGTAGTAGCACTTTCCCAGACAACCTCCTTGCGCACTCAATGTCCAAGCTCTCAGTATTCGCTCATTTAGTTGCAGGGGTGGGGGATGGGCGCTCATTTCCTCCGACAGAGATGGTGGGGGGGGGGGGGGGGGGGGGGATGGGCGCTCATTTGTCCGACTGAGATGAGGAAGTCTATTCTTCCAACCGGGATGAGAAAGTGCATTACTCCAACAGAGACGATGGGGGGAAGGGAACTCATTTGTCCGACCGAGATGAGGAAGTCTATTCTTCCAACCGGGATGAGAAAGTGCATTTCTCCAACAGAGACGAGGCAGTGTATTTCTCCAACTGAGACGAGGAAGTGTAGTCCTCCTACCAAGACTTGTATGGGCTCTGGGGGTGAATGGGAGAGATATTAAACTCCACTGAAGGGAGAAGTGTACTCAGCTCCGCTCAGCAGAGGAGACAGAGACACAGGCTCCGCTCAATCATGTCCTACTATGAGGTATGCGGTAAGGTCTTATTCAGCTTTGTTGTTGTATTTACGTATCTATGATTTGTAGGTGTACATTGAAGGGTATTTTACAACTGCTCCCCAATGGAAGGTCCCACAGTCACAATGTGGCAGGCCTGTCTAGTTCTTTGGGGTCTTTGAAATCTATCTTTAGATAAAGGATATTTATAAAAAGTATAAAGGATCATTATAGTCTGGAAAGTTGGTCTCAGCAAATAGAAAGAGTATTGTGCATCTTAAAAAATATATATATATATGTTTGGTCAAGAATCTTTTCAGTTTTCAACAACAACTTCAGCTGTTACAGTTTCAGTCATCATGTCATCCTTTTTTACCAAGGCAAGTTATGGTGGCTTGTGAAACTGCTTATTCTCTCTCACTTCATCTACTAGTGTCTTTCTATGTATCTCATGACTGTTGCCCCTCCTATCTGTCGCTCTGTCTCTGTCTCTCTCTTCCTCCCTACAGCATATTGTGTTTGACTATGACATAAACAACACTGGTTCTGGCGACTTGGGGCTGGCCCTGGAGGATCCGTGTGACCTGGATCAAGTTATAATCCCTGACCTACAGAGAGTGTTCCTCCCTGTGGTCTACGGCTTCATCTTTGTCCTGGGCATCACAGGGAACGGCCTGGTGTTGATGGTGCTTGGCTGCAAGCGCAGGTGAGAATAAAGAAGACGATGACAAAGATGTTATATTAGTTTAGTCCTTTAGTAAGTTTAGTTAGTCACTTTGTACATTTTAATCTTTTGAAAAAGAAAGAACGAAAGATCCGTACATTCGTTTATTGTATGCACCTTCCTGTCACAGTAAATTCCTTGTTTGTGTTACAACACATTACATGGCGGATAAAACACATTCTGATTCTGATGTAGAAGATGACACACAGAATGGTTTTATCTGATTGTCCCCAGGTCAAAATTGAGTCTGACAGACCGCTACCGGCTGCACCTCTCTGCTGCCGATCTTCTCTTTGTGCTGACGCTCCCGTTCTGGGCAGCGGATGCCGCACTGACGGACTGGCGTTTCGGATTAGGCACCTGTGTGGCCGTGCACGTCATCTACACGGTGAACCTGTATGGGAGTGTGCTCATCCTGGCCTTCGTCAGTCTGGACCGCTACCTAGCCGTGGTCAAAGCAACAGACGCGCACACCTCACGCACGAGACAGCTACTGGCACGGACACTGGTGTTTGTAGGTGAGCTACGTCTCTAGCCTCATCCCTTATCTCTCTATCTCACAACGTGCCTCAGATGTATGTACAGAGGTACATCTTCACTTGTATTCTCCATCTCCTGATCTAACCACCGAATCTCCTCTTTGTCTCCCCTCACCCCCTCTCCTTTTCCAGGAGCCTGGTCGCCTGCGGCTCTCTTGGCAGTGTCAGACATAGTGTTTGCCAGGACTCGGGAAGCAGGAGATGGGACGATTGTGTGCCAGCGCTTATACCCAGCTGACAACGCTCCTCTCTGGGTGTCAGTGTTCCACCTGCAGCTGGTGTTGGTGGGCTTGCTGGTACCGGGCCTAGTTTTGCTGGCGTGTTACTGTGTCATCGTGTCCAGGCTGACCCGCAGCGGCCTTCTGCAGGGGCAGAGACAGAAGCGCAGAGCTGTCAGGACCACTGTGGCGTTGATCCTCTGCTTCTTCCTGTGTTGGCTCCCGTATGGTGCTGGCATCACTGTGGATGCCCTCATGCGCCTACAGGTCCTTCCCAGGGGCTGCAGTCTGGAGGTGGTGCTGAGTGTGTGGCTGGCGGTGGCTGAACCCATGGCATTTGCCCACTGCTGTATAAACCCGCTGCTGTACGCCTTTCTGGGGGTGGACTTCAAGAGGTCCGCCAGACGGGAGGACTCAACACTCGGTCGCCTCGTCTCCAGTATGACGAGTCCACCTCCTAGACGCCCAGGAACCTCTACTACCACAGAGTCTGAGTCATTTAGTCTACACTCCAGCTAACAGAATATGGGTATGGATGTAGGTGTGGGTTGGATGAGGGTGTAAATGCTTTGTCCTATATATGGGAAGAGGGTAGTCTGCTGATCCATGACTTTGTCCCTTGTCTGAAAGATAAACGTTTCTGTAAATAGGGTTTGTGGGTCACTGATGTTGTTTTTAAGTTTGTTTATATACAATAAAATTTCGAAATGAAATGTGTCACTTTTTGTCTTACTATTCCTGTCTCTCAGAGTTGTCAGTATGTGTGTGTGTGTGTGTGTGGTTGTGTGTGTGTTAGTTTAAATTATTTTGGAGGTGTTCACCCCTCCCTCCATCCCAGTTAGTGCTGGTAGTCTTGGATGTGTCTATATCACTGTCATCATCATCACACACACCAACTATGACTCAACTTTGACTCATGATGGTTCTAAACAAACGCATGTCAAAAGCACTGAAACATTATATTGAGAATGAAACTAGGTTTCAGACTAGTGGCTTTCTAGCGCCAACTAGAAAGTTACAGCATAACATGAGGAGAGAAAAAGGCAACCCCCACACAATGCTCCTAGAGGAGTACAGTGTGGGAACAGACAAAAACCGCGCGAAGGATAGAGAAAATGTTTCACTTTGTTTTTTTAGCATGAAAAGTTAGCAAAACATAGCTGTGGGTCGAAACGACCCCGATACCGCGCGAAGGATAGAGAAAATGTTTCACTTTGTTTTTTTAGCATGAAAAGTTAGCACAAAATAGCTGTGGTCAAAACGACCCCGATACCACGCAAAGGATATTGAAAACAGATAACGCTACATCATAGACCACTGTAGTATGTGTTGCCCGGGCAACACAGGCTAATGTCATGATGCTAATACTTCAGTTAAATAGTAGACTACTGTTTCCGAAAGTAGATGTACTTCCATAATAATATCAGCTTATACTGTACATTACACATGACAATTGTGTGTCATATCACAAAGTAAAATGAGTAAATAGTTATCACCCTGGCCTCTTTGCTTGTGGCGTTTCTGCAGCTGCCTTGCAGTAAAGCTATAGTTAGCCTAGCTATCCCCCAAGTTAATAGATGCGAAACGAATGTTCTGCCAAAGGTAGTCACGCGTGTTTTCGTGACGTTAGTGACGTAGTGACGTTAGTAACGTCAGTGACTGTGGCTAGCAAATTAGCCACCGTTAGCTTCACTTTTCGCCACAAAAACTTAACTTCAGCCTAAACCATGCAACGGAACGTAAATTCCAATAGAAGCAACTCAATCGCTACCAAGACGAAACTTTTGACACCTACTTTGTCTATGTAGGCCAAATATTGACTGAGTTTTAGGGGGGCAAAAAGAATAATAATAATAATAATATATATGTGAGAGAACAAAGGTTGTGCCCTTGCCGAAGGCAAAGCACACCCAAATATAGCTGCAAGCAGCAATGGAGGGGCCAAGCAGTCCAGAGCAGGACATGGCCTCCATAGCACTTGTGCAACAATTAACTTGTGTGTTGAACTCGTCTTGACCCAGGGAATCCAATGGTACCTCATTTTTGAAAATCGGTCATACGGTTCAAAAGTTACGTGTGTAAACACAAGTCCTACTTTGACCCGTTGGTGGCGCTAGAGTGCTCCAATGGGAGACATGAAACTTGGTGAATATAAAGAGGGGACTGTGCTTAATGAGTGTGCCAAATTTCACAACTTTTTACCATACGGTTCTAGGGGCTGCCATAGACTCCAATGGCAGAAGAAGTGTAATAATAAATATAGCTGCAAGCAGCAATGGAGGGGCCAAGCAGTCCAGAGCAGGACATGGCCTCCATAGCACTTGTGCAACAATTAAGTCACAACAACCTGTTGCACTCATGCAACACACCAAGTTTGGTTGAAATATATGTTTGCGTTCAAGAGTACTGAGAGTTCAAAGTTATTTTTCTGGTATAACACTGCAGGCCTCCTCTGCTCCTCGTGGGAACGATGAAACCCAAGTTTGGTGACAATCGCGCAAATGGTTGCTGAGATATGATCTTGCGCCTCGTTTGGTGGCTTCACCACCGCTTTTGATCGTCTCTACCGAACAAACGTTTTTGAAAATTGAAAATTCATCTGATTGCTTTTGTGAAACTGGGTCTAAAGATCATCTTTGCCAAATTTGGTAAACATTGGACAAAAATTGTGGCGTGCAAAAGGTTTTTACACTTTTCCATGAAATCCAAAATGGCGGCCACGTCCGTTCGAATTTTATGAAAAGTTATTAATAGTCAGGCTTGATATCTCACAATACATCAACAGACAAAGAAATTACTTTATTAAGGTAAACACTTCAACAGTTATTAGCGTAAACACGTTTATGCTTCCGGCCACGCCCCCTTTTAGTCACATGACACAATCTTTGGAGGACATCCTCAGAATAAGGTTCCGAGGCGGCGTACCAAATTTAGTTTCACTGCCTCAAACAACTGCTGAGATATGACTTCACTTCCTGTTTGGTGGCTTTTCTGCTGATTTTGATTGGCTGTCACGGACAAACGTTTGTGAGTATCAAAATGCTCTACCATAACTTTTGTGCGGCTTGGTCTGAAGAGCATATCTGGTAATTTTGAAGAAGATTTGACAAAGATTGTAGGAGGAGTAGGCTTTCAAAGGTTTTTGATAAAACCGGAAATAGCGGAAAATCTATATAACCGGAAATTGACCCCATAGGGTGCGTTGAACTCGTCTTGGTCCAGGGAATCCAATGGTACCTCATTTTTGAAAATGGGTCATACGGTTCAAAAGTTGCGTGTGTAAACACAAGTCCAACTTTGACCCATTGGTGGCGCTAGAGTGCCCAAGTATGGGACATGAAACTTTGTGAATTGGACCAGGGGACTGTCCCTAATGAGTGTGCCAAATTTCACAACTTTCGATGAAGCGCTTCTAGGGCCTGCCATAGACACCCAGTCTTAAGAAGTATAATAATAATAATAAATATAGCTGCAGGCAGCAATGGCGGGTTCCTCCTCAGCATTGCAAACCATTACAAAATTGACATGACACAGACATGTATTTCATACATGTACACAACATTTCAATACAATTGGATCAATGGCTGATTTGAAGTCATTTTTTGAAATTCTTCACAAATTGTCACTGTAGAGAAATATCCATGCTGCCGACATTATGGGTTCTTGAGACTTCTTTGTTCCCCATTGGCAATAAGGCATGCGTACCAACTTTTAGACATTTTGGACTGACAGGGTTAAAATGCCACCCTTTTGAAAGTGACAACTTTGAAGCGTGTTCTGTCAGGCCACCTGTGCTCTGGTCAGGCCCATCATGCAGAGATCCATTCTTTAAAAGCTTTGATTACAACAATAACTTTATGAAAGTCAGAATACACTTTAGTAAAGGACGTGTGTAGTTTATGTACTACTACTGCTTGCTCTGCCCACACACTTTCCCCATCCATGCTGTTTCCCTCTTTGCCAGTGCGGGTGGTGCGGTGGCCGCATGAGGTTTAGGTGTAGTCCAAAAGTTGCCTCCCACAATCAAAACATATTAACCGCAACATTGTTTTCAAACTTTCTCAAAGATGGCTTGAAAACCACAGATATTGACTCTCTTCTTGAGTAGATCTCTTTCCAGAATCTCAGTCAATCCAGAATCAAGATTAGCCTCATAGGCAATTGGTCTGGTCTAGGGCACAGCCCACGTTCAGCTCCTTGCAAGTATAGCCTGTGATAGTAAAATGGCCGACTCTCTGTTCCCATTAAACTACACAGCATGCACACTCAAGGTGACCAACAAGATTATATTAACTAACAAACAATGGCCGGGTTTCCCAGATTCGTTAAGAAGCTCTTAACGCTAAGAGCTTCTTAAGAGCGTTCTAAGAACGCTCTAGAACGCTCTTAGAACGCTCCTAAGAAGCTCTTAGCGTTAAGAGCTTCTTAACGAATCTGGGAAACCCGGCCAATAACATTACAAACATCTAACTGAACGAACACAACTGAAATCCCTTGCGTAGCTGTTGTTTTTTTAACATGCCGCACTGCATGCTGGGTACCCAAGAGCGCTGACGCTGATTATCTAGCTGTGCTCCGACTGCGTGATATGACGAGATGCTAGTGGTGCGCTGAGGTCTCAGAGTCTCCTGCCCGAGTTCAAGTTCTGCCCGATTAGCAAGCTATTTTTACTAATGTTTTGTTAGCAATTGAATGGTAATGCAAGCTAGCTAAAAACAATGTTAGTTAGCTTGGCTAAACTGGTTTTCATAGCAACAGAAATCAACAAATCAGATCAGTCGAACTTTATTCAGAAATGGGGGGATGGCGGGAACATTAAAGGTGTAGGTACAGTAAAAGTGAAATGGAACGCGTCTTTCTGCCTTGAAGCTGCGTGCGCATCAACAAGACCCCATCTATATGTAAAGATAACATCCAAGCTAACAATTTCACCAAATCTGACTGCAGCATTGTATACCATATGTACCGTGTTATGGTTGTTTGAGTTAAACAACTTGCTAAATGAATTAAATGTCAAATCCAACTATAAATGTATAAAAGAGAGTTCCAATCAAATCTGAATTTGTTTTAAACCTAGAGGTTTAAAAGGTTACCTTTGCCTAAACTGACATGCACCAACTCAGTTTCAACAGCCATTTACACATTTAGTCTCTATTTGTTACTCTATTCTTAACCCTTGTGTTATCTTCGGGTCATTCTGACCCATCAGTCATTGTGACCCACCGTCGTATTGCGACAGATTTACCGCATACAAAGACAAAGTGAAGCATTTTCTTTTAACCGTTGGGCTGTCTCAGACCCCCCACATTGCAAAGGTTAAAAGAAAATTGTTTTAATTTGTTTTTGTATTGGGTAAAATTGGGTAAACACAACGATGGTTCGTTATGAACCTTTGGGTCATGTGACCCGAAGGCAGCACGAGGGTTAAGGCATGTTTAACTTAATGTCTGCACCTCTCTGTCACCAACTGTCTCTGCAGTGGGGGCTTCACAGGGTGTCTACAGGTATAAACAAGTTAAATGTAAGACCTTTTAATACCACTTCCAAATGAAATTAAAGACCAAACTTACGATGGAAATACAAATCAAAAGTGGAAATATACAGTCATCTTTCCAAGTAAACACTGATGTCTGTTCAATATGAACAGTATGGTAAAATGACAATAATCGGTTGAGTTTAAGAACATTGACTAAATGTGTGTAATGCGGAAGGATAACACAAAAATGTAATTGCTGTCCTAAATTATACTTATTATTACACTAGGGTGGAAATGGTGGAGCAGAAACTAACAATTCAATGAATCCCATGGAAACAAAGGCAAATGTGTGAGATGTACTGATGTGGAGCACAAATGCTCCAAGAAGCAGTACTTTTCTTGAGTGGTTTTTATTCAGATGAATAATCATTGGATTCAGGTCAAAAGTCTATCACTTGAACTAGTTTCATCACTTAAGACACAAAGTCAGCAGCTTGGCATACTGGCACATGGAAAGGATTAAACATTTAGACTTTCATCAAAGTAATGCTGGCTTGTCCTTTTTCATCAATGTCCTCAAAAAAGCAGGCTGCAGAGCTACTGTGTCTGTGGGGTGACTGTCTCTGGAGGGCTGGCAGGCAGGGGCAAGCAGGGCCTGCAGGCAGGCAGGCAGGCAGGCCAGCTGGATCAAGCTGTTCTGGGGTCAGGGCTGAAGAGAAGCTGTCCAGCTAGAGAGGGGTAGTCCAGCAAGGGGTCTGTGTGGATCTCACCATCCTCGAGTCTGTTGCATCCTCTGTTGAACTCTGTTGAGCAGGCCTCTGCATGACCCTCCAGACCTGTCAAAGTGAAGAAAGGGTCCATGTCAGTTGTGAAAAATGAAGCTTTTCCCATCTACACTTGATACAGACTTCAGTTTTGACTGTGAAATGCAGTGTCATTACTTGAACTTGAATCCAAATGTGTTGACGTCATGGAGACCCATGCAGTCACTCAAAACACAGGTTCGATTCCAGGCTCTGGCAAGAGTATTTACCTCTAAACTGGTCAATATATACACATCTGACAAAAGACCAGCTCGACCTTTGCTTGTAAACAGTGATTCTGACTGTAAGAGACCTTTAAATAACCTGACTTACCGAAATTGGCAAAACTAGCCTGGCTAACGTAGGTCGCTTTCTCAGGGCATATGACGAATGAAACAGGCTCGCCTTGAAAAAGTCTCCCTGCCGCATAGGCTTATTACAAAGACTTTCACGCCAAAAATCACCATTATGAGCCGACAGGTCTGTGGGGAATTGCTTTTTCTCCTAAAGGCTGCTCTCCTCGACCTTTTTGATGAACAATTCGCCGAGATGCAAAATGACTCACTAATTAAAAACACAGAGGAAAAAAGCTAGAGCTACAGTAGCTACTTTTCGAGTTTGGTTTTCCGTCACTTCAGAATCACGATCTATAAGGTCTAAAAGTGCTAAACCTTCACCATAATTCAAGAGTAGTGTACTTTCACAAACCCAATCATTAATTCTATCTTAAAATGTGTAAAACCAGGACTTACCGAAAGTGGCTGCCTCCAACACGGCTTTCACGGGAGACGACTTTCACGGGACACGGGAAACAACAATGGCCGCCGAAAAATAATTTGTATTCGTAACAGCGAGCTGCGATTGGAAGCGAAATGAAACAGGGGCTAAAAAACGAGGGTGGGGGCTTGGTCAGCACACATTTTCAAGAAAGCATGCGTGTGTCAAGGGGCTCTGGCCCCTTGTGTGTGAGAGAATGTGGAGCACGCGCGCACAGGAGCAAAGGGAGAGAGGATTTGGGGAAACAGCCCTAGAAATTAGCCAAGCATGCATGTTTCAAATATTCACTAAAAATCGAGTTTTCATGTTACAGTCAACTTTTTCTCAGATTTGTGTACTCAACATTCTCAAGAGTCTTCATATGAACTAGTGATTGAATCAGAGTATCAGTTTTTGGCCGGCGGATGTGTAAAGCATTATTTTAGCATTAGCAATAAATTCAATTTGCTTTATATCAATCATTTTTAGAGGTATGAAGTTGCCTTTGCACATGGTAACATGTTGTAGTGTCTTCCACGTGACATACCAAGTTTGGTGTTGATATCTCAAAGATTTGCTGAGATTTGACCAAACGTCCTGTTTGGTTGCTTTGTTGCAGATTTTGATTGGCTCTACCGGACAAACGGTTTTGAAAATCAGAAATCCCTACGATAACTTTTGTGAGGCTCAGTCTGGATATCATCTATGGCAATTTTGAAGAAAATTCGACCAAAAATGTAGGAGGAGTAGGGAAAAAACGCGTTTCCTTAATCTTTATTGTATAGACAAATCCAATATGGTGGCCGTTATAGCTTCTTGAGGCTTTTTTATTCCTCATGAGAAATAAGGCATATGTAATGAATTTCAGAATTTTGGGACTTATGGCCTGCAAATGGCATCAATTTGAAAATTGACATATTGGGGCGTGGCCTGTAGCGCCACCTATTGTCTCACATGGCCCATGTTTGGTATGGTAGTTACTAATGGTCTGCAGTTTCAACATGCCAAATTTCACAACTTTTTACGGTACTGGTCTAGGGGCTGCCATTGACTCCCATGGGTAAAAAATAATAATACCACCAATAACAATAGGGTTCTCCTACCGGAGGAACCCTAAATATAGCTGCAGGCAGCAATGGCGGGTTCCTCCTCAGCATTGCAAACCATTACAAAATTGACATGACACAGACATGTATTTCATACATGTACACAACATTTCAAGACAATTGGATCAATGGCTGATTTGAAGTCATTTTTTGAAATTCTTCACAAATTGTCACTGTCGAGAAATATCCATGCTGCCGACATTATGGGTTCTTGAGACTTCTTTGTTCCCCATTGGCAATAAGGCATGCGTACCAACTTTTAGACATTTTGGACTGACAGGGTTAAAATGCCACCCTTTTGAAAGTGACAACTTTGAAGCGTGTTCTGTCAGGCCACCTGTGCTCTGGTCAGGCCCATCATGCAGAGATCCATTCTTTAAAAGCTTTGATTACAACAATAACTTTATGAAAGTCAGAATACACTTTAGTAAAGGACGTGTGTAGTTTATGTACTACTACTGCTTGCTCTGCCCACACACTTTCCCCATCCATGCTGTTTCCCTCTTTGCCAGTGCGGGTGGTGCGGTGGCCGCATGAGGTTTAGGTGTAGTCCAAAAGTTGCCTCCCACAATCAAAACATATTAACCGCAACATTGTTTTCAAACTTTCTCAAAGATGGCTTGAAAACCACAGATATTGACTCTCTTCTTGAGTAGATCTCTTTCCAGAATCTCAGTCAATCCAGAATCAAGATTAGCCTCATAGGCAATTGGTCTGGTCTAGGGCACAGCCCACGTTCAGCTCCTTGCAAGTATAGCCTGTGATAGTAAAATGGCCGACTCTCTGTTCCCATTAAACTACACAGCATGCACACTCAAGGTGACCAACAAGATTATATTAACTAACAAACAATGGCCGCTAAGAGCTTCTTAAGAGCGTTCTAAGAACGCTCTAGAACGCTCTTAGAACGCTCCTAAGAAGCTCTTAGCGTTAAGAGCTTCTTAACGAATCTGGGAAACCCGGCCAATAACATTACAAACATCTAACTGAACGAACACAACAACTGAAATCCCTTGCGTAGCTGTTGTTTTTTTAACATGCCGCACTGCATGCTGGGTACCCAAGAGCGCTGACGCTGATTATCTAGCTGTGCTCCGACTGCGTGATATGACGAGATGCTAGTGGTGCGCTGAGGTCTCAGAGTCTCCTGCCCGAGTTCAAGTTCTGCCCGATTAGCAAGCTATTTTTACTAATGTTTTGTTAGCAATTGAATGGTAATGCAAGCTAGCTAAAAACAATGTTAGTTAGCTTGGCTAAACTGGTTTTCATAGCAACAGAAATCAACAAATCAGATCAGTCGAACTTTATTCAGAAATGGGGGGATGGCGGGAACATTAAAGGTGTAGGTACAGTAAAAGTGAAATGGAACGCGTCTTTCTGCCTTGAAGCTGCGTGCGCATCAACAAGACCCCATCTATATGTAAAGATAACATCCAAGCTAACAATTTCGCCAAATCTGACTGCAGCTTTGTATACCATATGTACCGTGTTATGGTTGTTTGAGTTAAACAACTTGCTAAATGAATTAAATGTCAAATCCAACTATAAATGTATAAAAGAGAGTTCCAATCAAATCTGAATTTGTTTTAAACCTAGAGGTTTAAAAGGTTACCTTTGCCTAAACTGACATGCACCAACTCAGAGAACTGAGTTTCAACAGCCATTTACACATTTAGTCTCTATTTGTTACTCTATTCTTAAGGCATGTTTAACTTAATGTCTGCACCTCTCTGTCACCAACTGTCTCTGCAGTGGGGGCTTCACAAGGTGTCTACAGGTATAAACAAGTTAAATGTAAGACCTTTTAATACCACTTCCAAATGAAATTAAAGACCAAACTTATGATGGAAATACAAATCAAAAGTGGAAATATACAGTCATCTTTCCAAGTAAACACTGATGTCTGTTCAATATGAACAGTATGGTAATATGACAATAATCGGTTGAGTTTAAGAACATTGACTAAATGTGTGTAATGCGGAAGGATAACACAAAAATGTAATTGCTGTCCTAAATTATACTTATTATTACACTAGGGTGGAAATGGTGGAGCAGAAACTAACAATTCCATGAATCCCATGGAAACAAAGGCAAATGTGTGAGATGTACTGATGTGGAGCACAAATGCTCCAAGAAGCAGTACTTCTCTTGAGTGGTTTTTATTCAGATGAATAATCATTGGATTCAGGTCAAAAGTCTATCACTTGAACTAGTTTCATCACTTAACCCTTGTGTTCTCTTCGGGTCATTCTGACCCATCAGTCATTGTTACCCACCGTCGTATTGTGACAACTTTACCGCATACAAAAACAAAGTGAAGCATTTTCTTTTAACCGTCGGGCTGTCTCAGACCCTCCACATTGCGAAGGTTAAAAGAAAATGATTTTTATTTGTTTTTGTATTGGGTAAAATTGGGTAAACACAACGATGGTTCGTTATGAACCTTTGGGTCATGTGACCCGAAGGCAGCACAAGGGTTAAGACACAAAGTCAGCAGCTTGGCATACTGGCACATGGAAAGGATTAAACATTTAGACTTTCATCAAAGTAATGCTGGCTTGTCCTTTTTCATCAATGTCCTCAAAAAAGCAGGCTGCAGAGCTACTGTGTCTGTGGGGTGACTGTCCCTGTAGGCAGGCAGGCCAGCTGGATCAAGCTGTTCTGGGGTCAGGGCTGAAGAGAAGCTGTCCAGCTAGAGAGGGGTAGTCCAGCAAGGGGTCTGTGTGGATCTCACCATCCTTGAGTCTGTTGCATCCTCTGTTGAACTCTGTTGAGCAGGCCTCTGCATGACCCTCCAGACCTGTCAAAGTGAAGAAAGGGTCCATGTCAGTTGTGAAAAATGAAGCTTTTCCCATCTACACTTGATACAGACTTCAGTTTTGACTGTGAAATGCAGTGTCATTACTTGAACTTGAATCCAAATGTGTTGATACAGACTTCAGTTTTGACTGTGAAATGCAGTGTCATTACTTGAACTTGAATCCAAATGTGTTGACCTCATGGAGACCCATGCAGTCACTCGAAACACGGGTTCGATTCCAGGCTCTGGCAAGAGTATTTACCTCTAAACTGGTCAATATATACACATCTGACAAAAGACCAGCTCGACCTTTGCTTGTAAACAGTGATTCTGACTGTAAGAGACCTTTAAATAGCCTGACTTACCGAAATTGGCAAAACTAGCCTGGCTAACGTAGGTCGCTTTCTCAGGGCATATGACGAATGAAACAGGCTCGCCTTGAAAAAGTCTCCCTGCCGCATAGGCTTATTACAAAGACTTTCACGCCAAAAATCACCATTATGAGCCGACAGGTCTGTGGGGAATTGCTTTTTCTCCTAAAGGCTGCTCTCCTCGACCTTTTTGATGAACAATTCGCCGAGATGCAAAATGACTCACTAATTAAAAACACAGAGGAAAAAAGCTAGAGCTACAGTAGCTACTTTTCGAGTTCGGTTTTCCGTCACTTCAGAATCACGATCTAAAAGGTCTAAAAGTGGTAAACCTTCACCATAATTCAAGAGTAGTGTACTTTCACAAGCCCAATCATTAATTCTAGCTTAAAATGTGTAAAACCAGGACTTACCGAAAGTGGCTGCCTCCAACACGGCTTTCACGGGACACGACTTTCACGGGACACGGGAAACAACAATGGCCGCCGAAAAATAATTTATATTCGTAACAGCGAGCTGCGATTGGAAGCGAAATGAAACAGGGGCTAAAAAACGAGGGTGGGGGCTTGGTCAGCACACATTTTCAAGAAAGCATGCGTGTGTCAAGGGGCTCTGGCCCCTTGTGTGTGTGAGAATGTGGAGCACGCGCGCACAGGAGCAAAGGGAGAGAGGATTTGGGGAAACAGCCCTAGAAATTAGCCAAGCATGCATGTTTCAAATATTCACTAAAAATCGAGTTTTCATGTTACAGTCAACTTTTTCTCAGATTTGTGTACTCAACATTCTCAAGAGTCTTCATATGAACTAGTGATTGAATCAGAGTATCAGTTTTTGGCCGGCGGATGTGTAAAGCATTATTTTAGCATTAGCAATAAATTCAATTTGCTTTATATCAATCATTTTTAGAGGTATGAAGTTGCCTTTGCACATGGTAACATGTTGTAGTGTCTTCCACGTGACATACCAAGTTTGGTGTTGATATCTCAAAGATTTGCTGAGATTTGACCAAACGTCCTGTTTGGTTGCTTTGTTGCAGATTTTGATTGGCTCTACCGGACAAACGGTTTTGAAAATCAGAAATCCCAACGATAACTTTTGTGAGGCTCAGTCTGGATATCATCTATGGCAATTTTGAAGAAAATTCAACCAAAAATGTAGGAGGAGTAGGGAAAAAACGCGTTTCCTTAATCTTTATTGTACAGAAAAATCCAATATGGCGGCCGTTATAGCTTCTTGAGGCTTTTTTATTCCTCATGAGAAATAAGGCATATGTAATGAATTTCAGAATTTTGGGACTTATGGCCTGCAAATGGCATCAATTTGAAAATTGACATATTGGGGCGTGGCCTGTAGCGCCACCTATTGTCTCACATGGCCCATGTTTGGTATGGTAGTTACTAATGGTCTGCAGTTTCAACATGCCAAATTTCACAACTTTTTACGGTACTGGTCTAGGGGCTGCCATTGACTCCCATGGGTAAAAAATAATAATACCACCAATAACAATAGGGTTCTCCTACCGGAGGAACCCTAAATATAGCTGCAAGCAGCAATGGAGGGGCCAAGCAGTCCAGAGCAGGACATGGCCTCCATAGCACTTGTGCAACAATTAAGTCACAACAACCTGTTGCACTCATGCAACACACCAAGTTTGGTTGAAATATATGTTTGCGTTCAAGAGTACTGAGAGTTCAAAGTTATTTTTCTGGTATAACACTGCAGGCCTCCTGTGCTCCTCATGGGAACGATGAAACCCAAGTTTGGTGACAATCGCGCAAATGGTTGCTGAGATATGCTCTTGCGCCTCGTTTGGCGGCTTCGCCACCGCTTTTGATCGTCTCTACCGAACAAACGTTTTTGAAAATTGAAAATTCATCTGATTGCTTTTGTGAAACTGGGTCTAAAGATCATCTTGGCCAAATTTGGTAAACATTGGACAAAAATTGTGGCGTGCAAAAGGTTTTTACACTTTTCCATGAAATCCAAAATGGCGGCCACGTCCGTTCGAATTTTATGAAAAGTTATTAATAGTCAGGCTTGATATCTCACAATACATCAACAGACAAAGAAATTACTTTATTAAGGTAAACACTTCAACAGTTATTAGCGTAAACACGTTTATGCTTCCGGCCACGCCCCCTTTTAGTCACATGACACAATCTTTGGAGGACATCCTCAGAATAAGGTTCCGAGGCGGCGTACCAAATTTAGTTTCACTGCCTCAAACAACTGCTGAGATATGACTTCACTTCCTGTTTGGTGGCTTTTCTGCTGATTTTGATTGGCTGTCACGGACAAACGGTTGTGAGTATCAAAATGCTCTACCATAACTTTTGTGCGGCTTGAAAATCTATATAACCGGAAATTGACCCCATAGGGTGCGTTGAACTCGTCTTGGTCCAGGGAATCCAATGGTACCTCATTTTTGAAAATGGGTCATACGGTTCAAAAGTTGCGTGTGTAAACACAAGTCCAACTTTGACCCATTGGTGGCGCTAGAGTGCCCAAGTATGGGACATGAAACTTTGTGAATTGGACCAGGGGACTGTCCCTAATGAGTGTGCCAAATTTCACAACTTTCGACGAAGCGCTTCTAGGGCCTGCCATAGACACCGAGTCTTAAGAAGTATAATAATAATAATAATAATAATAATAAATATAGCTGCAAGCAGCAATGGAGGGGCCAAGCAGTCCAGAGCAGGACATGGCCTCCATAGCACTTGTGCAACAATTAAGTCACAACAACCTGTTGCACTCATGCAACACACCAAGTTTGGTTGAAATATATGTTTGCGTTCAAGAGTACTGAGAGTTCAAAGGTATTTTTCTGGTATAACACCGCAGGCCTCCTCTGCTCCTCATCGGAACGATGGAACCCAAGTTTGGTGACAATTGCGCAAATGGTTGCTGAGATATGCTCTTGCGCCTCGTTTGGTGGCTTCACCACCGCTTTTGATCGTCTCTACCGAACAAACGTTTTTGAAAATTGAAAATTCATCTGATTGCTTTTGTGAAACTGGGTCTAAAGATCATCTTTGCCAAATTTGGTAAACATTGGACAAAAATTGTGGCGTGCAAAAGGTTTTTACACTTTTCCATGAAATCCAAAATGGCGGCCACGTCCGTTCGAATTTTATGAAAAGTTATTAATAGTCAGGCTTGATATCTCACAATACATCAACAGACAAAGAAATTACTTTATTAAGGTAAACACTTCAACAGTTATTAGCGTAAACACGTTTATGCTTCCGGCCACGCCCCCTTTTAGTCACATGACACAATCTTTGGAGGACATCCTCAGAATAAGGTTCCGAGGCGGCGTACCAAATTTAGTTTCACTGCCTCAAACAACTGCTGAGATATGACTTCACTTCCTGTTTGGTGGCTTTTCTGCTGATTTTGATTGGCTGTCACGGACAAACGTTTGTGAGTATCAAAATGCTCTACCATAACTTTTGTGCGGCTTGGTCTGAAGAGCATATCTGGTAATTTTGAAGAAGATTTGACAAAGATTGTAGGAGGAGTAGGCTTTCAAAGGTTTTTGATAAAACCGGAAATAGCGGAAAATCTATATAACCGGAAATTGACCCCATAGGGTGCGTTGAACTCGTCTTGGTCCAGGGAATCCAATGGTACCTCATTTTTGAAAATGGGTCATACGGTTCAAAAGTTGCGTGTGTAAACAAGTCCAACTTTGACCCATTGGTGGCGCTAGAGTGCCCAAGTATGGGACATGAAACTTTGTGAATTGGACCAGGGGACTGTCCCTAATGAGTGTGCCAAATTTCACAACTTTCGATGAAGCGCTTCTAGGGCCTGCCATAGACACCCAGTCTTAAGAAGTATAATAATAATAATAATAAATATAGCTGCAGGCAGCAATGGCGGGTTCCTCCTCAGCATTGCAAACCATTACAAAATTGACATGACACAGACATGTATTTCATACATGTACACAACATTTCAAGACAATTGGATCAATGGCTGATTTGAAGTCATTTTTTGAAATTCTTCACAAATTGTCACTGTAGAGAAATATCCATGCTGCCGACATTATGGGTTCTTGAGACTTATTTGTTCCCCATTGGCAATAAGGCATGCGTACCAACTTTTAGACATGTTGGACTGACAGGGTTAAAATGCCACCCTTTTGAAAGTGACAACTTTGAAGCGTGTTGTGTCAGGCCACCTGTGCTCTGGTCAGGCCCATCATGCAGAGATCCATTCTTTAAAAGCTTTGATTACAACAATAACTTTATGAAAGTGAGGATACACTTCACTAAAGGAAGTGTGTAGGTTATGTACTACTACTGCTTGCTCTGCCCACACACTTTCCCCATCCATGCTGTTTCCCTCTATCCCAGCGCAGGTCATGCCAAGGCATAAATGCGGCAGCCGTATGAGTATTAGAAGTAGCCCAAAAAACATACCATACACAGTCACACTGTTTTCAAAACTGAAACTGGTTAGAAGACCATGGCTATTAGAACTCTACCTGAATTGAGCTCTCTCTAGAGTCTCAGTCAAACAACTGTCAAGAGTCATGTAGGGAACTGGACCAAGGTATAGCTAATGTCCAGCTGTTAGCAAGTGTACCTTGTGATGGTACAGCAGCTTAACAATACTTTGTCATGGTCAGACTCTCTGATCCCATTAAACTACACAACATGCACAATCAGGGTGACCAACAGTATTAACTTAAGTAAAAAACAATAACATTACACACATTTAAGTGAACGAACACAACAACTGAAATCCCTTGCACAGCTGTTGTAACCAAACTATTTTCCACAGCTATTTGCGTTTTTGGTGTGCACTGCATGCTGGGTACCCAAGGGCGCTGACGCTACAATATTTATTATCTAGCTGTCTTCCGGCTGTGTAATATGACGAGATGCTAGCGATGAAAACATGAAAGCTTGTCTCGGGGGGTCATGCATGTGATCTCACTACAAGCTTTTGATTACACGTGAGGACTGTTAGCAAAGTATTTCTATTCGTGTTTTGTTAGTGATTGAATGGTAATGTCAGCTAGCTAAAAACAATGTTAGTTAGCTTGGCTAAAATGGTTTTCATAGCAACAGATATCAACAAATCAGATCAATCTAACTTTATTCAGAAGGGGGGGGGGGTGGGAACATATAAACTAGAGGTGAAATGGTAGGCATTGTTCTGCCTTGAAGCTGCGTGCGCATCCTCATTGTTTGTAACCACCAACCCATCTATATGTAAAGATAACATCCAAGCTAGCAATTTCGCCAAATTTGACTGCAGATTTTTTACACCATATGTACTTCGTTATGGTTTTTGAGTCAAACAACTTGCTAAATGATTAAATGTCTGTTAAATGTCAAATCCAACTTTAAATGTATAAAAGAGAGAATTAAACCTAGAGGTTTAAAAGGCTACGTTTGTCTAAACTGACATGCACAAACTCAGAGCACTGAGTTTCAACATCCATGTACACATTTTGTCTCTATTTTTTACTCTACTCTTTAACGCATGACTATGTTTAACTTAATGTCAGCACCTCTCTGTCATCAATTGTCTCTGGAGTGGGGGATGGGGGCTTCTTATCCAACAAATTACATCCCTGAACTTTTAAAACATATCAATGGCCTACTACAATTGTAAACATCCTTTGGCCTTCCCATGCTGGGAAGAAAACTACAGTTTTTCTTTGATTAAACGTTGACCTTGAATAAACGCTGCACCAAAAATGAACATTGTGTAATAAATGGCACCTTCGCTTAAACGCCTCCCCACAAAAATCAGAAAACGGTTATTTAATTGGTTAAATTAAAACACAGTATTTATTACACAAGTAATTTACAAGTGTAGCATACTATTATCCCATGAAACACTGGCAGGCACAAGTGTCTTTCTTGCTACAGATTTATTTGAAGCTTTTTCTCCAAATCCACCGTTAAAACTAAACTCACGCTGTAATGAGAAAATAAAGACCACTTTAGCTTAATATGAACATGCAATGACATGCGCAGCATGTAAATAACATTCACCAAAGTCAAATACAGACACAAAACAACATACTTTGTTGGCTGCATGCTGTAGCCTACACAAGGGAATAGAGGTTTCCTTAGATTGCTAACAACCTCTATAACAACCTTAAACTTATCACTTAGAGTGAATGTGCATAAAGCTCCAGGACCTGACAACATCCCTGGCTGTGTTCTCAAGGCCTGTGCTCCTGAACTGGCAGAGGTGTTCACTGACATCTTTAACCTCTCCCTGTCGCAGTCTGTCGTCCCCAATAGGTTCAAGGGAGCCACCATCATCCCAGTCTCTAAGAAACCATCAGTGAGCTGTCTCAATGATTACCGCCCTGTTGCCCTGTTGTGATGAAATGCTTTGAGACGTTAGTCAAAGACCACATTACATTCTGCCTGTCACCTGCAATAGACCCACTCCAGTTTGCATATAGGCCGAACAGGTCTACAGATGATGTTGTAGCTTTGGCCTTGAACACTGCTCTCTTTCACTTGGATCAGAACAACATATACGTGCGGATGCTCTTCATCGACTTCAGCTCCGTTTTCAACACCATAGTACCATCCAGGCTCATCATGAAACTACAGGACCGGAACATCAGTCCTTCCATGTGCAGCTGGATAGGACACAGGCAGTACGGCTAGGTAACATCACCCCACCAGTCTAACACTCAGCACTGGTGCCCCACAGAGTTGTGTGTTAAGCCCACTGTTGTACTCTCTGTTCACCTATGGTTGTGCAGCCACAAACAGCTCCAACACTATCATTATGTTTGCTGATGACACCACCATTATCGGCTGCATCAAGAATGGTGATGAGTCTGCCTACAGAGCAGAGGTGGCAACAATGACATCCTGGTGTCAGCATAACAGCCTGTTGCTTAATGTAGCAAAAACCAAGGAGTTGATAGTGGACTACAGGCGGCTGCAGGGAGAACATGCACCCATTCACATTGAGGGCACAGCTGTGGAGAGTCAAAAGTTTCAGATTTTTTGGTATCAACATCAGTGAGGATCTGAGCTGGACCACCATATTGGTGTGGTTACAAGGACAGCGAAACAGAGGCTCTTTTTTCAGCGGCGACTGTGGAAATTTGGCATGGACTGCACTATACTGACCAATTTTTACCGGTGCACCATTGTGAGCATACTGACTGGTGGCATTACAACATGGTTTGGCAACAGCACTGCCCAGGACAGGAAGACACTACAAAGAGTGGTCAAATCTGCACAGCGTATTACAAGGACTGCATTACCATCCATTCAGGACCTTTACAGCCAGCGGTGCAGGAGAAAGGCCAAGTGGATCATTTCTGACCCTAGTCATCCCTGCCACAGTCTTTTCTCCCTCCTGCCTTCTGGAAGGCGATACAAGAGTATAAGGTCCTGTACCATCAGATACAGGGATAGTTTTCTCACACATGCCATAAGGATGCTGAACTGTCCTTGAAATATCTTTTTGCACTACAATTTTTCTTATTTTTTCTACCCTTTTTCTCCATCCTTTAGTATTGAATTTTTTTATTCTGCAAGTTGAACGGACATTGAGCACAAAGAATTTCATTACTTATAAATGCTGTTTATGAGTATATGATAATAAACTTGAACTTGAAACTTTTATCAGAGCTTTAAATTGTCTGTGCTTCGCTTGCTGTTAGGTTGTCGACTCTCTCACTCATGAGCGTCCCAAAAGGCCTTCAAAATAAAGTCACGTAATAATTCTGAATACAATTATATAATTCTAAATTAAGACATTGCTTGAAAAAAAATTATACATTATTATAATGCAATTGCGACAATTGCATTCAGGCCTATAGATAGTTATACATATTGTATACAATATGGCGAGGTAGCTGACTTAACCATTCCTGAATGTGCTTTTCATCAACACCAAGTTTGCGTGCTATAGATCTGTTGCTGGTGGTGAGTGCTTTCTGCACAGGTTTCTGTTTGAAAGCTAAAGTGTAAGAATGTTACGGCATGCTGCGTCAGATTTGTACACAAAGTAGAGACACGCGCGGCATACATTTTACACTGGGCTTTTGTTTGACTTCCTTGTCTATTCTGTGTTTGTCTATGGCTGCACTGCAGCTACAATTCACTGAATCTCTCTTACCAATTAAACGTTGCCCTTGAATGAACGCCACCCTCGAATAAACGCTGCACCACTAACTGCTCTATTAAAAGGGTTCACTATGAAGCAAACCATTCTAACAAAATAATAACAACATTTACAATGATTTCAACAAGAAGTCTCTCTGACTTGACAACTCTCTAAACAAGCAACTTTCCAAAGCAATCTCTGAAACAGCTGACCAGTGTGGTAATTTTATGTTGACAACTAAACCGCTGATTGGAAGTGCGCGGCTGATTGCCAATCACGAGATAGGGAGACTGATAGCCAACCGCCAACAAACGCTGACTAGACCATACCTGCATGCAGCGAATAGAAAGAAAGAGGGGAGAAAAGAAAAAACACACAACCACAACTATACAGACTGAATTAGGACATTTTAAACATGGGTCCGTAACAAAGACGTTGTTAAAAATGCTCATTCACATTCATTTTTCTCAATTAATCTTATCACTTAAACACACTGGTTTAGCATTTTTTCCCACAAGGAAGTCTAACCTCAACAGTGGATCCTTGGTCCCTGGATCTCTTGCTGGAACATGGCATCTAAAAAACACATAGAAAAACCATCAAAAACTATGAAATGTAACATACCACACTACTGCTTAACAATTTCATAGTCTTACATTATCATAACTTCATACTCAACAGTTCTAGTATACAGACCTTTAAGAAAATATTGAAATGGTTAGGATTCTCAAAACACCAATCTCTGTACTTAAAAAAAATATTTAGACATCCATTATTTACCTTTATTCAATTTACACTGTCTACATTCAAATTTAAGTCTGTAAAATGTAAACATAGAGAAACGGACTCGACTATAAATACAAATTAAGACCAATTGAGAACAATTTATCTTGCAAATGGTTTTTACTTTAAATTCATGTTTCACCAAAAGAATCATCACAGTTTAACACAAATAACCAAACCTTACTGTTAAAATACTGCCAAGCCACTGACTCACATTAGAAAATTAAAACAAATAAACATAGCCTAGAAGATGTACCTGTAGGTCAATTACATAATCAAGAGCATGGAGTAGGAATGGATGGATGACAAAATACCCCGCCGAGCCCAATCCATTAAATATTTCCTACCCATAAGTTAATTTCCTGAAATGCAATAATTCACCAACATTTTGACAATTTCATGCTCCAAACTTTGTGGGAACAGTTTGGAGATGGCCCCTTCCTGTTCTAACATGACTGTGCAACAGTGCACAAAGCAAGGCCCATAAACACATGGATGAGCGAGATTGGTGTGGACGAACTTGAGTGGCCTGCACACAGTCCTGACCTCAACCCAATACAACACCTTTGGGATGAATTAGAGCAGGGACTGCGAGCCAAACCTTCTTGTTCCACATCAATGTTGGACCTCACAAATGCACTTCTAGAAGAATGGTAAAACATTTCCATAAACCTCTTAAACCTTGTGGAAAGCCTTCCTAGACGAGTTGAAACTATTATAGCTACAAAGGGTGGTCCGACATCATATCCTATGGTTTAAGAATGAGATGTCACTCACGTTCATGAGCGTGTAAAGGCAACCGAGCGAATACTTTGGCAATTTAGTGTATAAAATTGATACAAATATAAAATGTTATCAAGAGATAGGAAATCGTGCAGCATGGTACAAAATGCCGATTACAAACGTATTGTAGGTCTATAGGCTTTCAATGGAACTCCTAAACGATCAAACCATGAACCCAAACAAAGCTAGCAAGCAAAACAACCATGGTACCATTGCTACTTGCTTATGCTAGGTAGCTCTAACTGTGCAGCAAACTAGGCTACCTAGCTACAGTTTCAAAAGAATAACTTACGATGTGAAGACCGTCAGAAAAACTTGGAACGAACAAACAAAATTACATCAACAATGACATGTAGCTAAAGATAGAATAACCCAACCGTAGGTACGTACAGTACATAAATTTGAAACGCCGTCCACAAAAGCAAAAACTAGCCTTAAGGGTTATAGCTTGCTCGGCATTTGTTTGACCTCCTTGTCTATTTGTTTGTGTATGGCCGCACTGCAACTACAATTCACTGAATCTGTCTTACTAATTAAACGTTGCCTTCGAATAGACGCCGCACCACAAATGATCATTGTGTAATACACGCTGCAGTGTTTAATCGAAAGACACATTTGGAACTCACCGTACTAATTTAAATTACATCAACAATGACATGTAAAAATAGAACAACCCAACCGCATAGTTACGCACAGTATACAAATTTCAAACGCGTCTCACAGAAGCAAGTATAATGTTAAAGATTTTACGACTTGCTAGCCTGTAATACTGTCTGTACAAAGAGATATCCTTAGCTCAGCTAGCCTAGATAGATTAGCTGCTATCCTGTTTACGACAGTATAAAAGTCTTCAAGTTATCATACGAATACAAACGCTAAAATACATGTTTTGTACTGCCATTGTAGGATCTTATTACTCACTGTCAAATGTAACAATGAAAATCTCTGAGGGCTGCAGGAGTTCTCCAACGATAAAATAAAATGGTCGTCTTCTTGTGCGTGTACCAAGCTCGCGCGTGTGTCAAGGGGCTCTAGCCCCTTGTGTGTGTGAGAATGTGGAGCACGCGCGCACAGGAGCAAAGGGAGAGAGGATTTGGGGAAACAGCCCTAGAAATTAGCCAAGCATGCATGTTTCAAATATTCACTAAAAATCGAGTTTTCATGTTACAGTCAACTTTTTCTCAGATTTGTGTACTCAACATTCTCAAGAGTCTTCATATGAACTAGTGATTGAATCAGAGTATAGTTTTTTGGCCGGCGGATGTGTAAAGCATTATTTTAGCATTAGCAATAAATTCAATTTGCTTTATATCAATCATTTTTAGAGGTATGAAGTTGCCTTTGCACATGGTAACATGTTGTAGTGTCTTCCACGTGACATACCAAGTTTGGTGTTGATATCTCAAAGATTTGCTGAGATTTGACCAAACGTCCTGTTTGGTTGCTTTGTTGCAGATTTTGATTGGCTCTACCGGACAAACGGTTTTGAAAATCAGAAATCCCTACGATAACTTTTGTGAGGCTCAGTCTGGATATCATCTATGGCAATTTTGAAGAAAATTCGACCAAAAATGTAGGAGGAGTAGGGAAAAAACGCGTTTCCTTAATCTTTATTGTACAGACAAATTCAATATGGCGGCCGTTATAGCTTCTTGAGGCTTTTTTATTCCTCATGAGAAATAAGGCATATGTAATGAATTTCAGAATTTTGGGACTTATGGCCTGCAAATGGCATCAATTTGAAAATTGACATATTGGGGCGTGGCCTGTAGCGCCACCTATTGTCTCACATGGCCCATGTTTGGTATGGTAGTTACTAATGGTCTGCAGTTTCAACATGCCAAATTTCAAAACTTTTTACGGTACTGGTCTAGGGGCTGCCATTGACTCCCATGGGTAAAACATAATAATAATACCACCAATAACAATAGGGTTCTCCTACCGGAGGAACCCTAATAACAATAGGGTTCTCCTACCGGAGGAACCCTAATAATAATAATAATAATACTAACAATAACAATAGGTGCCTCGCAGCTTCGCTGCTTGGCCCCTAAATATAGCTGCAAGCAGCAATGGAGGGGCCAAGCAGTCCAGAGCAGGACATGGCCTCCATAGCACTTGTGCAACAATTAAGTCACAACAACCTGTTGCACTCATGCAACACACCAAGTTTGGTTGAAATATATGTTTGCGTTCAAGAGTACTGATAGTTCAAAGTTATTTTTCTGGTATAACACTGCAGGCCTCCTCTGCTCCTCATGGGAACGATGGAACCCAAGTTTGGTGACAATTGCGCAAATGGTTGCTGAGATATGCTCTGGCGCCTCGTTTGGCGGCTTCGCCACCGCTTTTGATCGTCTCTACCGAACAAACGTTTTTGAAAATTGAAAATTCATCTGATTGCTTTTGTGAAACTGGGTCTAAAGATCATCTTTGCCAAATTTGGTAAACAATGGACAAAAATTGGGGCGTGCAAAAGGTTTTTACACTTTTCCATGAAATCCAAAATGGCGGCCACGTCCATTCGAATTTTATGAAAAGTTATTAATAGTCAGGCTTGATATCTCACAAGACATCAACACACAAAGAAATTACTTTATTAAGGTAAACACTTCAACAGTTATTAGCCAAAACAAGTTTATGCTTCCGGCCACGCCCCCTTTTAGTCAAATGACACAATCTTTGGAGGACATCCTCAGAATAAGTTTCCGAGGCGGCCTACCAAATTTAGTTTCACTGCCTCAAACAACTGCTGAGATATGACTTCACTTCCTGTTTGGTGGCTTTTCTGCTGATTTTGATTGGCTGTCACGGAAAAACGGTTGTGGGTATCAAAATGCTCTACCATAACTTTTGTGCGGCTTGGTCTGAAGAGCATATCTGGTAATTTTGAAGAAGATTTGACAAAGATTGTAGGAGGAGGAGGCTTTCAAAGGTTTTTGATAAAACCGGAAATAGCGGAAAATCTATGAACCGGAAATTGACGCCATGGTGTGCATTGAATTCGGCTTGATCCAGGGAATCCAATGGTACCTCATTTTTTAAAATTGGTCATACGGTTCAAAAGTTGCGTGTGTAAACACAAGTCCAACTTTGACCCATTGGTGGCGCTAGAGTGCCCGAGTATGGGACATGAAACTTTGTGAATTGGACCAGGGGACTGTCCCCAATGACTGTGCCAAATTTCACAACTTTCGACCAAGCGCTTCTAGGGCCTGCCATAGACACCCAGTCTATGGCTTCGCTGCTTGGCCCCTAATAAGAAAAGGTAGAAACACTTAAGTGGCTTCGCGGCTTGGCCACCAATAACAATAGGGTTCTCCTACCGGAGGAACCCTAATAATATATATGTGAGAGAACAAAGGTTGTGCCCTTGCCGAAGGCAAAGCACACCCAATAAGAAAAGGTAGAAACACTTAAGTGGCTTCGCCGCTTCGCGGCTTGGCCACCAATAAGAAAAGGTAGAAACACTTAAGTGGCTTCGCGGCTTGGCCACCAAATATATATGTGAGAGAACAAAGGTTGTGCTCTCGCTGAAGGCTTGAGCACATCCAATAACAGAAATGTAGCTAGAATCCACACCTCTAACAAGTTAACCTAGACGCAAAACTGTACGTCCAATCCAAAAAGTAAGGATATTTTCCGAGACCCAAGACTCTGCCGAAACCAGAGATATCCTTTATATGTCTGTGCGGTCAGAAATACAATTCTACCGGCAGTTTCAAAAACGTGTACCCAATTCTGCTTTCATGGTGCGTGTCTGTTTGGTTGCCACGGTGATGGCGCAATTGTGATCGCTAACGAGCTGGGCAGAGAGAATAACAGAAATTTACCTAGCATCCACACCTCAAACAAATTAACCTAGACGCAAAACTATACGTCCAATCCAAAAAATAAGGATATTTTCCGAGACCCATCTCTGCCAAAACCAGAGATGTCCTTTATATGTCTGTGTGGTCAGAAATACGACTCTATTGGCAGTTTCAAAATCTTGTTCCTTCGGCTTTCTCTGACGAATTTTACCCACCTCTCCATTGAAGTTAGTGAGAGAATTTGAAAGGCTGCTCTCGCTTCAAGGCTCATAGCTGAAAATCTGTAAATGTAAGTTCTTTAGTAGTTACATTGACATTTTAAGGTATAACTTGTTTCTGTAAGTTAAACTATATGAACGTTAGAGGAATTTGTTTGACAATTTAGTTGAATATAAGAAAAAGAGCAGGCAGCAGTGTGCCACTCTGCTTGCTGCTCATTCATAAAAATCTAGAAGGAGCAAACATTTTTATGTAATTCAAACTGTCATAATTCAAAATTGGCTGAATATTTGAAAAAGCTGAATCATTTGGGAATAGCTGAATGTCTTGTGAACATTTTAAAGGTTGAATGGTGTCTCTAGCTGAAAGTATTCTGAAGTAGTTACGTTTGAAAGAGGAGGAAGCTTTTTAATGATTTGAAAGGATTTACCATTACTTTTAATGGGAGAATAATTTGCACCCTCCCTGAGTCACCGCCTTACCGCGGTGGAGGGGTTTGCGTGTCCTAGTGATCCTGGAAGCTATGTTGTCGGGGTCTTTATGCCCCTGGTAGGGTCACCGAAGGCAAACAGGTTCCAGGCGAAGGACCAGACAAAGCGTGGCTCAAAAACCTACCATGAAGAAAACAAACAATGGTTCTCAGTTGCCCCTGCCCGGAAGCGGGTCACCGGGGCCCCCCCCTGGAGCCAGGCCCGGGGGTGGGGCTCGATGGCGAGCGCCTGGTGGCCGGGCCTTTTCCCATGGGGCCCGGTCGGGCACAGCCCGAAGAGACAACGTGGGACCCCCTTCCAGTGGGCTCACCTGGCGGTCCGATCCTCGGCTGCAGAAGCTAGCTCTAGGGACGTGGAACGTCACCTCGCTGGCGGGAAAGGAGCCGGAGCTGGTGTGCGAGGTAGAGAAGTTCCGGATAGATATAGTCGGCCTCGCCTCAACGCACAGCATCGGCTCCGGAACCAGTCTCCTTGAGAGGGGCTGGACTCTCTTCCACTCTGGAGTTGCCCTCGGTGAGAGGCGTCGACCTGGGGTGGGAATACTTGTTTCCCCTCGGTTCGGCGCCTGTACGTTGGTGTTCACCCCGGTGGACGAGAGGGTAGCCTCCCTCCGCCTTCGGGTGGGGGGACGGGTCCTCACTGTTGTTTGTGCTTACGCACCAAACGGCAGCGCAGAGTACCCACCCTTTTTGGAGTCTCTGGGAGGGGTGCTGGAAAGCGCTGCTCCCGGAGATGCCCTCGTCCTCCTGGGGGACTTCAATGCTCATTTGGGCAATAACAGTGAGACCTGGAGGGGTGTGATTGGGAGGAACGGCCCCCCCGATCTGAACCCGAGCGGTGTTTTGTTGTTGGACTTCTGAGCTAGACACGGCTTGTCCATAACGAACACCATGTTCAAGCATAAGGGTGTCCATATGTGCACTTGTCACCAGGACACCCGAGGTCTCAGTTCGATGATAGACTTTGTAGTCGTGTTGTCGGATCTGAGGCCGAATGTCTTGGACACTCGGCTGAGGAGAGGGGCGGAGCTGTCAACTGATCACCACCTGGTGGTGAGTTGGCTACGATGGTGGGGGAAAACGCCGGTCAGGCCTGGCAGGCCCAAACGTAATGTGAGCGTCTGCTGGGAACGGCTGGCAGAATCCCCTGTCAGAAGGAGCTTCAACTCCCACCTCCGGGAGAGCTTCGATCATGTCTCGGGGGAGGCCGGGGACATTGAGTCCGAATGGGCCATGTTCCGGGCCTCCATTGTTGAGGCGGCTGACCGGAGCAGTCGGTGCATGTCGCGGCGGTAACCCTCGGACCCGGTGGTGGACGCCGGAGGTGAGGGAAGCCGTCAAGCTGAAGAAGGAGGCCTATCGGACTTTGTTGGCTGGTAGGACTCCAGAGGCAGCTGATGTGTACCGGCAGGCCAAGCGGAATGCGGCTTTGGTGGTCGCGGAGGCAAAAACCCGGGCGTGGGAAGAGTTCGGCGAGGCCATGGAGAATGACTTCCGAACGGCTTCGAAAAGGTTCTGGACCACCATCCGGCGACTCAGGAGGGGGAAGCAGTGCACTGTCAACGCTGTATATGGTGGGGATGGTGCGCTGCTGACCTCGATGGGGGACGTCCTGGATCGGTGGAAGGAATACTTTGAAGACCTCCTTAATCCCACCAACACGCGTTCCGACGTGGAGGCAGAGTCTGGGGACATTGGGGGGGGCCCTTCTATCTCTGGGGCTGAGGTCGCCGAGGTGGTTGAAAAGCTCCGCGGTGGCAGGGCCGCCCGGAGTTCCTTAAGGCTCTGGATGTTGTAGGGCTGTCTTGGTTGACACGACTCTGCAACATCGCGTGGAAATCGGGGACAGTGCCTCTGGACTGGCAGACCGGGGTGGTGGTTCCCCTCTTTAAAAAGGGGGACCAGAGGGTGTGCTCCAACTTTAGGGGGATCACACTCTTCAGCCTCCCTGGGAAAGTCTATTCAGGGGTTCTGGAGAGGAGGGTCCGTCGGATTGTCGAACCTCCGATTCAGGAGGTTCAATGTGGTTTTCGTCCTGGCCGTGGAACTGTGGACCAGCTCTATACCCTCGGCAGGGTTCTGGAGGGTGCATGGGAGTTCGCCCAACCAGTCTACACATGTTTTGTGGATTTGGAAAAGGCGCTCGACCGTGTCCCTCGGGGGCTCATGTGGGGGGTGCTCCGGGAGTACGGGGTACCAGACTCCCTGATCGGGGCTGTTCGGTCCCTGTACGACCGGTGCCAGAGTTTGGTCCGCATTGCCGGTAGTAAGTCAAACTTATTCCCGGTGAGGGTTGGACTCCGCCAGGGCTGCCCTTTGTCACCGATTCTGTTCATAACTTATATGGACAGAATTTCTAGGCGCAGCCAGGGCGTTGAGGGGGTCCGTTTGGTGACCTCAGGATCGGGTCGCTGCTTTTTGCAGATGATGTGGTCCTGTTGGCTTCATCGGGCCGTGACCTTCAGCTCTCACTGGAGCGGTTCGCAACCTAATGCGAAGCGGCTGGGATGGGAATCAGCACCTCCAAATCTGAGGCCATGGTTATCGACCGGAAAAGGGTGGAGTGCAATCTCCGGGTCGGGGAGGAGATCTTGTCCCAAGCGGAGGAGTTCAAGTATCTCGGGGTCTTGTTCACGAGTGAAGGAAGGATGGAGCGTGAGATCGACAGGCGGATCGGTGCGGCGTCCGCAGTGATGCGGGCTCTGCATCGGTCCGTCGTGGTGAAGAAGGAGCTGAGTCGAAAGGCGAAGCTCTCTATTTACCAGTCGATCTACGTTCCTACCCTCACCTATGGTCACGAACTGTGGGTAGTGACCAAAAGAACGAGATTGCGAATACAAGCGGCCGAAATTAGTTTTGTCCGCAGGGTGTCCGGGCTCTCCCTTAGAGATAGGGTGAGAAGCTCGGTCATCCGGTAGGGGCTCAGAGTAGAACCGCTGCTCCTCCGCGTCGAGAGGGGCCAGTTGAGGTGGCTCGGGCATATGATAAGGATGCCTCCTGGACGCCTTCCTGGTGAGGTGTTCTGGGCACGTCCCACTGGGAAGAGGCCCCGGGGAAGACCCAGGACACGCTGGAGGGATGTCTCTCGGTTGGCCTGGGAATGCCTCGGGGTCCCCCAGGAAGAGCTGGTGGAAGTGGCCGGGGAGAGGGAAGTCTGGGCCTCCCTGCTTAGGTTGCTGCCCCCGCGACCCGACTCCCGGATAAGCGGAAGATGATGGATGAATGGATGGATAATTTGCACAAAAACCTTAATATATTAAAAAGTATAAAAGTGAGAAATGAGAAAAGTCATAGCACACATCTCCTGAAGGAGCTAAACGTTTTGATTGCAAAATTGTAGGAATCGTGAAAGTATGCAGGACTAGTTAAAGAACTAAGAAGTTGGAATAATAATAATAAAGAGAAACAGGAAAACAATCACAATAATAAATATATATGTGAGAGAACAAAGGTTGTGCCCTTGCCAAAGGCAAAGCACACCCAATAAGAAAAGGTAGAAACACTTAAGTGGCTTCGCCCCTTCGCGGCTTGGCCACCAATAATATATACGTGAGAGAACAATGGTTGTGCTCGCCAAAGGCGTGAGCACACCCAAATAGAGACTGATTGCACCCAGAAAGATCTGCAACGTGACACATTTATTGAACATTTCAAAGTTATATTTTGCTTCAAAATACAGTTGTGTAAAGCCTAGTTAGAAAGTAACTATAAACTACAAAATGTTATTTTTGAGGATAATGATTACAAAAACATAACATGCAACCAAATTCCAATGCAATTCAACACTTTCTCCTGCACGTATCCAACTATATGGAACAAATGGATTTCTTGAGTACTCGGACTCAATGATCAAAAATGTGGAAAAAAGGTTGCATCAAAATGTCCTGTACATCCAATTGGCTGCAGATACTGCTGTTTCATTCAAATCAAATACATTTTGCCACCGTCTCACCACCATAAATTGTACAGACTGTTATATAATCTATATATAAAATGTTTATTTGGAACTGCTGCATTTTATCTGCATATTTCACATACAATGGTTAATGTCAGTGACAAATGGGACTATATAACAGACTTTGCGTCTGTATCTGTAAAAAGAAAAATCAAAAACAAATGTGACTGTTGAATCCTCTACCTATACCTCTTCTTTCGTCGCTGGCTTATAAATAACGTTATGTTTGGAATCCTTTTTAACACTGCAAAGAGAAAAGATATGGAAAATTAACTTGTGTATATGCAGCTTATAGTATGAAATGCATTCTGTATGAGTAAGTGACAGAACATTTGCTGAAATTTATCACATACATCATGTTGCATCACAGCAATAGATGAATTATAGATATTAGGGGACAGTGTCACCCAACAACTTAATCTACAAACAGAGGACATTTGGTAATTTAGTAAAATGCTGCTTCTCACAGTAATGTTTCTATTAGTGAGAGAGTGAATACAAAGTACCCATGTGGTTTTATGGTATGACAGCCAGTCTTTGACAATCTTCCTGTGACTTACTCTGAGTATTCTTTACGCTGTTGGTATGCATAGGCTGTGAATAACAGCAAGGTTGTTCCAAAAAGGGCTCCAAAAGCAATGGCAAGAATATCACCTAAAAAAGGAGAGAGTCTAAATGCTTGTATTTTCAAAGTTGCATTTACATGTGGTTTGGCGTCATGTGTTGTGGTACAAATTGTTAGATTGATTAAGCTGGTGGTAATAGATATGAAAAACACACATACTATAAACAATGAGATCTGTTAAAATGCTTACCTTTTGACAGCCCTTCTATGGAACATGAAAAGCAAACAAAAATGTTAGATAATTGACCTTACCCCAACAGCAAAACAACCACACACACAAAACCAAATCCCCTTTGCTTTATAAACAAATGTATGAAGCATGGACCGCAAGTCATTGTTTAACTTTAGATACAGTATGTTGGACAATCTACATCAAAGCACAAACCATCAGTTGGTTAGTGGTAATTGTGTACATATCAAATAAAAGCACTGATGTGAACACAGTTTTCTGTTAGGCCAATGAAAAGTCAAGATGAAGAACACACACATACCCCAATTAATTGTACGGCAAAGGGGCACATTAAATTGCAATACTATATAATAATAATATGGGAATAGGACTACCATGTGGCACCTTCCCTTGTAAAAACAACCGCCTGTTATACTTTTGATCCCTTCAAATGTGTTTCGAAAGGGATGTTTTTATGTGGCTCATCGAAGTTTCATAGGAGCTTCTCATGTGTTTCTTTAAGAACTTTTTTTGAGGAGTTTATATAAGTAACTTGACGGGGGGTTTGTAAAACCATGTGCTCGGTTTTTGGTAAAGTTTATTCATTACTGTATGCTAATGTCAAATTTGAAGCACTAATTCACCCATTTCACTTGTTTAACAACACCTGTCAGTTCCTGCTTGTAGAGATCTACTGGGACACACTCAGTGAGACCAGCACCAATGACGCAAAACATTAAAACCTGTATTTCTAGAGGACCAAAAGAGTCCTCAAAGCTCAGAGTTTCTCAGAGCACATGCCATCAGATGTATAAAGTTAAAAGATAAGACGTGTTTGCACTGGTTCTACCAATGTATACATTTGGTGCTCAAAAGTGAAAGAGAATATATTTTACTATTTACATCACAAGTATTTACATCAGCAACACAGGGCAGAGGTTCACCTAAACTAATGTAAGCACTGCTTGATAAGTCTCTTAACAAACATTCATAACACATTTACATGTGCAAGTATAAAATACCTTCACAACTATCTTTATCATAATAAAATACATACAGTAACTACTTTCTAGCCTGTCTCACCTGGATGTAATGTAAAGGTATACCAAAGAGTACTTGTAAGGTTAAAATGATAAACACATTTGCTGAAGAATATTTATTATGCCCAATGCAGAAGGAGATGTCTTACAGACAGTGATAAACTAAAACATCCTGCTTAGTGTGACTTAGTGGATAAAAATAAATTGTGTTTGGAGCATCCGCTGGTCAAAAAGTGATACTCTGATTCAATCACAAGTTCATATGAAGACACACGCGCAAGCTTGGTAAAGGGTTTTGCACACTGGACGCGACACGAATAAACGGCACGAAAATGTATGGTAACCCTTCCTTTTACAGTCCCTTAAGTACTAGGTATTTACATAAAAGTAAAGGGTATGTTATGTGTTTTATTGGGTATTGCCGATTGGTACCAAGTTGGTAAATACCTAGATAATTCGAAGTATTTACCCATTAACTAAATACTAACGTGCTGGTCATTACTGGGTATGTTTTCTGTATTATTGGGTATTAACGATTGGTACCAAGGTGGTAAATACCTAGATAATTCGAAGTATTTACCCATTAACTAAATACTAAAGTGCTGGTAATTACTGGGTAATTTTCACTGGTCCTAAAGACAGAAGACAAAACTTAGTATTTAACTGGAAACTTGGAACTGGAAATAAATATTACTATTTAAATACCGCTGGTAGTAAGTTGGTAACTACGTGAGATATATATGGTAAATTATAATGTGTTATTGGGTAAATACCACTGCTACTAAGTAGGCCAAGCTCCAGCAGAATTACGAACAAAATACTCTACTATTACCCTGCAGTTACCTAAGGTTTATGTCGGTAACAGTCCACGTCTAATGAGAATATAAGATAGTACTTTACAATAAAATACCTTTTCAGATACATTTATCGATGATGGCCTCATTTACTTGGCTGGTATAGGCTACCTACCTCCGCGGGAAGAGTTTTCCTCTACTGTCATGGTAAATCTTCTTGGATACTGGGTATGTTCTTGCACATGTTTGGACTATTTACTCAGTAAGTAATCTGAAACTGGACTGTAAAAGGAAGCCGTGTTTGTTTCCATGGTGTTACCAGGCTCTTACCATACCCTTTGTAAGCGAATACCACTTTGTCAACGTTACCCTTAGTATGAACTTGTACTATACGTTCCAAGGCGATACCAGGTAAAACATGGCTATTTACTCAGTAAGTAATCTGAAACTGGACTGTAAAAGGAAGCCTGTAAAAATGAAAATAACCTTTTTATGTCGCCTCTTTACCTCGATGTTGGTCCAAACTTCTCATATGCTCTCTCTCTTTTGCTCCGTGGGGCCGAAAATCAAGATGTTTCACTTAGCGCTCCCCCTAGAGGCCTGGTCAACTTCCGTTGTGAAAACTGGATGCAGCGTTTTTTGTTTGCGTGCTTTCGTTTTTGCAACGCGTTTATGTATTTGCAGCGTTTTTTGTTTGCGTGCTTTCGTTTTTGCAACGCGTTTATGTATTTGCAGCGTTTTTGTTTTGCGTGCTTTCGTTTTTGCAACGCGTTTATGTATTTGGTTGTGTTGTGTGTATTTGCAGCGCGTTTGCTGAATGCTGCGCATGTGTTGTTAAATTCATGAAATTGTTTTCTTAATTTGCTTGTGTTTTGTCTATTTGCATGTGTTTTCTTAATTTGCAGCGCGTTTGCACATGTCGGCCACCATAGGTATTTGCTTACAAAGGGTATGGTAAGAGCCTGGTAACCAGGGCCGCGTTTGTGCAATGGGCAGGAGGGGCTGCCCTGGCCACTAGGGGGCCCCGGCACGGGAGATAAAAAAAAAAATAATAATAATAAATATAGCTGCAAGCAGCAATGGTGGATTCCTCCAAAACATTGCGAACCATTGAAAAATGCAGCAAAATGCATCAGGGGTGCGTGTTACAATGTATTACAATCAGTGGCGATTTCTTTAAGACTGCAAGGGAAGCTCAGCGTCCCCTAAAATTTCCCAAAATTAATGGTCAAATATTTACTATTGTGTTAACATTTTAAATGCATTAGAACACGTTCATATCGAAGACGAGTTCTTTCAGAATCAGCTACATATATTAGCAGGTCGACTGACTGATTTCCTTCTCATACATTCCCGTAGCGCAGGGGTGGGGAACCTTTTTTCTGCCAAGGGCCATTTGGATATTTATAAAATCATTCGGGGGCCGTACAGAATTATCAACTTAAAAATGTGCCATATTTGGTCAAACATTTAATTAACTCACCCCTAATGTGATGGCTGGAACTGCTTCTCTTTGGTGGGGTTTGTGATGTTAGCTGGCACGGATGCAGCCTGCTTTGACTAGGGGTGCATCGAACATTTCTTGGGGGGTCTCATGATTACGGAAAGGGATCGTATTATTTTTTATATTGCTACCATTTTTGAGACTGCTTATCGATCTGAGTGTTAATCAGGCGCGGAGACATATGTAGTAAACATTGGAGGCTTAGCTCAAACCAACAATGTATTCTGGGTTTGATTTGCTGGAATGGAATTCCTCACTTAATTCCACACAAAATGTTTTGGTACATTGGTACGCAACGCTGCACGCCTCCACGGTCCTCTTCCACATATTAAAATAGTGCTGCTGCCAACGAATAAAGCACCTAATAATATGGTTCCTGCAGTGCCACGGCGGGCCGCACCAAATGATTTTGCGGGCCGCATACGGCCCGCGGGCCGGATGTTCCCCACCCCTGCCGTAGTGTCACGGTGCATTTCCCTGTTGAAGCTCAGTTTCCATGGACTTCAATGGGGCTGCTTTTAACAGTTTTTTTCAGTGCTTCTAAACTATACGGTCATTGGATGAATGCTGAGATTATGTCCCGCCTCGGACGCTCAGCGTCTCTGGGGGTGAATGGAGGAGTGGGCTGGCCTGGACGCTGGGCTTCCGCGTGATGATTGGAGGGTCTGTCGAAAGACTGCATCTCCTTTTGATTGACAGTAATTTTGTACTACAAAAAGTCACCGAAGCTATTCAAGCTCAGTCCTATCGCGGATTTTGCAACTGTAGTTGAAAGACAAACTGCAGCAACCTATTTCTTGGTATTTGCTTGGCGAAATTGCTAACCAATTTCCATCATACATTTCATACAATTATACACCACGTTCCTTGTTTCAGTGTAACCTAATTTCCACATTTCCTCCTTGATTAATATTGTTTTGTTAGATCGTTCGTTCATTCATTCAGTAGGCTAGGCTAGTGTCATAGGGGTGAACTAGCCAGTGAACTAGCCAGATAAAAAATAAAAAAATTAGGATGTAGACCGAAAATGAGCTTCCCCTCTTTGAAAGACCAGCAGCCGCCACTGATTACAATGCATCACATACTGATATTTTTGTCTGTCATAATTTAATTACGAATCCCTCTCTCTCTCTCTAATATATATTGCCAAAAATCATAGTAATAATAATATATATATTTAAAAATATTTTGCGTGGGGGGTGGGGGGGGGCCTCGGGGAGGCTTCTGCCCCGGGCCCCAGATGACCTTAACCTGGCCCTGCTGGTAACACCATGGAAACAAACACGGCTTCCTTTTACAGTCCAGTTTCAGATTACTTACTCAGTAAATAGCCATGTTTTACCTGGTATCGCCTTGGAACGTTTAGTACAAGTTCATACTAAGGGTAACGTTGACAAAGTGGTATTCGCTTACAAAGGGTATGGTAAGAGCCTGATAACACCATGGAAACAAACACGGCTTCCTTTTACAGTCCAGTTTCAGATTACTTACTGAGTAAATAGCCATGTTTTACCTGGTATCGCCTGGGAACGTATAGTACAAGTTCACACTAAGGGTAACGTTGACAAAGTGGTGGCTTACAAAGGGTATGGTAAGAGCCTGGTAACACCATGGAAACAAACACGGCTTCCTTTTACAGTCCAGTTTCAGATTACTTACTGAGTAAATAGCCATGTTTTACCTGGTATTGCCTTGGAACGTATAGTACAAGTTCATACCAAGGGTAACGTTGACAAAGTGGTATTCGCTTACAAAGGGTATGGTAAGAGCCTGGTAACACCATGGAAACAAACACGGCTTCCTTTTACAGTCCAGTTTCAGATTACTTACTGAGTAAATAGTCCAAACATGCGCAAGAACATACCCAGTATCCAAGAAGATTTACAATGACAGTAGAGGAAATCTCTTCCCGCGGAGGTAGGTAGCCTATACCAGCCAAGTAAATGAGGCCATCATCGATAAAGGTATTTTATTGTAAAGTACTATCTTATATTCTCATTAGACGTGGACTGTTACCGACATAAACCTTAGGTAACTGCAGGGTAATAGTAGAGTATTTTGTTCGTAATTCTGCTGGAGCTTGGCCGTCTTTACCTACTTAGTAGCAGTGGTATTTACCCAATAACACATTATAATTTACCATATATATCTCCCGTAGTTACCAACTTACTACCAGCGGTATTTAAATAGTAATATTTAGTTTCCAGGTAAATACTAAGTTTTGTCTTCTGTCTTTACCTAATTAGGACCAGTGAAAATTACCCAGTTATAACCAGCACGTTAGTATTTAGTTAATGGGTAAATACTTCGATTTATCGAGGTATTTACCGCCTTGGTACCAATCGGTAATACCCAATAATACAGAAAACATACCCAGTAATGACCAGCACGTTAGTATTTAGTTAATGGGTAAATACTTCGAATTATCTAGGTACCAATCGGTAATACTGTAACGGCGAGAGGTGGTGGACTCAAAAGCACGACTCAGAATATTCACAAAAAGGGTTTCTTTACTGGATACTGAAGGCAGAGACTGACATGAGGTACAAAGACAAACTAGCAAAGAGAGATAGAAACAAAGGGGCTAAATACACTGGGGCTAGATTGAAAACAGGTGCTGTCAATCAGGGCTGGGGAGGTAAATCACAGGCAGGGTAGGGGACACTGAAATGAGAGGAGAGGTGAGTACACAAAAAACAAAAGATATGACCTAGGGAGTAGGGCGGGATGTGACAAATACCCAATAAAACACATAACATACCCTTTACTTTCTATGTAAATACCTAGTAGGCCTACTTAAGGGACTGTAAAAGGAAGGGTTACCAAATGTATGACGTGCCTTATCATGCACATCAAGCGCGACGTGATTTTGCGAATGAATTATTAAAGTTAAAATAATAATGGAACAAAAATGTACTCAACATCAAGCGATGATTAGCTGGTGCTTCTTTTGATTAATAATAAAAAAAGAAAACGAAATATCTGGGTACACCCATTATTAACACGGAGAAGAGCACTTGGGGAGTTCCACTGCCTGGTTCAGGAGCTAAAACTGTACCACAGCATACTTCAGGATGTCCGACGGAAAATGTGAAACACTGCTGCAACAGCTGGCACCAAGCTTGAAGAAGCAGACGAAAGCCAATTCACCCAGAGCAGCGGCTAGTCGTAAGTCTGAGGTAAGATGATCTTTTTTTCTATTTAATTTCAGGAAAGTCCCGTTTGTGAGTAAACAGTTGTAGCTGTGCGTAATGCGCATTTGGTCCATCCCATTCATCCAATAGTTGGGTAACCTGTAGCTCAGTAAAAAATAATTCAAAACGTCTGATCTCTCGTCTTGAGTTAACATATGCACCCATCAGACACTTTGCTTGGTCAATAAACACCCATTTCTGTTGTATAGTCATTTTGTGCGCTCTGAAGAAGGCAGCAAACTGCAGCATGATGATTTTCATTTAGTTTGAAGTCAAGTATTTAGCAATTCAGAAAATGAAATACTTTTTTAAATGTCTTTGCACATTTCTAAGCACTGGTGATAGTTACACCACAATTGCAGCATGTTTTCGTTTAGGTAGCTCAACAGTGGCACAAATAGTGAGGGGAACCTGCAATGCCATCTGGGAAGTCCTGAAAGAAGACTACATGCCATGTCCAAATAAGGGTCTGTGGATGAATACTGTGAGGAGATTTGAAGAGCGATGGAACTTTCCACATTGCATAGGTGCACTGGATGTGATCCAGGCACCTCCCAACTCAGGATCACAATTCCATAATTATAAGGGCACCTTCTCAGTAGTCTTGCTTGCCCTGGTAGATGCAGACTACCGATTTCTGGCTGTTGATGTTGGATGTTTTGAGGCATCTTTGCCAACTCTCAACTTGGCAAAGCCCTCCAGGCAGGTGACCTTGATGTCCCCCCACCAGCTCTCTTTCCTTCTGCACCAGAGTTGGGACATGTGCCATATGTGGTTGTGGCTGACGAGGCGTTCCCAATGAAGCCCTACCTCCTCCGGCCTTATCCAGGGTGACACTTCAAGAGGACATGAGAGTCTTCAATTACCGGCTCTCAAGAGCATGCCGTATAGTGGAGAACTGTTTTGGCATCCTCATGCAACGCTGGAGGGTCTACTGTCGAAGACTGCAAGTGTGCCCTGATGCAGTAGACAGTATCGTGAAGGCAACATACTCTCCAACTATCTGCGTTCTGCTGAGGACGGTCAAAATCCAGACAATGGGGAGCCAGCTGAAGACGATGGTGGACAGAGCATCCTAGGTCCAATCAGGAACCTGCGGGGAAACAGGGCATCGGCAGAAGCCCTGAGAGCGCGGGAAACCCTCCGCAACTACTTCAGCTCACCAGACGGACAAGTGCCTTGGCAATATGCCCATGTACACCGTGGTTCTGCTGCGTAAAGAAAATTATATCTGTCCTGATCAGTTCCTTTATTTTATCTTTATAAAAACTTTATTTTTATTTTAATTTTTTATCCCAGTAGAGCATACAAATCAAAACCTTATGTTAAACATTTCTCTGATAAATAGCCTATGTAGACTTTTAAATGTTAACTGCTTTTTGTACAAGCCATGTTTCTTGAACTTGCCTTACCACATGTTTTGCAGCCAATGCAAACCAATTTATTGTTACAATAATATTTGATTGAACAAATTCAACAATAACATTAATATAACTTAAAAAATAAATATCAAAAATATAGCAGCACCATTACAAGGAAGTAAAATGTGTGTATGGCTGAGAATAAACAGCTCCAAACTCTGCCTCATGACACACCTCCTGCATCTTGAACCTAACCAGGATTGCCTTATTGCGGACAGACACCTCAATGCAGGGGCTAAGCTTAAAAGAACCTGAGTGACCCCATCTCTCTCTAGTGCTCTCTCTCTTTCTCTCTCAAATTGTCTGGCTTCCGTCTTCTTCAGGTAATCCTGCAGCATGCTGTCACTACTCTTCCTCTTTGCTTTGGCTGGCCTGGGACCTACAGCACTACTCTCTCGATCACTTTCTTCTTGGTCACACACCTGCTCTGCTGGCCCTGCATTCTCTTCCTCAGCATCTAGATTTCTCTGGGTACTATTCAGATAATGACAAGAGTATAGGAGTCATTCTTAAATATAATATTCAGGCCCTGTGTAGATACAAAAAAAAAATCCGAATTGAGCCTACCTCCTAAATGAAGTGGACTTGTCTAGGAAAGACTTTGCCTCCATATACTTCCATCCTTTTCTTCTGTCTGTTACCTGCCTGGCCACTCTTCACATCTCCCTCTTCTTTCTCCCATAAGTGTCCCTCAAATTTTTCCACCACTTTTTTATTTCTTCAACTATAAAGTAGTAAAGTAGTAGTTAGGCTGTAATGGTTAAACACAGTGTATGGGCTAAGTCTACACTTAAAGCCCAGAGGGGTTGTTGACTGAGCACTTAATTGACGCGCTTGTTAGATGTAAAATAACGTTCCAACCTTGCGTTCTTGGTTAGGCAAACTTTATTACTCACGGTAAAATCCAATCCATAAACATGTCCATACATCCAAACTCACATCTAATTTACATGTAACAGACCTTTGTTATACAAATGAAGCGGTCAAAAAGCTATATGCGCTCTCCCTCCGTCAAGCAACACCTGACACCTGCAAGAATGTTCACACCTTTATTGTGTAAGCCCAATTAAGGTGGAGCGCCATCTAGTGTCCCAAACAACATTAAAACATGAACCGAAATGGCTCCTACACACAGTAAACAACACCAACCTGACTACACTCAGTCAAATAATAGGGATTAAAGAGCACAATACAGCTCATTGTATAATAGATAATTTGTTTGGAAACGTTATCAAGCAAGATTTAATTTCTTCTCAGAATCTGAAAATAATTTCCCAACGCCCTTTTTTGTAATGAAGAAAAATATGGTTATAGTTAGCTAGAGCTAGCTATAACATTAGCTACTGTAGCGTAGTAAAAGTTTAAACAAATACTTTTACATTTGAAGATTGATATACACACACCATCGACACATTGAATCTCCTGTGTTATTCCTCTCCATATGTTGTCTTTATAATCGTTGTCCTTGTAGTTTTTTTCTCTTATCTTATCGTATAGTACCGGGTGCTGAGAAACAAAAACAATCATCCGATCCGCCATGTTGAATGTTTTGACTATGTGACGTGATCAACAATCATAAAAGTAGTAGTCATGATTACTCAGAACTATCTCCCCTCCTCTCCTCCTTTGATTGGTCAGATGTGAACATGTTGACGCGATACTTCAGAAAAATCGACCTTGGTTTGAAAAAATAAATGCCGCAAAATCGCTCAGAGAAATAACGTCTCTAGTGTGCAAGCTTGAATTGACTAGATACAGGTTCGAAAATTATTATTAATTTGCGAATTAATCTCACACAAAAAACGCGTCCAGTGTGCAAAGACCTTAAGACGCACACATAACAAGCTTTTTTGAAAATCCACACTCTTGGTTTTTAGCATAGGCCCTTGTGGACCTTGGTGTAATTGCATTTCCGAAATGCAATGGTAAAAAGTTCTAAAAATCCTGAAACATTGATAGTATAGGCCATGAGTACCTACCATACCACAAATGGCCCACCATTGTCCATGGTGCTACAGGCCACGCCCCCATTGTCCATTTTCAAAATGATGGCATTTCCACCCCATCAGTCTAAAATGTCTAAAACATGCTATACATGCCTTATTTCTGAAGAACAGAACAGCCATTGGTGACCCATACAGTCCGCCCAGTACGGTGAATCTTTTGAAAAACTTAAAATATCTCTTATGACTCCAATTTACTTAAAAATATATATGTATGTGTGGGTCACATATGTACAGTCGTGACCATAAGTGTTGGCAATGACAAATGTTGTTTTCTGCAAAGGTTTGCTGGTTCAGTATTTGAGGAAAATGTTTTAACATGTTTCTATAGAATACAATAAGGCACCTTTCATATTTTTTTAAGCTTTTTGTGGGCAAAACTTTTCAATATGTGCAAATCTTTTACAGCAGTCAATCTGCTCTTAAAATCCAATCCGAATGATAGAGTAATTTCACCTGGCTAGAACTAGTTCACACTTTCCCCTGTGCAGATATGACTTACTGAAATTATGTTAGCAGTCATTTTATTCCAAGGCCCAGCAAGCTTTGCAAAAACTAAATGTATGTCGCTCCCAATACTTTTGGCCACGGATGTAGTTATGCTAGTTTGAGACCACAATAGCTATGGAAATAAGAGTGAATGCAATTAGGAGGGCGGCTTTGTCCACATTCAATTTTTCTTGTTTTGTTTGAAATTGTACCTGAATATAAGTACCTAGGTACAATTATTAGCAACAAGCTGACGTGGAACTCCAACACTGGTGTCAGATTTGCAAAAGCCCAGCAACGGCTGTATTTTTTAAGGAAATTATGAAGTTTTAACATGAATAGTGCAATGCTGAGATTGTTTTACAAAAGTTTTGTAGACAGTACTTTAACTTTTTGTATTCTAATTGGACAAAGTTGTAGTCGGTAGCAAGATCACAGGTGAAACCATGAACAGTATTTCATTGCTGACTGATAAATACACTGTGAATCTGGCCCAAAAGATTGTGTCCGATTCACATCACCCCCTGTGGTCTGAGTATGAACTTTTACTTTCAGGACGCAGGTACATGATGCCACGGATGAGGACCAAGAGAGGCATCACATCCTTTGTCCCAAGAAGCATTCAGCTGCTCAATCAAATCAGACAATGTTTTTATCCATTCTGGCACTCTGCACTTTACATTGTACTGGACCTGCTGACATTCTTAACTTATTCCTGCGATGCCTTCAGTTGTATCTTTGTATTATTATTTATTTTTTCTTACATTTATTGACTTGCTCTGCTTTTTAATAATTGTGTTATGTTCACTGTACTTTCCTGTCTGCAGTGTTGAATGTATCTCTGTTTTTAAGCTCTTGGTGCAGAACAAATTCCCCTTGGGGCAATAAAGGTCAGTCATTCATTCATTAATAATTTGAATATAAATGTGTACACAACAATTCGTTCCAATCAAGTAGTCCTACTTTCTGAGAAGGCTCTTCTTCTTGATTTGCCATGCAGCTGGGGGAGGTTCTAGACCATGGGGGGCAAGCTGGGGCCAATTTAACTGTTAGAAAAGCCAGTTACATTAAACATTATTGTCATCATATCGTTTTCTTCCCAGCATTGCAGGCACTAACAGGCAAAAGCACTGGCGCCCCAGAAATGTTTTAATAGGAGTGGCGAAAAAGAGAAGCAGAAAAGTGCTTTTAGCCTACCATTATATCTAATTCACTCTCCTGTGTCTCATCTGTGTTGTATGTCTGCAAACTGCTATCGTACAGGCCTACACAGAAGTTATAAAGTCATTGGACTTGTTTGGGGAGGCGGTTGTGTTTAAGTTTCCGTTAATTTGTTACTGACAGTCTATAGTGTAAGTTACGTGGTGACGCTATTGCCTACATATGTTTCACGTTGTGTTACATCGTTTCAGTTGGCGCAGCTTCAAACTCAGAACTGTTCATGCCTACATAGCCTTGTTGTTCAACAATCGTTTTTTAAGCTCTTTTGTAGCATCTTCGGTAAGATATGTGGTTTTGAAATGTTAAAATGTCACGCAAGACAAATACCTGAACTTAAAGGCCATATGGCAGGTTTATTTTTCCAACGAATTTGCACTATTTTCTTGTTGGTAATAAACATTTAAACTTTTATCCATTGTATTTGATGTTGTTGGGTGTCACAAACGGAATATAATACGAAAAAGTAGCTACTTTTTGCAATGATTCTTCTTTCCACCACAATGCATTGCATGACGTCACGTTGGGAGACGACAGGCGAAGCCCGCTTTGAGACCATTGTTAGCCCATAGCTAGCGTGATGTCTTCTATTTCTAGATCTAGATAAGTTTACCGGTAGTACTAGTCTACTTATCTGAACTACAGCTAACGACATGATTGTCCGGGTAGGGTTGCCACCCATCCCTTAAAATACGGAATTGTCCCGTATTTGAGAATAAAATAGCGCATCCCGTTTTGAATCAATACGGAACGCGGTTTGTCCCGTATTTTCAGAGTTGTCTTCAACGCAGCATCCCATGCAAATCATCCCACCTGCATTCTGTGAAGACTGGTCCTATTCTACCCCTGGTAATACTCGCTGCCATAGTTGGTTTGATCGGTTTGTTTCAGGGTCACGGCCAATCAGAGTCAGAGGGGGGCGGGTTTCTTGGCGGAGAGTCAATTTGAAAGAATGGTGGAGGCAGCTCCAGATACCCCCCCCCCCGCGTAATAAGAAGTACACTTATAAAAGGAAGTAGGCTTGACATGCTCCAACACTGCACACTACTACTTCTGGTCCACTGATGTTATCATGTTCATGATGTTCATGGAAGATCCTTTGCAAGTCTCCTGCACTAAATATATTTTTTCCCAAGATACCTTTTTGAGTATCAAAGCACTTGTTTAATTTAAAGTTAATAAGTCTGTTAATTTAATAAGATAATAATAAATATGGTTCACATCTCACAAGTTCCTCCAAAAGCCTATTTTTTGTGGTCTCATTGTCAAACTTTGCTGGCCTATGTTTATTATCGTCATAGCTGTGTATTCAGCTATGACGATATGACCACTTGAGTTGTAATAGTCTGTTCACACTGATTTCAATAGCAGATATATTTTTTCGTTTTATAATGTCCATGTATCAATCTTAATATTTTTATGAAAACATGTTTTAAGTTGTGATTTACCACCACTGGCACGTAATCGGGCCTGTGGTCATCATCAGTGGTGTAGTGGTAAAAATAGAGGTGGGTAAACTATGAATTTTATTATTTATTTATTTACAGGGTCGTCAAGCCCCTGTAAATAATACGAGGCGCAGGGAATTTATATGTGCGTAAACGCGCATAAACGCTATTTAGAGGTGGATAAACGCAATTTCTGCAATTTAGAGGTGGATAAACGCTATTTCCGAATTTCGGGAGGTGCGTAAACGGCATTTACGTGCGTTTAGCCCCCACTACATCCCTGGTCATCATGCTCATCTTCGTTGGTCAAAGGCACAATCTTTACCCGGACAGTGCATGGAAAAGTGAAACGTAAATGTAGGCTACTTGTCCAAAGGAAATGTCAGGCCCTGAATGATCACTGTCACTAGATATAAAGAAAACGATGACTTTCACTCGGTGCTATTCACTGACAGTAAAAAAATGTGTATATGCTGTTCGTAGACTAGCTCCAGCGCTCGTTGCTGCGTTGCTAAATGATAGAAACTCACCAGGACACTTCACCAACTCTCCACTCATTCTCCTCGGACCATCCATTTAAATGGCTTTGACAGCCATCTGGTCTTGGCTATTCCTCATTTGCCCTCTCACGTCTACTTGGTTTGAAATTATACGGCTGCGGGCCATCATACATATTAGTAGTTCTTACCACCTCTTCCTCATCCCAGTCAGTTGCCATAGTTCTAGTACTACTCTGAGGCTACTCTCCTCCACGACTCCCCAACGTGACGTCATCACCGAATTGCGCTAATATGCTAATGCTAACACCAAAAACGTTGTAGTTCAGATAAGTAGACAAGTTTACTGGTAGTACTGATCTAGATCTAGAAATAGAAGACATCATGCTAGCTATGGGCTAACAATAGTCTCAAAGCGGGCATGGTCTGTCGTCTCCCCAACGTTACCCAACTTTAACCCTGTCAGATGCAGAGAAGCTCGTCCACGCCTTTATCTCCTCAAGACTGGACTACTGTAAGTCACTCTTCACTGGGATCACTCGCAAGAACATCCAGAAGCTGCAGTACATTCAAAACAGCGCTGCCAGGATCCTAGTGAGAGTCCGGAAATACGAGCACATAACACCCATTCTACACTCACTACACTGGCTCCCTGTCTCACTCCGTATTGACTAAAAACTCCTACTACTCACCCATAAATGCATAAATGGACATGCACCTCCCTACCTACAAGAACTCATCACTCCCCAAACATCCAACCGCACCCTCAGATCCACAAACAGCTCGCTCCTCCGGGTCCCCAACACCAAGCTCCGCACCATGGGTGACCGGGATTTTTGCACGGCAGCCTGTGGAACAGCCTCCCTGACCAACTATGGGCAACACAGACACTGGACTCTTAAGACTGGCCTAAAAACCTTTTTATTCAGAAAGGCGTGTCTTACTTTTTAAATCTATTTTATTATAGTTTGTTTTTAACAATGTTTTACTATGTACTGTGGCACTCTGAGATTCAGAATGTAGAGTGCGTTATAAAAAAATAAAAATACAATTAATTATTAATCAACAGTGGTGTTTAACCTGTAATATGGCCTTTAAAGTTGTCGTTATTGGCCCGTTCCTTTGTGTCTAATGTTAGCGAAGCTCCCCTTGTCTGTTTTGACCCGGTTGTCATAGTTACGAAAGTAAACATTTTTCTTTAGACAAAACTGAGATTTTTTTGTGTTTTTAAATGTACAAAACTTACTTAAACTCATACTAAGAAAATGTATACAGTATGCCATCCGTAATGTTTAATCTTAATTTTTATTCAGAAACAATACTGCCTTAGTTTTACTTATCGTTTAGCTCATCTAAACTAGTAAAGTATAGCCCAACTCGTACAATTTCATAATCTCTTTGTTTTATAAGACAATCTGAGGTAGCCTTTTAAACCTTTGGTTAAAAAAAAAATCTGATTGGATTGGAACACTCTCTTTATACATTTGTAGTTGGATTTGACATTTAACAGACATACATTTTTCAAGTTCTTTAACTCAAACAACCATAACACAGTACATATGGTGTACAAAACTGCAGTCAGATTTGGCGAAATTGCTTGCTTGAATGTTATCTTTACATATAGATGTGTTCTTGTGTTTACAAACAATGAGGATGAGCACGCAGCTTCAAGGCAGAAAGATGCGTATCACTTTTACTGTATTTGTTCCCGCCACCCCCCCTTTCTGAATAAAGTTTGATTGATCTGATTTGTTGATTTCTGTTGCTATGAAAACCAGTTTAGCCAATCTAACTAACATTGTTTTTAGCTATCTTAGATTACCATTCAATCACTAAGAAAACATTAGTAGAAATAGCTTGCTAATCAGGCAGAACTGGTTCATGCAGGAGACTCCGAGACCTTAGTGCGTCAGGGCACAGCTATTTAGCGTCAGCGCGTTGTGGAAAATAGTTTGGTTACAACAGCCGTGCAAGGGAATTAAGTTGTTGTGTTCGTTCAGTTAAATGTGTGTATTATGTTAGTTAAAATAATCCTGTAGATCACCCTGATGTTGCATTTTGTGTATGTAGCCAGGTGGGACAATGTATATACTTATTAACGCCACCAGATGACACTGTCAGAATTTCGTTATTACCTGTGGGGCAAGGAACTCTGGGAAATAACTGGAGAAAAGCGCAAAGCTATGTTGACCGTCATTGAACACGCATTTGTCTGGGTTCTGTGTTAAAAGGTAAATATGTATATTTTGTTGATTGTTGGCATAAAATATCAATGTGTAAACATTTATTGTAATGGATGCCTATAAATCCCGAAAATGTTGTAAACTGATGTTAGTGTTTCATCGGATGTTAACAGATACTGTGTGCAGAGATTGTCCAGATTTAGCCACATGGCTGAGAGCTATTATTTTCTATGATACGGATCTGAACAGGTTAGTAAGTTATGTGTATTAAGCTCTATACATTTATTTACCTGTTTATCAATGTACACATGTTAATTGTGAATTATTTTTGTGTATACAGGAGTCACTGTAGTTATTTTTTCACGCTAAAGTCGTAAGTAAAAAGAAACACATGGTGTACACGTCATCGTAATGCTATTGCAGTATCTTGGTCTACTGGTTTTGTTTTATTTTAATTATCTATCTGAACACCATTTTTATAGTCCAGAATAAATACCCCAAAAATATATTTGTGTCCTGGGTAACACTTTATAATAAGTCAGCGCTTTTTGGCATTTACAAAGTGTTAACTAATAGTTAGTTAATCCTTTATAAAACATTTTGAAACATTAACAATACATTATTAAATAGTTAATAAGCTTATTATTAAACACTATGTTGATCATTAATAAACACTGTTAACAATTATGGATTGTATTCATAATACAATTCATAAGGTGTTTAATAACTGTATTATCATACTTTATAGACAGCTTGTTAATATAGTTGCAAACTAGTAGTTTAAAAGGTGTTAATGGTACATGAGCTGGTATAGAAAGCATTAGCAAATGGTGAACAAACCATTTACATTACCTTCATAAAGCATGAGTAAATAACTAAAAACATATTTACTTATGTCTTTAATTAATGTATGCCAAGTCAAATACAAGATGTACACTAGGCTATGCTTTGCAGATATCTTAACAACTATTTTATAAAGACTTACTAATGATGCAACTTCTGATTAGTAATGCAAGTTATAAAGCATTTACTAACTGTTAGTTAAGGCTTTTGCGACCTAATCTAAAGTGTGAACTATCTATGCCTTATTAAGCATTTATAGAAAGACTTGTGTTTTTGTTTTTTAGAAGAAATAGCTGTTAATTTATTTACCTGGGTAATAAAATAGTATTTTATTTCCATTAAGAAGCAATACAGTAGAATTGGTATAAAAGTTGGTTACCCAAGGCTGTATTTTATTTTCCAAAAATGGCTGTAATAAACTGCAAATGTTTAGCTACTCCTCGACAGGTCTGCAAACGCCTTTGAAAGCAGAGATTTGTTAAAACGTTTGTTAACCGAGACAGTAGGTCGAGGTTTAACAAATTGAGGCGACAAAGCATTTGCTGACCTGTCGGAGAGTAAACATTTGGTTTCTTATATACTACAACAATATGTGGGAAGATTCCAAATCAAACACGGCGAATCTGGAGCAGACGCCATCTTGTCAGAGCAATCAGCTGCAGTTGTGCTGGTGACGTCACTACATCTCCAAGGCAACATATCAACAACGTCTTCTGGACCAGTAAGAACAGCATATTGGTTCAATTGCAACAACAGTACGAGCGTTCTGATTGGCTAATGGGTAGTCATACCAGCCGCGTATTCATGGTCTTTATATATATCTATGGCGTATTGACCTCATCTGCGGTCTTATACGTATTCTTATTGCCCTCCGCTGATGTCATCTTCAAAATGAAGATCAATGAGTTTTACTATCCAGATGACAATGAAGACATCAACAGCGACGAGGAAATTCTTAACTTTCTAAAAGAGCAGAAAAGTGTGAACACAGGGAGATAAACGACAAGCGCTAGGCAGATTGCTAGGTTTGGTTGCTCAGATTTCAGATTGGTTGTCTGAAACACACCATGAGAAGACTTGAGTAGAGCTGAACAAAACGACATTTTTTAAATGAAAAGAGCTAAAAATGCCATATAATAAACAACTTACTAACCTCGACCGTTCGGTCATGCGGGGAAATATCAAACTGAGGTTTTAACGTATCGACCGCTGTCACTCTCGGTTACTGTAGTAGAGCTAAGTAGTTAGTAAGACACATGCCTGTCGTTACTTCAATAAAATAGTAATTTTGTGTATCACATTGTGTCGTGTCTGTTTCCTTTTGAGAAACGTATGTTCAGCCTTTGTGAATGTGAGGTTCGAGAATGGACAAGAATACCTTAATAAATAACTTATAAATGTTTAATAAGGCATAGATAGTTCACACTTTAGATTAGGTCACGCAAAAGCCTTAACTAACAGTTAGTAAATGCTTCATAACTTGCATTACTAATCAGAAGTTGCATCATTAGTAAGTCTTTATAAAATAGTTGTTAAGATATCTGCTAAGTATTAATGTACATAATCTATTCGACTTGGCTTACATTAAGTAAAGACATAAGTAAATATGTTGTTAGTTATTTACTCATGCTTTGTAAAGGTAATGTAAATGGTTTGTTCACCATTTGCTAATGCTTTCTATACCAGCTCATGTACCACTAACACCTTTTAAACTACTGGTTTGCAACTATATTAACAAGCTGTCTATAAAGTATGATAATGCAATTATCAAACACCTTATGAATTGTATTATGAATAAAATCCATAATATTTAACAGTGTTTATTAATGATCAACACAGTGTTTAATATAAGCTTATTAACTATTTAATAATGTATTGTTAATGTTTCAAAATGTTTTATAAAAGATTAATTAACTATAAGTTAACACTTTGTAAATGCCAAAAAGCGTTGACTTATTATAAAGTGTTACCGTGTCCTGTGCTGGTTCGATTTCGCCAGGCTACATGTAGTTTAATGGGACCAGAGAGTCTGACCATGTAAAAGTATTGTCAGGCTGCTATACTATCACAAAGTACACTAGAAAGCAACCAAACATAAGTTCTGCCTTAGCCCAGTTGCCTACATGACTCCTGTCAATTGTGCTTTGACTGAGATTCTAGAAAGAGATAAACTCAAAAAGAGTTTCAATATCTGTGGTCATCAAGCCATCTTTGGGCAACTTTGAAAACACAGTGTCATGTTTAAAATGTATTGGTTGCGGGAGACATGTTTTTGGGCTACTTCTAAACATCATGCGGCCACCGCATTTCTGCCTTGGGTGACCTGTGCTGGGAGAGAGGAAAATAGCACGGATGGGGAAAGTGTGTGGGGAGAGCGAACAGTAAGAGTTCATAACCTACACACATTTCCTTTAGTAATGTGTCTCCTCACTTTAATAAATTAATAATATAATTATAATTGTTGAGCTTGAGAAGGAATTGACAAACAAGTTGTTGTACAGTATAGTACCCCTGATTAAGTTTGTCTTCTGAAGTACAGAAAGTGCTACCACGTTGTCTACAAAGTATTATGAACTCATGTAACACTTGAAGTATATACATTACCTGTGTGCGCTGTAGGACCATTGCCCATAAACACTTGCATAGATCACATTGTGTGTATGTCTGTGTGTCTGTGTGTTTGGGTACAGGGCCCATAAACGGCTCATTTTGGTTATTTCGTAACCAAGGGGCAAACCTTTAACCTAGACTCATGATTAAATATCTTTGAGAAAATCAATAGACGATTAGATTTGTCTCAGGTGAACATAAAGAAACAAGTAATTTACCTTCGGGAACAGAGGCATCTGTGAAAGAAGCCAGAACTTGTCTCCCATGAAGAGACTGTGGAGCTCGGAAGTTCTTGTTTAGGTGCTGACTAAATCCCACCTTCAGAGTGTCCTCTAAAGCTGCCAGCTGGATAAAACACAACAATTTCAACATAAACAAAGGAATGTAAAATCTGTGAACTCCTTGTTGCCTTGTCATATTTGAGCTTTAATTCAACTTTCAAAAGCTGACATCAGCGCATCGCTTAGTCTGCTTGACCATGCGACTAATTAGGTTTAGGTTTGTTCGTGGTTTTTCTGGATTGTTTTTGAACCAGACCTGTTTCCTGGACACAGTGATGGTGTCGTTGAAAATGGTCCAGTTGACCGTCTGGAAACAAGGTGGAGTTGTCAGGGAGCCATTGTACCTATAGAAACGTTTGAGGTTTTTGGGCAGCAGGTGACGCATGTTGAAGCCTGGGATCTGAGTGTTTGACTCTGAAATAGAGTTGTGAAAGTAAAAATATTACAAACCCAGAAGCACTGTAATGTTCCACTGAGCTTTCAGAATCCCAAGCATGTGACTTAGATAAGAATGGTACAGGGAGTCTACAGAGGGAGCATATTCCAAGTTAAATGGTTAAACATGTACTGTATTGACTGCACAGAGTTTTATTCAGGAGTCTACCTTCAATGCTGATATCAGTGAGCGCTGATAGGATTTTCTCATAGTTTGCATTTTCATGGAGACCGACCTATAAAGAAAGAACATCTGAAGCTATGAATAATGACAATTGATTTTCAATCACACTACAACCATCAATATTCTGCTCAGTTTGGTCAAAATGTCAGCAATTCAAAAATTATTTTGCTAATATTAAACAATCTTTACTGACACCAATGTAGCCCCCTAGTACTGCCAAGCCATCAGGTTTGTTGACTGCCTCCGACAGATTGGCATATTTAGAGTTGTAATGAACTATGTGGATCTGAAAAGAAAAAAAAGGTTAAAATAGTAAAAAAAAAAAAAAAGAAAAAAAAATGAAGTATATGGTCAAATTAATGGATGAATAAATACTAAGTAATCAAAGAAAAACAAACAAACAAAGATGGCAGTTTATTCTCTATTACATATAATTCATTGATATATCTCCAGACATTGTGTGTAATATATAGTATCAGTCAAAAGTTTGGACACATTTTCCCATTCAATTGAATGGTACTGTATATTGGACATATATCCATATATCCACCCCCTCACCCTAACTGTCCCCCTCACCTCAGCGGGGAAGTGGATGTTATCAACAGTGTGTTCGGAGCCGGGCACCTCAACAGTCCCCCAGTGGAAATGCAACTGGGCTGCTAGGTAAACATGGTCGAAGCCGCTGACAATGTGCATGGTACTTGGTAGACTCAGTTGCACTGGAGACACATGCAAGATGACATGGAACTTCAAGTCCAACATTACAATACGTTGTTCATGATGTCTTTATTTGGTTAGATTATATATAGTCATTTTATTTCATCATTGTCATATTCAAATAAACAATTTACCAGAGTACACCAGACACTGTTCTATGTTTTGTGAATGCTAGATATAAACAATGGTCATGAACAGAAATGTACTACATAATATAGTGTATAATGTGCAATCACATAAAAAACATATTTAGACCATATGTTCTTTATATCATGGCCTATTGAAGACACACCAGCTACCCCACTGATAAAATCATGACACCTTATTCCACTTACAGGTATGTCCATTATTTAGCAGCATCAGTGAGGACCCATCTGTCAGATCATAGCCCTCCAAAGCTATAGATGGCAGTCTCGGGTCATAGATGGCTGCCTTTGTGTCAATGTTAATGGGGGACTGGGACTTTCCACTGCAATACAGAAAGGCAGCCGGCCATTCGTCCTGATCTGCACAAGAGAAAGAAAAAGGAGCAGGAGGAAAAGGAGGAGGATAAGGAACCAAATGAGGAGGTTGACAAGGACAAGTATGAATGTGAATAACGGGAATTATTAACGTGACATGACTTTCAGACGTTTATCTTTAATAATGATAAAACTTATTCTAAATTAGTCAAATAGTCAACAATCAAGTAAGGGGTTAATACTTGGAAAAAGTGACGTATTACTGTACATACCATTTGAAGCACTTCAGACATTGGGGTAATGATAAGATATGTGTGGTGTGTGTGTGTGTGTCTGTCTGTCTATATGTCTGTGTGTGTCAGCAAAGGTTAATTCGATAATGAATTGTCTGATGCCTTGTTCTATAAAGCTGAACAAAACGTTTTACTTTAATATTGGCAGGATGTGACCAAAGTCTTTTTGTTTTGTAGATGTTGCCCTGATATCAGTGTAGACTATATGCTGATAAGGTGTCTGTCAGTGGTGTAGTGGTAAAAATAGAGGTGGGTAAACTATGAATTTTATTATTTATTTATTTACAGGGTCGTCAAGCACCCCCCCCCCCCCCGAGACGAGCTTTCACGTCTGTTTCAACCCCCCCCCCCCTCACGCATTGACCGTGAGACACACGCATTTCAGCCCCTTCACATAGGCTTGAGAACCCTGTTTATTTATTCATTTTTACGTTCCATTAGACCTATTTGGATGGGAACGGTAAGGTTGGCTTGTATCTGCATCATCGTATTTAAAAGAAGGTTAATAATAGTAGGCTAGCCGTTTGTCCCTGTCTTAATGCAATGTTGTGCAGACCAAAACAACGTTTACAAACGAGAATTGATCTTACTTTGTACTTGAGGCCTTTTGCGGGCATCTGTGGGAGTGGGAGCACTCGATGGTCTCTTAAAAAATCACCTGATATCCAAGGCTAATTAATCCATTCCGAACAGGTAGACTAATCCACAACGTGTATGTGTGTACTTCGTGGATCCTGATTGGTGTCGCCGCCGCAGCCGCAACGCATTGATTGGAGGGTCACAGACCATACAGCGCAGATGAAATGATTCAGACTACAGCGTTTATATATTAAACAATATCAAATTTAGTCTTTGGTGTTTTAAAATTACACCAAATTTATTTCGGATTATTCCAACGGCAGAATACGAGGTGCAGGGAACTTATATGTGCGTAAACGCGCATAAACGCTATTTAGAGGTGGATAAACGCAATTTCTGCAATTTAGAGGTGGCCCCCACTAGATCCCTGGTGTCTGTAGTTTGAACATATGGCCGATATTATATTATTTGACCAACGTTTTTAATATTACTATCTTATCTCTAATTGCAAGCGTTTAACTCTGTAAAGCGTTTAACTCTGTAACCTTTTGTGATGATAAGACTGTCCATGTAAGAGCCTCAATGTTAATAAGGAAGGAAAGTCTAAATTGCCTTCAAGACAAAAAGTCTGTATGCCTGACAAAAGTCTGAGTACCAAAATGTTGCAGAAATTTTAAAAGTTTTACTATGAAAGCCAAGATAGTGTGCTGGTGCCTTTCCTATTTGAATCATTAAAAAAAATATTACTAACCTATCCATGAGAAACAAAGCAGTTAAAAGACCTGTACCAATCTATATTTACCTTCATATCCCCAGTGTCCATGAGCTGCACCTGAGAATGGACAAGGAAAACAAAAATCAGTTATCATTAATAATGTCATTATTAATGAGCGCATTTAGAAGACATTTTGCAGACGAAGGAAGGAACTAATGCAACACTGGCACGGTCATGAAAAAATTACTTACTACAAAGGCTCAGATATAACCTTGAAACAAGCAAACCAATATGCTCTTCAAACATGTTGGACTATTGAGTTGGTTCAAAGGCTGACATGGGTGGGGGGGAGTAACAGGCCACCTAAAAATGTACTGTCAGCTGATAAGACTTTCCAAATAATATTTCACACCATGGGTAACAACTAGCTACCAACTAAACTAGATATCTAAAGGTTGAATTGTTCTGTGACCATAGTTGAAAGTACAAGGTATCAAGACATTCTAGCTGTCCAGATGACTCAAGATATCTGCCAACTTTCCTGAGTTCCATGGGTTTACTAAGCCCACACACAATCCTCACTGTTTGCCCTTCTGTGAATGTGTCCATTATTAAGCTGGACTCAAAAGCCTGTCTTGGAGAAATGGTGCTGGGTCCGGTTCCCTTTGTGCAGCAGGAGGTGGGGGGTGTCTGCACCTTTCACTGTCTGCAGCAAAGAAAAGGGACTTCACAGTAGTTAGTTTAGGTCATGCTTGGATTGTGGTCAAGAGGAAAAAACAGCAAAAAGTAACACAATGAGAGAGAGGCCTATCCAAATCAGTTGCTGCAGCAAGCATATTTCTAGTTTGTGTCCCAGATATTCAAAAAAATGTCTTAATAAATTATGAGCTTCGTGTCACTGATGTAAACCAAAAGGCAAATGAGAAAAGTTATCACTCATTGTTTGCTGGGGCAATGAATATTTTACTGAACTATTGGGAGTTTATTAGGTCCCTCCGTCCCTCCGGTAGGAGGGACCTAATAAACAAAAAAGCCTCAAGGAAAAAAAAGCCTCAAGGACCCATAAGGTCCGCCATGATGGATTTTCCTGTACTGTGATAATTTGGGAAAACCTTCAAAATTCCTCTTCTCTTGAACCAAAGGTGAAATTGACTTGAAATTTGGTACAGATATGTATCATTGACGTATTTAAAAACGTTACTTAAGGCAATTGAATCAAGTACAAAATGGCTGAATTGGGTGTATTTATGTAAATGTACACATTGCCGCAATATGTTTGTGTCACTAAATCAAATGTATTTTTGAAGGATGGTTCAAACTTAATAGGCTTTAAGGTGAGATGCCCCTGAAGTACCATGCAAATTTTCACTTTGATATGTCGAAATATGACTGAATTACAGATGTTTGAACTTCGACCAAATCTGACAATGCTCGCCATTGGAGAAACAGCTTTTTTTATTATCCAGTTTTGTGTAATCCATGTCTGGGAATGGCTCAATTGGCTGGTAAGCAAATGTTTGTAGGTTCAAAACCAGTCAGAAGCATTGTTTTTAATTTTTTATTCTGGCAAAACGGTTTCTAGTCTTCCGATCAATCCTCCGGTTGTAAAAACATAGCAATGCGTGTTTATTTGAGCCCATCACAACACTCTGATCATCTGTTTAGCGAGACTGTGTAAACCACTGCAAAACAAGCCAGGTTCACCACAGTAGCTAGCTACTTGTAGTCTACGCATGGTAGAGATAACTCTAATGGTTTTCTCTAATGAAGTCAATTGATTGTTCAGGTGGATCCCTTGCCTGTTGCACAAATTTATTTCAGTAACCTAAGCCAGGACACATTCCCACTGATGCTAGGCATGATTTAAAATTCCCTTCCATGACAAGTTATGGCACTCCAAACAACCTGTTAAAAAAAACGATGAGAAAGTTATTCTTTACAGCAGCAACCCAGTCATCCCGTTTTTATAGGAAATGTACAAGCAGTTTCAACTTAGGCTGAATCTAACAACACTTACCACAGGAGAAACAGCTTACTTTTTTATACAGTAACTGAACATGACAATATTCAACACTGAGAATAGGGCTGGGATGGTGACCTGTAAAGTATAAGGTTGTAGGTTGGAATCCAGCCATAGTCTTTTGGCCTGTCATAATTTTGATTATCTGTTTAGTTCAACAGGATGACATCATTCTGAAATACCATGCGCAATTTCATGCAATTTCACCTTGAAATGTCAACCGTTTCTTAACCTTTGTCCCAAAGCTGACCAAAAACTAATACTCATATCACGCAGTTGGAGCACAGCTAGATAATCAGCGTCAGCACCCTTGGGTACCCAGCATGCAGTGCGGCATGTCAAAAAACGCAAAGACTTGTGGAAAATAGTTTGGTTACAACAGCCGTGCGAGGAATTTCAGTTGTTGTGTTCGTTCAGTTAGATGTTTGTAATGTTATTGTTTGTGCGTTAATATAATCTTGTTGGTCACCCTGATTGTGCATGTTGTGTAGTTTAATGGGACCAGAGAGTCGGCTGCTGTACTGTCACAGGCTATTCTCGCAAGGAGCTGAATATGATCGCTGCCCTAGCCCAGTTGCCCACATGACTATTGTTGCATTGACTCAGAGTCTGGAAAGAGATCAACTCAAGAAGAGTTTCAGTATCTTATAAAAAGTTAGTACTCAGCCCTTACTAATCATAAAATCTCAGCAGTTGGTGTGTGGCAGAGAGGCTAGAGAGACTGACTAGTAACCTTATACTCATGAGTTCAAATCCCCGTTCAGCCTATTGTTGTTGGCCAAACATGAAGTAGTTTTGCTCTCTTGTTGTCCAAGTCTCGATCTTCTACAGTGTACATGTTTATAATATTTTGCCATTTTGAGGAACCCGCATCGCTGCTTGCAGCTATATTTTTTATTAGTTTTACTCACGTTCATACTCTTTTTAGTCTAGTCAAGTTTCAGTTGACTAAAAGTCTGAGCATTTTAGTCTTATTTTAGTCAGACTTATCCATGACTATTTTCGTCTAGTTTTAGTTGACGAAAACTTTAACACAGTTTAACATTTAGTCTAGTTTAAAGATCCTGTAAAGTCTAATTGAAAACGAGTTTTAAGTTCATCACACCACAGAAGAATAAGTTCATCACACCACAGAAGAATGTGTTGTTAACTACCCATCCAAATTCGAATGACAAAAACACAGATAAGTATGTTAAATTAGGCTTTAAAATCGTGAGAAAATCAGCAGTCTTCTCTGCTTGAGACTGGGGGGGAGTGTCGCCGGAAGGAGCTGAAGCTCCGCCCCCTCGCTGGAAACGCCACCTGTCTCAAGTACCTACGACCCAGATCATTTATTTGTTCAATGAGTGAAACATACAGATGCATATGAATAAAGCTTGTTCCCCTGAGCTGTAACACAGGAGTAAAAATGGACACCAGAGACAGCAGACAGTGAGCTCTCCAACTACTTATAGCACATTAGCTAGGCTACCATTTCACCAAAATACCATCATTCTACACCGAGTAATATCAAGTTAGCGGTTTGCACTAACTCATAGCAGAGATACCCCTGGAAAAGGTATCTAGTATAATTATAACAAGCACACAGAACTGAGTGATGAACTGCTGGCGGCAGTCCAGGTGCGACCTGAGGAGGAACGGCTGGGAGGGCGATGCTCGGTACTGCTCCGTGCTGCAAGAACAGTCGGACACAGCCGTGTGTCCGACTGTTCGTGAACCCCGTCCGTCTCTGGTCCATGTTAAAACTATCCGCCGTGAAATGGTCACTGCAAAGGCGGCTGTTGGAGTTGATGCAAGGCTTTCCATCAGCGTGGCTCTTCACAAAATCAATCCACCTATTTTTCCTTTCCTCATCACTATGGAAATTAAATAGCGTTGCAGCGCAGCTGAAGTTCTTGCATCCAGGTAAGATGCAGTTGCGGGTGGAGGGAGACATCCTGAAGCTAGCTAGCTAGCTGATGAAGGCTACAATAACAATACAGCAGGAGTCGTAACCGAAGTGGAGTTGGAGGACCTCTTATACATATGAGCTACAGCAGTGTGCGAATTACGGGGGGGTTTGGGGGGGTCTGACCCCCCGATTAAGGCTCGGACCCCCCCAAAAGAGGTAAAAACCACAGGTCGGGGGGGGGTTGATACATTTAAATATCGTTCTTACCTGTAATCGTAAATATCACAATATAGTAACCATATTTATTCAATAACAGTCAACACAGAAATGTTGACTTTATGGCACGCGAGTGACCAGGCAGTGTGCAATGCGTTCTGCGTCGTGAGAAAGTGCAAGAAAGGCAAGTTTGCTATCTAATACCCCAAAAATCTATCACGGATGTATTTGTAATGGCAATTAGCTGTAGAATATGCACAAGAATGTTAATGATAGAAACATGGTTAACCACCAACTTAAAAGATAGCTATCGCTAGCTGTATATCAAGCAAGATAGCTTCATTTGTCTGTCTCATTGCTTGTCAGAATCTAGAGAGATTTCCAACAACCGTATTTTGTGATGAACAGTCAGATATGTTCCTCTGGTAATTTTGTAAATATCAACTTTTTTATTTCAGAAAGAAATAACTACAAACAATAGTGTTTGTAGTTTTAGTAGTGCGTCCGTGTGTGCCATTGTCGTGCCGTTTACTTGGTTGGGGCGGCGGCAGGGGTGAACTTCGTCCCGGGGTGGGGGGGGAGGGAACTGAGTAGACCCCCCCCGATTGTCATTGTATAATTTGCACACTGAGCTACAGGAGATTATTCCGTTTCACCAGGTGAAAGGAGGAGCCATGCAGTGATCTGACGTAGATCAGTCAAAGTGACGTAGATCGGTCATTTTTGACTCCGCCTATACAACCTGAGCTGAAAACGGAAGAGAAACTGTTTTAGTCTGTAGAACGGAAGAGAAACTATTTTAGTCTGTTTTAATCAAACCAGAAGTAGTCTAAGCAGTAGTCTCGGGAGGCATGTTAATGCCAAAACCATTTGTTTAAATATATGTATTGGTCTAGAATGTATTCAAAGTCATGTTGTTGATGCCAAATTCAGTTCAGTGTGATATCACATATTGCTATGTGAATGACAAAACTAGCTACAGTATTTGGCCAACAAGGGATGCTTAACACATGCAGTCAGTCAGGTAGGAACTAAGAACCCACTTTATACTCTGTCATACAAACAAATATACACACACACACAGAGTACACACACTAGTCACACATGTTAACACACTTTACACTCTCTTACAAACAAACACACACACGCTAGTCACACACGTTTGTCTCAGTCGTTTTCAGCTCCAGTGGCTAACGTTTAAAGCTAACGCCTAAAGCTAACATTAAAATGAGACACATTAACCACAGCCTCATGAGTTGGCTAATAATAATTACGCGACTAAACACGACGAAATAACGTTCTAACATTTCGTCTCGTTTTTATTTGTCAACAATATTGCATTATACATTTAATTCTAGTCATCATCACATGGTCATTATACATTTAATTCTAGTCATCATCACATGATGACTAGAATGACTGATCAAGTCAGTCAGTGGGGCTACAACAGCGGAAAAGTTCCTACAGAACCCTCGGTAGTAGCCAGTCATTCTGAGGAATCTGCGCAACTCCCGCCGAGTGGTCGGCACTGGGAAAGATGCTATGGCTGCGACCTTGGCCTCCAAGGGACGCACCTTGCCTCCTCCCACCTGTTTACCCAGATAGGTTACCGTCGCCTTCCCAAACTCGCATTTCGCCAAGTTCAGGGTCAGGGACGCGTCAGCCAGTCGCTGAAACACGGTTCTTAGTGAGTCCACATGAGCACCGTGAGTACAGTTAGGCACACCCCTAAATACAATGTTCACCAACCTCTGGAAAGTGGCCGGAGCATTCCTCATCCCAAAAGCCATCACCGAATACTGCAGGAAACAGTCAGGAGTCACAAAAGCACTGATAAGAGAAGCTCGATGTGAAAGGGGAACTTGCCAATAACCTTTCAATAGATCCAATTTTGTGACATAACAAGCTGATCCTATAGTATCAACACAGTCATCCACGCGGGGCATAGGAAACGAGTCAGGTACGGTGACATGGTTTACCTTACGGTAGTCCGTGCAGAACCTGACAGTAGGGTCAGGCTTCGGAACCAACAGGCACGGAGAGCTCCATGGGCTCGAGCTGGGTTGTGCTAAATCATGGTCCAGTAGGTAATCAACCTCTTTTCTCATTAGGGATCTCTTAACTGAGTTCACTCTGTATGGGTGCTGCTTAATGGGCCTAGACTCACCCACATCTATGGGTGGCACAGGAGGCTCACCGCAGGTCTCAGTATGGACATCACCTCTCGGGTGGTAGGACTTCAGCATGTTGATGTGACACACTCTGGTTTTCCGTCTCCTATCAGGGGTTTGGATCACGTAGTCAGTGTCGCTCAACCTCCTGTTGACGGTGTATGGGCCTGTGAAACGAGCACTCATGGAATTCCCTGAGATTGGTAGTAACACCAACACCAGGCCACCCGGCTGCAGAGACCGTGGGAGTGCTTTCCTATCGAACTGCTGCTTCATACCCTGTTGTGCAATACAGAGGTTCTCTTTAGCGATACGGCAAGCCTCGTGCAGTCGTTCCCAAAAACGACTCACATAGGTCAGCACGTTTCGCCGTGTGGGCGAGCTCTCGCCCGTTAGCCGGTCCCTCAAAACTCCCAAAGGGCCCCTCACAGTGTGACCAAACACCAGCTCTGCTGGACTAAAACCCAGGGACTCTTGCACTACGCCCCTCACTGCAAACAGAGCCAGGGGAACGCCTTCATCCCATTCCCTACCGCTCTCCATGACGTATTTGCGGAGCACTGATTTAAAGGTCTGATGCCACCTTTCGAGTGCTCCCTGCGACTCCGGGTGATAAGCACTAGAGGTCCGGTGTGTTATGGACAGTGATGTTAGTACCTGTTTGTATATTCCCAGAGAGAAAGTTGGTACCTTGATCGGTTTGTACAGTCTTAGGGAGGCCAAAAGTAGAAAATAACTTGATCAGGGCCCTTACTACTGACTGGGCTGTTATACTCCTAAGAGGGACCGCTTCAGGGTACCGGGTAGCAAGGCACATTATTGTTAGGAGGAACTGGTTGCCGGATTTTGACTTCGGCAGAGGACCAACACAATCGACCAGTACGTGTTCGAACAGTTCCCCTACAGCCGGGATTGGGTGAAGAGGGGCAGGCTTGATGACCTGATTAGGCTTCCCCGTGATCTGACATACATGACATGTGCGGCAAAACCTAGACACGTCTTGTTTCAGACCTGACCAGAAGAAATGTCTCAACACTCGGTCATAAGTCTTTGTGATACCAAGATGACCGGACCAGTGATGGTCATGAGCCAACGACAGAACGGACTGTCGGTACCGTGTAGGCACAACAAGCTGAACAACTTCACCCCACTCATTATCAGAACCAGCATGCGGTCTCCACCGCCGCATCAGGAGACCATGCTCCATGAAATAAGCCGCTGCTGTGTTTTTAGCTCCCTCCGGAGCAAGAGCAGCAGAAAAACACCTGGCTAGAGAGCCGTCTTCCTTCTGGGCCTCGATAAGACTATCACGGCCCATAGGTAACCTGACTGCCTCTGGGGTGGGAGTATCACACTCAACCCCAACCTTAAGCTGGACACTCGGCTCAGCAGTAGCCTGAGAAAACACTGGTGGTGACACAGGCTGGTCAGACAACGCAGTCGCGAACAGGGTGTCCGACAAGTCTGCTGCCTCGTTCTGACTACGTGCTTGAGCACGGGTGACTGCACATACAGGAAATACTTCAGGGAAGTCCTGTGCCAACACATCAGGCTGCAGAATCTCAGGTCGCTCTAGGACCTCTAAAACTGGTGTTACTTTCCCACCAGCAATGTCGTTCCCTAGCAGAAACGTAACACCCCTAACGGGCAACGATGGGAGCACGCCCACTTTGAACACCCCATTCGCCAAGCCACAGGTCAGATGTACCTGATGGAGCAGTACAGATACGAAGCCCATTTCGATGAACACCCCCGTTCCTCGTTGGAGCGGAGAGGCAACGGGCGTGGCGGACTGGACTGCAATCCGGCCGGGGCAGAAGGGGTAAAAACCCTACTCTCAATCCGGGGAGGTCCAAAGGACTGCTTGTGCGTTAACACAAACTCATCAGCGAGCACAGCAGCTTGCGCTATCGTCCCGACTTTTTGCTCGTTCAAGTAAGTCACCAACCGATCAGGCAGGCTGTTCTTGAACTCTTCGAGGAGAACCAGCTCCGACAGAGACTCAAAGTCGGTTGCCCTACTTGCCTTGCACCACCAAGTAAACAGGGACTCTTTCTCGCGAGCGAACTCCATAAATGTTTTACCAGATGCTTTCTTAAAAGTTCGGAACTTCTATCTATACGCCTCAGGCACTAGCTCGTAGGCACGAAGCACCGCTGCCTTGATTGCTTCATATGACAAACAATCCTCCAAAGAGAGAGCAGATAAAACCTCCTGGGCTTTACCCGTCAGTCTACACTGGAGCAGTATAGCCCAAACCTCTTTTGGCCATTTCAGGGAGGTAGCAACCCGTTCAAAAGCACTGAAGTACGAATCTACCTCTGCCTCACGAAACTGGGGAACTAACCCTACGTTCCTGCCCACGTCGAAACCCCCCCCAGCCGCGGAGGAGGCCGCACTTGTGGACCTAGCAGGACCAAGGGCTGCAGCAGCCTCTAGGTCTAGGCGTTTTAGCCTTACCTCTCTTTCTGTTTCCATCTCCAACTCGAGTTTCCTCATAGCCAACCGGTGTCGGTGATCAGCATCTCTCTCTTTCTCTTGTGCCTCAAACCACAAACGTGCCAAGCGTAGCCTAAGGCGGGCACCATCTCCGGCGTCATCACTGGAAGCCGAAGTTAACCGGGGCCAAGCATGAAGAGGCTTAAGCTCCCCATCTGAAGGACCCGCCTCAGCCTCAACCAGCGCTGCCTCTTCCTCTTTGCTGTCCAGCACCCCGTTGTGCACCAACAGGCGCACCACAACCTCCTTTAGCTCGGCCTTTAACAAACTAGATGAGACCACCAAGCCAAAGTGTGCCGCAATAGCATACAAATCCTCTTTTTTGCAGGCGTCAATCTGCTCCACAGAAGGATCTCCAAGAAAACCCTCAACATCAAAAGAGCTCTTGGTTAGGCCAAGAAAACCCCAACCAACACCACCGGCTGACGTGTGCACTGCACACCAACGCTAACCAAACCTGTAGCGCAAGGATCAAGGATCCCGGACGAGCCCCCACTTTATGTTACGCCTCCCGATGGCTCGGAGTGGAAGTACGCAACATAGGGCTACAGGCAAAGCCAGTGAGGGTGCAGTCACACAAACCAGATACTCGATATGAATAATGTAACGTTTATTCGTTATACACAGCAACACGTGTGGGTGTTAAATGTAGACCCCGGGGTATCTTACCTATCCCCGTTTATCCCGGTGCGCGCAACAAAACAAACAGAAACAAAAGAAAACTGAAGACAACACACAAGCAGGCCTCTAAACCAAAGTAAACGGTAAAGACAAACGCATAAACAGAGATAAACCAGTAAACCAGGAAGCCAGGAAAACCAATACCAAACATACCAGAGCTCTGCCACAGCTCAACACAAAACCAGTCCTCTCTCCCCCCTAAACACACAGAAACAAAAAGCTTTTAAAGGGAACCGGTTGATGGAAGATCTGGAACAGGTGTGGCGACGAACTGATGACCAATTGGACCCAGGTGTGCACATCTGATGACCGATGACGTGGGAGAATGAGGCAGTAGGAGGAGACAGAACACAAAACAACAACACAAAACAGAACACAAGACAGGCAGGGCAAACAACGTGCAAGCACGTAACAACAAACATCAGCCATGCCCGTCGAGTCAATGTTAGCTAGCTCAACTGATTTTTATTAACGCTGATTTGCAAGGAATGCAAGATCAGCTAGATAGCGAAAACACCTAGGCATGTAAACTAGTTTAGCTTGCTAACGCAAGAGCATAGGTAGAATGTGTGATGATTTAGATTATTGGCAATGGGGCTAACGCGTTATTTCATGTTCCTGAGTGTAAAGCCAATTTCCTAGTCCAGCCTTGGGTTGACGTAGCCTGGCTCTGCCCTCCTACGTACTTCCGGTCAATTTTATTTTTGCTTCTGTACATAGGTCTGGCCATGAGGTAAGTAAGTCAGATTTTTCTGGTTGATTTTCTACCGGCGAATCAGCGAAACAGAGGGAGTGGCTGAGAACGATGACGTTGATGTCACGCTAGTTTGTGTTGTAGTTCCGTAATGGAGGCGGAGAAAGATGCGAGCATTCGGTCCGTTGTGGCAACGCTGCCGAATATCCAACAGCTAAAGCCGGAGCAAGAACAAGTTTTGCTGAGTTTTGTTGGTGGCCATGATGTTGTGGCCCTCCTCCCCACGGGGTTCGGGAACAGTTTGATTTTCCAGCTACGGCAGCTAGCTCTGTTACAGTAGTGGTGAAGGAATTGGCTAAGGCGAACGCTAGCGATTGGTTATGGCAGATCAGAGTGGCTCTGGGCAGATCCAATAGTTTTAAACTTCAACAGAGTACCCGCCTACAAGGAAGTCAACGCTTGTCAATGGAGCGAGGCCAGACTCTCTGTACAAATGCAATGTACGAGAGTCTGGTTAGGACCAGGCTAGGGTTGACGCGCTTCAAGCACTGTATCGATAGTCGGATGGTTCGTGGTTGATAACAGGGGATTTATTGCAGCAAAGATGAACATAGAATTTGTACCTTGAATTGAGATGGTTCGATCAACCTGGAGGTGCGAAACAGCAGTGGATCAAATGCAAAACACTTAATTTCATTTTATCCTAATATTCCATAACTATAAATAATAAACAATAAACATAACCCATTCTGGCTCCAACATTCCGGCCCATAATTGTTCTGTAAACAAACAGTGCAATTACAAAACAAACAGTTATAGGAGTCAGCAAAAATTCTAACCATATCCTTATAGAGATCATCATATACTTCATATATTACATACTTACAACATTCAACTATTTTTGTTGTTGTTGATATTTCATTTCATAGTTCAAGTTCCATGTCCTTTCAAAAATATGATCAAAAATGTTCTTCCAAAAAAAACTTCTTCACGCAGTCCATGATGTATGTAATGTACGCAAATCAGTGTAGGTGAGGGAGAGAGATAGAGATAAACTAAAGATAAAGATGAGGGAGAGATCTTCAGTCAGAGGCTTCAAGGAGCAGAGCAAGCTTTGTGATGGGCCTGGTCAAGGTGCTGGTCTAGGTCTGAACTTTCACTTGTCTCACAAATCCTCTTTTGTCAGGCAGGGTTTGTGTGATTCGGCCCATGACACCTCCCTGGGAAAGTCTATTCAGGGGTTCTGGAGAGGAGGGTCCGTCGGATTGTCGAACCTCGGATTCAGGAGGTTCAATGTGGTTTTCGTCCTGGCCGTGGAACTGTGGACCAGCTCTATACCCTCGGCAGGGTTCTGGAGGGTGCATGGGAGTTCGCCCAACCAGTCTACACATGTTTTGTGGATTTGGAAAAGGCGTTCGACCGTGTCCCTCGGGGGCTCATGTGGGGGGTGCTCCGGGAGTACGGGGTACCGGACTCCCTGATCGGGGCTGTTCGGTCCCTGTACGACCGGTGCCAGAGTTTGGTCCGCATTGCCGGTAGTAAGTCGAACTTATTCCCGGTGAGGGTTGGACTCCACCAGGGCTGCCCTTTGTCACCGATTCTGTTCATAACTTATATGGAGAGAATTTCTAGGCGCAGCCAGGGCGTTGAGGGGGTCCGGTTTGGTGACCTCAGGATCGGGTCGCTGCTTTTTGCAGATGATGTGGTCCTGTTGGCTTTATCGGGCCGTGACCTTCAGCTCTCACTGGAGCGGTTCGCAACCGAATGCGAAGCGACTGGGATGGGAATCAGCACCTCCAAATCTGAGGCCATGGTTATCGACCGGAAAAGGGTGGAGTGCAATCTCCGGGTCGGGAAGGAGATCTTGTCCCAAGCGGAGGAGTTCAAGTATCTCGGGGTCTCGTTCACACGTGAGGGAAGGATGGAGCGTGAGATTGACAGGCGGATCGGTGCGGCGTCCGCAGTGGTGCGGGCTCTGCATCGGTCCGTCGTGGTGAAGAAGGAGCTGAGGGAGGGACTATGTCTCTCGGCTGGCCTGGGAACGCCTCGGGGTCCCCCAGGAAGAGCTGGTGGAAGTGGCCGGGGAGAGGGAAGTCTAGGCCTCCCTGCTTAGGTTGCTGCCCCCGCGACCCGACCCCCGGATAAGCGGAAGATGATGGATGGATGGATGGCCCATGACACATGAGTTTCTGGGAGCAGCGTCATCTATTATGAGGACAATATCGCCAGCAACAACTTTTCTCCTTTTCTTAGTCCACTTTTGCCTTTCTTGCAGTTCAGAATCAGAATCAGGTTTATTCGCCATGTATGTTATACAAACACAGAATTTACTGTGGCAGGGAGGTGCAAAACACTAAACATATACGAATCTTAAATTAAGTAAAAGTTCAAAAGTCTAACTATTTCTAAGAACTAAACAATCTAAGAATACATCCACCTTTTCCAAAAGAGGTTTGCCATGTACTGTACTTGGCGCCATCTTCTTTTGGCGTAGCAGTCCTCCAAGCTGAATACTCCAGGTGGCAATGAAGGCTTTCCTTTAAGGAGAAGGAGGTGATTTGGTGTGAGAGGCTCCAGATCCAGAGGGTCATTGCAAGCTTTAGAGATGGGCCTGTCATTAATTATAGCTTCAACCTCACAAAGCAACATGCTCAATCCCTCTTCGTCCAGAGTCTGTTCCATGGCTAAGGCTCCAAGAATGCATCTGACTGTACTTATTGCTTGCTACAAACCTTCTGATTGCATTAATGGAGTCGGTATTCAATGTATGTGCAACCTCCAAGTGCACGGCTCTGATGTTTAGGCATGTAAAGATAACTCCATACCGCTTCAAATTGGTTATCCCCCTCCTTATTTCAAATGGGCCAAATAAGTCTACGCCTACATTAGTGAAAGGTGGTTCGTCCGGTAACAATCTGTCCTGCGGTAAGTCTGACATGTACTGTGAACCTCTGACACCACTCAATCTTCTACAGCGGAAGCACTTTGTGATCACTGCCCTGACCGCCGAGTTTGCTTTTGGTATCCAATACCTTTGTCTGAGCCGAGACAGGGTATGGTTCCGCCCACTGTGTCCGATGGTTTTATGTACATGTCTGATTGTCAGAGTTGTTACGTGATGGTTTTGTGGCAGAATGGCAGGGTGCTTAGCTTCATGAGGCAATGCTGACTTGACCAACCTTCCACCAACTCTTATTAGTTCATCCTGAAGAACCGAGAAGAACTGAGTTTATGTATATGGCTGCTCTTCTTCACGGACATTCCTTTCCTCAGAGACTCCAGTTCCTCTTTGTAGTCTGTTGACTGACTGAAATTGAATGATGGCATTTTCAGCTACCTGCATGTCCTCCAGGGATAGCAGGTGTTTGTCATTTCTTTTTCCTTTTCCATGAGCACGTTTCTTTTCCTTTTTCTTACAGGCACCTCTCAATGTGGCTTTGATTTTTAACATCCACGCTGCAGCCTTTTGAAGTCGATGCCACTCTGAGTAGTAAGTGATGAATTTCATGACTGTATTCACTTGTTCATTCACAGGAACAACACTTACGGTGAAGACTTTTACTTCAGGATCTTCTTACTTACTTCGCGGCCACTCAGTTTCTGGATGTTGCAGGAATTCAGGACCTTGGATCCACACTGAATTCAGGAAACGAGTGACTGATATGCCTCTGGACGCACAATCAGCAGGATTCAGAGTGCCACTGACATAACGCCACTGTGTAACACCAGATGAAGCACGGATACTGGACACCCTATTGGCAACAAAAGTGTCTAGAGGTTTCATTTCTCAGATACTTAAGCACAGATGTGCTATCTGTCCAATAGACTGAAGGCATCAAAGAAAGTTTGAGTTCTGACTGCAGCATTCTATCCATTCGTACAGCCATAGTAGTTGCTGTGAGCTCAAGCCTTGGGATGGTGATGGGTTTTAATGGCACCACCCTTGCTTTGCCCATAACAAAGGCACGGTGAGCTTTGTGCTTATCATCCTGAAGTCTTAGGTAGGAGACATTGCCATAACTACTTTCACTCGCATCCAAGAAATGATGGAACTGAGCTGAAGTGAGGGTACCAAAATACTCTGGCAAGAGGCATCTCCTAACTTTGAACTTCTCCAGTTGGGATAGGTCAGTTAGCCAGCTTAACCATCTCCAGTGTAGTTTTTCTGGTATGGGATTGTCCCAAGCAAGCCTTAGTCCACATAACTCCTGTAGTATCTGCTTTGCAGAGAGGATGACTGGTGCCAACATACCCAAAGGATCGTATATGGAACTCACCATAGACAAGATTCCTCTTCTGGTAAGTGGCTTGTCTTGAAGATGGATTTTGAAGACAAATGAATCGGACTGGATACACCATTGCACCCCAAGAGCTCTTTCAATGGGAAATGCGTCTTGATTCAGATCCAGATCTTTTATCTCTTGTGCTAGGATCTGTTCTGGGATGGAGAGAAGCAACAACCTGCTGTTACTGATCCATTTATTCAGATTAAAACCACCAGTAGCGCACAGCCTGGTGAGATTTTTGGCGAGTAGAGTTTCTGAAAACTGTCTGTGTGACTTCTGGGTCAAAGTTGGCAATGTTGTCTCTCGCACATTGCTGTAAAGCAAAGGTGCGCAGCTGAGAGATGATGTGGCTCCAAAGATGTGTACCACCATCTTGTAATCATCAAGATCTTTGCACAATTCTCCATCAGGTCACCACAAGAATCTTAAAAGTTCTGAGTCCTCGTCAGGTACTCGGACTTGGTGAAACATGGCCTCCACATCAGCTATAAAGGCGGCAGTCCCTTGCCGAAACCTTGTGAGGACACCAGTAAGACTGTTGGTGAGATCTGGGCCTTGTAGAAGCTGATAATTGAGTGACAGACCTTGGTAAGTAGCTCCACAATCAAACACTACCCTTAACTTGTGCGTTTTTGGGTGATACACCCCATGATGAGGTATGTACCATGTCTTTCCCGTCTCGGTTTTCTTTTGCATCTCCTGTAGTGTTATTTAAATAGAAAAACCTTTCCTTAAATTGTCAACCATGAATCTTTTGTATTCCTCATGAAAAGGTGTGTTCTTTAGCAGTTTTCTTTTCAAGCTTATGGCTCTTTGCTCAGCCAGACAGCGGTTGTTTGGGAACTCAGCGTTGTCATTTCTCAAAGGCAAACCAATGCTGTAGTGCCCTTCATTCAGATTTACTGAGTTAGAAACCTTTTTCAAGAATGCATGGTCTTCTTGAGACATCTTCAACCGCTCCTCATGCTGACGCTCTGGGAAATCATGTTACAACTGTTGTTGTAGTAACTCCTCAATCTTCACCAGAGAGATCCTGTTTGCTGTGATGACCTTGCCAGTGCCCTTTGTGAGCGGCCCATTGACTGTCCATCCAAGAGTGGTTTTTACTGCGTAAGGACCATTTCCCTGGCTGTTAATTATCATCCAAAGCCAAAGCCTTAGGAACATTGTTCCCAATCAACATAGTGACTTCCGCTTCAATGTGTGGAATTTTCACTTCATGGAGATACGGCCATTGCTTTACATCCTCCTGATTGGGAATATTTTCAGGTTTCACAGGAATCACAGTGTGGGAGTACACCTCTGGGAGTTCCAGATACTCATTGCTTTCAAGACCACTGATTTCCATACCTGTCACCAGGGATGTCTTTATGACCTGTTCCTTGTTCATGGTTCTAAGCAGAATACTTGTTCTGCTTCCTGTGGTCTGCAACTGCCTGAGTAAGGACTCTGTGCAGAATGTCGCAGAGCTTCCTGGGTCCATAAAAGCATAGGTATTATTCATCTTATCAACTTTTTTCATTTTGACTTTCACAGGGACAATAGCAAGTTTGCTTTCTGAGTTACCGGCCCCAGTATCAATCCACATATTAGTTTGATTTGCGTATACGTTTGTCACAGCCATATCTTTTGAGCTGTCACCTTTCTGATTATTAGTCTCTTTTTTGTTGATATGTAGGACCGTTGGATGCTTAAGAGAACACACTTGATAGGTAAGTCTCTTTTGACAACCTTTGCTCATGTGACCGACTTCCAAGCATCCAAAACACACTCCCTTTTTTCTTAAGAACTCTTTTTCTTCGATACAGTGCTTGAAGCGCACTGTATTGTGCGTCAACCCAAGGCTGGACTAGGAAATTGGCTTTACAAAATGTCAAAACACCTTGCTCGCAATGCTTGCGTATGTGTTAAGGAACGCTAATAGGAACTGATCGCTAGCAATAACGCTACGATTATTTGCTTTGACAACTGTTTATCAAGCTGTGGAAACTACTATCTTGGCCTTCCGTAAAGAGGTGAATCCGCACCGCTCATAGGATGCGCATCCGTGAAGTGAGTTGACGTCATCTCATTGACAACGTTTTGTGTTCCTCGTTTTCGGAAAACAAATGAACGAAACGATTACTTTAATTACAATTTTGACGGTGCAAAACAACTACGAAGTCTCAGTTGATATTAAGGATTATTTGATTTAACAAGGAAAGCCATGTGAAAACGTGTGCATTGTTATCTGTTGGAATTGCAAACAAAGCAAAACGTGAGAAAATGAAAGAATGAAAAGTTTGCTCAGGATCAGAAGTTTGGAGGAGGATATTGACACCGCCCATACAGAGCAACTTACACAGCTCAAAGGATCTAGAAGTGCCAAATCGGGTGTCTTAACCAAAAATAAAAATGAAATCACTGAGTTAATGAAGGATGCATGCAATCTTGAAAAGGTTAAATCAAAAATGGAAAAGGAGTTTCTCAAAGCATACCAATTGATTTTCCAAAACAATGTATCAAAATGGGTTGATCAAACTGAAAACTTGACTGGTAATGATGCTACACTGGGTACCTCAATTACTATGGATGATATTACGCCTAATGACAGTGTTTCCAATGCACCATCCCGACATTCATCAAAAACATCAATGATATCTATTAAAATGCATCTGGAAAGTGAACATGCTGAGTTGGCAGCCAAGGCTGAGATGCTTCAAAAGAAGCAGCATCTTGAGAAAAAAGAAACTGAGCTCAGAGCTGAGAAGGAGAAGCTTGAATTGGAGACTCAAATGGCTGCAAATACAGCAAAGTTAGGCATCTTAAAATGATTTGAAATGTCACGGAATGTGCCTGAAAGAACAGAAAGAATGGATGGAATGAATGAGTATTTGTAAGAAGGATTGGCACAACATGATGAACAGGATGAATTTGAGGACACTAAGCTGACCCAGGCATACGAACAACCTGCAGCTACTTTGGACAGTACCACTGCGGATCAGGAAACAGCAATGAGAACTCAAGAGGAACCTGTAAAGACAATTACACATGGAAGCCGAACTGTGGACGCATCTGTGAGGAGAAGGACAATACATCCTCATCAGACTCCTTATGCCCCTTTGGTCCCAACGTTTGTCACCCATAAACCTAAAGTTCCAGTAGATGTCGCTAAATATTGTAGACCACTCCAAACTTCGACCATCAAGTCATCTGATCTTTTTGCCTACCCAGGTAGCCATGACTTCATGTCTCGTGGTACAGGAACACGTGGAGGTGTGGGCTCAACAACACACCCACAAAGAAAAAGATCTACAACTATCCATGATCAAATTAGAAAACATGAACTTGACAGTCTGATGAACATAATGGTGAATCAAAACCAAATAACATAAACTTTCATTAAGCAACAAGGCCAATTTACTTTACCATCAGTCAGCATTCCTGTCTTTAAGGGAGATCCTCTGGACTATCTGTTGTTTATGAGAGCTTTTGAACATGGCATCGAAAGGAAAACTGAGAGCAACCAAGACAGCTAGGCAGCTGAGAAAGAGAAATCATGAGGAAAACTGATTTATTTATTGCAGCAAAGATGAACATAGAATTTGTACCTTGAATTGAGATGGTTCGATCAACCTGGAGGTGCGAAACAGCAGTGGATCAAACAATTTCCATTGTTCCAAACGTAGCGCTTGCTGCGGTCAAAAAACCTTTTGGCTGCATGCCTGGCCAACTGGTCTGATGATTGACGCATCTAGACTGCTTTAATTAGCTCTACTAGGTCAGGTGCTGCAGTCACCTGTCCAAGTGGGCCGTGGCCAACCCAATTTCGCACCTCCACATTGCTTAAAAGTACACAAGCAAGTCCAAATACCAACAAAATATTATTCAATTAACTTATGATAAATGCAAAACACTTAATTTAATTTTATCCTAATATTCAATAACTATAAATAATAAACAATAAACATAACCCATTCTGGCTCCAACACTGACTGTGTTTCATTCAAATAAATAACCCGTAGGCTACATGTAAATCTGCAATTCACGATGCATGTTTGTCCACATCTTTGTCAGGTTATTTTTTATCAAGCTAACTGAAGCTGAGTTGAATCATGATATAGTTTGGTTGCTAAGCTGTATTGTTCTACCCACCTAAGTCGATCCAATTTGCTTCGACAACAGACGTGGAAACAACTAACGTTATCATTTCAAATGATATCTAGTCAATCTGTTGAAAACAGTGTTGTGTAGACACAATAGATTTATGTGTACGTTTTTATTTCAAGTCTCCACATTCTTGTTTCAGAGAGTGCTGTTGGCCGTGTTGCGTCTTTGCTCCACAGCTTCACTCGTTGTAAACCAACCAATCAGCGCGCAGCTCATCTATATATTCATGAGCATACCATAAAAGGAGAAAACCTAGCGTTTTTTCCCGGGAAAATTTCAGAGGATGTATCAGGGGCATAGAACAGCACCCAGGCAATTTTCAGCCCAACCAATGTTACATACCCTATTCGGAGACCTTAAAGAACAGTGTGAAATACCCCACAAATCCAGTCAATCACCCCTTTAAGAAAAGACAACATGCTGCACTTGATACACACAATATTATTTTACCTATATTCTTGTACAATGATGTTTAATCAACCATGTTAACACTCACCCTTGGGGTGATGTTCCTCACTCTCATTCTCACTGCTCCCTGTGTCCTCCTCCTCCGAGGATGAGCTCAGAACCAGGCTGTGGATGAAGAGGAAGTTGAGGAATATTTTCAGCTGCATCTGAAGATAATGGTCTACTTAAAACTCTTTCCAGTGAGCTTCTCCTGGATTAATCAAGTGGTTGAGTTTTCCACAATCAGTGTGGGAGTCCTTGGATAATCTTTTCTCTAGGATATGTAAAGTAATCTAAATCCAGGTATCTTATCAACTGCCAGTCAGTCTGAAGCAATATGCTTCTCAGTCTAGTGCAGCTACACAATAGAAAATGTTTCAAAAGGACAGGTCATGAATTAATATGCCGATCTTTAATTGTCCACTCTCAAGTTGTCAAACTCTCTCTCTCAAATATAAATGACCTGCGTCTCAGACTGTAGGGGCCAGACACCTGGGCTTGGCTTTATAAAGGCATCTCTAAGGACAGCCCAGCCACCAATAGGGGCTCTAAAAGGGACTCAAAATACCAATTTATCCCTCCCCCATCTTCTTACCTCCATCCATCTCTCTTTCACTAACTCCCTCCCTCCTCCTCTATCCAAGTCTCAACCCCCCTCCTCTTCTCTGGGATCAAACCCTGTTACCTTTTCATTTACGTTTTATCTATTTTGTAGACGCTCTTATCCAAAGCAGTTTTATCTAATCTTCAGTCTAGCCCAAACTAGAACGTCACTACGTGTCCTTCCTTCCTTCTTTCTCTCACTCTCTCTCTACCTGCACCTATAGGCAAGAGCAAAGTCCAGGTCCAGTGAGATGTGACCATGTTGTTAGAATTCCTACCAAGAAACACAAAATGTAAAACGTATAAGTTATTAAAGATATATTGAGCATTCAGTGGATTGTAAATTTGCACATTTCCATGCTCAACTTTTACCATACCATATTATCATTGATCTAACTAATAGTTAGTGGTGATTATCAGATTTAATATGGACAAATAGCCAATTATTATTATGTGTACATATGTAATGACAAAACATGAGTATAAAGCACCCTAGTTCTCATTCTTTCATTTGGGAAATACATTACAATTTGTTCCAGGAGTGGAACTGGGATGTTTTTTTTAAATGCCTGAAATGCCTGAAAAACTGATAACAAGGTACAGAATGTCAAGAGAGACCACAATCAATCAATCATGTTTGACACAATACATTCACTGGCACTCTCCATGACCCTAAGTGAATGTTACGTAATACTTATAAATTCTGTTAATTGCTAAAACTGGATGTTTAATGTCAGTACTAGTTTTCTATATACCATAGGGTCTAGTATGAGTTAACAATAACATGTTTTTCAGAAAAGGGCGGTTACAAAATAGGAAGTTTAGGCAGGCTAAAACAGGCAGTAACTTAACCATACACCTCCACCTAGAGGAATGACTCAAGTGTTCTTTCTTACTCAGTCATCGTATCAGTCATCGTATCTCCATGTGTCCTTCCCTCCCCTGATATTTCAGAGGTCAAAGTAGCACCACAACCAGACCACGAGCCATGAGTTCTACAAATCCCAATGAGCATCAGTCCAATAAATCTACCTCTCAATCTAATCTCAATGCCTAGGTCCTAAGAAAGCCATGTAACAGCCGAGACAGCTTTTTTATTTCCTGCTTTGTTATTTTGATTCCCATAATTCTCTATGCATTTTGAACCTTTCATAAAAGGCCAATACAATGTTTTAGTTCTGAGCAACACTTAATACTTCTGCCTAGCCGAGAGTGGATTGTTGGGAAAAGATGCTTTTTGCTGATATAAATAGGATTAAAAGCTGCATTCGCAATGGTAATACCTCATTAAATTCACGCTTTCCTGAAGGAAGTTTTAAGGAATAACTCCTGTCTGTTCAATTACACATGGGCCAGTGTAAAACTTCCAGTTGACTGAACTTACTAAGGTGGTTTAAAAAGGTACTATTGTTTAGCTAGTTAATGGCATGAAATAATTGCATAAATAGCACAAGCATCAAGCACACATTTTTTGATTAAGAGTGATTGATTTATTTTCGGTTAAAATATATGAAATCAAAAGTATAGCGAAAGTATGTAGCCTACACAGCTGGATGTAGTTTTCAACATTGGAGTGTATAATCCATATGTATGGAATCGATGTTTTAATTTACTATTGGGCATATGCCAGTTATTCAGTATATTTCATTAATACCTGTGGATAGGTTGTGCTCAAAAAAGGTTCAGAATTTTTTTCTGCCTGCAGTGAGACTGCACTAGATATCTTTCTTTCCTCTTCAGTGGGGAATAAAAAACATAAAAAGGCAGGCATCTCCCTGTTAGAAATGCCAGTGTTATTCAAATGGTACACTGAGTTCATGTCTGATGCTGATCTATAAGTTTCTGTTATCTTTACAGTATATGGTCCATATCGAGGATATGAGGCATATGTATACGTAGACATACAGGCGTATGTATACAGAGACAAAGGGGGGTAAACATGTGCTTGGATGCTGGGAGAGACAGGAGGTCCTGGGGGTCTGTGTTCTGAGACATTTCCTGCGATTACTACATAAACATACCACCATCATGTGTACTTGCATCTGTCAAAAAATAATTTTAGCTGTCTGTACACTCGGCCTAAAAAATGTAACAAATTCTGCGCAAACATGAAAACGATTATCTTTTCGGACCAATAAATTGACACTAGTATATTTGAGACCTTTTTCATATGAAACTGTATAAACCATTGGAAAGTTACTCCTATTAGACTGGTCCAATCCCCAGAGTCTCTAAAAAAACATGTTTTTCCACTGATGAAGACAGGTTAATCAGATGATCGTAATGACATGAGGAAGAAAGAGGCCATTAGGACTGACAAGGAAAGTATCTTTATAGAAAACAAAACTCAGGAAATAGCTTCATGGGACAATGGATAAGAAAGAAGCAACATGTATGCTAAACTCCTTTACCAAACTATTTAACTGCATATGTTTTACAATGTCAGTGTCATGGAACAGAACCTGTTTAAAAAAGAAAAAAAAAAGAGAAAATGCGAATGACTTACAACATAATCTTAGCAGAATAAAGAGAAAACAGTAGAGCAGCAATAAAGAAAGTAAAAAAATATATAATAATCATAAGAATGTTTTAACTTTCTTAAAAACTGGACCATCTCTGACAATGTGCCTTAAATCATCTACATTAATAACATTAACATAAATCAAATAGTGTAAAAGTCAAGCATTACCTGTCTCTCAGAAAACATTCTTATATGCACCTAAGTGACACAACTATCCATTCAAAAATAGAACTGTTAACCAAAGGAAAGCCTTGATATTTCATACTGCCTGTAAGCACATCACACAACCCATACCTTCCATTCATCATAAGGCCACAGTAATAGCTAACAATTTGGTTAACAAGTTATGACTCTTTTGGCTGCACTTTATTTTATGGAACATGTGCGCATTAGATGATAAAATCGACTTTCTGGGATGTTATTCAATGTGTCCCCATTGGAAACTTTCTAGCTTAAGTCTTACATTCCATGATATATTTACCATGTAGTGGATTGTAAAAACGATTAAATATTGTTCAACCAAAATTTGGAGCAGACAGACAGTAGCTTGTGGTATCAACTCAACTTAACAGTGTAACTAACATGTTGGTACAATTTAGTACCACAGAAACTCTGTAAAATAGGTAAAGGTTCCTTTTAACCTATTTATTTACCATGTAACCACTGATATAAGCTGTATCTGATCTCACCAATATTTATGGACAGTTACCAACACAAACATTGACATCTGTCCCTAATACACACACACACAAAAAACAAATAATGAAGGTCTACCACAGTGAGATGGGGAAATTACTGTCATGCAAGGATGAGACATCAGCTCAAGATAAAATAGTCTACTCTCCCAAAGTGGGGAGGTGAATTTTGACAATCTCTTAAGAGGTTCCTGCTGACAGTAAGATTGTATCCCTTGCCCTATTCAGCAGGGGTCCAACAAACAAACAAGTCACAGATAGAGAATGAAACGCATCCTGACAAGATTCATTATCATCACTTGACTATTCTATGCTACACGTTTCTAGCAAAATCATATGTTGCACTGCACAATTCCCCTTTATTTATCAGAACCTCTGTATTTTTTTTTTTTTTCACCCCACAAAATACTGAGATTCTGTCTCTGAAAAACTTTTGTTCAAAAGTATGGTGCGTTTATTTGTTATTTTATTTATTGTCATAAAATAAAATCTGGTCACTTTTGGGCCCCTGTGACTTATTCATTGTTCTATGCACAGCAACACACAAAAATGGGCCTAGATTTAATACGCAGTTCCACACCATGTTTTACAGAGGGGTATCACAGGCTGAACACTAGGCCAGGGCAACAACCATATCTATACTGTAAACAATCACCTTGTTCTCTATGGGAGAAATACATGAGACCCACACACCTAGCTGGATTTCTAGAACAAAAACTTACTGACCAAACACACAAATATCAAGTTTTTGGTCCTTTTTTACTTTCTGCTTTTCATAAAATTGTTGTCATGTTGTTGCAAGGAAACAACACCATGCTGGTGCATATGCTTAGGAAATCAGTGCAGCTGTGAAAGCCGTCTAGTTCATAGAGTAGTCTGAGAAATCTTAACAGGAGCTGTTCAGAGTCCTGCAACTCTGCCATTTGCCTCTCAAGTTAGGCTAGTTGCACCCAGCTCTGCTACAGACCCCCTGACAGGAAGCCAGACAAGGCCATTAGAAATCAGTTAGATACAGAAGGTTGAGGCTACATCAGAGCTGATAATGATCAATGCATTCAAAGCCATTGCTCGCAAAAAAACAAAACACACAAAGGGTGTTCAGAAGAGTCAAACATTCAGAGCTTCGCAGGTAAAAACGTAATGTATACAACTAACACAGTTGCCGTTATTACATGAGAAATATATTATGCATTTCCAACAGACAGGGAAATGATCATCTGAACACTCTTGAAATATTCCATCCTTCCAAGCTAGACTGAGCTCTACCATGTTTGGTGTAAAGCATAGCATAGTACCATCACTTGTACTAATCCCCTCTTCAGTTCACACAAGCATCCCTGGAAAATTTTAAACTGGGAGCTCAGTTGGTAAAGTGGCAAAACTGAAACATCTGGACTAAGGAATCAAATATTTTGATTTGAAGACACACTAGAACATTTAACAGGACAAGGTCTGGTGCTGAAATAGGACCAAGACAGTGTTTACACCTGTTTTTCTACAAGGGCTGAATCCCAGTGTTATAATGTAGCTTTCAATAAAAATGTTAATGTATTATTGAGTCATTTAACAGATAACTGTTTGCAGCTGGTTTATCAAATCATGACCTAGGAGCTGAATCCTAACTAGTGAAAACTGTGAAGGCCTACATTTTCACCTACATTACCCAATTGAAATAAATGCATGATTCACTGCGTGACCCCTAACTAATGCATAACTCAAGTTACGATGAAGCCCTGAATAATGAAACAAAACAATGTGAGCTACTTCACTTGTTTTTAACTTGATATAAAAGTTCAATAACCTTCGAGAGGTTTTGCAAATGGTCAAAACTCTTATGGCTCAATTTTTCAGAGGGCCCTTTATATTGAGAGGCCAGCGGGATGTCACAGAACCAAAGCATCGTTCTGCCATTTCACTCATTTTCAGGAGTCAAAGCATTTCATGATGGCCTCCCTGTTGAACTTGAAGTTGAGGAAGGATCTGGAGGAAAGCAAATGATCACAGTCTCCATTTGACAGCAACTGGTGGCCGTTGATGGAGCTACCTGGATGTAGTGGTGGGACTGCATTGGAGAGAACAAAAACAGGTTAAGTAAAAGGCTGGTGGAAGGCGTCACAAACATGAAAACTTAACTAAAGCCACAAGAAACCTGGTTTCAAATAGTGAAAATGTACATATATATATATATATATAAACTCCTAAAAAAAAGTTTGGAAACATTATTTCGGTTGATTATTCCTCCCCTTTAATAATTAGGATTCCTCCGTCAGGAGGAACCCTATTGTAATTGTTGGTATTATTAGGTTCCTCCGGTAGGAGGGAACCTATTGTTATTGTTGGTATTCTTATTCTTATTTTTCTTCTCCTTGCGCCCCAATATCTCAAAAAGTCCCTTGTCATAAATTTTCTAATTTGGCACATTGATACTACATCCTAGTGGGTACCCCCACACCAAATATGGGCCACATCGGACCATAGGGGGCGCCACAGGCCACGCCCAAAAGTCAGATTTTCAAAGTGATGGCATTTCCACCCCATTGCTCCGATTCTTCTGAAACTTGGTGTGCATGCCTCATTTTTCATGAGGAACAAAAAAGCCTCAAGGACCCATAAGGTCCGCCATGATGGATTTTCCTGTACTGTGATAATTTGGGAAAACCTTCAAAATTCCTCTTCTCTTGAACCAAAGGTGAAATTGACTTGAAATTTGGTACAGATATGTATCATTGACATATTTAAAAACGTTACTTAAGGCAATTGAATCAAGTACAAAATGGCTGAAATGGGTGTATTTATGTAAATGTCCACATTGCCTCAATATGTTTGTGTCACTAAATCAAATGTATTTTTGAAGGATGGTTCAAACCTAATAAGCTTTAAGGTGACATGCCTCTGAAGTACCATGCAAAGTTTCACCTTGATATGTCAAAAAATGATTGAATTAGAGCTGTTTCAACCTTGGCTGAATCTAACAACGCTTACCACAGGAGAAACAGCTTACTTTTTCATACAGTAACTGAACATGACAATATTTAACACTGAGAATAGCTCAATGGGCTGGGACGGTGACCTGCAAAGTATAAGGTCGTAGGTTTGAATCCAGCCACAGTGTTTGATCCTGTCTTAAATTTAAATATGTTTAGTTAAACAGGATGACATCGTTCTGAAGTACCATGCACAATTTCACCTTGATATGTCAAAAGATCATTGAATTACAGCTGTTTAAACTTTGGCCAAATCGAACAATCCGTGCTTCAGGAGAAACGGCTTCCTTTTTTTGTACAGTAACTGACCACGTATACTCAGCCTTGAGGGTAGCTCAATGGGTTGAAACGGTGTCCTACAAAGTGCAAGGTCACAGGTTCGTATCCAGGCACAGTCTATTGGCCTGTCATAATTTTGATTACTTGTTTAGTTAAACAGGCAGACATCATTCTGAAATACCATGCGCAATTTCACCTTGAAATGTCAACCGTTTCTTAACCTTTGTCCCAAAGCTGACCAAAAACTAATACTCATATCACGCAGTCGGAGCACAGCTAGATAATCAGCGTCAGCACCCTTGGGTACCCAGCATGCAGTGCGGCATATCAAAAAACGCAAAGACTTGTGGAAAATAGTTTGGTTACAACAGCCGTGCGAGGGATTTCAGTTGTTGTGTTCGTTCAGTTAGATGTTTGTAGTGTTATTGTTGGTTAGTTAATATAATGTTGTTGGTCACCCTGATGTGCATGTTATGTAGTTTAATGGGACCAGAGAGTCGGCTGCTGTACTGTCACAGGCTATTCTCGCAAGGAGCTGAATATGAGCTCTGCCCTAGCCCAGTTGCCCACATGACTATTGTTAGTTGTGCATTGACTGAGAGTCTGGAAAGAGATCAACTCAAGAAGAGTATGAATATAAGGGAGTCAGGTGGCTGAGCGGTTAGGGAGTTGGGCTAGTAATCTGAAGGTTACCGGTTCGATTCCCGGCTGTGCCAAATGATGTTGTGTCCTTGGGCAAGGCACTTCACCCTACTTGCCTCCGGGGGAATGTCCCTGTACTTACCGTAAGTCGCTCTGGATAAGAGCGTCTGCTAAATGACTAAATGTAAATATCCTATACAAAGTTAATACTCAGCCCTTACTAATCATTAAATCTCAGCAGTTGGTGTGTAGCAGAGAGGCTAGAGAGACTGACTTGTAACCTTATGCTCATGAGTTCAAATCCCCATTCAGCCTATTGTTGTTAGCCAAACATGAAGTAGGTTTGCTCTCTTGTTGTCCAAGTCTTGATCTTCTACAGTGTACATGTTTATAATATTTTTCCGTTTTGCGGAGGAACCCGCATCGCTGCTTGCAGCTATATTTATTATTATTATTCTTCTTGTAATTTATCTCATGAACACATTAGTAAAAAGTTTTGAAATTTGGCATATTGATACAACATGCCACAAATACCGCCCAAACATAGACTGGCCCACATCAGAAAATAGGGGGCGCCACAGGCCACGCCCAAATGTCCACTTTTCAGAGTGATGGCATTTCCACCCCATTGCTCCAATTCTTCTGAAACTTGGTGTGCATGCCTCATTTTTCATGAAAAAAAAAGCCTCAAGGACCCATAAGGTCCACCATGATGGATTTTCCTGTACAGTGATAATTTGGGAAAACCTTCAAAATTCCTCTTCTCTTGAACCAAAGATCTAATTGACTTGGAATTTTGTACAGATATGTATCATTGATGTATTTAAAAACGTTACTTAAGACAGTTGAATCAAATACAAAATGGCTGAAAGGGGTGTATTTATGTAAATGTCCACATTGCCTCAATATGTTTGTGTCACTAAATCAAATGTCATTATGAATGATGGTTTTTCAAACCTAATAGGCTTTAAGGTGACACCCCCCTGAAGTACCCTGCAAAGTTTCACCTTGATATGTGAAAATATGACTGAATTACAGCTGTTTGAGCTTGGACCAAATCTGACAATGCTTGCCTGATTTTATTATCCAGTTACTGAACATGGCAAAGTCCAGATCTGGGAATGGCTCAATTGGATGAGATGTTGTGCTGGTAAACGTAGGGTTGTAGGTTTAAAACCAGTCAAAGGCTATTTTTATTTTATTTTTTTGGACAGAACGGTTTCTAGTCTTCCGGTTGCTAATCCTCTGGTTGTAAAACATAGCAATGAGTGTTTATTTGAGCCCATAACAACACTCCGATCATCTGTTTAGCGAGACTGTGTAAGCCACTGCAAAACAAGACAGGTTTACCACAGTAGCTAGCTACTTGGAGTCTATGCATGGTAGTGTCAGATTCACAACCGAGTTAGCTTTAATGAAGTATATTGATGCCTGTTGCATAAATTCATTTCAGTAACCTAAGCCAGGACAAATCGCCACTGATGCTAGGCATGATTTGAAATCCCTTCCATGACAAGTTATGGCACCCCAAACAACTATTTTAAAGCACAACGAGTAAGCTATTCTTTACAGCAGCAACCCAGTCATCCCGTTGTCCCATTTTTATGTCCCATATTCAAATAGGACTAAATTACAGCTGTTTGAACTTTAACCAAATCTGACAATGCTTGCCATTGGAGAAATGTCTTATTTCATGATACAAAAACCGAACAATCAAATGTCTAAGTCTGCAAATTGCTTAGTAGGATGAGACGCAGTGCTGATGTGCAAAGGATGGTGAGTTCTAATCCAGGCAAAGGTATAAACTTTTTTATTTTTTATTTTTTATGACAGAAATTACAGTTTCAAGTCTTCTGGTTAATCCCAGTGTAACTATCTATTATGTCAATTTTACAACATTTTGTCATGTTGAAGGAGGAATCCGCCATTGCTGCTTGCAGCTATATTACCAATTGGTATTGAATTTTATACCGTTGGAAAGCCTGATTAGTCACCTTTACAAGAGGTACAACTTGTAAGGATTGTGCATTTGTGGAATGAGCAACACAGCTAACCATGTGAGTAGCGGCCCAATTTCTTTTGCCAAAATCCCCTGCAATATTCTTCTGTTGGTATTCACTCTCGTTTTGAGTTGCTTGGTGGATTGGATGATTGCACTCTCCCACAGTAATAAGTAAAAAACAACACATATTGGCCATTTTTACCCTTTATTCATTTTACACTGTCAGGGACTTCAGTAGCGTGTGGAAGATCCATACACAGACACAACAGCTTGGCACCTCCTCATGGGATCAGCTTGGGCGTGCTGAGTGACCAACGCAAACATGTTGGCTGACTTGCGACAAATCCTGGTTGAGGAATGGGATGCCATCCCACAGCAGTGTGTGACCAGGCTGGTGACCAGCATGAGGAGGAGGTGCCAAGCTGTTGTGGCTGCGTATGGATCTTCCACACGCTACTGAGGTCCCTGACAGTGTAAAATGAATAAAGTGTAAAAATATGCCAATATGTGTTGTTTTGTCCTTATTACTGTGCCTTATTATTCCTTATTATTACAGTGGGAGAGTACAATCATCCAATCCACCAAGCAACTCAAAACGAGAGTGAATACCAACAGAAGAATTATGCAGGAGATTTTGGCACATTTTTTTGGGCCGCTTTTGGCACATTTTTTTGGGCCGCTACCCACACGGTTAGGTTTTTGGGCCGATTTTGGCACATTTTTTGGGGCCGCTACCCACACGGTTAGCTGTGTTGTTCATTCCATGAATGCACGATCCTTACAAGTTGTACCTCGTTGTAAAGGTGACTAATCAGGCTTTCCAACAATAGAAAATACAATACCAATTGGTATTATTGAAGGGGAGGAACAATCGACCAAAATAAAGTTTCCAAACTTTTTTTGAGGAGTTTATATATATGATATAAACGTTTAGCGTGTCATTAAGCATCCACAAAAATCTGAGTGAAAATAACATTCAGAACTATTAGAAAACGTATTTTAAAACCAGTAAATTTTTCGGTTTAGACAATTTCTCAACACTGTGTAGGCATCATCACTGAATGGTGAGGTACAAAATGCTTTGCTGTCTACCGTATTTTTCAGAAATAAAACTGCGGTTTATAACCCGATTTTACATTTTTCTGGTGGTGGTGCAGTTTATATTTTGAAACGGCTTATAACTTTTTTATAACAAAACAACAGTAGAAACACTTTTTTCGTGAATGCTTTTTAACCCTTTAAGGAGTAGCGTCACACATCGTGATCGTTTGATTGTGGGTCTCACAGCGTAATGTCGCATATATGCGTGGACGGGGAAGCCACCTGAAATTAGTTTTTGCAGGATGGGATGTCTGCTAGCATGGTAGTAGCATTGCTACAAGTATTATGCTAGCTAACTTAGCCCGGAAGCTAACTAAAGCTAGCTAGCTACCGTTTCGGAAAAATAACTTGCGCTTTGGGGACCGTTGGAAATATTTAGAACTCACGTAAATATTAGTTAATTCCCGGGCAATAGAAAACACACATTAGGCACTTTCGTTTTCGAAGTATGTTACACGGCATGCTGTACTGCCTATACTCGTGCATTGCTTGGTATCATTGTTCCCGTATCAAGTGCGGCAAATATTCCAGTGCCGTTTATACTCAGATTTACAAACACAAGCTCCCATTCTGGTGGGGTGCGTCTTGTTTTCCGAAAAGTACGGTATATTACTCCTGAGTAAAATCTAGTTAGCACAAATTACAAATGCAACGTTAGATGCGAAAAATATGGCCGTGGAACAGTGGACCAGCTCTATACCCTCGGCAGAGTCCTGTAGGGTACATGGGAGTTCGCCCAACCAGTATACACATGTTTTGTGGATTTGGAAAAGGCGTTCGACCGTGTCCCTCGGAGACTCATGTGGGGGGTGCTCCGAGAGTACGGGGTACCGGATTCCCTGATCGGGGCTGTCCGGTCCCTGTATGACCGGTGCCAGAGTTTGGTCCGCATTGCCGGTAGTAAGTCGAACTTGTTCCCGGTGAGGGTTGGACTCCGCCAGGGCTGCCCTTTGTCACCGATTCTGTTCATAACTTTTATGGACAGAATTTCTAGGCGCAGCCAGGGCATTGAGGGGGTCTGGTTTGGTGACCTCAGGATTGGGTCGCTGCTTTTTGCAGATGATGTGTACCTGTTGGCTTCATCGGGCCGCGACCTTCAGCTCTCACTGGAGCGGTTCGCAACCGAATGCGAAGCGGCTGGGATGGGAATCAGCACCTCCAAATCTGAGGCCATGGTTGTTGACCGGAAAAGGGTGGAGTGAAATCTACGGGTCGGGGAGGAGATCTTGACCCAAGCGGAGGAATTCAAGTATCTCGGGGTCTTGTTCACGAGTGAGGGAAGAATGGAGCGCAAGATCGACAGGCGGATCGGTGCGGCGTCCGCAGTGATGCGGGCTCCGCATCGGTCCGTCGTGGTGAAGAAGGAGCTGAGTCGAAAGGCGAAGCTCTCTATTTACCAGTCGATCTACGTTCCTACCCTCACCTATGGTCACGAACTGTGGGTAGTGACCGAAAGAACGAGATTGTGAATACAAGCGGCTGAAATGAGTTTTCTCCGCAGGGTGTCCGGGCTCTCCCTTAGAGATAGGGTGAGAAGCTCGGTCATCCGGGAGGGGCTCAGAGTAGAACCGCTGCTCCTCCGCGTCGAGAGGAGCCAGCTGAGGTGGCTCGGGCATCTGATCAGGATGCCTCCTGGATGCCTCCCTGGTGAGGTGTTCTGGGCACGTCCCACTGGGAAGAGGCCCCGGGGAAGACCCAGGACAAGCTGGAGGGACTATGTCTCTTGGCTGGCCTGGGAACGCCTCGGGGTCCCCCAGGAAGAGCTGGTGGAAGTTGCCGGGGAGAGGGAAGTCTGGGCCTCTCTGCTTAGGTTGCTGCCCCCGCGACCCGACCCCCGGATAACAAACGAACGAACGTTAGATGCCACTCTCAAGCTAGCACTATTAATACAATGCTAAATGATGGCTCTGTAGTGATAACTAGTGCCATATTGTCATTTTATTCCAAATATCTTTAAGTTTGAGTTGAGGTTTTGTTGCAGTTGCGTCTGTTGGGGGTGGACAACTGCCGTGACGATTGGTTTGCAGAATTTATTTTGTCATAAATACCCTAGCATAACCCCGCCCAATTAAAACCCACTGTCAGGAGTGTTACACAAACTTAAATGACAATATTTAAATTTAAACTAATGTCTAATACTTACTAATATGTACATAAATTACATTTAACAATTTTATGGATTTGGGCTTCCTGGGGCTTAAAACTGTAAGCGTAATCCTTAAATACCTGTGTCGAAATTGTCCTGTAGTCTTCTTGGTTGAAGTTTCTTCTCCTCTTTCTGTAAAGATGAAAATAATACATATATATTCACACACACACAAAGTTAACACATCATACATAGTATGAGCTTTATCTAACACTCAAAATAGCATACCAATCTCACATTTAAAGTAAAAATCCCTTAAATACAAATCTTATAAAAAATATGCATGTTGCATTTGGTCTTGCCAGTAATGGATGAATAAAATCTAATTGATGTACAGTCATGTGAAAAGTACACCCTCCTTGAATTCTATGGTTCTACGTATCAGAAGGGTTTTACTACCTTTATTATTTATATTATTATTTTGGTAGATTTTTTGGATTCCCGCAAAGACTGCGGCTTGTGTGTTTTGGATTCCAGCAAAGACTGCACTTGTATTTTGTTGAGTTACATTTTTATTTATATTGGGAAACCACAAAGACTGTGGCTCGAGATACCGCGCAGGAATTTACACAACGGAACGGTGTTTTGAGATTCTGTTTCCGCCTGTTTGAAATTATTTGCAACACATTTTAGTTTAGATTGACTTTTAGCCTGACACGGATCAGGCTAGTTACGAAGTATAAGTTACCTTGGTTACGCAGCTAGAACTAGAATAAGCCACCTTAATGGAACGGAACTATCGCTAAAGTAAGTGAGACTTGACGAAATAAGTCTTGCTTTTCCTTAATCGACGTTGATGGAACACCCCCCAGGTTATTTTATATTATGTCCTTATTATTATTACTACTATTATTATTATTATAAGACTTTATTTATATACAGGGGCGGACTTACCCATTAGGCAAAGTAGGCAACCGCCTGGGGCCCCCAGCTGCCTGGGGCCCCCAGCTGCCTGGGGCCCCCAGCTGCCAGGGGGCCCCTTGAAAGACTCCATAAAAATACTATATGATCAATAATAACTATAATAATAATACAAATCCATTAAAAGTCATAACCTTCACCAAAAGTATCAACAAAGATAACAACAGAGCGTTTATTCTATTTGTGTCAACGCAGGCTTCCCCTCCCACCCGATACTAATGTGGACTATTCCATCGATTGCAGCAACTGCGCAGCAAAGCACGTCATTTCAGTTGGTTAATATGAGACAGTACAAGAGTTAAGTGAATGCAAACTCCCCGAGCGGAGCACAAAAGAGAAAGACAAAAGAGGAGAGTAAACAAGTAGTTGCCAAACTGAAACTACTGAAGGAAACGTCATTTTCCTCTCCACTGGTATCCAATGATGCGGCAGCTAGGCTAGCTTGTTCGTAGCACAATTTACCGGGGTCAGCTTCTCCACGCAGGGCTCTAGACTGAGACCAAATTTTGCATTGTTACTGACAATGATTGCTTCCAACAACCCCTTTTTGAATTAGCCATGTCCCCCTAACTAAATGTCAACCTTTTTTACGTTTTGGGGGGCATATTTTCAGTCAGCAGATGGTACTCTTTGAATCGCGATTCCATCTGAAATACTGCCGGTGACAATGGTGTTACAATAGCTTGTTTCAAAGGGGGTTCTTAATGAATTAATGCAATAAGAGTAGGCTAAATGCTTGGAAATATCGATAGAAGGGAAAAACTTAAGGTGTCATAGAGGTTAGGACCGTTTTGCACCGGATTGCCCAATATCTTTTCAACTGAGGCTGCTATAGCTTATCAAAATTCCTTCTTGCAGGGGAAATGAGAAGACAACCGTTTAATTCTACACTTCACTTTTTGTATTTTGAATTGTAAATGAGCAGCAACAAATGTATGCTTTTAAATCAATGAAATTTTCATAAAAAGTATAGGCATACGCATTTTTATATAAAATATACAGAAATGTCAGTTGTAAAAATTACAGCTAATAAACGGACACATCTGCAACCAACGCCAGCAAACACACCTTACAATTTCCCCAGAAATGGTACCCTCTCTAGTTATTATCATTATTATATTAATAATTATTAAATGGATTGAAACTAGAGAGGGTACCATTTCTGGAGAAATTGTAGGGTGTGCTTGCTTGCGTCGGTTGCAGGTGGGTCCGTCCTCTTAAGTTTTTCCCTTCTAGTGATATTTTCAAGCATTTAGCCTACTCATATTGCATATTTCATTAGGAACACCCTTTGAAACAGCTGCGAACCCCTTTGAAACAAGCTACTGTAACAACGTTGTCACTGGCAGTATGGAATCGCGATTCAAACACCGTCTGCTAACTGAAAATATGCCCCCCAAAACGTAAATAAGTTTGACATTAATGTAGGGGGAAATGGCTAATTCAAAATAAGTTTGCTAGAGGCAAGCTAGCTGCTGTTGCTCCACATTTCACTGATTGTTTGAAAGCGCCGGTGTTGGACCGAATTCTCACTCCCCCGCAGAATCCCACTCCCCTACGCGTGAACGCGCACTGCCTTCCTAGCGTATTGCTAGTTGTAGTTTGACGAACCGAGGCGATTTTTACAAGCCTAGGTTGGCGATTTTTACAAGCCTGGGTTCCCTCGTCTTAGGCTTTGAGGAAACTGTCATTAGGCTATTTAATTCATGTTTCATCAAAATATAAGGTATGTTGTGCTGCACTTTAGAGCCTATACGATTAGTATGTCGTGCTACTCGTAAAATCCGAATGATTGTCTCAAGAAAATAGACGTACTTTGGAGCTGCACTTGAAAAACGATGTTGATGTCGATGTTGTGCTACACTGTCCTATTATCGGAATGAGGGTAATATGTGAATTATGTTGTAGTTGCGACTGCTGTTGTCACTGTCTGGTAAAAGCGAGCATCGTTCTTTGTATTCATTTGTACGAATCACTTTTAGTAGAACCATTCACTTCTGATTCTTGATTACGTTGTACTTGCTGTTATAGGTATACTTACTAAATGCACTAAATGCCAATTCATTGGCATATAATCGTCTGGTAAATGAGTACATTATTTTACAAATGTAGGCTATATAAAAAGGCCCCTGCTCACAGGTCCCTCCTATCAGAATTCTACTTCTATTTCCCTCTCAGTAAACTACTTGCCACACAACTGTTTTGTGTTTACAATCATATCCATTTTATAGATCCTGCTTTTCGGCAGGTATGAAAAACTGTGTTGCCAAAATCCTACTCCCCCTTCTAACTTTTACATGTATGCAACTAGTATCAAAAGCTTTTTATGGCACACTTTACAGGGCATGAGGAGCCACCAAAATAATTTTGGGGTGTGTCAAATTTTATAGTCCCAAGATATGGGGGGGGGGGGGGAGGATTTCGGCAGGTAGGATGTTATCCACCATCATCCCTGTGCCCAAAAAGCCAAGACCAACAGGACATAATGACTACAGACCCATCGCCCTGACCTTTGTGGTAATGAAGTATTTTGAGCGCCTGGTGCTGGCACACCTCAAAGCCATCACAGACCCCCTCCTGGACCCCCTGCAGTTTGCCTGCAGAGCCAACAGGTCTGTGGACGACACAGTTAACATGGCCCTCCACTTCACCCTACAGCACCTGGACTCCCCAGCATCCTACACCAGGATCCTGTTTGTGGACTTCAGCTCGACCTTCAACACCATCATCCCCGCCCTGCTTCAGGACAAGCTCTCCCAGCTGAACGTGCCTGATTCCACCTGCAGGTGGATCACAGACTTCCTGTCTGACAGGAAGCAGTGTGTTAAGCTGGGAACACACGTCTCTGACTCCCGGTCCATCAGCACCAGATCTCCTCAGGGCTGCATCCTTTCCCCTCTGCTCTTCTCCCTGTACTCTCCCTAGGGAGTCAGGTGGCTGAGCGGTGAGGGAGTCGGGCTAGTAATCTGAAGGTTGCCAGTTCGATTCCCAGCTGTGCAAAATGACATTGTGTCCTTGGGCAAGGCACTTCACCCTACTTGCTTCGGGGAGAATGTCCCTGTACTTACTGTAAGTCGCTCTGGATAAGAGCGTCTGCTAAATGACTAAATGTAAATGTACACCAACAGCTGCACTTCCAGTCATCCATCTGTCAAACTCAAAGTTGGTGGACGACACCACCCTCATTGGGCTCATCTCTGACGGGGACGAGTCTGATTACAGCTGGGAAGCTGACAACCTGGTGACCTGGTGCAGCCAGATCAACTTAGAGCTCAATGCTCTTAAGACAGTGGAGATGGTTGTGGACTTCAGGAGGAATACAGCCCCATTCACCCCCCATCACCCTGTGCGACTCCCCCGTCAACACTGTGGAGTCCTTCCGCTTCCTGGGCACTATCCTCTCCCAGGACCTCAAGTGGGAACTGAACATCAGCTCCCTCACCAAGAAAGCACAACAGAGGATGTACTTCCTACAGCAGCGAAAGAAATTCAACCTGCCAAAGACGATGATGGTGCACTTCTACACAGCCATCATTGAGTCCATCCTCACCTCCTCCATCACCAACTGGTACGCTGCTGCCAAGGACAAGAGCAGACTGCAGCGTATCATCCGCACTGCTGAGAAGGTGATCGGCTGCAATCTGCCTACCCTCAAAGACCTGCACACCTAGAGGACCCTGAGGCGAGCAAGGAAGATTGTGAACACTCTTTCAGCCACTCCCCTCCGGCAGAAGGCTGCGGTCCATCAGGACCAATACCACACGCCACAAAAACAGTTTCTTCCCATCCGCTGTTGGCCTCTTCAACAAGGGGCTCACACTGACTTAAATGACTTAAATCACAATCTGCACAATGACACCTTGCCACATTGCAATTTGCACTATATTACACTATTTGTATCTTTTGTACTATTTGTATTTTCATATTGGAAATGATGGCTACTTTATATTTTATTCTAAATCCCCTTAGTATTAGGTAGACTTTGTACCTTTTGTAAAGTTAGACCACATATTTAAGTTTTAAGGTTCCTATATGTTTAATGTATGCACCTTCCTGCCAAAGTAAATTCCTTGTCTGTGCAAACTTTCATGGCAATTAAAACCCTTTCTGATTCTGATGAAAAACAGTGTTGCCAAAATCCTACTCCCCCAGTAAATTGAAAAGAAATACTGAATTGCTGCATCATTAAATAGCTGATTAGAGTAGCAGTTGGTTTTTAGGATTGTTAAATTGGTGAGGTAGCATGTGAGATAAAGAGAACTCATACACAGTAGCCTACTGCAATGCATACAAGGTGAAAATAATGGGGCATTAAGTTGTATTAAACATACATGAACACAGCTCTATTTGAACATTTCAGGTATATAGGGGGTGGAAGAAAATACATTTCCTATGTGCTTATGCTGATCACAATAGCCATTTCCTTATCACCTGTTCATACAGCCAACTCCAGAATTACTGGCAACACATTGGCAAATATAAGTGAACGATGTGTTAAAAAAAAATACAAATACACAGTAATATTTAGGAATTCACGAGCAGTAAAATATTGTAGCCTATATAGATACGGTGACACAAAGGCAATATTTATTTAACCCTATTGCAAACCTGTGGGCTGAGCTGAAGATGAGTGCACAAGAGAGTAGGGCCCTGGCGTATCTGGAGAGATTCTGTAAAGAGGATTGCTCTCTGATTCCTGACAAACCCTATTTGGCTGTAAATCATGTAATATTTGTTTTCTCTATTCACTATCAACACCGTCCTATCCTCAGAGACTTCATTTTAAGTCGTTGTGTTATTTAAACATTCTCTCTAATCTGCAGATTGATAATAGGCTTCTTATAAAACCCACAACTCAGATTAATTTTGTAACTCTGTTAGTGAAATGACAAACACTTTCTCCATTAAGGAGTTAACAGTTTGCCCTGTAGCAGAACAGCAATCAGATATTTTTCAATCCGCAGACATTATCCTACGTAATCAGTTGTGAAACGTCGCATTTGCACTACAATGCATTTTAGAAACAGTATAATAAAACTGAATTCCCTGAAATGTTCAAATAGAGCTGTGTTTATCCATGTTTAATACAACTAAATGCCCCATTATTTTCACCTTGTATGCATTGCAGTAGGCTAATGTGTATGAGTTCTCTTTATCTCGCACGCTACCTCACCAATTTAACAATCCTAAAAACCAACTGCTATTTGAATCAACTATTTAATGAGGCAGCAATTCAGTATTTCTTTTTAACTTACTGGGGGAGTAGGATTTTGACAACACTGTTCATCATACCTGCCGAAATCCTCCCCCCCCCCATATCTTGGGACTACAAGATCTGACACCCCCCCCCCCCAAATTATTTTGGTGGCTCCTCATGCCCTGTAGTGTGCCATAAAAAGCTCTTGATACTAGTTGCATAAATGTAAAAGTTAGAAGGGGAGTAGGATTTTGGCAACACTTTTTCATACCTGCCGAAATCCCCCCCCCCTCTCATATCTTGGGACTATAAGATCTGACACCCCCCCAAATTATTTTGGTGGCTCCTCATGCCCTATAGAGTGTGCCATAAAAAGCTCTTGATACTAGTTGCATAAATGTAAAAGTTAGAAGGGGAGTAAGATTTTGGCAACACTTTTTTTCATACCTGCCGAAATCCTCCCCCCCCCTCATATCTTGGGACTACAAGATCTGACACACCCCCCCCCCCCCCCCCCAAATTATTTTGGTGGCTCCTCATGCCCTGTAGAGTGTGCCATAAAAGGTTTTTGATACTAGTCGCATAAATGTAAAAGTTAGAAGTGGAGTAGGATTTTGGCAACACTGTTTTTCATACCTGCCGAAATCCACCCCCCCCCTCCCCATATCTTGGGGCTATAGGATCTGACACCCCAACTATGCGGGGATGTGGACAATCTGGATGGCGACACTAACTGGGTAATAGCTTGTCAACTGGTATTGAATACAATACTTTTTTCACTACTAGACACATTTATAATGAAGCATTGGTATTTCTTTGTATAAGTGGTAATGTTATTATAGGTGACAGTGACAGTTTTTGCCATTCCTAATGTTTTATCATTCATTATCATTCCACAAATTAATCTTAATGTTTACCCAAAATGCTGCCTGCCGTAAACATCCCTTACCTGTTTTCATGATCAAGCCTCAAACTTGTTAAAACTCTTATTTAAATGATCACTTTCTTTCTTTTTTTCTACCTTTCGTTAAATATATCATTATAGTTTTTTGTTTAAAATAATTGTGATGGAACCAATCAAAATGTCATCATTTATTAGATGTTTTTCACTAGCCATTCACAAAGGGAAGGCTACTAAAACCAAGCACTGTACATTGCAAGTTAGAAGACACAAACTAGGCAGTGGGAAGCAGGATCTATAAAATGGATATGATTGTAAACACAAAACAGTTGTGTGGCAAGTAGTTTACTGAGAGGGAAATAGAAGTAGAATTCTGGTAGGAGGGACCTGTGAGCAGGGGCCTTTTTATATAGCCTACATTTGTAAAATAATGTACTCCTTTACCAGACGATTATATGCCAATGAATTGGCATATAGTGCATTTAGTAAGTATACCTATAACAGCAAGTACAACGTAATCAAGAATCAGAAGTGAATGGTTCTACAAAAAGTGATTCGTACAAATGAATACAAAGAACGATGCTCGCTTTTACCAGACAGTGACAACAGCAGTCGCAACTACAACATAATTCACATATTACCCTCATTCCGATAATAGGACAGTGTAGCACAACATCGACATCAACATCGTTTTTCAAGTGCAGCTCCAAAGTACGTCTATTTTCTTGAGACAATCATTCGGATTTTACGAGTAGCACGACATACTAATCGTATAGGCTCTAAAGTGCAGCACAACATAACTTATATTTTGATGAAACATGAATTAAATAGCCTAATGACAGCTTCCTCAAAGCCTAACGCTGCGTTCACACTGCAGCGGAGCGGGCGGCGCGGGGCGTCGGCTTCCAATTCATTTTCAATGAAACCAGGCGTTGACGCTCGCGTAGGGCATTGTGGGAAGGCGAGCGGAGCGGAGCGTTGCAAGTTGGATTTTCTCAACTTCATGTAAATGAGGAGCGTGAAAACGCTAGCGTTGGCCAATCGGATTGGTTTCTTGTAACGTAGCAACTGTTCGTCATGGTAAACATTTCTAGGTTTGACAATTTCAAGATGGAGGAGAAACTTTTCGTATGTGTCTGCACACCCAGTTCTGTTCAGAACAAAGTTACTAATGTGACGAGCCTGAATTTAAAGAATACATTAAACTAATAATGCATGGTGCATGGTTGCCGATGTCGTCATTGTTCCTAGTGTGTTTTTATAGCCTAATTTTAAATTTAGTCTCGTCACATTACGTGACTGTTTTGTGCCACTGCTAGCTCGCTAGCCCAGCCTACAAACGACTGGTTGAGTGACCGGTGGCGTAACATGTATTCTACTGTAATCTTGCACTAGTAAAATCTTGCACTTACATAAATGTTGTGTAAAAGTGGTATTTTGATCGATATTGTGAGTACATGAACCCAAATCTGCACGCTTGGCCATGACTACAACAGTGACCTTAGAGAACTACAACTCTGTATTAACTTGTCTAACACGCCCCCGAGCGTGGTGTACTGTGGGAAGGCAAGCGATGCAGAGCGTTAAAAAACGCTGCAGTGTGAACGCAGCGTAAGACGAGGGAACCTAGGCTTGTAAAAATCGCCAACCTAGGCTTGTAAAAATCGCCTCGGTTCGTCAAATTACAACTAGCAATACGCTAGGAAGGCAGTGCGCGTTCACGCGTAGGGGAGTGGGATTCTGCGGGGGAGTGAGAATTCGGTCCAACACCTGAAATGAGAACGTTTGTTTTGACATAAAGTTTAGCTGTGGCATTGAAGACAGTACTACACACTGCCAGTGGGCGAGCCGAGTCTGACTGAGGCTAATGTCAAAACAAGCCGTGGTGTCACTCAAATTCCAAGTTTTACACAAATCACAAAAATATGCTGACCCGCTGGCTGTCTTCGCAATCGCCATATCTTTAAAACACTGCCCTCCTTCTGATTTTTGATGTAGAATTGACCCTGGTACAAAATTAAGAAAATACTCATCAGAGATCGACAACAGCTGAAGCAATCGTCAACGGAGGCTGACAGGGCTCTCACGTAGCAAACCAATCAAAGTTTTTAAAGCAACCTACATTAAATCTCACCATCTGGCTGTCTTCACAATAGTCATATTGTCATAACATTGCCCTCCTTCTGTTTTTTGGTGTAGAATTGACCGAACTATAAAATTACGAAAATACTAAACTACTATGACGCTTGCATGGCTGCCGCCTAGGCAGTCTCACGGGCGACCCGCACTCGCTCAAATTACAAAGACTCTCACGACCTAAATAAAAAATCTGAGATTGCAGTTCCACTCGAAATTGCTTTCTCAACAAAACCCAATGGTTTGTAATTTTGGGGGTTGGTTTTTTTCACTCATAATCCAAGCTCCAATTTGCGTGCTAGAACGTCTCTATCACGTTGTATCCATGCGTCGTTGCTAACGTGTGCTGACGTAGTGACGTAGGCTAGCACTGGTACCCTTCGTTGACAGAAGACACTTTTTGCCACAAAAACGTTTGACACCTAGGTTGTCTATGTAGGCCAAATATTGACTGAGTTTTAGGGGGCCAAAAAGAAGAAAAATAATAATAAATATAGCTGCAAGCAGCAATGGAGGGGCCAAGCAGTCCAGAGCAGGACATGGCCTCCATAGCACTTGCGCAACAATTAAGTCACAAAAACCTGTTGCACTCATGCAACACACCAAGTTTGGTTGAAATATATGTTTGCGTTCAAGAGTACTGAGAGTTCAAAGGTATTTTTCTGGTATAACACCGCAGGCCTCCTCTGCTCCTCATGGGAACGATGGAACCCAAGTCTGGTGACAATCGCGCAAATGGTTGCTGAGATATGCTCTTGCGCCTCGTTTGGCGGCTTTGCCACCGCCTTTGATCGTCTCTACCGAACAAACGTTTTTGAAAATTGAAAATTCATCTGATTGCTTTTGTGAAACTAGGTCTAAAGATCATCTTTGCCAAAATTTGGTAAACATTGGACAAAAATTGGGGCGTGCAAAAGGTTTTTACACTTTTCCATAAAATCCAAAATGGCGGCCACGTCCATTCGAAGTTAATGAAAAGTTATTAATAGCCAGGCTTGATATCTCACAAGACATCAACAGACAAAGAAATTACTTTATTAATGTAAAAACCTAAACAGTTATTAGCCAAAACACGTTTATGCTTCCGGCCACGCCCCCTTTTAGTCACATGACACAATTCTTGGAGGACATCCATAGAATAAAGTTCCGAGTAGGCGTACCAACTTTGGTGTCACTGCCTCAAAGAACTGCTGAGATATGGTTTCACTTCCTGTTTGGCGGCTTTTCTGCAGAATTTGATTGGCTGTACCGGAAAAATGGTTGTGAGGATCAAAATTATTTTCGATAACTTTTGTGAGGCTTGGTCTGAAGATCATATCTGGTAATTTTGAAGAAGATTTGACAGAATTTCTAGGAGGAGTAGGCTTTCAAAGGTTTTTGATACAACCGGAAATAGCGGAAAATCTATATAACCGGAAATTGACGTCATAGGGTGCGTTGAACTCGGCTTGATCCAGGGAATCCAATGGTACCTCATTTTTGAAAATGGGTCATACGGTTCAAAAGTTGCGTGTGTAAACACAACTCCAACTTTGACCCATTGGTGGCGCTAGAGTGCCAAAGTATGGGACATGAAACTTTGTGAATTGGACCAGAGGACTGTCCCCAATGAGTGTGCCAAATTTCACAACTTTCGACCAAGCGCTTCTAGGGCCTGCCATAGACACCCAGTCTTAAGAAGTATAATAATAAATATAGCTGCAAGCAGCAATGGCGGATTCCTCCTAACATTGTGAACCATTGAAAAATGTATATTCTTCACAAATTGTCACGGTATAGAAAAATCCATGCTGTATACTTACCAATGGGATACCAAATCTGAAATGCAATACCATCAAGATCCACAAGGGCTTTTATCTCAAGCCAAGGAATGAAAGGAGGGGGCTTGGTGAGCCTACCCATTCCAGAAAGCCTTGTATCTTTGTGTATCAGGGCGTGGCCTGTAGCGTCACCTATGGGTGATATTGGGCCATTTGTGGTGTGGTAGTTACTCTTGGCCTATACTATCAATGTTTCAGGATTTTGAGACTTTTTACCATTGCACACAAAATCGGAAATGCAATACCATCAAGATCCACAAGGGCCTTCACTTCAAGCCAAGGAATGAGTGGGGGCTTAGTCAGCCCACAATTGCCTGAAATGTTGTGTATGCGTCTCGCCAAGCTTCCGCGTGTGTCAAGGGAAAGGCTGAGTGTGTGAGAATGTGGAGCGCGCGCGCTGAGGAGCAGAGGGAGACATTACATTGGAAATTTCATTAGCAATTAGCCAAGCATGCATGTTTCAAATATTCACCACAAATCGACTTTTCATCTCATAGTCAACTTTTTTCTCAGATTTGTGTACTAAACATTCTCAAGAGTCTTCATATGAACTTGTGATTGAATCAGAGTTTTTTGACTGGCGGATGTGTAAAGCATTTTAGCGTTAGAAATAAATTTGATTTCCTTTATGATAAGATGTAAATTCTGGAGAAGGCAGGCCGGAAGGAGTCACGACAAAGGAAAGGAGTGGACTTGGGTTTATTAGTTGAGCGGCCCTGATCAAACAATCAGTTCAAGACGAGCTGATGGCATGAGTGAGAACTCTGTCTCTAAGTCGTGCTTAAATACATCAGTTGGACAGTACAGATATAGAATGCACAGAATTGCTTCCTTAACGGGTCTTCAGTGGTCAGTACACTGATACACTAGAACGTTCAGCAGGTGAAGTGGTCGTTAATCACATAAGCCCTATTTGTACATGATTTTCCTTACTGTCTCCCCACTGTCTGGACTGCATGCTATATTCTGCTCAGAGGGGGCCTCACTGCATGACCTCTTGACCTTACCGAGACACAAGCTGTACATGTACCCAGAAACTCTGCCTTACACTTTATTTCAATCATTTTTTAAGATATTAATTTGCCTTCTCACATGGGAACATGTAGTGTCTTTCACGTGACACACCAAGTTTGGTGTTGATATTTCAAAGATTTGCTGAGATTTGATCCAACTTCCTGTTTGGTTGCTTTGTTGACGATTTTGATTGGCTGTACCGGATAAACGGTTTTGAAATTCAAAAATCTGTTGAAGAATTCAGTGAGGGTTGCTTTGACGATGATACCTGCCAATTCTGGGGAAGATTGGACAACAATTGTAGGAGAAGTCGCGAAAAAACGTGTTTCCTAAATCTTTATTGTACCAAAAAAATCAATATGTCGGCCGTTATAGGTTATTGAGGCATATCTAATGAATTTCAGAATTTTGGGACAAATGGGATGCGAATGGCATCACTTTGTAAATGGACAATTGGGGCTTGGCCGTAGTGCCACCTATGGATAATGGTGCGTCATTTGTGGTGTGGTAGTTACTCCTGGCCTATACTATCAATGTTTCAGGATTTTGAGAACCTTTTCTAAAATGCATTACCATCAAGATCCACAAGGGCCTTCACTTCAAGCCAAGGAATGAGTGGGGGCTTGGTCAGCCCACAATTGCCTGAAATGTTGTGTATGCGTCTCGCCAAGCCCGTGCGTGTCAAGGGAAGGGCTGAGTGTGTGAGAATGTGGAGCACGCGCGCGCTGAAGAGCAGGGGAGACATTTCATTGGAAATTTCGTTAGCAATTAGCCAAGCATGCAAGTTTCAAATATTCACCACAAATCGACTTTTCATGTTACAGTCAACTTTTCCCCAGATTTGTGTACTAAACATTCTCAAGAGTCTTCATATGAACTTGTGATTGAATCAGAGTATCAGTTTTTGACTGGCGGATTTGTAAAGTATTATTTTAGCGTTAGCGATAAATTCGATTTGCTTTATATCAACCATTTTTTGAGATATGAAGTTGCCTTTGCACATGGTAACATCATGTAGTGTATTCCTTGTGACATACCAAGTTTCGTGTTGATATCTCAAAGATTTGCTGAGATTTGACCCAACTTCCTGTTTGGTTGCTTTGTTGCTGATTTTGATTGGCTGTACCGGACAAACGGTTTAGAAAGTCAAAACGCCATGGGATAACTTTTGTGAGGCTTGGTCTGAAGATCATCTCTGGTAATTTTGAAGAAGATATGACAAAAATTGTAGGAGGAGTAGAGAAAAAACGTTTTTCAATGAATTCAAAATGGCGGCCGCATCAATTCGGCTTTTATCACAAGTTATTATGTGTCACACACGGGATGTCCCAAGATATCATGAGACAAAGGAATCACATAATAAAGGCAAACAAATCAATAGTTATTGGCCAAAACACATTTTTGCTTCCTGCGGCCATGCCCAGTGATCACATGACACCAAATTGTGTAGACATCCTCAGAAGAGGGTTCCGAGTTATCATACCATGTTTGGTGTTGATATCTCAAAGATTTGCTGAGATATGACTTCACTTCTTGTTTGGCGGCTTTTCTGCTGAATTTGATTGGCTGTACCGAACAAACGGTTGTGAGAATCAAAATTATTTTCGATAACTTTTGTGAGGCTTGGTCTGAAGATCATCATTGGTAATTTTAAAGAAGATCTGACAAAAATTGTAGGAGGAGTAGGCTTTCAAAGGTTTTTGATAAAACCGGAAATGGCGAAAGATCTATATAACCGGAAATTGACGTCATAGGGTGCGTTGAACTCGTCTTGATCCAGGGAATCCAATGGTACCTCATCTTTGAAAATCAGTCATACGGTTCAAAAGTTGCGTGTGTAAACACAAGTCCAACTTTGACCCATTGGTGGCGCTAGAGTGGTCTAATGGGATACATGAAACTTGGTGTAGGTATAGAAGGAACTGTCCTTAATGAGTGTGCCAAGTTTAACAAAAAGTTATCCAAGGGTTCTAGGGGCTGCCATTGACTCCCATGGAACTAGAAGAATAATAATAATAAAACTAACAATAACAATAGGTTTCCTCCTCACGGAGGAATCCTAAATATAGCTGCAAGCAGCAATGGAGGGGCCAAGCAGTCCAGAGCAGGACATGGCCTCCATAGCACTTGTGCAACAATTAAGTCACAACAACCTGTTGCACTCATGCAACACACCAAGTTTGGTTGAAATATATGTTTGCGTTCAAGAGTACTGATAGTTCAAAGTTATTTTTCTGGTATAACACTGCAGGCCTCCTCTGCTCCTCATGGGAACGATGGAACCCAAGTTTGGTGACAATCGCGCAAATGGTTGCTGAGATATGCTCTTGCGCCTCGTTTGGCGGCTTCGCCACCGCTTTTGATCGTCTCTACCGAACAAACGTTTTTGAAAATTGAAAATTCTTCTGATTGCTTTTGTGAAACTGGGTCTAAAGATCATCTTTGCCAAATCTGGTAAACATTGGACAAAAATTGGGGCGTGCAAAAGGTTTTTATACTTTTCCATGAAATCCAAAATGGCGGCCACGTCCGTTCGAATTTTATGAAAAGTTATTAATAGTCAGGCTTGATATCTCACAAGACATCAACAGACAAAGAAATTACTTTATTAAGGTAAACACTTCAACAGTTATTAGCCAAAACACGTTTATGCTTCCGGCCACGCCCCCTTTTAGTCACATGACACAATCTTTGGAGGACATCCTCAGAATAAGTTTCCGAGGCGGCCTACCAAATTTAGTTTCACTGCCTCAAACAACTGCTGAGATATGACTTCACTTCCTGTTTGGTGGCTTTTCTGCTGATTTTGATTGGCTGTCACAGACAAACGGTTGTGGGTATCAAAATGCTCTACCATAAATTTTGTGCGGCTTGGTCTGAAGAGCATATCTGGTAATTTTGAAGATTTGACAAAGATTGTAGGAGGAGTAGGCTTTCAAAGGTTTTTGATAAAACCGGAAATAGCGGAAAATCTATAAACCGGGAATTGACGCCATGGTGTCCATTGAATTCGGCTTGATCCAGGGAATCCAATGGTACCTCATTTTTGAAAATGGGTCATACGGTTTAAAAGTTGCGTGTGTAAACACAACTCCAACTTTGACCCATTGGTGGCGCTAGAGTGCCCGAGTATGGGACATGAAACTTTGTGAATTGGACCAGGGGACTGTCCCCAATGAGTGTGCCAAATTTCACAACTTTCGACCAAGCGCTTCTAGGGCCTGCCATAGACACCCAGTCTTAAGAAGTATAATAATAATAATAATAATAATAATAATAATACTAACAATAACAATAGGTGCCTCGCAGCTTCGCTGCTTGCCCCCTAAATATAGCTGCAAGCAGCAATGGAGGGGCCAAGCAGTCCAGAGCAGGACATGGCCTCCATAGCACTTGTGCAACAATTAAGTCACAACAACCTGTTGGTGTGTTAGTTTGGTTGAAATATATGTTTGCGTTCAAGAGTACTGAGAGGTCAAAGTTATTTTTCTGGTATAACACCGCAGGCCTCCTCTGCTCCTCATGGGAACGATGGAACCCAAGTTTGGTGACAATCGCGCAAATGGTTGCTGAGATATGCTCTTGCGCCTCGTTTGGCGGCTTCGCCATCGCTTTTGATCGTCTCTACCGAACAAACGTTTTTGAAAATTGAAAATTCATCTGATTGCTTTTGTGAAACTGGGTCTAAAGATCATCTTTGCCAAATTTGGTAAACATTGGACAAAAATTGGGGTGTGCAAAAGGTTTTTACACTTTTCCATGAAATCCAAAATGGCGGCCACTTCCGTTCGAATTTTATGAAAAGTTATTAATAGTCAGGCTAGATATCTCACAAGACATCAACAGACAAAGAAATTACTTTATTAAGGTAAACACTTCAACCGTTATTAGCCAAAACACGTTTATGCTTCTGGCCACGCCCCCTTTTAGTCACATGACACAATTTTTGGAGGACATCCTCAAAATAAGGTTCCGAGGCGGCGTACCAAATTTAGTTTCACTGCCTCAAACAACTGCTGAGATATGACTTCACTTCCTGTTTGGTGGCTTTTCTGCTGATTTTGATTGGCTGTCACGGACAAACGGTTGTGGGGATCAAAATGCTCTACCATAACTTTTGTGCGGCTTGGTCTGAAGAGCATATCTGGTAATTTTGAAGAAGATTTGACAAAGATTGTAGGAGGAGTAGGCTTTCAAAGGTTTTTGATAAAACCGGAAATTGACCCCATAGGGTGCGTTGAACTCGTCTTCGTCCAGGGAATCCAATGGTACCTCATTTTTGAAAATGGGTCATACGGTTCAAAAGTTGCGTGTGTAAACACAAGTCCAACTTTGACCCATTGGTGGCGCTAGAGTGCCAAAGTATGGGACATGAAACTTTGTGAATTGGACCAGGGGACTGTCCCCAATGAGTGTGCCAAATTTCACAACTTTCGACCAAGCGCTTCTAGGGCCTGCCATAGACACCCAGTCTTAAGAAGTATAATAATAATAATAATAATAATAATAATAATAATACTAACAATAACAATAGGTGCCTCGCAGCTTCGCTGCTTGGCCCCTAATAAGAAAAGGTAGAAACACTTAAGTGGCTTCGCCGCTTCGTGGCTTGGCCACCAAATATAGCTGCAAGCAGCAATGAGGTGGCAAAGCAATCGAATGACCCATAAAACATGTTTTACATCCTCAGAAGAGGGTTAAGAGTACACGCAACAAGTTTGGTGCGAATCCATCAAAGATTTGCTGAGATACGACCCAACTTCCTGTTTGCTGGCTTAACGGCACATTTTGATTGGCCGTAACGGGCAAACGGTTTTGAAAATCCAAAAAACATATGATGGCTTTTGTGAGGCTTGGTCTGAAGATGATCTCTGCCAAATTTGGTGAAGATTGGAAAACATTTGTAGGAGGAGTACAGAAAACCGGACAAACGGTTTTGAAAATCAAAAATCTTTGGATAACTTCTGTGAGGGTTGCTCTGACGATGATGTGTGCCAATTCTGGGGAAGATTAAAGAAAAATTGTAGGAGGAGTAGGCTTTCAAAGGTTTTCGATAAAACCGGAAATGGCGGAAAATCTATATAACCGGAAATTGACGTCATAGGGTGTGTTGAACTCGTCTTGACCCAGGGAATCCAATGGTACCTCATTTTTGAAAATCGGTCATACGGTTCAAAAGTTACGTGTGTAAACACAAGTCCAACTTTGACCCGTTGGTGGCGCTAGAGTGCTCCAATGGGAGACATGAAACTTGGTGAATATAAAGAGGGGACTGTGCTTAATGAGTGTGCCAAATTTCACAACTTTTTATCATACGGTTCTAGGGGCTGCCATAGACTCCAATGGCAGAAGAAGTGTAATAATAATAAGAAAAGGTAGAAACACTTAAGTGGCTTCGCCGCTTCGCGGCTTGGCCACCAATAAGAAAAGGTAGAAACACTTAAGTGGCTTCGCCGCTTCGCGGCTTGGCCACCAATAATAATAATAATAATAATAAATATAGCTGCAAGCAGCAATGAGGTGGCCAAGCAATCGAATGACCCATAAAACATGTTGTACATCCTCAGAAGAGGGTTACGAGTACACGCAACAAGTTTGGTGCGAATCCATCAAAGATTTGCTGAGATACGACCCAACTTCCTGTTTGCTGGATTAACGGCACATTTTGATTGGCCGTACCGGGCAAACGGTTTTGAAAATCCAAAAAACATATGATGGCTTTTGTGAGGCTTGGTCTGAAGATGATCTCTGCCAAATTTGGTGAAGATTGGAAAACATTTGTAGGAGGAGTACAGAAAAAACGTTTTTTCAGTCATTCAAAATGGCGGCCGCATCAATTCGGCTGTTATCACAAGTTATCATGTGTCACACACGGGATGTCCCAAGATATCATGAGACAAAGGAATCACTTAACCCTTTCACACGTAGGTTCTAAATTCCTTGACTGGTCCCCCAGAGTGAGTTTTTTATGCGCGTGAGTTTGGATCAATCTCAACGTTCCAGAAATTGATTATGACGCATTAAAATCGAATTGCTATACAATTTAAGTATTTCTCGGTTCGCATTTTCCATTGACCTAGTTTGCACCCCGTATTAGTGACGAATACTCCATTCATTGGTTGTTTTGTTTATCCACCTTCTCGTTACGTATTTCTTCCGCTTCAGGGGACTGGCGGAAACCTTCAAAGTAGATATTTTGGCTATTATTCTGGTGACTGAAGTATTTGTATAACTCAAATTATACCACCCATATAGTTTGCACGATACTGAGATGAAAGCATGAACTGTTGTATTTCACGAGGTGATGTTTTTGCCAAAATAGCTAGCTCGTAGTGTAGTAAAGAGTCAATCAACAAGTTAGCTGTTGCTAATTTACTAGGCTATGTTACGTTGTTTGTGTGGTCGGATTATAACGAATACAAAATAATTTGGATACATCCAGTCAGTCTAATTTGATTTCTATTCATTGTTTTGTTTTCTCTAGCTGGCTTCCATCTCGTAAACCTTCTGAGTTGGCAACGCAGCCAGTGTTCACAAAATAAGTTACTGGATGGAAGCCAGCTAAACGAAAACAAAACGATACATTACAATCCTAGTAATACGCTAGACTGACTAGATGCACTTGCATTACTTTGTTATAATCCTACTACACAAACTACGTAACATAGCCAAGTAAATTAGCAGCAACTGTTGATCGTCAACCAAATTGAGCTATAGGCGAGACTGGAACATGACTCCCACACACCTCGGCGAAAGGCGATCAAGCAAGATCATGCTGCTTGGATACCTTCAAACCTTTTTGGTTGGCTTCTTTATCTGGGAAACTTTTCTGGTGAGTAGATTATTTATACCCACAAAATATACACATACCTGTGGCATGATATTGAGATGAAAGCATGACCTGTGGTTGTTTTCCACTATCTGATGTTTTTACTAGCTAGCTCGTAGTAAAGGGTATTATTCAGGTAACTAGCGATTACTAACTTGCCATGTTTAGTAAAATTAAAGCAAACACAATAATTCAGACATCCATTCTATATTGATGGCTATGTTTTGTGATCTCTTGCTACCATCTACTGTCATTAATTTCCGTGTTGATAGAAAATGTATTCCTCATTTATTGTCAGGCCACAGTTCAAGCAAAAATGAGAGGCAAGTGTAATTTGTTTGGAAAATCTGGGCTAGGGCTAGTTGATGGACGACATGTAGAATAAACCAGACTTTATGCTTAATCAATCTAACAACCTATTGAAATGACAAGACGGCAATGTATGACTGTAATGTTTCATAGGGTAATGAAACGCACCACTTGTCATACCACTTGATTGCCTGCTGTTGATCGTTTTCTATATCTTGAACATCTCCCTATAAATTTACAGGTGAATGTTGGCCTGCACAGGCCCCGTTCCAAGAAACAGAACATGACAGCACTGCTGTACAAATTGTCCATGTATAGTACATGGCCTTCTCTCAGGTGTCGAGCAAGTACGGTCAGCACAAAGTGACCATTCCTTGCTGAACATCAACGAGACCGTCAAACACCTAATTCCTTGATGTACCAGCAGCATGTTTATTTTTTTGCAAATGCTGAAAGCCCATCTCCCATCCCACACCATCACCACATTGCATAGAGGGACTGTAGAGAGCATCCCAAGGAGCTGCATCACGGCCTGCAGAGGACAGTGAGGACAGCTGAGAAGATAGTCAGGATCTCTCTGCCCTCCCTCACAAACATCTATACCAAATGCTGCATCCCCAAACCCACACGCATTGTGGACAAACCCATGCACCCCACACGCTCCTGTACATCATCAAACTCAATATTTTTGCATATTGCTGCTACCTCAATAACTGATGTCCATGTATTATGGTATTAGTATGTTATGTTTACATTCAGTTTCCCTTGCACTAGCTTACTTGTTTACATTCACAGTATCCCCACTTCTTGGTGTTTTGAGGCATTTGTCACAAATTTCATCTTGTCTTATTGGACCAATTTTATTGACCTAATTCCACACAGTTTTTGTAGTTGTCAAGGTTATGTCTAGGTCCTGGAAGAACGTTGTTTTGTTTCATTGTGTACTGTAAGTATATGATGACAATAAATACCAGTTGACTTGTCATGACAACAGATCCAGAAATCCCAAGCCCTTCATGATCCTGGATGTCTATAGTGGATCCTGTGTAAAGGATCATGTCCTAAACATAGCCAGTACATCACACAACTCAAACATGCTGTACCTTTTTGCCGATATGTTGACGGAAGCTTTGCCTACCCCTACACAGTGTCAAGGTTTTAAATAATTTTGATGTGATATTTTTTATAGCTGTGTGCTAATGATATTCATTGATATGTAACGTGACAATGACGAGATTGTACCCTTTCCTGGACATGTAATTAGCTACCTGAAATGAGTAAAAGGATACGTGTTAAAAATTAAGAAACGTGTTGGTGTGGGCTTTTTAACTTATTAAAATATTTATTAAAATAACTTAGTAGTCATTACTGTTCCGATTTTTAAATATTCACACAGGTGAATCCACAGTGAATTGATATGATATATTATCGTAGTGTAGCTTTCGAGAAGCTAACTTGGCTAATGACGATAATGTAGGCTGCCATGTTTTTTGTTTTGATCAGTACTCTGCATTGTGGGTGTCAAATGGTCAACGAGATGACCTACTCTTCTCACGAGAAAATACTGAGGTGTACGGGGTCAAGGGGTACATCATCAAGGGTCATATTTGTTGCCGGAAGACAAAAAAATCAAAGATGGCCTCTAGTAGCTCAAAACGAGACGAAAGACAGACGAATGTCAGATGTTTTAGATGCATATTTGTGAACGTATATATATTATTTCGATCTCTGGTTGGTTGTACAATAGTAAAATCTGTTGAAAGTGATAGCCAAGTCAAGGAAAACGGATAATATTATGGTTTACTAGGTGGCGTGAGTAAAGCGTGAGTTATTTTTGGTTAGCTGTTAGCTAACATTAGCTAAACTAAATTGTTTGAATGTTTTCTTATGGATAATAAAGGTAAACTTTCTCAATATACAGTCAATTGAGATTCATGTTTATAACATACGCGTAGGCTAATGCTGAAGAGTTTATTGTTACGTAATAAGCCAAACTGGACATTCTAAAGGACGCGTTCCAACACACCGGTGTGTTGGTACGCTCCAGGGACCAGCCAGGACTCAACACACCGGTGTGTTCGTACGCGTCAAAGGGTTAATAAAGGCAAACGAATCAACAGTTATTGGCCAAAACACATTTTTGCATCCTGCGGCCACGCCCAGTGATCACATGACACCAAATTGTTTGGACATCCTCAGATGAGGGTTCCGAGTCATCATACCAAGTTTGGTGTTGATTTCTCAAGGATTGGCTGAGATATGACCCAACTTACTGTTTGGTGTCTTTGCTGCCGATTTTGATTGGCTGTACCGGACAAACGGTTTTGAAAATCAAAAATCTTTGGATAACTTCTGTGAGGGTTGCTCTGACGATGATGTGTTCCAATTCTGGGGAAGATTGAAGAAAAATTGTAGGAGGAGCAGGCTTTCAAAAGGTTTTTGCTAAAACCGGAAATGGCGGAAAATCTATATAACCGGAAATTGACGTCATAGGGTGTGTTGAACTCGTCTCGATCCAGGGAATCCAACGGTACCTCATTTTTGAAAATCGGTCATACGGTTCAAAAGTTACGTGTGTAAACACAAGTCCAACTTTGACCAGTTGGTGGCGCTAGAGTGCTCCAATGAGAGACATGAAACTTGGTGAATATAAAGAGGGGACTGTGCTTAATGAGTGTGCCAAAATTCACAACTTTTTACCATATGGTTCTAGGGGCTGCCATAGACTCCAATGGCAGAATAAGTGTAATAATAATAAGAAAAGGTAGAAACACTTAAGTGGCTTCGCAGCTTCGCTGCTTGGCCCCTAATAATATATATGTGAGAGAACAAAGGTTGTGCCCTTGCCGAAGGCAAAGCACACCCAATGAGTGAGAATAGGAGTTAAGGGGGCCCTATGCCTGTCTTCGCCTGGGGCCCCCAAATCACTAACTCCGCCACTGTTTATAAAGCACCTTTCATACAATAATTTCAGCTCAATATTCTTTACATGAAATCAATAAAACAATAATACAAGTGATAAAAGTAATAATAAAAATAAATAAATGTAACTCAACAAAATACAAGGCCGCAGTCTTTGCGGTATCTCGAGACACAGTCTTTGCGGTATCTCGAGACACAGTCTTTGTGGTTTCCCAATATAAATACAAAATCACAGGCCGCAGTCTTTGCGGGAATCCAATACACATAAGCCGCGGTCTTTGCGGTATCTCGAGACACAGTCTTTGCGATATCTCGAGCCACAGTCTTAGTGGTTTCCCAAAACAAGCCGCAGTCTTTGCGGTAACTCGAGACACAGTCTTTGTGGTTTCCCAATATAAATAAAAATTGTACTCAATAAAATACAAGCCGCAGTCTTTGCGGGAATCCAAAACACACAAGCCGCAGTCTTTGCGGGAATCCAAAACACACAAGCCGCAGTCTTTGCGGTATCTCGAGCCACAGTCTTTGTGGTAATAATATAATGATATATTCTTAGTCATGCTGAGCAATTTTAAATGACTGTTCTGCCAAGCAAAGTGTGCTACAGTTTGGGTCACCTTCTGATCTGAAAGTTTGTGCTGAATCTGTGCAATAATACTTATTTCAGTGAATCTCCATTTTAGTCATGGTTATCTTTCCCTTTTATCTTAAAGCTCAGCCTTTAGCCTATCAGTTAATAAATGTGTGTGGCAAAGGTATTTTGAAGTAACTTGTTAATTTTGTTCAAGATGTGAAGACAAAAACATTAGCCCACATCAAGTGCAATTAACCAACACCTGGGGCCTGTACTACGAATCAAGATCAACATGCTCTGGATCACTTTCAGTTACCCGGCTACGTGAAGCGTAACAATCGCAATCACGATAAGTGGTATCACGACGGCGGTTATCAAATCTCTAACTCAACCCAGATCTTTCCAATCTAGACACGTGCGCGTTCACATAAAGGGGCGGTGTTTGCACCGTATATCCAATCGCAAACATGGACAAAACAAGAGCCGCATATTTCACGCAGGAGGAGCCGACAATAATCTTCCAAACTTTGTCTACTCCTTCTCGTGAAATATTGTAATACAAACATATCAGGAATACAGTCATATAATACAGACAAAATCAACAAAGTCGCTGCTGCCAAGCTGGCAGAAAATAGCAGACGCTGTAAATGCGTAAGCTACATGACTTATTGATATCTTGTGCCCCAGGCACAAGATGTGACCATAATTACACGTGTGCATTCCATAACGTTAAACTTTTGTTGCTGTATTATTTTAGTTGCAACCCTGGCAGTGGCAAACGATCGTGGGAGCAAATAAAAAATAAATATAAAACCATAATTCAAAACGGTAAGTAGCAGTAGGCAATACTTGCACATATTTTAAGGCCAACAAGTACAAGGCTGAATTGCCTGAGTCAGTCCCTTTTGTATAATATTGGTATAGCTACAAAGAGCCTATAGAACAATGAAATTGCTTGCAGCCAACAGGAAGAAAAATAAGGCAAAGAAAACTGGGGGGGCCCTCCTCCACAGGACTTCACTCCTGCTGAGGTGCTGGCCCTCTCCAACTATCAGGGTTGCCCCATGATGGAAGGAGTGGAAGGGGACATTTCTTCAGACCCTGGTGGCAGCAGCTCGGAAACCCAAGCATATGTATGTTTCAAGTAATCTATGTGACCATGTTCATTCAACAATTATTTATGAATATTGTAGGAGTGAAATGTATTACTGTTCTCTGCAGTGACAGGAAATACGGTGGTGTTGCTGCCACCACCCACTGTCGTCCCACTGTGCCATACAGAGGTAACAGTGAAACTAATAGTCATACGCCAGTATGTATGCCATATGTGGTTGCTGAATATTGATCAAATATGCCATTTACTTTCTCAAGTGGAGGTCCTAGATGATCAGGAAACTGTGTCTGCCTGCTCAGAGAGCATTTTGGGGGTACACTTTTGAGTTTTATTTACCACTTGCAACACAGATGGTGAGTGTGTGAACGTGTGGCTGTGATTGAAGTGTCTGTAATGACTTGCTAATGGTGGTGGTCTGAACATGAGACAAGTCCTTACAGTGCTCATTTCAAATATGACTCAAGTGATTAAATTCCTATGGTGTTAAACCCAGCAGGAGGAGGAACGTCTTCCTCCCCCTGAGCCTAGGGCCTTCACTTCAAGGCCAAGACAAAGACACAAATTATAAGCAATGAACCTTGAAACACAGTAGTCAAATGGACACCTTCAACTTTCTCCAAGTGTGCCTTGCAAAGGGACAATGTTCTTTATTTGTTTCAGGATGGAGCAGACAATGCGAGGGCCCTGTATAAAAGAACCCTGTAGCTCGATATAGAGTATAAGAGGCTCGATATAGAGTATAAGAGGCTTTTAATTAAAACTAGAAAGGTACATTTCCTGAAGAAAATGTGTGTGTTTGCTGAAAGCAGTTGAAACGATTTTTTTGATGGCTTGAATAGTGAAGAAGGTTTTACAAACATTTTAAAAGAGGTATGTGCTTTAAAAACAAAATGGTGAGAAAAAGTGTTAAAGTATATCTGTCATTGTTATGCATTGCGATATTTTCTTACTGTTAAAAATGGAGAAAAAACAGTGATGAAAAGAGTATCTTATTGACTTTCATACATTTTTAAGCGTTAAAAGTATTAAAGAATGAAAGATTGAGAAACAGAAAAAAGTTTGAAGTTAGAAAAATGAGCAAATATAGTGATGAAGAGTATATTGCATAACAGTTATCAATATCATAGCAGAAAAAAGTATGTCAGCAGTATGAAGGTGAAAAAAAGTGTTGCTTTACATTTAGTCATTTAGCAGACGCTCTTATCCAGAGCTTTGAAACCAAAGTGGTGAGACAGTGTTAACAGTATATCTGTCATTGTTATGCATTGCAATATTTTCTCACGGTTTAAAAAGGAGAAAAAATAGTGATGAAAAGGGTATCTTATTTAATTTCATAAATGTTAAAGCGTTATGTTAGAGCCATTTTATATTTTATTTCATTCTAAACCTTTTACATTTTTAAACCCTTAGTATTAGTTAGACTTGTACACTTCTTATTTAAGATTCTTATATGTTTAATGTGTGCACCTTCCTGCCACAGTAAATTCCTTGTCTGTGTGATGTTTCTTGGCGAATAAAACCCATTCTGAAAAGTATTAATAATTGAAAGATGTAGAAACAGAAAAAAGTTTGAACAGTGGAACAGTGAAGAGCGTTGGCCAATCGGATTGGTTCCTTGTTTCTTGTAACGTAGCAACTGTTGGTCATTGTCAACATTTCTAACCTAGAATCTAGGTTTTAGGTTCAAGATGAAGGAGAAACTAATCATGTGTGCCTGCACAACCAGTCCTGTTCAGACACTTAATTTAAAGATGACATCAAAATAATAATCCATAGTGCAGGGTTGCCGATGTTGTCGTTGTCCCTGGTGAGTTTTTTTAATTCAATCTCGTCACATTATGTATGTGACTTTGTTGTGCAACTGGAAAAGCTAGCTACTCTAACTCAGAATGCTGCTGCAAAAAAAGCAGAACTATTGTGGGTGGTAAATAAGATCATGCTACATCTAGCCGGCGGATCATTTCTTGCAAGTGTGTCAAAGTGGTATTTTTACAGACTGTATTAACACCGTAGGCGTGATTAATGCATGCATCGTCATTGTCGTCAATCTTTAGCTGAAGAAGCTAGAGAGAGGATGCAATGGGAGATTTCCTACAGTAAGCTAGATACTGCTTCAAATTGAAAACGGAGACGATCTTTTGATTAAAGACAAGTTCCTTAACCTCTGTTGTCAATATCGCCGATAAAAAGTAAATACTGTTACGAAGCATTTGTTTGTAGGTAACGAACTATAGACGTAGCTAGTTTCGCCGTTCTATGGCAGCTACAGTACTGTATTATGACAGTCGTAGCTAGCGTTGTAAGCACTCGTCACTAGAATGGCCAAGATATCATATTTCAAATCTGTCTGCTGTTCTACATTGCCCACACAATTATGTATATATATATCAACTCTAACATGGCCTGTATCTTGTATTGAAAGTGCTCGAAAATTAGCTTGTCTAATGTATGGTGGACTGAGAAAACATATTTGTCAAAGCGGAGCGAGCGGATGTCGTGGGAGAATTCCTACTGTGTTAGATTTACTGCTTCAAATTGAAAACGGAGAATATATTTAGAGTAAAGACAAGTTTCTTAACGTCTGTGTTCAATATCGTCAACTAAAAGTAAAAACTTTTCAGTTACGAAGCTTTTGTTCGTATTAACGCCAGCTGCAGTAAACCTTTCGTGACCCCGGTTTGGCTGTTCGTGACAGTCGGATATGACAGTGTTGAGCCTCGATTTTTGCAGATTTCTGTGAAACTTTCTTAAAGAAAAATAATCTAGCTAGATTATGTACACTTTAAGATCAATGTACATACCTTGTTTGGCCAATTTGGTCGATTGTGGAAAAAAGTAGAACCGTTTTTAGTTATGGAGAGCCATCGCGCTAGCTTGGAATTGCGTTATCCCACTCATCACTTCAGTGGTCATAACTTTTAAACAAAATAGTCTATCTTAAATCTGTCTGCTGTTCTGAATTCACGACAAAAGTACGCACATTTCATACGCTCAAACATATCCTCTATCTTGTAGTGAAAGTGGTTAAAAATGAGGTTTTCTAAAAAAAGTAATGCAGACGGAGAAGATTTTTGTCAGAATGGCTCTGTGAAATCGTCTTGATAAAGGATGATTTGCCTAACATGATCATATAAATATTTACATCATTAGAAAGCCCTAAATCTTGTCTTCAAAATGGTATAAACAGTTCAGGTATATTATTTGAAAAAGTCTGCATATTCAGGCAGGAAAGTGTTAAACAGTGTCAAAAATTGACGCGGTGAGAAACAGTTCTGTCAGTGCATGACGTCACAATTGAATTTGACTTGAACATTCTGAACCATTGAAACCCATTCATTTTTTTTAGCACTTTAAACTTTAATACCTTAAAAACTTTAAAAGTTATCAATGAGAAAAGTAATAGCACACTAGAGCAGTTCAGACTTTATCAAATGAAGTTTGAACGGTGTTTCTAGCTTAAACGGTGTGAAAGGAGTAGGCGACGGAAAAAAGTGGGAGGAAAATAAAAAAATAATAATAAGTATGCAGAATAACAATAGTGTTTTTGCTTGCAGAAAACACACTAACAACAAGGCTGGCTTTTCTGTGTTCCTATAGGAAGGGAGAACACATAAGGATGTATTTGTTAAAAAAAAATCTACGTTTTGGTCTTTTTCCAACTTTTTGTGGCTTTTTTGTTGTGCATTTTGAGTCTTTTGTGGGGGTTTTCACCATTTCTTTCTTTCAATGTCCTATTTATTCTTTTTGAAAAATGCTATAAAAGTGAATGAAACATCCAAATTCAATGAAAGTAGTGAAATGATCATTTATTTAACTTTTGAAGAGCATTGTATGGTACCATACACATTGTTATTTTTGGTTTGAAATGTTTTGGTTGAAAGAAACACACATTTCTGATATGGAAATGATTAGGAAAAGGCGCAAAGCAACCCAAGGACAACAGAATGGGTTAAGGGGAGATACCCCAGTGAAAAGGGATAACATATCAACATGAAACCATGAAATTAGGTCAAATATTGTTTTCATTACTAGTTTCCTGTAAATGTATGTTTAAATGAGCAAATGATGCATGAAGTTGTAAAATAAGATACAATGTGCATACATTTCCAGAACGGAAATCAGAACATTGCATGAAGACAGAATGAAAATCCTTGTTTCATTTTGTCAACATATTAGAGTCCAAAGTTTTTACAAAGGGCACTTTGGATATCTCTTTTTCATCACTCCATTAATCAGAGTATGGTGGCAACAGCCATTGAAAAAAATCCTTTGCAAATTGCGCGGCAGACCGTGTTCTTGCTCAGGTTCTCCGCATCACCCACACTATAAAAGTAGGTAGCGAAATAACGAAACGGTATATATAGTCTGTGGGACTGTGAGCGGACAGCTTCGATGTGTCGCATTGGCAACATACGGCTGAACCTGGCAAAGATACGTAATTCCCTCTGCTGAGAATCTATATCTTTCATAAAGATACTCATGAGGGAATGCGAAAGGGTTTTGTCTGTCTCTAAATGTTATGGCTCTTCTGAGCGCACCTCTCACTATCAGCGCCCCAAGCTCCACAGGATCTTCTATGAACGGTGACGGCATTATCCTCAAGAATGAGTTAGTGGGCGGTGCTTTTATACCGGTTGATCTCTGATCTCCAACTTAACCTGCTCCTGACCAGGTTAGCCGTTCAGCATGTGTTACCATGGCGATCTACCCCGGTAACAAGTGATCCTCCGTCGTAGTACAGAAAACCCTGGGTTGAACCTGAAGTTACCTCGCTAACACCAAATCTTGATTCGTAGTACAGGCCCCTGGTGTTTTGAATGTTATCCTACAATTTTCAATTGCTGCCACGTTCTTTTTGGGGCTATTATTCTCAATCTCCTGTTGAGAATATTGAGCCATACTGTCAGAACGGTTTCAGACAGCTCATCAAATTACACTAATTATCAGTAGGCCTAACTGCATATAGTTATGTTAAGTAGATTTAAAAAGCCTACAATTTATGCATTTTAACGGTCGTTAACAGTCTCCCTTGCTGTGTTAATTGAGGCAACATTGCCCTTTTTGGGGACAACTAAAAAAAAAAAAAAAAAAAACCTCTGCTGGTTTACGCTTTGCTTTTTGCGACATAACTCCTCTTTTCGACGATCGCCTGATCTGGGCTGCACAGTCTAAGCTTATTGAGGTCTAGCTTGAATTAGCGTTGCCTGTTAGTGGAACGGAACGTTAGTGGAACGGTTTGAGGCTTAAGTCTAACTTGACGTACCCAAGTGAGACTTATTCGTGTTAACGAGACTTGCGTTAGCGACGTTGATGGAACACCCCCCTGGTCCTTTGCAGGTCTTAAAATGAGCTAAATACGACTTCAGACGAACAACAACACATGACATATTACAGTGTCATGAGTTATTTAACAAAAATAAAGCCAAAATGGAAAGCCATGTGTGAAAAGCTAAATACATCTTATGATTCAATAGCTTGTAGCTTGTACTTCAAGTAATCGTTTTCTTTAAGACTTTAGCAATCTCACACTATTGTGGAGGAATTTTGGACCACTATTCTTAGGGTCTCGCCACAGCATTTCAATTGAGTTGAGGTCTGGACTTTGAGACATTGCAACACCTTCATTCTTTTATTTTACAGACATTCTGTTGTAGATTTGCTGGTGTGCTTGGGAACCTTTTCCTGTTGTATGACCCAATTTTGGCCAAGCTTTAGCTGTCAGGCAGATGGCCTCACATTTGACTCTAGAATACTTTGGTATACAGAGGAGTTCAAGGTTGACTTAATGATTGAGGTGCCCAGGTCCTGTGGCTGCAAAACAAGCCCAAATCATTACCAATTCACCACCATGCTTGACAGATGGTATGAGGTGTATGCTGTGTTTGGTTTTTGCCAAATGTGACAGTGTGCATCATGGCCAAACATCTCCACTTTGGTCTTGTCTGTCCAAAGGACATTGTTCCAGAAGTCGTGGACAATTTGCTGGGGCGTGTCTGACCTGGAACTGTCTTGAATGTTTTCCACTTGAGAATAATCTTTCTCGCTGTAGAATGATGGACTTTAAATTGTTTGGAAATTTCCTCATAACCCTCTCCAGATTGATGGGCAGCAACACTTGCTTCTGTAAGATCATTGCTGATGTATTTCCTCCTTGCCATTGTATAACACACACCTGAATGCTCCAGACCAGCAAACTGCTAAAACTTCGGCTTTTATAGAGGTGGTCATACTTGCTGATGATCCATTAATCTAGGGCATTTTATTAGCAACACATGGCTACTACTTAGCCTCTAAATTACTATGAAAGCAGCAAGGGTGAACAGATGGCTTCTCCAGTGAGGCGTTGTTTTTGATAAATAAATCATGACATAGTGTAATATGCCATGTGTTGCTGTTCAACTAAGGTTGTATTAATCAAATTTTAAGCCCTGCTAAAGACCAGATTACTTTAATTATGCTCTGATACAGAAATCCATAGAATTAAAAGAGGGTGTACTTTCTTTTTCAAATGACTATATACTCCAAGGAAGATTTTACTTTACATTTATTCATTAGTCACTTTATGAACTCTAAGTTCATAAAGTATTTGGTCATCTATGACCACCCAGGCTAAAATGCATTAGTTATTAGTTCCTCTATATTTTCAAATATTATGAGAGACAGTTGTCTCTGTTGAGAAATGTTGTCTTGGCAAAGGGGGTAGACCAATAATTGTGAGACTAATGTTTCTGAATTAAATAATGTCTTGATGATTATGTAATCTTTTTTTGTGGCCCTTGTTCTTGACTTTGCCTAATTTTAATCATAATCATATATGTACACATTAAGACATATGTCCACAACTTAAGTAAAATTACTAAGCATAATCAACAATATAAGCATTTATGTTCCAAGGAAGTTAAATAACCCTGATAATGCCCACATCCATCAACAGATGTTTGATTTGACTAAATGATAGTCAAAACCACATTTTAAAGTGGTTATTTCAATTTGGACCCAGGGTGATATTGATACTCATTGAAGCTAGTTTCACCTGCTGGCTGCTGACTCCATTGTCATTGGCCCTTTTCTTTAGGTTAACAGAGTCCTGATGTTTCTTTCCATTGCCTTTCACACTGGGATTCTGTCATGAAACACATATTTGAGAGGTTTGGAACAGGTATTCTGGTTACATTACAGGCATATTGTGCAACTATTGAGGAATACACTGAAAGTGTGTACACATCCCCCTCTGATGGTCACAGACAAGCATGTCAAGCTGATAAACTAAAACATATTACTCTCGAGTGAACCAATGCTCAAATGCACAACTGTTTTACTAAGCAGTGTTTCCCACACATTGATTTAATTGTGGTGGCCCACCACAATTTCTTTTACAGTTTAACATGGCAAAAAAAAAAGATCATTGTAGAGCTGCGCACAGCACATTGATTCGCTCAGCCCTTTCTTTCCCCGCTCGCGTTCTCTCACTCACTACAATGTACCCGTCTGAAAATAGCCCCTTCACTCCGTGCATGCTCTGAATCAATGCGCAGGACGAGCGGCTTTTTCCGAGCATCGGCAGGAGAATCAATACAGAGTTTACAAATGGTTAGTATCATAATTCTCTGCACAAATGTGTCCAAAACGGATACATTCAAATTAAATATAATAATATACATAGTTAAATACATTCGGCAAATATAACGATGAGTCCAACTTTATATTACGTAAAGCTCCAAAAACTATTTTGCACTCAAATTAATGCAAAATAAATTCTCGCCAGCAACGCGCGCTCGCATTTCTCGTTGAAGTCCCCATCTATACTTACATCTAACATACATACAGGACATAGGTTTGGGCTGAGGCCCACATTTTTACAAAGTCCGGCTCCGCCCCTGCCTACCACCACAAGTATAATCACATTCTGTGGGAAACACTTCTTAGTTAAATAAAATGACGGTATACAAGCACAAAAAAGTCCGAAGGTTCTGTGTTTTATCTGTCCATGTCTGATCCCCTGAAAGCTAATTATACAACATAATAAATGCAAGTTAAGGGACAAACCTTGACTGTTAAGAGTTCCGACAGCTCATACTGGCTCAGCTGTCCGAGAGGCTTGGCTTGCTTGTGCTTGCCCCAAGAATCTCCTGGAGACGCTTCAGTTAGTGGCTGGGACCGTCTGTGCTTGGACCTTAAGTGGGAGAGGCCGTGATCAATATTAAAAGACAATACCTAATATTTTTCTAGTTTTGTGTGGAGAGCCACCATAGCATTGGTTCGGAAAACAACTCTGTACATTTCATTGAGTGCTTACATTTAACTATAATGAAGTTTAACTGTATCTTCAGCTTTCATACCAAACTTAGGGTACCAATAATGTGTTTAAGTGCTTAACTGGGCATTCCATATTGTTTTAAGAGGAAAACTAAAGAGAGCCACTGCCATAAGAGATCCTTTCAATCAAGGCTTGACATTTACCATGTTTTGTCCAGAGGTTTGCATGGAGTACTGCCATTGGATGCAAAATCCTCATCGCTGTCTGTGGACTCTCCCTTGAGCTTGTTGATCCATTCTCTGAGTGGTCTGTACGTAAAAGAGAGAAATGAATAATAGTAAAATGTATTTGACCAGGAAAGGCTCATTGAGATTTGAAATCTGTTAGCCTGGCCTTGCCAGACCAATTCGCACATGCGTATTAGTCTGGAACTTCAGTTAATTTTCGATTTCCAAGTGACATTATCAACGGGCGCAGACGATGTACAGTCATCGTAATAAACCCACTCCATATGAGATAAATTATTGTGATTGGCCAGGCACTTTCCATGCCAGAGGGAAATCTGTGTGGATGGGAGGATGGCCTCACCAACAAGCCAGAGAAAATGAAACATGACCTTGCAGATTCATCTGGTTCCCACTTTACGAAGAGCTCCATGATGAGTTATTATAATACCATTATATTGTGACAAACAGTACATTATTTAAATAAAGGTAATATGGGTTAGGCCATAATTTTCCACATACCCATATGTATATCAGTTGATGACGCCACTCTTCAGGACGCACCTACCTTACAAAAGGAATGGCCATGAAAAACTTGTTGGGGGCAAGACCTAGTTTAGACTTCGGCGTCATGTCACTCCTGTGACAAGGTAGTTTTTCAATAGGAAACCACTCAATATTCTGAAGAAAAAATGTTAGAAAAATACGTTTTGGTCATCATCTCACTGATGATAACTGAGTTAAATGTTAAGTTACACAGACAAATTCTACCACAAACAGGAATAAGAGATGGGAAAATAGAAAAGCAACTGTACCCTTATTTCCTTCCTTGTTTTGGGGTTGAACTTGGTCTCCTTAGATACCCCTGGTATTATGTACAATCTGGCCAACTGATCCATGATTTTCTGCTCAATGTACGTGTCTTTGCAGATGCGATCTCTGATATCAAAACCAGTCTCCTCCAAAACCTTTACAGGAAAGACAAACCTCAGGTCTCCAGACTGCGACCACGGTTTTTTAGACCGTGCAAGTATTTTTGACAACTACTCGCACATGTGCGACCTGCAAATTATACTTTTTTTTGTTGTTTTTGAAAAACGAGGAGGGAGAAAGTCTGCCAGAGTTGGCCAATGTGTGTGAGGGGGGAGGGTCGCTAAGTGATTAGTCGACTGCGTGGGATACGTCATCTACACTCATGTGTCTTGCTTTCATGGCATCACACTAATCGTCCATAAAAGTCAAACATGGCGATTAAATGTGACTGTGAATTTAGGGCTGGGTGATATGACGATATCTAAAAATCTGCATTTAAGTTAAGAATAAAGATTACATTTAGTTGGTTATGTAACGTTGGATAGAACGGTGGACCGGTTACTGTATTAGCTCACAGCAGGCACACTACTGTGCAATTAGCGAGCATTTAAATACTCATGTAAGGAGTTGGAAAGACCGGAAGTCAGCAAACTTCTCCCTTTTGGCACACAACTTTGTGTGTCGTTTATTCAAGCAGGCCTACAAAGACAATACTTTTTCAACATAAAACGTAGCTAACTACCCACAACGTAGCCCAGAACTCAGTGTCCACTTGAATCTGTCAGGGATTTATGTAGTCTGCTACACTCCCAAATATATTTTGAGGTCGCATAGATTACATTTCGGGTGCATATGCGAGCCTTAAAAAATGAAAAATCTAATATGAGTAAGTACTTTTTATTTGTCTAGTATATAATAAAAAATGTAATATGGGATATGAAAGGATCTATATATGTAGCACAGCCCTACTGTGAACAAAATAGCACATTGTAGTTTATTTATTACCAAAGCATCTATCAGTAATACAGTTAAAATGGGAAAGCTTGACATTCTTTAAAAAAAAATAATAATATGTCAGGTGTGCACCCCTAGATGTTCTGCCTGTGCCCCTAAAGTTTTCAGTTAGTGGCTACAGTTCTCCTAGTAAAAAATGCTTGTCTGGAGCCCTGATTACATGACAGACGGTGGTGGTGTGGTGATTGATATGGAATTATTCACACTCAGCAATTTACTCACTTCTCGAACTGCACAGTCATGGGGAGCCTCATCCTCATTGACTTTTCCTTTTGGAAAACCCCACCCCGACTTGGCCAAATAGCCCTGAACAAGTAATGCCTGCAGAATAAAATATATAGCATGGGCCATTCCCATATATTTAATTAGCATGTTAATGATAAAGAATAACATATTCCGTAGCTCAAAGTACATATTACTCCAGTATACTTACATTGTCCAGCGTCTCATCTAGAATAATTGCACCGTAGGTCGGGACACCCATTTTATACTCTTTCCATTGCTCTAAAACTCTCTGTACATCCCCCCCTTGGGGAAGCAAGAATGGACAATGATTAAAAAGTATATTGTGGTCAAGGAGCATATTGTATACGCTTTGGTCAACAAAAAAGTGACAAGGGCAGTTTTATCAAAATATCATAAAGCTAGAAGTGCTATATTATTGACAATGTCCTTGGTACATGTAGGTGTGAATGTACTCGGTAATTATGAGGAACACTGCATATCTGACCATTACATCATTATGAATCAGAATAAAATACCTTGAGAATACCTTAAGAATACCTAAAGAAAACCTTGAGAATACCTGGAGACTACCTTGGAAATTTGACGTGACAATCAAATTTCCTCTCAAGGTATTTCATGCTGACATATGATAAAAATTACTATTAGCTAGGCATTATTATTGCCAGAAAAGGATATCAGCCTTAGCAAAGTCCCTTATCCCACACTGAGGTAGTCCTGGTGCATTCTCCATGCAGAAGTCCAGGTAGAACCAGTGTGCAAGCTCGATCTGGAAGCACACACGAATGGCATTGTCCCTCTCTTCACTAGGGATGTGGAGGATGAATCGACTGGAGGATAAACGTGAAGAAGAGAGGGATATTAAGGAGGGAGATGAGCTTCTGGTCTACAATGAAGCATAAGTGGTGTTCCCCAAATGGATTTTAGGCCCAAACTGTAATGCAACAGTCTACTTAAAAGTGAGGTACTATTGTAAACATACATTTAACACCAACAACAGCGCACACCAAAAAAGACAATTACATAGCTGGCAGAACAACAACAAAATAACAATGTCGGTAAAGAAATGTTCTACATAAAACAAAGCCTTGCTGGCGAGCGCCGAGGAAGACAACATCCACATGACGCGTAGCTCACCTTTGTTATACTGACAGGCATACGGACCACAAACGCTGTTAGCATTAACATACATTTATTTCCCAAAACGTGTGTCCGTTTAAGTATAATGACAAACGAAAGCTCAACAGTTTACCTGCAGAGATCGTCTAAGACGCCTGTTGGAATCTCCACTCTTTTTGTTTCCATGTTGAGTGTAAACACATGCCGAGCACGCAAAGTACGTTTGGCAGAAACAAACAGCGCAAGAGCGAGCAGGCTACGATTCTTTCAAGTTGCTAAAACATCTGCATATCGATCCGGCCCTGTAAAAGTACCAGGTTCATAAAATATATCATAAGAAAAACTGATAAATACATGTAGCTAGCAAGTTAGCTAACTAAAAACAAACAACGATGGCACAATAGCAAATAAGGGCTGGACTTGCACGAAGAAAAGTTATTCGTCCAATCATACATCGAGAAAAGCGGACCAAGTAGAAAACTTGAAATACAATTCGATCCTTGTACTGTCTGTCTAAATCCATTGTCCTATCAAATTGCGCAACTAGTCGTACGCAACTAATTAGGTTCGGTTGAGAGATCATGAAAACGGTTAGTACCGCAATAATACTAGCCTATACATGGATGTTTCTGATGGGAGGTCAGACGCTTGTCAATAGGTGTGTTCGACTTCATGCAGCACCGGCGGCGCCGACAGCCGGCTGCAGCCGGCTGCCTTGAAGTTGAGAATGCCATTGGCTGCTTCAAGTCAGCCGGGCTGCAGGCGGCTGCAGGCGACGCCGGCGCTGCATGAAGTCGAACGCACCTAATGACTCGAGCTATTTCAATTTATTTACAGAAAACAGTGAGTCTTTTTCGAGTCTGGGGTGGAAAAGAGCCATACAGCTGGGAAACATACATACACACGTCACTTGTATACTGGGAAAGCAGTTAAAGGCAGTGTAGGCAATGTTCTTGAAAAGCACTTTTGTTATATTTGCTTAAATGAACTTCACATCCTGATAGCAGGACAACCAATAAATCTAAAGGTTTGACAGTAAAATGAAATCAATCCAATATCTGGGAGTCGCAGGACTTTAATAAACACGACCATTAGGGTCTGACTAATGATAGGATGGCATTTGGACTGAATGCAATGATTGGACGGGCTGCTTCTTGTCTGTCTAGTCAGGTTTGTGTTTTGGAGGGGTGGCTTTGAAGGGAGGGGTGGGATATTTTGGTTTGAATCCTTTCAAACTCTAGATAAAATTGCTAGATTCACAATACTTGCCTATCCTAAATGGATAACATAGTGTGCAACACAAATTAACCTGAATTTAAAAGAAAGATTACTAGGAGAGCCCAATTTGGACGGCTAGATTGTGGGGCAACATGTAACATTATCCCATTAAATCTAGTAAACCCAGATGTTCAAATGGAAAAAACTGATCAAGTTACTTGTCACACACTGAAACCAATAGGCAAATTCTGGATAAAAGGAAGAAATCCGCTTAGCAAAAAACTACAAATTGGACTTTATGGTGGTTGATGCACATCCTGCTATACCACTACTAGGCCGTAAGGTGAACCCTGTTATCGTTTCAACCCGCTCCAAAGCTACCAAAAAAAGTTTGTCGCAGAAATTCCAGTCGATTATCGTTGCGTCTATGTTTTATGCAGAACTAGTTTCTTCAGAGCGTAATAGGATTTTGGTGGCATGGTTCGACACGTGATCGTTCTACACCAAGGTAGCTGCTTTTTGTCAACATGGATGGATATGTTTGGCAAATAGAGGATGGGACCTTGCACGTAACAGAAATTCGGCCCCTGAAAGTGTCTTGCATGTGATACACTGCGGCTGCAAAAGTGCCTGTGAGACAGGCAGATGTTCATGTTTTTCTGCAGGACTGTGTTGCACAGACTTATGTCGTTGTTGTAATTGTGCCAACACAAAAGAAACTGAGGAACTGGAAGATAACTGTCCTGATAGTGACAGTTAGGACTGAGTGTCCCTTACAAAATAAAAGTATATTAAAGTATACTATAAGTGTACTAAAAATACTAAAAACTTTTTATATACTTTTAAGTATACTTAGAAAATAGTTCACTTTTGATATACTTTTAAGAAGTATACTTAGAAACAAAAAATGGTATACATTTCTTCTGGAGTAGGATGTAGGCTACGTTTTCTTTTATTATACAGCAAAAACAGTCAAAATAATTTTAAAGTACATTACAAGTTACATTTTTTAGATCCATCTTGTATATTCTAATTATTCATGTCTAGGAAAATATATTATGCATTGCACATTGAATCTTATTTGTTACTGAAGCTGTAACCTTAATTACGGCCAAAACATTTTGAAGCCCTATACTCTTATACGATACTAATAATTATCAATTGGAGTATTAATGGAAAAAACAAAAAAACTACTTGAGAAAGAAGCAGACAGAAGGGTTGCATTATGCATTTGAAGGTTATACTGTCAAACTGACTGAAGAACGAAATAACAACGTAAAAAAGATAGCGTGGCTCATTGGCTGGTCAATTCCCATGATGCAAGGCAGTAAATAGTGTTAAAATTTGCAGATAAATTTGCCGTTTGTTCGAAATACAAATGTAACTTCATGAATTTCGTTTTTTTATTGTGTCTGCTTAGAATGTAGTGTTTTGTTTTGTTGCATGGTAAATGTCATTGTTGTGCTGGTTTACCATTGTAACCATGAGTTAAATGACTGTTACGTTTCATAAGAAGAGCTGGATTAAAGCAACATTAGATCATATGTAGGAATTAGCTTCGTTCAGCTAATAATAAGTTTTACTTGGCGAGAGCCCCCGTTCTCGTCATGTGATGCAAGATCGTGGCGTTGGAGGGGCCCCTAAACATATAAATATTATAGTAAATCATAATGGATATTTATTAAGTTTACTTCTTGAAGTACTTACCTTAACCCTCGTGCTGCCTTCGGGTCACATGACCCAAAGGTTCATAACGAACCATCGTTGTGTTTACCCAATTTTACCCAATACAAAAACAAATTAAAATAATTTTCTTTTAACCTTTGCAATGTGGGGGGACAGCCTAGCTGTTAAAAGAAAATGCTTCACTTTGTCTTTGTATGCGGTAAATCTGTCGCAATACGACGGTGGGTCACAATGACTGATGGGTCAGAATGACCCGAAGATAACACAAGGGTTAATTGAAAGTGCACTTGAAAGTATTCCATGTATTCCAAGTATTCCACTTTACGAAGTATACTTCATAAACTAAAAGTGCACTACACAGGCTACTTTACAGTATTCAAAAGTAAACTTCAAATGCACTATAAGTGTACTTTAAAGTGTACTAAATGACCTAAAAAGTGGGCCAATTCAGTTTACTTAGTACAAAAATAGTATATAAAATATAGCTGCAAGCAGCGATGCGGGTTCCTCCGCAAAATGGCAAAATATTATAAACATGTACACTGTAGAAGATCGAGACTTGGACAACAAGAGAGCAAAACTACTTCATGTTTGGCACAATCAGGGTGACCAACAAGATTATATTAACTAACAAACAATAACATTACAAACATCTAACTGAACGAACACAACAACTGAAATCCCTTGCACGGCTGTTGTAACCAACTATTTTCCACAAGTGTTTGCATTTTTTGATATGCCGCACTGCATGCTGGGTACCCAAGGGTGCTGACGCTGATTATCTAGCTGTGCTCCGACTGCGTGATATGAGTATTAGTTTTTGGTCAGCTTTGGGACAAAGGTTAAGAAACGGTTGACATTTCAAGGTGAAATTGCGCATGGTATTTCAGAATGATGTCTGCCTGTTTAACTAAACAAGTAATCAAAATTATGACAGGCCAAAAGACTGTGCCTCGAAACGAACCTGTGGCCTTATGCTTTGCAGTACAACGCTTCAACCCATTGAGCTACCCGCAAGGCTGAGAAATTCTGATCAGTTTCTGTCCCCCGAAAAAAAGATGTATATCCTGTAGCATGGCTTGTTCGATTCGGCCAAAGCTTAAACAGCTGTAATTCAATGATATTTTGACATATCAAGGTGAAATTGCGCATGGTACTTTAGAACGATGTCATCCTGTTTAACTAAACATGTATTCAAATTAAGATAGACTCAGTGTTGCTGGATTTGAACCTACGACCTTGTACTTTGCAGGTCACCGTTCCAGCTCGTTGAGCTATTCTCAGTGTTGAGTATTGGCATGTTCAGTTACTCTACAAAAAAAAGCTGTTTCTCCAATGGCGAGCATTGTCAGATTTGGTCCAAGTTCAAACAGCTGTAATTCAGTCATATTTTGACATATCAAGGTGAAATTGTTTATGGTACTTCATGGGCGTGTCACCTTAAAGCCTATTAGGTTTGAAAACCCATCATTCAAAATGAACTTTGATTTAGTGACACAAACATATTGAGGTAATGTGGAAATTTACATAAATACACCCCTTTCAGCTATTTAGTATTTTATTCAATTGCCTTAAGTAACGTTTTTAAATACGTCAATGATACATATCTGTACAAAATCTCAAGTTAATTAGACCTTTGGTTCAAGAGAAGAGGAATTTTGAAGTTTTTCCCAAATTATCACTCTACAGGAAAATCGATCAGGCGGACCTTATGGGTCCTTGAGGCTTTTTTGTTCGCCATGAGAAATGAGGCATGCACACCAAGTTTCAGAAGAATTTGAGCAATGGGGTGGAAATGCTATCACTTTGAAAATCGGACATTTGGGCGTCGCCTGTGGCGCCCCCTATGATCTGATGTGGGCCAGTCTGTGTTTGGGCCGTAGTTGTGGCATGTTGTATCAATATGCCAAATTTCAAAACTTTTCACCAATGTGTTCATGAGATAAATTAATAGAATAATAATAATAATAAATATAGCTGCAAGCAGCGATGCGGGTTCCTCCGCAAAATGGCAAAATATTATAAACATGTACACTGTAGAAGATCGAGACTTGGACAACAAGAGAGCAAAACTACTTCATGTTTGGCCAACAATAATAGGCTGAACGGGGATTTGAACTCATGAGCATAAGGTTACTAGTCAGTCTCTCTAGCCTCTCTGCTACACACCAACTGCTGAGATTTTATGATTAGTAAGGGCTGAGTATTAACTTTTTATAGGATACTGAAACTCTTCTTGAGTTGATCTCTTTCCAGACTCTTAGTCAATGCACAACAAACAATAGTCATGTGGGCAACTGGGCTAGGGCAGCGCTCATATTCACCTCCTTGCGAGAATAGCCTGTGACAGTACAGCAGCCGACTCTCTGGTCCCATTAAACTACACAACATGCACAATCAGGGTGACCAACAAGATTATATTAACTAACAAACAATAACATTACAAACATCTAACTGAAGGAACACAACAACTGAAATCGCTTGCACGGCTGTTGTAACCAACTATTTTCCACAAGTCTTTGCGTTTTTTGATATGCCGCACTGCATGCTGGGTACCCAAGGGTGCTGACGCTGATTATCTAGCTGTGCTCCGACTGCGTGATATGAGTATTAGTTTTTGGTCAGCTTTGGGACAAAGGTTAAGAAACGGTTGACATTTCAAGGTGAAATTGTGCATGGTATTTCAGAATGATGTCTGCCTGTTTAACTAAACAAGTAATCAAAATTATGACAGGCCAATAGACTGCGCCTGGATACGAACCTGTGACCTTGCACTTTGTAGGACACCGTTTCAACCCATTGAGCTACACTCAAGGCTGAGTATACGTGGTCAGTTACTGTACAAAAAAAGGAAGCCGTTTCTCCTGAAGCACGGATTGTTCGATTTGGCCAAAGTTTAAACAGCTGTAATTCAATGATCTTTTGACATATCAAGGTGAAATTGCGCATGGTACTTCAGAACGATGTCATCCTGTTTAACTAAACAGATATTTAAATTTAAGACAGGATCAAACACTGTGGCTGGATTCAAACCTACAACCTTATACTTTGCAGGTCACCGTCCCAGTCCATTGAGCTATTCTCAGTGTTAAATATTGTCATGTTCAGTTACTGTATGAAAAAGTAAGCTGTTTCTCCTGTGGTAAGCGTTAGATTCAGCCAAGGTTGAAACAGCTCTAATTCAATCATATTTTGACATATCAAGGTGAAACTTTGCATGGTACTTCAGAGGCATGTCACCTTAAAGCTTATTAGGTTTGAACCATCCTTCAAAAATACATTTGACTTAGTGACACAAACATATTGAGGCAATGTGGACATTTACATAAATACACCCATTTCAGCCATTTTGTACTTGATTCAATTGCCTTAAGTAACGTTTTTAAATACGTCAATGATACATATCTGTACCAAATTTCAAGTAAATTTCACCTTTGGTTCAAGAGAAGAGGAATTTTGAAGGTTTTCCCAAATTATCACAGTACAGGAAAATCCATCATGGCGGACCTTATGGGTCCTTGAGGCTTTTTTGTTCCTCATGAAAAATGAGGCATGAACACCAAGTTTCAGAAGAATTGGAGCAATGGGGTGGAAATGCCATCACTTTGAAAATCGGACTTTTGGGCGTGGCCTCTGGCGCCCCCTATGGTCCGATGTGGCCCATATTTGGTGTGGGGGTACCCACTTGCATGTAGTATCAATGTGCCAAATTAGAAAATTTATGACAAGGGACTTTTTGAGATATTGGGGCGCAAGGAGAAGAAAAAAAATAATAAAAATATAGCTGCAAGCAGCGATGTGGGTTCCTCCGCAAAATGGCAAAATATTATAAACATGTACACTATCGAAGATCGAGAGTTGGAAAACAAGAGAGCAAAACTACTTCATGTTTGGCCAACAACAGGCTGAATGGGGATTTGAACTCATGAGCATAAGGTTACAAAGCAGTCTCTCTATCCTCTCTGCTACACACCAACTGTTGAGATATAGAACTGTTTCTTTGAATAGAAAGGGCAGAGTATTAGCTTTGGTCAACATTGGGACAAAGGTTAAGAAACAGTTGACATTTCAACGTGAAATTGCATGAAATTGTGCATGGTATTTCAGAATGATGTCATCCTGTTTAGCTAAACAGATAATCAAAATTATGACAGGCCAAAAGATAATGGCTGGATTCCAACCTACTACCTTATACTTTACAGATCACCATCCCAGCCCATTGAGATATTCTCAGTGTTGAATATTATCATGTTCAGTTACTGTATAAAAAAGTAAGCTGCTTCTCCTGTGGTAAGCGTTGTTAGATTCAGCCAACGTTGAAACTGCTCTAATTCAATCATTTTCACATAACAAGGTGAAATTGTTTGTGGTACTTCAGAATGATGTCATCCTGTTGAACTGAACAGATAATCAAAATTATGACAGGCCAAAAGACTATGGCTGGATTCCAACCTACGACCTTATACTTTACAGGTCACCATCCCAGCCCATTGAGATATTCTCAGTGCTGAATATTGGCATGTTCAGTTACTGTATAAAAAAATAAGCTGTTTCTCCTGTGGTAAGCATTGTAAGATTCGTCCAAAGTTGAAACTGCTTGAACATTTCCTATAAAAACGGGACAACGGATTGACTGGGTTGCTGCTGTAAAGAATAACTTACTCATAGTTTTTTTAAAAAGGTTGTTAGGAGTGCCATAACTTGTCAAATTTCAAATCATGCCTAGCATCAGTGGGGATGTGTCCTGGCTCAGGTTACTGAAATTAATATGTGCAACAGGCAAGGGATCCACCTGAACAATTAATTTACTTCATTAGAGATAAACATTACAGTTATCTCTACCATGCGTAGACTACAAGTAGCTAGCTACTGTGGTGAACCTGGCTTGTTTTGCAGTGGTTTACACAGTCTCGCTAAACAGATGATCGGAGTGTTGTGATGGGCTCAAATAAACACGCATTGCTATGTTTTACAACCGGAGGATTTATCGGGAGACTAGAAACCGTTTGGTCAGAATAAAAAATTAAAAACTATGCCTCTGACTGGTATTGAACCTTGATTACCAGCACAACATCTCAGCCAATTGAGCCATTCCCAGGCATGGAATACACAAAGTTCAATAACTGGATAATTAAAAAAAGCTGTTTCTCCAATGGCGAGCATTGTCAGATTTGGTCCAAGTTCAAACAGCTGTAATTCAGTCATATTTTGACATATCAAGGTGAAACTTTGCATGGTACTTCAGAGGCATGTCACCTTAAAGCTTATTAGGTTTGAACCATCCTTCAAAAATACATTTGATTTAGTGACACAAACATATTGAGGCAATGTGTACATTTACATAAATACACCCATTTCAGCCATTTTGTACTTGATTCAATTGCCTTAAGTAAAGTTTTTAAATACGTCAATGATACATATATGTACCAAATTTCAAGTCAATTTCACCTTTGGTTCAAGAGAAGAGGAATTTTGAAGGTTTTCCCAAATTATCACAGTACAGGAAAATCCATCATGGCGGACCTTATGGGTCCTTGAGGCTTTTTTGTTCCTCATGAAAAATGAGGCATGCACACCAAGTTTCAGAAGAATTGGAGCAATGGGGTGGAAATGCCATCACTTTGAAAATCGGACTTTTGGGCGTGGCCTGTGGCGCCCCCTATGGTCTGATGTGGCCCATATTTGGTGTGGGGGTACCCACTTGGATGTAGTATCAATGTGCCAAATTAGAAAATTTATGACAAGGGACTTTTTGAGATATTGGGGCGCAAGGAGAAGAAAAATAATAAGAAATATAGCTGCATGCAGCGATGCGGGTTCCTCCGCAAAATGGAAAAATAAAAATGTACATTGTAGAAGATCAAGAGTTGGACAACAAGAGAGCAAAATTACTTCATGTTGACCAACGACAACAGGCTGAGTGGAGATTCAAACTCAAGAGCATGAGGTTGCAAGTCAGCCTCTCTGCTACACATCAACTGTTGAGAGTTTATGAATAGCCATATTGTACTTTTCCTATAAAAATGGGACAACGGATTGACTGGGTTGCTGCTGTAAAGAATAGCTTACTCATAGTTTTTAAAAAGGTTGTTTGGGGTGCCATAACTTGTCATGGAATGGAATTTCAAATCATGCCTAGCATCAGTGGCGATGTGTCCTGGCTTAGGTTACTGAAATTAATTTGCACAACAGGAAAGGGATCCACCTGAACAATCAATATACTTCATTAGAGCTAACTCGGTTGTGAATCTGACACTACCATGCCAGACTACAAGTAGCTAGCTACTGTGGTGAACCTGGCTTGTTTTTCAGTGGTTTACACAGTCTCGCTAAACAGATGATCGGAGTGTTGTGATGGGCTCTAATAAACACGCATTGCTATGTTTTACAACCGGAGGATTGATCGGAAGACTAGAAACCGTTTTGTCAGAATAAAAAATAAAAAGCTATGCCTCTGACTGGTTTTGAACCTACAACCCTTTGCTTACCAGCACAACATCTCAGACAATTGAGCCATTCCCAGACATGGATTACACAAAGTTCAGTAACTTTTAAATGAAATAAGCCGTTTCTCCAATGGCGAGCATTGTCAGATTTGGTCCAAGTTCAAACAGCTGTAATTAAGTCATATTTTCACATATCAAGGTGAAACTTTGCATGGTATTTCAGGGGCGTGTCACCTTAAAGCCTATTAGGTTTGAACCATCCTTCAAAAATACATTTGATTTAGTGACACAAACATATTTAGGCAATTTACTAGCCTGGGTGCCAGCCGAACTTAGCTCCGCCAACAAATAATTTTGGTCGGGAAGTTGGGTCTGGGGTCGCTCGGTTGGGGGAAAACTATTTCCGAACAAGAGCTGTTCGGACCAATAAAATTGTCAGGGCGGGCTTTATACGATGATTGACACATGATCAACAGTAACGTAATCAACCACGTCACCAAAGAGCGCTTGGGTTGAATTCTTTTTCAACAAACAACATACTACGTTGCTCTGATTGGTTGTAGGTCTATCCAATTGAGCGAAGAGGCATTTTTTTTCCAGGTTCGGTTGAAACACGCCCCATACTCACAGGAGAGTTTTCAGACTCATATTCTGACTAGAATTATGAGTATGACAACGTCAGGCTAGACCTGGTTGCTGCTGTAAAGAATATATTACTCATAGTGCTTAGATTAGGTTGTTTGGGGTGCCATAACTCAACATAAGTCATGGAAGATAATTTCAAATCATGCCTAGCATCAGTGGCCGTGTGTCCTAGCTTAGGTCACTGAAATAATTTGCGCAACAGGCAAGGGGTCCACCTCAATAATCAATATACTTCATTAGAGCTAACTCAGTTGCGAATCTAACACTACCATGTGTAGCTAGCTACTGTGGTGAACCTGGCTTGTGTTGCAGTGGTTTACACAGTCTCGCTAAACAGATGTGTTGTGATGGGCTCAAATAAACACGCATTGCTATGTTTTACAACCGGAGGATTTATCGGGAGACTAGAAACCGTTTGGTCAGAATAAAAAATTAAAAACTATGCCTCTGACTGGTATTGAACCTTGATTACCAGCACAACATCTCAGCCAATTGAGCCATTCCCAGGCATGGAATACACAAAGTTCAATAACTGGATAATTAAAAAAAGCTGTTTCTCCAATGGCGAGCATTGTCAGATTTGGTCCAAGTTAAAACTGCTGTAATTCAGTCATATTTTGACATATCAAGGTGAAACTTTGCATGGTACTTCAGAGGCATGTCACCTTAAAGCTTATTAGGTTTGAACCATCCTTCAAAAATACATTTGATTTAGTGACACAAACATATTGAGGCAATGTGGACATTTACATAAATACACCCATTTCAGCCATTTTGTACTTGATTCAATTGCCTTAAGTAACGTTTTTAAATACGTCAATGATACATATCTGTACCAAATTTCAAGTAAATTTCACCTTTGGTTCAAGAGAAGAGGAATTTTGAAGGTTTTCCCAAATTATCACAGTACAGGAAAATCCATCATGGCGGACCTTATGGGTCCTTGAGGCTGTTTTGTTCCTCATGAAAAATGAGGCATGCACACCAAGTTTCAGAAGAATTGGAGCAATGGGGTGGAAATGCCATCACTTTGAAAATCGGACTTTTGGGCGTGGCCTGTGGCGCCCCCTATGGTCTGATGTGGCCCATATTTGGTGTGGGGGTACCCACTTGGATGTAGTATCAATGTGCCAAATTAGAAAATTTATGACAGGGACTTTTTGAGATATTGGGGCGCAAGGAGAAGAAAAATAATAATAAATATAGCTGCAAGCAGCGATGCGGGTTCCTCCGCAAAATGGCAAAATATTATGTACACTGCAGAAGATCGAGAGTTGGACAACAAGGGAGCAAAACTACTTCATGTTTGGCCAACAACAGGCTGAATGGGGATTTGAACTCATGAGCATAAGGTTACAAGACAGTCTCTCTATCCTCTCTGCTACACACCAACTGTTGAGATTGTATGAATAGAAAGGGCAGAGTATTAGCTTTGGTCAGCTTTTGGACAAAGGTTAAGAAACGGTTGACATTTCAAGGTGAAATTGTGCATCGTATTTCAGAATGATGTCATCCTGTTGAACTAAACAGATAATCAAAATTATGACAGGCCAAAAGATAATGGCTGGATTCCAACCAACTACCTTATACTTTACAGGTCACCATGCCAGCCCATTGAGCTATTCTCAGTGTTGAATATTGTCATGTTCAGTTACTGTATAAAAAAGTAAGCTGTTTCTCCGGTGGTAAGCGTTGTTAGATTCAGCCAACGTTGAAACAGCTAACGATTTTTCAGCCTAACGATGGCTTGCTTCACTGATGGTGACAGCTCTTTGGACTTCATATTGAGAGTTGACAGCAACAGATTCCAAACACAAATACCATACTTGAAATGAACTCTAGACCTTTTATCTGCTCCTTGTCAATGAAATAACGAACTCCCTTTATGAGGAAATAACATACACCTGGCCATGGAACAGTCGAGCAGCCAATTGTCCAATTACTTTTGGTCCCTTAAAAAGGGGGGGGGCACATATAAAATGTATTGTAATTCCTACACCGTTCACCTGATTTGGATGTAAATACCCTGAAATTAAAGCTGAAAGTCTGCACTTAAAGCACATCTTGATTGTTTAATTTCAAATCCAGTGTGGTGGTATACAGAGCCAAAATAATGAAAATTGTGTACATGTCCAAATATTTATGGACCTAACTGTATGTTGACATACCAAGGTGAAATTGTTTGTGGTACTTCAGAAAGATGTCATCCTGTTGAACTAAACAGATAATCAAAATTATGACAGGCCAAAAGACTATGGCTGGATTCCAACCTATGACCTTATACTTATCAGGTCACCATCCCAGCCCATTGAGATATTCTCAGTGCTGAATATTGTCATGTTCAGTTACTGTATAAAAAAATAAGCTGTTTCTCCTGTGGTAAGCATTGTAAGATTCGTCCAAAGTTGAAACTGCTTGAACATTTCCTATAAAAACGGGACAACGGAATGACTGGGTTGCTGCTGTAAAGAATAACTTACTCATAGTTTTTTTAAAAAGGTTGTTAGGAGTGCCATAACTTGTCAAATTTCAAATCATGCCTAGCATCAGTGGGGATGTGTCCTGGCTCAGGTTACTGAAATTAATTTGTGCAACAGGCAAGGGATCCACCTGAACAATTAATTTACTTCATTAGAGATAACCATTACAGTTATCTCTACCATGCGTAGACTACAAGTAGCTAGCTACTGTGGTGAACCTGGCTTGTTTTGCAGTGGTTTACACAGTCTCGCTAAACAGATGATCGGAGTGTTGTGATGGGCTCAAATAAACACGCATTGCTATGTTTTACAACCGGAGGATTTATCGGGAGACTAGAAACCGTTTGGTCAGAATAAAAAATTAAAAACTATGCCTCTGACTGGTATTGAACCTTGATTACCAGCACAACATCCCAGCCAATTGAGCCATTCCCAGGCATGGAATACACAAAGTTCAATAACTGGATAATTAAAAAAAGCTGTTTCTCCAATGGCGAGCATTGTCAGATTTGGTCCAAGTTAAAACTGCTGTAATTCAGTCATATTTTGACATATCAAGGTGAAACTTTGCATGGTACTTCAGAGGCATGTCACCTTAAAGCTTATTAGGTTTGAACCATCCTTCAAAAATACATTTGATTTAGTGACACAAACATATTGAGGCAATGTGTACATTTACATAAATACACCCATTTCAGCCATTTTGTACTTGATTCAATTGCCTTAAGTAACGTTTTTAAATACGTCAATGATACATATATGTACTAAATTTCAAGTCAATTTCACATTTGGTTCAAGAGAAGAGGAATTTTGAAGGTTTTCCCAAATTATCACAGTACAGGAAAATCCATCATGGCGGACCTTATGGGTCCTTGAGGCTTTTTTGTTCCTCATGAAAAATGAGGCATGCACACCAAGTTTCAGAAGAATTGGAGCAATGGGGTGGAAATGCCATCACTTTGAAAATCGGACTTTTGGGCGTGGCCTGTGGCGCCCCCTATGGTCCGATGTGGCCCATATTTGGTGTGGGGGTACCCACTTGGTTGTAGTATCAATGTGCCAAATTAGAAAATGTATGACAAGGGACTTTTTGAGATATTGGGGCGCAAGCAGAAGAAAAATAAATATAGCTGCAGGCAGCGATGCGGGTTCCTCCGCAAAATGGCAAAATATTATAAACATGTACACTGCAGAAGATCGAGAGTTGGACAACAAGGGAGCAAAACTACTTCATGTTTGGCCAACAACAGGCTGAATGGGGATATGAACTCATGAGCATAAGGTTACAAGTCAGTCTCTCTATCCTCTCTGCTCCACACCAACTGTTGAGATTGTATGAATAGAAAGGGCAGAGTATTAGCTTTGGTCAGCTTTTGGACAAAGGTTAAGAAACGGTTGACATTTCAAGGTGAAATTGCATGAAATTGTGCATCGTATTTCAGAATGATGTCATCCTGTTCAACTAAACAGATAATCAAAATTATGACAGGCCAAAAGATAATGGCTGGATTCCAACCAACTACCTTATACTTTACAGGTCACCATGCCAGCCCATTGAGCTATTCTCAGTGTTGAATATTGTCATGTTCAGTTACTGTATAAAAAAGTAAGCTGTTTCTCCTGTGGTAAGCGTTGTTAGATTCAGCCAACGTTGAAACAGCTTTAATTCAATCATATTTTGACATACCAAGGTGAAATTGTTTGTGGTACTTCAGAAAGATGTCATCCTGTTGAACTAAACAGATAATCAAAATTATGACAGGCCAAAAGACTATGGCTGGATTCCAACCTACAACCTTATACTTTACAGGTCACCATCCCAGCCCTATTATCAGTGTTGAATATTGTCATGTTCAGTTACTGTATAAAAAAGTAAGCTGTTTCTCCTATGGCGAGCATTGTCAGATTTGGTCGAAGTTCAAACATCTGTAATTCAGTCATATTTCGACATATCAAAGTGAAACTTTGCATGGTACTTCAGGGGCATCTCACCTTAAAGCCTATTAAGTTTACATCCTTCAAAAATACATTTGATTTAGTGACACAAACATATTGAGGCAATGTGTACATTTACATAAATACACCCATTTCAGCCATTTTGTACTTGATTCAATTGCCTTAAGTAACGTTTTTAAATACGTCAATGATACATATCTGTACCAAATTTCAAGTCAATTTCACATTTGGTTCAAGAGAAGAGGAATTTTGAAGGTTTTTCCAAATTATCACAGTACAGGAAAATCCATCATGGCGGACCTTATGGGTCTTTTTGAGATATTGGGGCGCAAGGAGAAGAAAAATAATAATAAGAAGAAGAATACCAACAATAACAATAGGTTCCCTCCTACCGGAGGAACCTAATAATAATAAGAATACCAACAATAACACTAGGTTCCCTCCTACCGGAGGAACCTAATAAGAATACCAACAATAACACTAGGTTCCCTCCTACCGGAGGAACCTAATAATACCAACAAACACAATAGGGTCCTCCTGACGGAGGAACCCTAATAAGTACACTCTTAGTATACTTTAGGTACCATGATAATAGTATGCTTTTTATACTTAAGTATACTTACAAATTAAACTTGAAGTATACTTCTTTTTTGTAAGGGGTCCTTAATCTGTTATTGGTGGCCAAGCCGCGAAGCCACCTTAAGTGTTTCTAACTATTCTTATTATTGGGTGTGCTTACGCCTTCGGCGAGCACAACGATTGTTCTCTCACATATATATTATTGGGTGTGCTTTGCCTTCGGCAAGGGCACAACCTTTGTTCTCTATCATATATATTTATTTATTGTTTATTTTCCCAACCCTAAGCCTTCGTCAATATTTGGACTACATAGACAACGTCGATGTCAATAGTTTCGTCTTGGTAGCGATTGCGTTGGTTCGTTCCGTTGCATGGTTTAAGTAGAAATTTTTGTGGTGAAAATTGAAGCTAACGGTGGCTAATTTGCTATCCACAGTCACTGACGTTACTGACATCACTACGTCACTAACGTCACGAAAACCAGGGCCCCGTTCGTCGTAAGGGTTGAAGCTAAGTTAATCAATTGTCCCTTTAGCCCGTTAACATTAGCGAGATGAGTGAGAATAGCAAATATCGGTTCGTCAACGGCTGATCCGCATCCAAATCATGTGGTTAATTTCAATCAGGCTAAACTTATCAGGGAAATTGCACGTGCACGTCCTACTTCAAAAGGCAGGAAAGGTCGATCACCAAAACCGTGATTTTCTAACGGTATGATGGCGGAAAATACGAAAGAGAGAGCGGTGATAGGCTATTCTCGCCATCCAAGCAAACTATTATAATGAGTCTCTATAAGACAATAAGCATATATTATCATGGCTAAGTCAAACACCGCCACCGCTGCCAGAGCAAGACAAGCAGCTTGGCAAAAAAATTGCCAATAAGCTAAATGCGAAAGTTTTGGGGAAATGTATAAGTGCCTCATTACCCCAATCAATCAGATCACATTTCTTTAAATGTGCCTGCTGGTATAGGCTTAATGGAAATTAATAATCTTGCTAGCGAAAATAATGATCTCAACTCTTTCAGAATAAGTAGGCTAGATAAAAACAAGGCCAAAGAATATCTAATTGATACGAATTCATAGACACTTATGAGGATATATGTAGGCTACTGAGCTTATATCATGTACTATATATGTGTATATGCATGTAGGCCTATGTGTAAATCCCTCTTTGATTTCATTGACTGGGACATGGCCAGGGAATATGATGAATTGATTCATCAGCTGGTTAAGCGCCAAGTACACTTTTCTTACAGCAACGCATGCTGCGGCTTTGCCAATGTTTTCTGCATCGCCATATACTGTATAAAAATGTAGCCTATAAATCAAATCAAATGTATTTGTATAGCCCTTTTTACACACAAGCATGTCACAGAGGGCTTCACATATGCCCATAGAACTGCCCCTCAACCAACCTAAACCCTCAAGGAGGGTATAGCCTACCTGACGCAAAAAAAACTCAAGGCTATGCAGTCGGAAGCACAGTTAAAGTTTCAAGTAGCTTTATTGTCAATTTCTTCACATGTCAAGACATAAAAAGGAATCGATATGACGTTTCCCACTTTCCCACAGTGAAACATAAAAAGCACAGGCACAACAGATAAGACAAGACATTTCGTAAAACATAGCGTTACATATTCACATACAGCAGCATAAGCTCATAATAAAGCATAAAGCTTGCTGCGGCGTGTGATATTTGCAATGTACGGCCCGAGAAGGTCTTGCAAATAAATGAGTCCTTGTCGGCTGAATCGATATCGCTCAAACAAGAACTCATCCGTGTGAAATAAAGGATCTTGGCAATCGCGAAGAACTCTATTGGTATGGAAAGCTAATCGAACTAAAATATAGCTCCTTGGTCAACTGGGTCTCTCAAAAAGGGAGCTGCCATGTTATTTTCCGGGGGTGTGGCAAGCTTATCCAGCTACACTTACGTTAGCCTGCTCTGGAGCAGGTTAGTGCTAATTGATATGTTACTATGGTGATTTATCGAAAGTTGCTTCCACGATCCAAAAAGAGGGGCGTTTTTTATCTTAGCCTGAAAATTAGCTCGCTAAACCACTTAGCGAGCTACGACGAATACCCCCCAGAGCCATAGAAAAATGGCTATGGCTCTGACGGCTATGGTTCTGACGAAAACACGCGTGACCATAGATATATATAAAGACTAGATGTCTTACGGCGGATTCTAGAACATCCGCACATGGCGGCCATCTTGCTACAGTCAACTCGCTCACCCATAACATTGTGTTGATGCTACATGTACTTTTTAAATGACCATAACTTGCTCAATTTTCAACAAATTTTTTAACGGTTTGGTTTGTTATCAACGTCAGAGATGTCGTTATGCCACTGCATACTTATGAATAATTATGTTATTTAAAAAAAAATTGAATAGAAGTGGAAAGGGATCGTATTATTTTTTATATTGCTACCATTTTTGAGACTGCTTATCGATCTGAGTGTTAATCAGGCGCGAAGCCATACGTTGTAAACATTAGGGGCTTAGCCCAAACCAACAACATATTCTGGGTTTGATTTGATAGAAAGGAATTCCACACTTACAGTTTTTCTCAATTGCTAAAACACTAAAACCCATTGGCTGAACAAAGTTCTCAGTTGCCTGAACTCATGTAGCTAATTGTGCAGTCTGTTGTCAATACCTTAAACCATTTTACATGAAACACATACATTTAAAACACAATTTGCAGATCTGACTTAGACTTTTCAGCAAAACTCTAAACACATTCTTATTCTCAAAACACATTCTGCACTCTAATGCACATGTCATCCATTCTGGTAAACACAAATGGCAAAAATCTAATACAAATAGAGAAAACATGTCATTGACAAAACACAACCACTCAAAATTGATTTAACTTGTTTCAAATGATGTGACACAACCAATATAAGACAGTTCAGAGAGCAAACAGGTTGTTGAAGGTGGGAAAATGTTGCTTGTGATGTCGACAAAGTGCTCTGGCCTGACCCAGCCCAAAGACAAGAAGAAGCACATTGATCACATGTTTACTCCTTTGAATTTTGTCCCTTTTAGTAGGCCTATTGTATAGTACTGAACTTTATGTAGTACAGTGCATTGTAGGCTGTATACTGTACAATGAACAAATTGTATGGCCCTGAACATTGTGCTTTCCATTTGTTACAGTAACAGTACTGACTGCTCAATAGATTTTGACTGGTTGCAGGTTCATATCAACAAAGAACAAGAGTGAGTTGTGAGTAGTGAGATGCAGGGTACAGTACTGTATAGGGGTACAAGGAGGAGAAAGAAAAAAAATAATTGCAAAGAGCAAAGCAGAGTAGTAATTTCTGATCAATTTTGAGCTGCTATGATATAACATGTTTTCGTTCATCAAAAGACAATGACGGATAAATATGAAATTTGTTTTGACTTTTGATTTAAAATGTACTTTTCCCTGAGAACTATATGTTTTGAACAATGTGTTTTCTATTTTTTGGTGTATTGTTTACTGACTGCTTGATAGTGTATATCATTTTGATCACTTTGTTTATGATTTGAGAGTAGTGTTTGATTTTGAGCCCAGGTAAATCTGTTTTGAGGCTAAAGTTTGATTTTGAGCATAGGTAAAACGAAGATGAAGATGAGGTTTTGTTTTTACAGTTTTGAGAAATTTCGGTGACTGTTTCAAGAAATGTGTTTTAGCAATCGTGTACTGTAATGCGAGCGCGCAGAGCGTAATTTTTTGGTACATTGGTACGCAACGCTGCGCGCCTCCACGGTCCTCTTCCACATATTAAAATAGTGCTGCTGCCAACGAATAATGCACCTAATAATATGGTTCCTGCAGTGCCATGGCGGGCCGGACCAAATGATTTCCCGGGCCGGACGTTCCCCACCCCTGCTTTATATATATCTATGCGCGTGACTACCTGTAGCAGAACATTCGTTTCGCATCTGTTAACTTGGGGGATAGCTAGGCTAACTATAGCTTTACTGTAAGGCAGCTGCAGAAACGGCACAAGCAAAGAGGCCAGGGTGATAACTATTTACTCATTTTACTTTTTGATGTGAAACACAATTGTGAAATGTAATGTACAATATTAGCTGATATTATTAAGGAAGTAGGCCCACATCTATTTTCGGAAAAGGTAGTCTACTATTTCACTGAAGCATAAGCATCATGACATTAGCCTCTGTTGCCCAGGCAACACATACTACAGTGGTCTATGATGCATGTGTTTTCAATCGTTAAAATAAACATTCCTCACAAATACATTTTCGTTGTAGGATTTATTATGACATTACATTACAAGTAAATAATTTGTTGGTGAAATTATCATTAGCTACTGTGGTTTCAAACCAGTGTTGCTCACTGCAACGCTGTAGCCTACGCGAGACACACTACAAAAACATCTACACAGCTGTTTAGGAAGTCAAACGGCGACAGAACATGTTCAGCACTCCCCTTACTTAAATCAAAAGTCTTTCAATAGGTGAAACTATCTGACTACTAACCTGAACTTCATTGCCACAGCCTAAACTTTGTCAATCTGTTCATGAAAATAATTAATTAATAACTAATTTCAGCCTAAACCGTACAACGGAACGTTAAATCGAATTCAACCAACGCAATCGCTACCAAGACGAACACAGCAGTAGTCTAGTACTGTACTGTAGCAGTACAATTTACCGGGGCAGCTTCTCCACACAGGCCTATATTGCATTTTGCGTTGTTACTGACAATGATCGCTACCAGTGAGGTTTTTATGAATGAGCGATTTTCCACTAAATAAATGTCAAGCTTATTTACGTTTTTGGGGGCAAATTTTCAGTTAGCAGATGGTACTGTTTGAATCGCGATTCCATCTTCTACTGCCGGTAACGTCGTAGAATAATCTTCAAAGGGGGTTCTTTATTAATGAATGAATGCAATATGAGTAGGCTAAATGCCTGAAAATATCACGAGAAGGGAAAACTTAAAAGGACGTTTTTAAAAGTCATAGAGATTCGGTCAATTTTTACACCGGTCTGCCAAATGTATTAGTTTTGAGTCAGCTATGAGGCTGCCTCTTGCAGGGGAAATGAGAAGACATCATATTTCATTGTACACTTCACTCGTATTTTGAGTTGTAAATGAGCAGCAAAAAAAAGATGCTTTTAAATCTATGTAATCTTTATAAATAATAAGTAGGCCCTAGGCATTTTTATATAAAATATACAGAAATATCAGTTGTAAAAATGTAATTAAAAAACGGACCCCTGTGCAACCGACGAAAGCAAGCACACCCTACAATTTCCCCAGAAATTGTACCCTCTCTAGTTAGGGGCCAAGCAGCAGCGAAGCTGCAGTGGCATCTATTGTTTTTGTTTGTTTTATTATTATTATTATTATTATTATTAATAATGTTAGGGGCCAAGCACCAGCGAAGCTGCTGTGGCACCTATTGTTTTTGTTAGTTTTATTATTATTATTATTATTATGCATAGCGATTGGTGAAAAGTTTTGATATTTGGCACACTGATTTGGAACGGTCTCCTGACTATGTATCACCAAGTTTCATGTCGATCCATGAAGCACTATAGCGCCACCAAGGTGTCAAAGTTGGAAGTGCGTTTACGCCCATAACATTTGAACCATGAGACCGTTTTTCTTAAGTGAGGTTTCATCGGATTCCTTAGACGCAGACGATTCGACTGAACCCTACGGCGTCATTGTCGTCCCAAAGGTTTTTCCGTGATTTGCATTTTAAGAAATGCCAACTTTTTCAAACTCCTCCTAGGCCGTTGCTCCGATTTTCATGAAAATTGTAAGAGATCATCTTCAGACCATGCAGACAAAAAGTTATCAAAATGGCATCGATAAGTCAAACCGTTCACGAGTTACGCGCAAACGATTTTGACAAAGAGCACGCCATAGCGGACGTGAGGCCTTGTCTCTGCGACGGTTTACCGTATGGAGACGAAACTTTGGAAATGTCATTGCGAGGATGTCATCTAATCATCTTACTACCACAATCACCTTGATATGTCAAAATATGACTGAATTACAGCTGTTTATACTTGGGTCAAATCTGACACAGCTCGCCACGGGAGAAACGGCTTCCTTTTTTTTATAAATTAACCGAACACAGCATTTCCCAGCAGCGAGAATAGCTCACTGGGATAAGACGGGCTCCTTTGAAAGGCAAGGTCGTAGGATCGAATCCAGCCGCAGTCATGAAGCATGTCGTGATACCGGATTATCTGTTTAGCGAAGCCAGGTACGCCACAGTAGCTGTCTGGCAGTATAATCATAATGGTAACAATAAAGTTTAATCATCTTCCTACCACAATCACCTTGATATGTCAAAATATGACTGAATTACAGCTGTTTATACTTGGGTCAAATCTGACAAAGCTTTCCACGGGAGAAACGGCTTCCTTTTTTTTATAAAGTAACCGAACACAGCGTTTCCCAGCAGCGAGAATAGCTCACTGGGATAAGACGGGCTCCTTTGAAATGCAAGGTCGTAGGATCGAATCCAGCCACAGTCGTCAAGCAAGTCTTGATACCGGATCATCTGTTTAGCGAAGCCAGGTACACCACAGTAGCTGTCTAGCAGTATAATCACAATGGTAACGATAACGTTTCATTGTCAGGGGATTTATAGTCAAGAAGAAGCGGATTCATTGTGCTTTGTAGATATAACGCTGCTACATATAGCCAGCACATCGGATTTCTTGCATCATAAATTCTACACGGTTTGGCCCCAAATCACAAGATCAGACTCTTCCGATTCTTTGCGGCACACCGAGTCATAAAATATTACGCTTTCCCACGTCGGCCATTTCAAATTTTCATAAAAACCTACTTTTTCGAATTCCACGTTTGCCATTGCTCCTATCTTCATGAACATGTAATCAAATTATCTTCAGACCACAATCACCTTGATATGTCAAAATATGACTGAATTACAGCTGTTTGTACTTGGGTCAAATCTGACAACGCTCGCCACAGGTGAAACGGCTTACTTTATTTATACAGTAACTGAACACAGCAATTCCAAGCAGTGAGGATAGCTCACAGGGATGACATGGGCTCTTTTGAAATGCAAGGTCGTAGGATCGAAACCAGCCAGTCATCAAGCATGTGATACTGGGTTTTCTGTTTAGTGAAACAGGAAGCCAGGTAAGTGATTCTGAGGCTGTGTCTTGGCATTAAAACACCAAACCTTTTGTCTGTTATTGTGACCCCATAGGCTTCTGACCACACCACATACATTTGGTAACAGCACTAGCTATTGGTGAAAAGTGATCAGCATGGAAATCATATAACAGTTGATTGTATGCATGAGTTGTTTTTATCATTTTGCCTATTGTCAGAAACAAATAGCTCTTTCTAGGGGCCAAGCAGTGAAGTTGCCAAATTACCTAGTGTTTTTGTTTGTATTCTTCTACAATGTGAGTCTAAAGCAGGCTTAGAACAATGGTGAAAAATGGCACAGTGGTTGGGAACAGTCCAGTGGCTTTTCTCACCAAGTTTCATGCCAGTTTATTGACCACTGGTTGTACCAATGGGTCAAAGTTAAAAATGTGTTTATGGGAGTCAGGTGGCTGAGCGGTTATGGTATCGGGCTAGTAATCTGAAGGTTGCCAGTTCGATTCCCGGCCATGTCAAATGACGTTGTGTCCTTGGGCAAGGCACTTCACCCTACTTGCCTCAGGGGGAATGTCCCTGTACTTACTGTAAGTCGCTCTGGATAAGAGTGTCGAGTAAATGTTTACATACGTAACTTTTAAACTGTATGACAATTTTTTTTTAATGAGTTATCGTTGGTTTCCCTGCATTAAGTATTAACTCAATGAGATATCAAGGTCTGGTCAAGTAATTGAGAGAATGTTTTGTATCTAAATTCTTATTAACGGTGTGAAATGTTTCATTATGATAATATTGTTACACAATATTTGGCATTTTTAGCTTGTTGGACTTGGTCTGCAAACGGCCTGAAGCCTCACAAAAGCGATTAGAAATAACTGTATTTCGCTAACCGTTTGTGATGTTCAAGCTATGAATCAAAGGCCTTAGAATTAGCCTAGCCCAAACGGAAGCAGAGCAAATAAAGGGTAAGTGTGTAAGTGTTTTGTTAAATCAAAAGCCTTAGAAATGCTTGACACCTATTAAACATGATCAGTATAAGGGTGTATAGGATCCTATCACCCAATGCAACTTGTTGAATTGTGAAAAAAAAATTATAAGGCCTACAAGATAGAAATAAGACAAGGTTTAGAGATCTAAAAGTATTTCTATAACTACTTTGAATATCCACTCATGAGAGACCACCAAATATTAACTGTATTTATAGTCCTATCAATTGTTTGATGACTAGGCTACTGGATGGACTATGACGAAGGCGGTCGCATTTTTCTCTCCTCCCCTCCCTGACCTTCCCTGCTTGGCTGTGTCTTGTGTCTTGTCTTGTTTTTGTAAATGTTGTTGTGCTTATGTGCTGAGGTTTTTGTCTGTTCCCACACTGTACTCCTCTAGGAGCATTGTCTGGGTGTTGCCTTTTTCTCTCCTCCTCTCTCCTCATGTTATGCTGTAACTTTCTAGTTGGCGCCGAAAATGGCTGCCTAGGTAGGCTCTCCTGCCAAAGTAAATTCCTTGTCTGTGCAAACTTTCATGGCGAATAAAAACCCATTCTGATTCTGATTCTGATGAGCTGTTTATCTTTATTGTGATTGAACATGATATTGCAATTACACAAAATGTTCATGATGTGAAACATACACCACTGTATAATCTGTAAAATAATTTTACAGTTTGATATATTTATTTGATACATTTAACAGTGTGTTAAAAGTATTTACAAATTTTGATTAAAACTACATTAATGATAATAATAGTATTAATACAAAATATAACATTTATTTATACAACAAAGTTCAAGTTTTTTTGACCCTCCTTGAGTCACCACCTTACCGCGGTGGAGGGGTTCGCGTGTCCTAATGATCCTGGAAGCTATGTTGTCGGGGGCTTTATGCCCCTGGTAGGGTCACCCAATGCAAACAGGTTCCAAGCGAAGGATCAGACAAAGCGTGGCTCAAAAAACTACCATGAAGAAAACTAACAATGGTTCTCAGTTGCCCCTGCCCGGAAGCGGGTCACCGGGGCCCCCTCCTGGAGCCAGGCCCGGGGGTGGGGCTTGATGGCGAGCGCCTGGTGGCCGGGCCTTTTCCCATGGGGCCCGGTCGGGCACAGCCCGAAGAGACAACGTGGGACCCCCTTCCAGTGGGCTCACCATCCGCAGGAGGGGTCATGGGGGTCGGGTGCAGTGCGAGACGGGCGGCGGCCGAAGGCGGGGGCCTTGGCGGTCCGATCCTCGGCTGCAGAAGCTAGCTCTAGGGACGTGGAACGTCACCTCGCTGGCGGGAAAGGAGCCGGAGCTGGTGCGCGAGGTAGAGAAGTTCCGGCTAGATATAGTCGGCCTCGCCTCGACGCACAGCATCGGCTCCGGAACCAGTCTCCTTGAGAGGGGCTGGACTCTCTTCCACTCTGGAGTTGCCCTCGGTGAGAGGCGTCGAGCTGGGGTGGGAATACTTGTTTCCCCTCGGTTCGGCGCCTGTACGTTGGGGTTCACCCCGGGGGACGAGAGGGTAGCCTCCCTCCGCCTTCGGGTGGGGGGACGGGTCCTCACTGTTGTTTGTGCTTATGCACCAAATGGCAGTGCAGAGTACCCACCCTTTTTGGAGTCTCTGGGAGGGGTGCTGGAAAGCGCTCCTCCCGGAGATTCCCTCGTCCTCCTGGGGGACTTCAATGCTCATGTGGGCAATGACAGTGAGACCCAATCTGAACCCGAGCGGTGTTTTGTTGTTGGACTTCTATGCTAGACACGGCCTGTCCATAACGAACACCATGTTCAAGCATAAGGGTGTCCATATGTGCACTTGGCACCAGGACACCCGAGGTCTCAGTTCGATGATAGACTTTGTAGTCGTGTCGTCGGATCTGAGGCCGAATGTCTTGGACACTCGGGTGAGGAGAGGGGCGGAGCTGTCAACTGATCACCACCTGGTGGTGAGTTGGCTACGATGGTGGGGGAAGACGCCGGTCAGGACTGGCAGGCCCAAACGTAATGTGAGGGTCTTCTGGGAACGGCTGGCAGAATCCCCTGTCAGAAGGAGCTTCAACTCCCACCTCCGGGAGAGCTTCGATCATGTCTCGGGGGAGGCCGGGGACATTGAGTCCGAATGGGCCATGTTCTCGGCCTCCATTGTTGAGGCGGCTGACCGGAGCTGCGGACGCAAGGCGGTCGGTGCATGTCGCGACGGCAACCCTCGGACCCGGTGGTGGACGCCGAAGGTGAGGGAAGCCGTCAAGCTGAAGAAGGAGTCCTATCGGACTTTGTTGGCTGGTAGGACTCCAGAGGCAGCTGATGTGTACCGGCAGGCCAAGCGGAATGCGGCTTTAGCGGTCGCGGAGGCAAAAACCCGGGCGTGGGAGGAGTTCGGTGAGGCCATGGAGAATGACTTCCGAACGGCTTCGAAAAGGTTCTGGACCACCATCCGGCGACTCAGGAGGGGGAAGCAGTGCACTGTCAACGCTGTATATGGTGGGGATGGTGCGCTGCTGACCTCGATGGGGGACGTCCTGGATCGGTGGAAGGAATACTTTGAAGACCTCCTTAATCCCACCAACACGCGTTCCGACGTGGAGGCAGAGTCTGGGGACATTGGGGGGGGCCCTTCTATCTCTGGGGCTGAGGTTGCCGAGGTGGTTGAAAAGCTCTGCGGTGGCAAGGCCCCTGGGGTGGATGAGGTCCGCCCGGAGTTCCTTAAGGCTCTGGATGTTGTAGGTCTGTCTTGGTTGACACAACTCTGCAACATTGCGTGGACATCGGGGACAGTGCCTCTGGACTGGCAGACCGGGGTGGTGGTTCCCCTCTTTAAAAAGGGGGACCGGAGGGTGTGCTCCAACTTTAGGGGGATCACACTCCTCAGCCTCCCTGGAAAAGTCTATTCAGGGGTGCTGGAGAGGAGGGTCCGTCGGATTGTCGAACCTCGGATTCAGGAGGAGCAATGTGGTTTTCGTCCTGGCCGTGGAACTGTGGACCAGCTCTATACCCTCGGCAGGGTTCTGGAGGGTGCATGGGAGTTCGCCCAACCAGTCTACACATGTTTTGTAGATTTGGAAAAGGCGTTCTACCGTGTCCCTCGGGGGCTCATGTGGGGGGTGCTCCGGGAGTACGGGGTACCGGACTCCCTGATCGGGGCTGTTCGGTCCCTGTACGACCGGTGCCAGAGTTTGGTCCGCATTGCCGGTAGTAAGTCGAACTTGTTCCCGGTGAGGGTTGGACTCCGCCAGGGCTGCCCTTTGTCACCGATTCTGTTCATAACTTATATGGACAGAATTTCTAGGCGCAGCCAGGGCGTTGAGGGGGTCCGGTTTGGTGACCTCAGGATCGGGTCGCTGCTTTTTGCGGATGATGTGGTCCTGCTTCATCGGGCTGTGACCTCCAGCTCTCACTGGAGCGGTTCGCAACCGAATGCGAAGCGGCTGGGATGGGAATCAGCACCTCCAAATCTGAGGCCATGGTTATCGACCGGAAAAAGGTGGAGTGCAATCTCCGGGTCGGGGAGGAGATCTTGTCCCAAGTGGAGGAGTTCAAGTATCTCGGGGGCTTGTTCACGAGTGAGGGAAGGATGGAGCGCGAGATCGACAGGCGGATCGGTGCGGCGTCTGCAGTGATGCGGGCTCTGCATCGGTCTGTCGTGGTGAAGAAGGAGCTGAGTCGAAAGGCGAAGCTCTCTATTTACCAGTCGATCTACGTTCCTACCCTCACCTATGGTCACGAACTGTGGGTAGTGACCGAAAGAACGAGATCGCGAATACAAGTGGCCGAAATGAGTTTTCTCCGCAGGGTGTCCGGGCTCTCCCTTAGAGATAGGGTGAGAAGCTCGGTCATCCGGGAGGGGCTCAGAGTAGAACTGCTGCTCCTCCGCGTTGAGAGGGGCCAGTTGAGGTGGCTCGGGCATCTGATAAGGATGCCTCCTGGACGCCTCCCTGGTGAGGTGTTCTGGGCACGTCCCACTGGGAAGAGGCCCCGGGGAAGACCCAGGACACGCTGGAGGGACTATGTCTCTCGGCTGGCCTGGGAACGCCTCGGGGTCCCCCAGGAAGAGCTGGTGGAAGTGGCCGGGGAGAGGAAAGTCTGGGCCTCCCTGCTTAGGTTGCTGCCCCCTCGACCCGACCCCCGGACAAGCGGAAGATGATGGATGGATGGATATACAACAAAAACAACACAATATTACAACAACATAATGGTCCTGACAGTCTTAAATAGCAATTATCATCATCATCTTACTTTACATTACAGACGTGAAAAATATATTATTTCAACTCAAGTGGTGAGTGGTACACGTTCTTGAATAGCAAGGCATAATAGACATAATAACGTGCACAATGTCATGTTATGTATTATGTTATGACTGTGGGTGTGTGACTGTGTGTGTGTGCCCAGAGTGAACCTGGAGGAAAGCAAGTAACAATAATATAATTCACAGCGGGTACAAGTAGTTAAATCAGTTACAACTAATCAACAAGTGCAACAAGTCCCTCAATAAGGGTCCTTGTGTTTCTGGAGAAAATACACTAATTTTATATTACACCAACCAGCTTCTTCTGCCTATGGCATCCCTTTAAATCACACAAGACAGAATTTCACAGACACAAAGTATTCCCATCACAGATATTTTCCATATCAATAGATTTACAGTATTCACCACTGCTTTTCTCCATGATGAGTAACCAGCCAATCCTAGTGGGCTTAAAAAAATAACGACCAATCAGAGTTAACAATCCAAGCCCTCCTGAAACCCCTAAAAACCTACAAATCTTTCCTAAAGACTGTTGTACTCCCGGAACAAGTGTGTCTTTAGCCTTTTCTTGAAGGTGGAGAGACAGTCAGTATCTCTGATGGAGGTGGGGAGATGATTCCACCATTGAGGGGCCAGACAGGAGAAGAGCTTGGGTTGGGAGCGGGCGTTCTTGAGAGGTGAGACCTCCAGACGGTTATCAGAAGAAGACAGTAGGTGCCGGGTGGGGGGTGTAAGGTCGGACGAGAGACTGGATGTAGTTGAAGATCAGGTTGAAGATCAGGCGGGCTGTTGCGTTCTGAATCCTCTGGAGAAGGTGGGTTGCACATGCTGGGAGACCGGCGAGAAGCGTGTTGCAGTAGTCCAACTTGGAGAGGACAAGTGCTTGGACTAGCAGCTGGGTGGAATGCTCAGACAGGTATCTCCTGATCTTCCGGATGTTGTAGAGGGTGAATCTACATGACCGGGAGACTGCAGTAATGTGGGCCGTGAGAGTGTGCTTGTCATCCATGGTAACCCCGAGGTTCCTGGCAGAGGATGAAGGAGTCAGACAAAAACACACATCAGAATAGACAAAAAGTTATATAAAATTAATAGATACAAATTAATAAATAGGTGTGAAAAATATGATGATCATAATCACTGTAAAACCAATATGTGTAAAATGTGAATAGGTTTATACAGATTGATCCAAAAAGTAGCAACGGAGCAACATGCTGTCCATACACGAGCAAATGAAGGGCTACCAGTCCTAGTCTAGGGCAGCATTACACACCCTGACAGCTGCCGGGAAAAAAGACCTGCGGAAATGTTCCCTTGAACACTGTAGCTGGAGCAGTCTTTTGCTAGAAGTGCTCCACTGCCCAGTAACAGTCCCATGAAGTGGATGAGGCGTGGCTGGTCAGCATTCTCCTCTCAGTCATCACCTCCAGGGGGTCAAGGCTCAGCTGTAACACAGAGCCAGCCTTCTTAATTAATTTACTGCACTTATTTGGATCATTGCAAATAAGCGCATCATTGTTATGATCAGTGATCTATGCACTTTTGTAAAGTTCTCTCTTGGAAGTCGCTTTGGATAAAAGTGATTAAACAAGAAGACAGCCTTGCACCAGCAACCATAGTAATTCCTGCTGCTAGCAAATGTAAAAATGATTTCACAACAGATTTGAAATTGTGGCATAAAGAGACAGACTGCTGGTTTTAAAGGCATTGTGGATATTTACAAGATTTTGTGAACTGCTCTAAAATAAATAAAAACAACAAGGTGGCAAAGTGGTTAACCCCAACAAATAAACAGATTTTACCTGGCAAAAAACTCAAACAACATAAATGAATAATATAATATCAGTATTCTAAATGATTAATTAATTGATCAAGGTAAATTACAATTGCTCTTTAAATATACATATTTAATTAATGTGTATTGTTACCTAGGGTGAATTCGGGTAATCTGGGACATTGGGTAATGTGGGACACCTAAACTCCAGAGCGTTTTCTTCTCTGCTATGACAATGTCTAGTCCACAGAACTTTGACTCTAGGTTTAGCATGGATGTTATGTGACCAAAATCACAAAACTTGATTGGTGTGGTGTCACAGAAAGGGTCAGGGCACTAGTTAATCTTAATATGTTTTGGAAACTGCAGAGGCAGCTCGGGTCTAAGACGGATTCGAGAGACCACAGATAGAATGCGGCTAGTCTGGTTTGTTATATGTTTTAGATTTATATTGGGAAACCACAAAGACTGTGGCTTGAGATACCGCAAAGACTGCGGCTTGTGTGTTTCGGATTCCCGCAAAGACTGCGGCTTGTATTTTGTTAAATTACATTTTTTTTATTATTACTTTTATTACTTGTATTATTGTTTTTATTGATTTTATGTAAAGCACCTTGAGCTGCAATTCTTGTATGAAATGTGCTATATAAATAAATAAAGTCTTATTAATCAGGAAGCTCCGGTGAGAAAATGCATGCAAAAAATGTCCCAGATTAGCCGAATTCACCCTGTGTTGAGATTGTCGGCTACCCTGCAGAGAGCCGTCCAGTTATATGCTACCTCCCCGCTTCCCCCCACCCCCCACATTAGCGGACAGACAGTGTCAATATCATAACAGAATGTGCAAATTTAGTTGATTGAAATAATGATTACATCATGAAAGCTGTAGTATGTCTGCACCACTTCAACAGTGAAATCATCTCCATCTTTCACATACACATGATCAATTAACGTACCTTTCTCAGTTGTGGCTTTCTGTACACACTGGCTGTATCCATTTTGTTCCATGAAATTTACCATGGTAGATGATGTGAAGATATCCTCATTGAAGTCTCCCATAATAACTTTTGTACCAGGATATTTCTCTAGTTCTGAAATTATATTCAGTAGCTGTTGTCGAAAAATATTAATTGTGTAAGAATTAGGTCTGTACAAAACAGCAGCAGTACAACCAACATGTGGTACAGCAAGAAATAAACACTCTACATTACAAGTCCCTGGAACCAAAACATTAGCCTTACTTTTTTCAGAATAATATATTCCAACTCCACCTCTTCTTCACCTCTTCGTCTGTTCTTGTAATTTGGCAAATATGGGTTGACTGTTATCATAACAATTATGGCTTGGGTTGTTCTTAAACAAAAAACCTGCCAACTGTGGTGCATTGTCTGCATTGTCAGAACTTAACCATGTTTCTGTTAAACAAATGCAATCTGCACTTATCAACCGTTTATGTGCTTTAAGATCCAGAAAGTGAGCATTTAGACTCTGGACATTGTGAAGCACAATAGTGAATTTAGATGGCTTAGTGAATATGGTGTCTTCCAAAATGACTGCAGGCATGGTGTTAATAGCCTCTTCAATTTTTTCATTGGAAAATATGGCAGACTCTTTGAAATCCTCAATTATTAGTCCACTGAGGCTTTTTACCCTACTCAATGCAACATATGCTTGGCCTGCAGCAAAGATTTTTGCAAGTGAAACAACGGCTTTGTCTACTGTCAGCCCTTGTACTTTGTGAACTGTGCAAGCCCATGCAAATTTAAGTGGAAATTTACGTCTAATGCCACCATCATTTGCCACCTGATCTTCCTGTAGTTCTATTACTGTAGCATTTTGGGATGACATTTGGTGTGTTTTTGACAGTTGAAGTTTTCCAACCCCTGCATCATCAAACACCACATGAATAGCAGAGGGGTAGCCAACATCACAATTTGATTTAGTTGATATCTGTGTAACTGTTCCAAATGCTCCATTAACAAGACCATCAGAGACATCAATATTTTTCTGAAGCATAACTTGAGCACCAATACCCAGTGAAAGAGATTTTGACAAACAGGAATTGAAAACCTTTTTATGATGTCCAACTTTCCTTTCCATCCTTCCAGTTTTGGGATTTCTGTTATAATCTTGAGCATCTATAGTGATGACCTCATGGCAACACTCATGTAGTCTCTCAATGTTGTATAGATCAACCTCATTATTGGTGGCAAATATGTGAAGTGCTGTGGATGGCTCTCCAGTTTCACATCGTCTCAGCATTAGGACATCGCAGGCACTTAGTTTCTCATTCTTTTTATGTACCCTAAGGCGATTCAACATCTCTGCAAAGATCGCATCATTCTGTTGTCTGACAATTTTAGTTAACAGGGCCATTTCAAAATGATTTCCCCACAAGTTAACTGTTTTTCCATCACTATACAGAGCAGTTCCTTTCACAGGTGGCAACTGATAAAAATCACCGACTGCAATAATGCTCACTTTGCCAAACAGGGAGTAGTCTGTTTAATTTGACGCAATCTCCCATGAATGTACGCTAAAAGGTGATGGTGCACCATGGACATTTCATCAATGATTAAGATCTGTAAATTAGAGAATTTAGCCCGCAAAGAGTTGATTTTCTCATCACCAAGAGGTTGGTATGGCAATCTTGTATTTGCACCGATTGAAAAAGTGTTGTGAATGGTTGCAGCACTAATGTTATATGCAGCCACACCAACTGGAGCTGTTAAAGCCACTGTGATGTCATCAGGGTTTTCTGACATTTGAGACAAAAGTCTGATTGATTCATATTGTATTGCTTTAATTAAGTGACATTTCCCTGTACCTGCTCCACCAGTGACAAACACTCTAAATGGTTGAGGATTTTCATTCCGAATTTTTTTCAGACACCACTCACGGATCTTATAGAAAATGTTAGATTGCTCTTCATTTAAAGAGCAGTAAGTGCAATGCATCTTCTCTTGACATTGTTGCATTATTACTTTCAATAGTGCAAGCAGTTTGAGGTTTTCCTGTGAGATCAGGGATGTTTTCATCAGCATCATGTTCATCCATTATCATCTCATCTCTTAGTTCAAGACACTCAAGACGTTCTTTTTCTGTCTCAGGACATATCAGAGCCCATGCATCATCCAGTTCACCAATTTCTGTCATCAGTTGTTGAGCTTCATCTATTTTCTCACTTTCCTTTTCAAAAATGGCTTTATTGGCCTTAACAATTGAGTCTACAGTTTGTAACTCACCACCACATGTTACAGCTCCGTGCTTGTAGAAATCCTCAAATGACTGAAAGGGATGTGGTTTCAACTGACAGTCCTGAAAGTATGGCAAGAAAAGTTGTAAGAGGGAGTGAAAGTATTTCTCAGGATCTTTTTGGGGTGAAAACCGTGGATATCTGACCACAGCAGGTTTTGTTCGTGTCCTCTGTTTTACAAATCCAAAATTGTTTCTCAGTTGAATTATTCCACTTTCTTTTGCTCCTTTTGTTGCAGGGATCTCTGACTTGCACAATAATCTGTATTCTGAGCAAAAGCTTGCCAGACATACCTTTTCAAATGCATCTGTACATGGCCTGTTCTTATATCTGTCCACGAGACTTATCATCCACAAATGTGTGTCTTCATCAGATTCATATTGAGCTTTCTTTTTGAGAACATTCAAAGGCAAACTCATTTTAATAGGATTTAGTCCAACAGGAATAAACTGTACCTTTCGAGAGCATTCCTTCAAGTGCATGTTTGTTAACCGATACACAGCCTCTTGTGCACAGATTTCTCTGTTGTGTAGATAAACACTACCGAGCTGTTTCATTGCCTTTTTAGCATCCATGTTACCATTATAGCTCTCCTTCTGAGCTTGTTCAAGCAACAGTCCCATTTCTCTCTGCTTTTGTAACATAACTTAGAATGTAAACAACACAGCTGAAGGCATCAGTCACAAACTGAATATCCATGTTTGCATTCCATGCGCGCAACAAGTGTGGATTATATTGGTTGAGCCAAACATCATTTGGATTCCTTTTAAGAACAATGGTAGTTTTTTTGCAACATGCCTTGTATGCAAATTCAAATAAACTCTGAGTTATTCCAATAGCAGAAAATAGTTCATCCGTTGAATTGAAACTGATGTCACCATTTAAAATGGTTTGTTTGACCTTTTCCTAAATTTGCTTTGCAAATTCATTGGCGCCTTCATCTTTCAATTCTTCTTTATCTACTGATCTGGTTATAAATGTTTGAGAAGAAACCGGACGTGGGAAATTGAATCTGCATACAGTTTTCTTCTTTCTGCATGTCTTTGAATGTCTTGTACTGTGCTTTTGTACACTATCAACAATGTCATTAAGTTCTTCATCATCTTGAGACGGTTTTCCACATGTGATGTAACGATCAATGAATTCAGTAACTTCTTCATCTGTGTCTTTATCAATCTGAGGAGCATCCTCTACCCAAAAGAGACAATGAACATGGGGAGAGCCTCTGTTGAAATTCAACACGATAGAAGTAATCTTTTATTTTACCAGTAGGTGCTGCTGGAGACATGATTACACCTTTCAGAAAGCAATGCCATCTGTGGTCGAACATTCTTGCTGCTGTAACAGGGTTTTGCTGCAAAAGTCTACATTTGTCTGACCAGTCAAGGTCTTCAACATTGATTTTCTTCTCTTCATGTCTGATAATTGAATTAAGCATTTCTGGCCATCTTAAGTCAGCAGATGAAAAGCTACAGAAAAATGTTGGTATAGATAACTGTCGTATCATGGCAAAAAGATCTTTCTGAGCACATTGCCAAAATGGTGGTGTGCCACGAATAGGTTTTAAGAACTTATAACCCTCATCAAAGTTCAGCAAGTTTCTTAAAGATGCTAGGTCTGTTAACATATTATGTGTCATGTTGCGGGTACTCTTGTTATCTGATCCTTTTCTCAGTGCTATTGAAACATTAGACACAATTTGATCAAGTTCTGATAAATACTGAGCATAAAATATAAAATCTGTACTTTTGGCAAATCGTCCATTGGCATTAAGTATCCTGGTATTTAAATATCGAGACAGTGTTATTTTTTCCTTTCGATCATCATGAAAAGTCGGACCTCCGGTTGGATACAAAACTGGGAAACACTTTGCTTCATTTGTTTTGTCCATTAAAGATCCTGTAAAGTGGACCTGGAAACGAGTTTTAAGTTCGCCACACCACAGAATAATGTGTTATTAACTACCCATCCAAATTCGAATGAAAAAATAACGACAAGTATGTTAAATTAGGCTTTGAAATCGTGAAAAAAACAGCAGTCTTCACGCCCCCCCAGTCTGCTTGAGACTGGGGGGGCGTATAGAATTAGAATTTATTTGTTCAATGAGTGAAACATACAGATGCATATAAATGAAATGTTCCCGTGAGCTGTAACAGTAAAAATGGACACCAGAGACAGCAGACAGTGAGCTCTCCAACTAGGCTACTTCTAACACATTAGCTACCATTTCACCAAAATACCATCATTCTACACCGAGTAGCCTAATATGAATTTAGCGGTTTGCACTAACTCATAGCAGAGATACCTCTGGAAAAGTTATCTAGTATAATTATAACAAGCACACAGAACTGAGTGATGAACTGCTGGCGGCGGTGGATGGTCCAGGTGCGACCGGAGGATGAACGGCCGGAGGGGTGATGCTCGGTACGGCTCCACGCTGCAAGAGAAGCCGTGTGTTGGTGAACCCCGTCTGTCTCTGGTCCATGTTAAAACTGTTCGCTGTGAAATGGTCAGTGCAGAGGCGGCTGTTGAGTTTATCCGAAGCTTTCCATGAGTGTGGCTCTTCACAAAATCTATCCACCTATTTTTCCTTTCATTATCAACAGGGAACTTAAATGGCAATGCAGCGCAGCTGGAGTTCTTGCATCCAGGGAAGATGCAGTTGCGGGTGGTGGGAGACATCCAGAAGCTAGCTAGCTAGCTGATGTAGGCTACAATAACAGTACAGCAGGAGGAGCCAGTCAGTGATCTGACGTAGATAGGGCGAAATGACGTAGATAAGGCATTTTTTGGCTCCGCCAAGGGCCGGATCAACCATTAGGGCAACTGGGCACTTGCCCAGGGGCACATGACATCTAAGGGGCCCTGGACAATGTCAACTAAAATGTTACATCACGTTATGAACGCAGTCCTAACTTTCCTTAATGTGAGTACTTTATTACAACTCGTTCGATCAAAATGTTATGTTAAAATCACGTCAAAAACAGTGTTTGTGTAGTCTAGTAGTAGCCAGTGCCGCCGCTCCCATAACGCTCACTACGCGCTGTGCGTAGGGCACCAACTCCTGAGGGGGCACCAAAAAATAGCCAACTGAAAAATCATCATAGTTATAATACTTATAATACCGATATTATTTTAGTATAGAAATATTAGACACGTATATTACAAAACAGGCAGAACAAGAGATGTAGCATATTTAAATGCTCACAAAAAGTTACGATGGTGCCCCCCCCCCAAAACAAAACAAATAGGCTACACACTCAACTTCCCAAACTCGCTGTGGGTGCCCTTCCCTCAGTGGGCTGACGAACTTTGACAGTAGGCTAGGTCAACTTTTCTAAGATGGGCTTAAAACGATAACAGGAGTCAGGAGAAGGAAAAAAGAAAGAAAGAGACTGCGAGATGGTGCCCGTGCATCACTTTCAGGTAAGTCCATGTTTAATCATTGTTAAATACGGGAAATGTGCTGTTAATTTTATGGTTAGCCTATGCATACACCTCAAACTTGCTGACGTTATTGCTAATGTTAGCACACTCAAATATGTTAACTTAGTTAGGTGCAAGCTAGATTGAGATTTTACTGTTAAACATTATCTATGCATTTTACAAGTAACTGCGCCAGCTAGCTGTTACTTTCTTACCTACTGTCTGCCAAGATTTTACCAATTGAAAAACGGCTTGTAAAATGTTTTTTACATAAAGCTCAAAAAACTATTTTGCGCTCAAATAAAGGCCCCAAAAAAGCGCTCGCGCACTTCGCACGCGCGCATTAATTTTCGACATCCGTAACTAGCATCACATCAAACACAGGGGGGGGGGGCCTTAAGCCTTGTTGCCCAGGGCACAGAAAATTGTTAATCCGGCCCTGGCTCCGCCCATTAAAACCTGATCTGAAAACGGAAGAGAAACTGTTCTTCGGTTTAACTCCACATTTCAGTGTGACAAAGTTTTAGCGCTTTGCACATGCTTTCAGGAACTCATTTCACACGTATATAATGTACTTAGAAGCAAAACATGGAATTTACTTTACAGGATCTTTAACAATCTCACAGGACTGTTACCTTCAGCAGGAGCAAAAGACATTATGCTATCAAAATGCTGATCCAGCACTTCAGAGGCAATGTCAACAGGCTGTAATGATGTGTCTGAAAAGAGGCCACCTTGGTCTTTGATGTATGTCAAATCACCCTCTGTTTCTTGCACTTCATCCTCATCTGTTTCATTCTGCTTTGTCGAATCATGCTCATGCACGGCATCTGAATCATCTCCTGTGTCATCTGTTTGATTCAGAGGGTTTTCCCATTTTTCATTAAATTCCACATCATTGTACCACTTATTAAACTTAAGCAGGTACGTAAGAGCATTTCTAACATGGTCTGTTTTAACATATTGGTACTCATAATGACTTGTATGTGAGTTTTCTTTTCAGTTTGATTTTCATCATCTTGTCATCACACTCATTTCTTGGAAGAAGGTTTGTAACATTATTGGTATGTACTGGTACACATACAACAGGTCCATGGCAACCATTTTGTTTCCCGCGAGGCAGGCAGAGCAGTTTCATGAAAGGAATGTGTCGAGCAATAAGATGATTCTCTAGAGAGTTCAGACATTTTAGCTCATGAGGTATAGGATCTAAGTGTAGGTTGTTTAGGACAGCTTCTTCTGGCATTTTGCCTGCAAGCATTTTCCGATGACATGTTTAACAAACCCACAGTGTTGATTTTGGACAATTAGTTCTACACTGGTTGACACAAGTGTGCAAATAGGATAATGTAATGCACTGTTCAGCCAAATGAAAAGGACCATCACCTTTCTTCAGATAACAATCTTTTTTACATTTTATGACTTGCTTTCTGAACAGAAGCCGATGACACACAGCACAAACATACTCAGGGCCAACATTGGTTTGATGATGGAAAACATTAATTGCACAATCAATCTGATGCTTTTGTTTTTTCCTTTCTACATACGTTTGACATGCTATGCGTTTTACATGTGCTTGAAATATTTCGTCTTCATGGTATTTCCTTTTTGAATACTCGCGCACAGATTGTTGAAACTCAGCATCCGTCTCATATTTGCTCTTTGAATACTCGCGCACAGATTGTTGAAACTCAGCATCCGTCTCATATTTGCTCTTTGAATACTCGCGCACAGATTGTTGAAACTCAGTATCCGTCTCATATTTGCTCTTTGAATACTCGCGCACAGATTGTTGAAACTCAGTATCCGTCTCATATGTGTTCTTTGAATACTCCCGCACAGATTGTTGAAACTCAGTATCCGTCTCATATTTGCTCTTTGAATACTCGCGCACAGATTGTTGAAACTCAGCATCCGTCTCATATTTGTAATCTAGTATCCTCCATGCACGTTATTAGATAAATGTATTTAATATAAATCGCACGTTGTAGCCTACAAATTGAACACAATATTAACGATTAAAAAACTAATATTCTTATGATGGAAAGTAGCCTATAGGCCTACTTCATGTCACCCTCCCGTCCAGGTGGCGCCGGACATGCACCTGTAGGCTATATAAAGGCTCAGGTCACACTACGGAACTAGAAGAAGAAGAAGGAGACGAACAAGAAGGAGACGAACAAGAAGAAGACGAACAAGAATAAACAAACAAGAATAGACGAACAAGAACAAGAAGACGAAAAAGAACGCAAAGATGAGCTCTCGACCGCCGTATCAAAAGTGTAAACAGCAGCAGGAGGAAGAAACGCTTACAAATATTTCTGGATATGTGCATAATGTTTCACCTATTAAAATAGCAACAAACAACAGCAAATAATTCGACGCTACATTTCAAACTGACAAAGACGAGTACCTCCGAACAATTGTGTGTTCTGCAGAGAAGCATGTGTCCTTTGTTCAAGCCGCGGAGAAAGCAACACCGATTCAGCTGACTCATGTTAGAAAGTTTTTAAGTAAGTAGCCTAATGCACTTAACTATTTACAAAATCCTTTTGTGTTTGCATTGTAAACTCATTTCATTTAATGTTCCTATCTTATTCTGATTCCGTGACAGTGTTATGCAGTTCTATGAATGCAAACTTCATATGTAAAGCAGCTGTGGCCTAAACATTTAACAGTAAATTGTTTCCTTCATAGGTTTTTTGGACAAAGATGGCTTTGACATCAAGGTAACAAGAGGATCAACTCTACAGGTGACTGAACTACCCTTTCGATGCAAACAACGAAACAACAGTGAGCTCTGTTGCTGAACTGAAAAATCTTGGACCAGCACAACAGGTGATACTTGACAAATTGTTTACATGGTGCATATAACTTTTCTAATTTTGTGTTAACTATTTGCATATTGTGTCCAGCGTCAAACTGGATAATAGTAAATGGTCCAGCGTCAAAGCGGCTGACACTTGGTAGAGGTGGTAACACCCTGTTAATGTGCACACATGCACGTGTACCATGTTTAACCTTTTAGATGTGTGGGTTCTAAATATTTCCGACGGTCCCCACAGCACAAGTTATTTTCCCGAACCGGTAGCTAGCTAGGTTTAGTTAGCTTCCGGGCTAAGATGCCTAACATAATACTCGTAGCAATACTACTACCATGCTAGTGTTACTTGTTAGCTTTCTCATTAGTACATTTTGAAGCGTACTAAAGCGTTTGTCGCATAGTTTGTCTATTGTTAAATATTCAATTGGAATGTTCGAAATCACATGTGATGTTGGCTGTAGGACCCACATTCAAACGATCACATTTGTGAAGCTACTCCTTAACGGGTTATCTGAATAATTTTGGTAATTTTTGCAAGAATCAATGTCTAAGTGGTGATTATGCTTTACATTTTGATTACTTAATTCAAATTGTATAGTATTTCTTGAATGATACTTGTAAATTGACTTAGCCTCAAAGGATTGGATTGGAGTGTACCGCAAGCTAGAAATCTTATCTAAGCATGTGCCTGCTTTGCTTTTTCAGCATTTCTATTAACCACAGAAAGTGACACCTCACTAACCTACATTAAGAAACTACCTGTCTAAGATTTAGGCATGCCTACAGGTGTGTGTGTACATGTTTGCAACATTTGTAACTTGAAGGATAAAGCCAAATTAAACTAATTGACAAGCTGACGTTTTTAAAGCAAGAGAATGAATAAACCTTGTCACCATATTCTGCAATAACTATCTCCAACGTTATTGCTAATATTATCCCCAATTCAGATGCCTTTCTGATATTGTGCATCTCTAATTTTAGTGTCCATTGTTTGCTGAAGTAATGCATGTTCTTTGCTGATACTGATGCATTTCCTTATACTACTTTTCTCATTTTAGGTGCCGTTTGTCAACGTCAAAATCATTGCAGTAAGGCCAACAGAGACTATCAATGTAAGAGGAGTGGACATGGAGTTGAGCAAAGCATACGGCAGTGATTCAACAGGAATGGTAAAGATCAACCTGTGGAATGACACCATCACAGCTGTCGACGTGAACTCCACATACAAATTCACAAATCTCACCACAAGAAATGCTAACAGAAAAGTTTGGCTGAATACAACCAAAACCACAGTCATTACAAAAATAGCTGACATTGAAGAAGTTGACATTAACGATTTGAATGAAATATCTGATGAGGAGGAAACCTACCAGACCACCAATGCTCAAATAACAGCCATTGAAATTTCACAGACATGGGAATGTCCAATGTGTCGCAAACCACAAATCGAGTTTCACAGTAAATATCCTACACATCGATGTGGAAACTGCAGACTACGACAAAAATCATCCTCTTACAAAACAATTTCAAGGGCAACGATGTGTCTGGATCACACCACAAAAGTTTCGGTTTCCAATGCTACAATTTCCACATATCTGAAGAAACAAAATCTCATACATTTCAGTTTAGATGCGGACATTTTGGAAGACCATTTCTTACAAAATGGACCAATTCAAGTCATACACACATCAGTTTGCTGTTATTGATAACTGTCAAACAGTAGGATCTGCCTTGCAAACCACTTCAAAGCTACCCAGTATTGCACACCTCTCTTCTTGCACTTCCCCACATGCTGGTGGTAAAGACAACAATTCTGACAGCCTTTCAACTTCCAAAAACAACATTGCAAGTTCAATTCTCACAGACAAAGCTATATCTGAGACAGAATGCACAGACAGTGACTTACTTCTGGTATTTGCTGAGAACATAGCAAATGATGTTTTTTCATTTTTTTGTAAATGCTCTTGAGAATGCTTTGAGTATTGGAACAAATGGTTCAAGAAATATTTTCTTTAAAATGGGTGAAGAGACAGCTTTAAAAATGTGACAAGAAATGTTGTTTAAATGTGTGAAGAGAAATATTAAATGTGGCAGGGAATGTTCTTTAAAATGTTTGAAAAGAAATTCTTTGAAGAGAAATCTTAAATGTGACAAATGTTCTTTAAATGTGTCAAGAGAAATCTAATTTTTTTGTAGATGCTCTCAAATTCTTTGAGCGTTGGAACAAATGGTTCAAAAGATATTGCTACTTTAAATGGTGTCACAAATATTCTTTAAAATGTGTGAAGAGAAATCTTTAAAAATGTGAGTATTAGAAAAAAGGCTACAAATTTGTTGTGATGACATGCAAAAGTGCTGTTATGAGATGTAAAGGAGATGCATAATTTCTTTCAAATAAAAATGTACTGTGAATGGAGACAGTAACAATTGGATCTGTTTTACTTAGTGCTACTTTATTTACCAGTCGTCAGTGAGTGACAGTTGTGGATATTGAATGACATAACTACCAGCAACTAGTCAATGTTATTGAGTTATTTGGAAAAACTTGACAATTTCTGTTCAATATATTTTTGAACTAATCACAATTTTCCACCATTTAGACTTTTCACCTACACCAAATTTAAGCTACAAAAACCAACAGATTTGTATATACTTACAAAACAGCATTATTACAAAGCCTTGGAAGTATTTTAAATGTTTAGAGACAAGTGGTTGTCAAATTATAATGCCATTTTTAAAAACAGTTTTTTTTAACTTGCTTTTAGCTACTGCATTTCCATATCGAATTCTGCTTGGCTCCTTCATTGCTGCTTGCAGCTATATTTAATATTATTATGCATAGCGATTGGTGCAAAGTTTTGAAATTTGGCACACTAATTTGGAGTCTCCTGACTTTATCACCAAGTTTCATGTCGATCCATGAAGCACTATAGCGCCACCAAGGTGTCAAAGTTGGAGGTGCGTTTACGCCCATAACTTTTGAACCATGAGACCGTTTTTCTTAACTGAGGTTTCATCGGATTCATTAGACGCAGACGATTCGACTGAACCCTATGGCTCACTGTCGTCCCGAAAGTTTTCCCGTGATTTGCATTTTAAGAAATGCCAACCTTTTCAAACTCCTCCTAGGCCGTTGCTCCGATTTTCATGAAAATTGTAAGAGATCATCTTCAGACCATGCAGACAAAAGGTTATCAAAATGGCATCGATAAGTCAAACCGTTCACGAGTTACGCGCAAACGATTTTGACAAAGAGCACGCCATAGCGGACGTGAGGCCTTGTCTCTGCGACGGTTTACCGTATGGAGACGAAACTTTGGAAATGTCATTGCGAGGATGTCATCTAATCATCTTACTACCACAATCACCTTGATATGTCAAAATATGACTGAATTACAGCTGTTTATACTTGGGTCAAATCTGACACAGCTCGCCACGGGAGAAACGGCTTCCTTTTTTTTATAAATTAACCGAACACAGCATTTCCCAGCAGCGAGAATAGCTCACTGGGATAAGACGGGCTCCTTTGAAAGGCAAGGTCGTAGGATCGAATCCAGCCGCAGTCATGAAGCATGTCGTGATACCGGATTATCTGTTTAGCGAAGCCAGGTACGCCACAGTAGCTGTCTGGCAGTATAATCATAATGGTAACAATAAAGTTTAATCATCTTCCTACCACAATCACCTTGATATGTCAAAATATGACTGAATTATAGCTGTTTATACTTGGGTCAAATCTGACAAAGCTTTCCACGGGAGAAACGGCTTCCTTTTTTTTATAAAGTAACCGAACACAGCGTTTCCCAGCAGCGAGAATAGCTCACTGGGATAAGACGGGCTCCTTTGAAATGCAAGGTCGTAGGATCGAATCCAGCCACAGTCGTCAAGCAAGTCTTGATACCGGATCATCTGTTTAGCGAAGCCAGGTACACCACAGTAGCTGTCTAGCAGTATAATCACAATGGTAACGATAACGTTTCATTGTCAGGGGATTTATAGTCAAGAAGAAGCGGATTCATTGTGCTTTGTAGATATAACGCTGCTACATATAGCCAGCACATCGGATTTCTTGCATCATAAATTCTACACGGTTTGGCCCCAAATCACAAGATCGGACTCTTCCGATTCTTTGCGGCACACCGAGTCATAAAATATTACGCTTTCCCACGTCGGCCATTTCAAATTTTCATAAAAACCTACTTTTTCGAATTCCACGTTTGCCATTGCTCCTATCTTCATGAACATGTAATCAAATTATCTTCATACCACAATCACTTTGATATGTCAAATTATGACTGAATTACAGCTGTTAATACTTGGGTCAAATCTGACAAAGCTCGCCACGGGAGAAACGGCTTCCTTTTTTTTAATAAAGTAACCGATCACAGCATTGAGAATAGCTCATCTAGCCAGCGCATTTTGTCTCAAAATGACAAATTTACCAAACGCTTATCGTTAAGCCACCATAAGGGCGAAGCCACCATAAGGGTTCCTACCTTTTCTTATAATTGGTGGCCAAGCCGCGAAGCGGCGAAGCCACCATAAGGGTTTCTACCTTTTCTTATAATTATTGGTGGCCAAGCCGCGAAGCGGCGAAGCCACTTAAGTGTTTCTACCTTTTCTTATTATTATTATTGGGTGTGCTCAAGCCTTCGGCGAGAGCACAACCTTTGTTCTCTCACATATATATTTATTATTGTTTATTTTCGCCCCCCTAAAACTCAGTCAATATTTGGCCTACATAGACAATCTAGGTGTCAAAAGGTTCGTCTTGGTAGCGATTGCGTTGCTTCTATTGGAATTTACGTTCCGTTGCATGGTTTGGGCTTAAGTTAAGTTTTTGTGGCGAAAAGTGAAGCTAACGGTGGCTAATTTGCTAGCCACAGTCACTGACGTTACTAATGTCACTACGTCACTAACGTCACAAAAACACGCGTGACTACCTGCAGCAGAACATTCGTTTCGCATCTGTTAACTTGGGGGATAGCTAGGCTAACTATAGCTTTACTGCAAGGCAGCTGCAGAAACGCCACAAGCAAAGAGGCCAGGGTGATAACTATGTACTCATTTTACTTTGTGATGTGAAACACAATTATGAAATGTAATGTACAATATTAGCTGATATTATTAAGGAAGTAGGCCCACATCTACTTTCGGAAACGGTAGTCTACTATTTCACTGAAGCATTAGCATGACATTAGCCTCTGTTGCCCGGGCAACACATACCACAGTGGTCTATGATGCATCTGTTTTCAATCGTTAAAATAAACATTCCTCACAAATACATTTTCTTTGTAGGATTTACTATGACATTACATTACAAGTAAACGATTTGTTGGTGAAATTATGATTACCTGTGGTTTCAAACCAGTGTTGCTCATTGCAACGCTGTAGCCTACGCGAGACACACCACAAAAACATCTAACTTACACAGCTGTTTAGGAAGTCAAACGGCGACAGAACATGTTCGGCACTCCCCTTACTAAAATCAAAAGTCTTTCAATATGTGAAACTATCTGACTACTAACCTGAACTTCATTGCCACAGCCTAAACTTTGTCAATCTGTTCATGAAAATAATTAATTTCAGCCTAAACCGTACAACGGAACGTTTAATCGAATTCAACCAACGCAATCGCTACCAAGACGAACACAGCAGTAGTCTAGTACTGTACTGTACTGTAGTAGTAGAATTTACCGGGGCAGCGCAATCGCTACCAAGACGAACACAGCAGTAGTCTTACCAGTGAAATGTATATCCTACAGCTAGCATTGGCTTACTCAACTTCGGTAGGCCATCATCAGTATTTGCAAGCTAGCTAAACTTAGCCTATACTATATCTAACATAATTTTGTAGACATAACAATGGATTTCGTTACTAAATGTTGATGTTAACTTTTTATTTTTTCTAAAATGGTCCTAATCTCTTTGACAAGTTTTTCCCTTCTCGTGATTGTAGTATGACCCTCTGGATGCCCCGTACCTGGGGCTGTATAAATGTAGGTTATCAGTGGGTTGTCATGGAAGCAGTTCAGTATATGCCAGCAGGCTAAAGACATGTCGTTGTCCGTAACCATTTGTAATGCAAATTACCAGTGATATCTTCAGGCATTTAGCCTACTCATTCATTCATTAATAAATAACCCCCTTTGAAGATTATTCTAACAACGACGTTACCGGCAGTAGCTATCTCAGATGGAATCGCGATTCAAACAGTAGCCTACCATCTGGTACTGTCACTGAAATATGCCCCCAATAACATAAATAAGCTTGACATTAAATTAGCTGCACGGTCTGTAGAGATCGTGGGAGGAAGCCACTTTGTTGTGCTTAAAGTAGTCTAAATTTCTATTCTAGACTTGCCCTACAAAAAAAATCCACTGGTCTCGGACAAGCCTTAATGTCTTAAGAGCGTTCTAAGAACGCTCTTAGAACGCTCCTAAGAAGCTCATAGCGTTAAGAGCTTCTTAACGAATCTGGGAAACCCGGCCAACATCAGTGTAAGACAAACTTAATGGATGGATTTTTATTGACAATTGTCTGGGAAAAGTAGCTACACAATACCATTTAGTCAATTTAAGACTTTATGTAAATAATGTGTCACATTAACCTGTTTACGCTCCTGTTTCGCCCGCGAGACAAAAATGCTGCCTCCCCCTTCCTCAGTTACGACGCACTAAATTCTAAAAAATATATTTTTTAGACGCTACACATGTTATACATCGTTGGAAAGCTACGATTCTTGTGCTTCCATTGAAATAAACCAATTCAAGATCAAGTCGCAATAGCAAGCAAAGTCAACGTCTTTTTCCGGTGAACATTCCTTCAACAATGCCAAAGAAAAAAGTTGTACTCACCCTAAGTTGTTCAAATAGGTCCAGGTGTGCAAATCATGCCATCAAAACTTGATCTGCGTAAGTCCCAAGGGTTCAAAGTATCTAACCATGTAAAGTAATTCGTCCAAATACAATGTTTTACGTTCATGAATAGCCATTATCCTTTGTTTCATTATGCAAGTTAGCCGACGGAAGAAACAACTTGTTCACATAAAAGTGTTATTTTCTCCGATTTATCAACGGAGTATTTACAAAATGAAGGTCTCAAAATGTCCGTTGAACCCTCCCCTTTTGATTGACACCTTGTTCGACCCAATAGGAGCTTCCATGCCCCGTTGACAGCCCTCTAAAGCCAACTAGGTCTGTGCGTCCTGCCCCCCCCCGCCCCCCCCCCCCACACTCGTTCTAAACAAATTTCTCGAACTGGCTTCGACTGGCTCTGAAATTAGCTCGTTAGCCTTGTAGCTGACAGCTAGCTGAAAATGCCAATACCTCATTTGTATGCGTCTGTGGAGCCTTCAAAATAACAGTCGATTGCGCAATATGGTTGACAGAATCAGTGTTCTTTGTGCGCCAATCCTTGGAATCAGATAAAGCACTCCAATGTGTTCATGCTTCAGTTTTTGTGTTTCAGTATTACTAATTAGGGATTTAGCTATTATATATGATATTTCTAAGTACCAGAGATGGGCCAGAGATAACAATTATGAAAAATAATACCTTTTTATTTGACCTTGACCTTGGTTACAAAGGGTCATTTTGGAGTCTCCAAAAGACCCTTTTAGAAAATTCCTGGATGTACTCTTATAAAAACATGTGTCAAATATGAATATATTGTGGTATTATGTTTGACTTTTGATTTGAATTGGGTAAGGCTTCAACCTGTGGTCCAATTTAGTCTTCCAGATAATACCTACCACCTCTAGGCCTCTTCAGGCCTCTGTTTTCAAAACAAAATCTAGGCGGAAATAGAAATTTTCACTTTCCTTGTGTTCAAGCTTCTATTACTCAACACTAGAAGGACTGACAGGGGTCCTGACAACAGGGGACATAACTTCAGAGTGTCAGCTTTCAAAAGAGATCATTTACATGCATGTACTCCAAATGGTTCAAGAACAGCTTCCAATTTACTTTGGGTATGCTGTTTAGGCGTTTTCAGGCAAATTTAACAGGAACATGAAAAGGTTAAAGAGTTTTCTTAATCCTATGTTTGTGTGGTTTGTCTATCCTACCATCCTCTCATCCACAGGCCAACCTCTGACTCAACATTAACCCAAATGTTTCTCATTAAATACATAGTAGGCTACATGGATTAGCGAGGTGAATAGTGAATGGGATGTGAGCGGTTACGTGACACTGACACAGTAAATTCAGAAAAGTAACATTTTCCAAATATTGGTTAAAAGAAATATTGAAGTCACATTGTTGTAATTACATGTTAGCTTGTTAAAGTATTTCAACATTGTAGACGGAGGCTTTGACTGCGTCCATTTGGTTATGGTTATTTTTTTCAGACACTTTGTACAGGCTCTATGTAGCCAGTGCAATAATTTAGAATGGTGAACAGATAGTTTTACTGGAACTAGTCGCTGTTATCACCTGATTACGGACAGCCCTGCAGCCAATAAGAATCGAGTATTCACCCTGACCATGCCTATATACTGAGGTATCACACGCAATCTGATCTCTTGGCTTTCGAGCTAGGCTACCTACATTGCAAACCTTGACTTGTCAATTGAGATTTCCCCAACGCTTTCATCTTCACGATCCTGATCTTCAGTGCCACTGATAGTGACATATTTTGCCAACTATTTGCTGTTCAATCGTCAATCACAGAGGTAAGACATTAAAATATATATATTCTAGCGTCAAAAAATAATCTGACAGGAAAATATAACTGGATAACGCTAGCTAGCATTTTTCGATTTTTCTAGTTAGAGCTAGAGCTAGCTCTAGCTACAGTACAGTACAGCCTCAGACAGTTTGCATTGTTCGCTTATATCTAGAGCCACCAGTTAACCTGTAGCCACTCATATTGGCTAGTTGGGCTTTTTAATATTAAGCTAGCTAGTAAAGGAACAATTAAAATGCAAGAACAATAGCTACATTAGTTTGGCTTGAAAAATTGTTAGGTAATCACTAGAACGGCCGTTTTGAAATGTGCAATAAACTGCTAACGCTAACTGACTTTTTTCATACGTGTATTTTCAATGAAATAATGTATATAAATGACAAAGTGAAATCAAATATCACAGTGACCTATTCCGGCCATACATTCTAATATTGATTGCACAGAATTTATATTGTAAATATGTCGAGTGGTTGGACTACAGTAGGCCTATCATTGTGTATGTCAAAGAAACGTTGCTAGCGGTCTCAGTGCTTCTGGTAATTTGCTTACAAATGATTAGATTTAATGGGTTTATCAGTACAGGAGTTGAATAGAAAAACAAATATTAACTGAATTATATGTCAAGACTGTAATATTTAAGTTATCCAGTACTTGTGGCAATTCTAGCCAGTAGGCTACAGTAAGAATTCTGGGCATTGTCGTGTTGAGCGTGCTTTGCCATCTTAAATGTAAGCTTCTCATATTTTTAAAGTATACCTGGTCATAAAACGTTCTGATGACTTTCCATTGCATTTTTTGGTCTCTGCAAATTATGTTCTTATTTATTTTGAATAGTTCCTGATCTGTGTTCTGCATCTCCAGAAGGCCAGACTGAGCCCTGTTGCCCAGTGACATTTGTGAAGGTAAATTAGTATAAATCCCATCGTACTACTTCCAATCGTCCCACATACACGTGCGGTTTCCAATACACTAGACACCTGCATGGTCATGTTAGCAGATTGCTTTATATCGCAGACTACAGTTTTTTATCTGACTTATTTTACACAATATTTACCCCAACTAATTTAGGAACACCAATTATTGTATGTGCCACTGTGTGTGTTGAATACCTGCTAGGGAGAGACTATTTTTTACCAGTAAGCACACAAGACGAAATGCTTCACCTTTAATGTCTGTACTGAGAATGAAGCGCCTGGCCAAAGTGAAGTTGTGTAACCAACACACAACTGCATCTGTTTTTAATGTTCTTACAATTCTGACTTAATAAACAAACTATAATTGTGTTCAAAATGTTAATTATTGTAGAATCACATAAGTATTAATAATTATATAAGCTTATATCTTGTTATATTAATTAACTTAAATAGTCCCATTAAATCGACCCTCATAAGACGCTGTATATTTACATGCCATATACTTCAAGGTATCACATAATCAGTCATAAATTTCTTTCCAATAACACTTTTGTGTTTGAAATTGTGTTTTTATTTTCTAGTCGTTCCAGATCTGTGCCCACATCTCCAAGGTTCTTTTCTCTACAGTTTGGACTGCTTCTGGTTAAAGGTTGGTAATAACAAGTACAGGCTACAGTAGCCAGCATTTGAGGTATGTAAACTAGCTTATTTACTCTGTATAAAGATCTTCCGATTCTACTCCACTTTTTCATCCCAGACAAAGCTTACAGGTTTGTAATAACTATTACACATTAATCAGAATTTCAGCAGTTTCAATACAGTCATGCCACGTAAGGGAAAGAAATCTCAGTCTGTAAAGCTGCGCTGGTCTAAATTGGACCTTTCAGACCCACGCTTGCAGAGTGCAGAGCCACACAGAAGTGATGGTGAATGTGGACAAGTATGTAGTCAACGTGTGGTGTCATCCTCATGCACAGCTCAGTTTCCAGTTCAAGAGCCCAATGGAAGTGTGATTTCCACTTCTGAAAATTACAATATTCAAGAACAATGCATCCTACAAAATCAGATATCAGTGCAGGCGTCAACTCATCAGGGTCGTATTGGCTATGTAAAGTCAAGGAACAAGCAGTGTACATGCATGGCTCTGACATTTTTGGCATATCACAATGAGGTTGATGACCTGAGGAAGGCTGATCTTGACAAGATACTGGACACGGGCAATAGATTGTATGACAAAACTATAAAACAGCTAAAGCGAGGAAAAAAATATAAAAGCCAACACTTGACCATGGAGGAACTACCACACAGAATCAACACTGACCAACATGAGTACAATGTACTTAAATCTCCGGTGGAGATGGGATGCGTGAGAGCCAGGGGAGACGGTCACAACCAGGCTTGGTTTCTTGATCTCTCCACAAGACTTCAGTGTCTCTCTGCGGGTGTTACTCATGCCCTCCTTATCATATCACCATATTGCATTGCTGTGTTCAGAGACAAGTCTGGAAGATATGGACTTTTTGATTCTCATTGTCGAAATGCAGATGGACTACCTGACAGAAATGGAAACGCGGTTATGCTTACTTTCACACATTTGAATGAGATGGTTGCAAGGATTCATACTTTGTATGAATTGCTACTGACAGATTGCAGAGGCCCTATTGATGGACTACAGTATGACTTCATGCCAGTCGCATTTCAACATGCAAGACATCTTTCAACGTCCAAGACATCCGGTGGTTCGCCATACCTATCAGTGCAATCTGAAAAGCCACAAAGTGAAAAGCATGTGGAGAAGGTGACACAGACCAAAGATGTAACACAAACTGGATTCCCACCCAACAAACATCTGCAGTCATTCAATGCACCATCCACACAATGCATGTCAAAGGACAGTAATGCATTTCTCAAGTTAAATGTAGAACAGCGACAAAGAGAAAAGAGAAGACAAAGAACCCAAATAATGCATGGTGCACACAACACCAGCAGATACAGAACAGATGCAGATTTCAGAAAAAAACAAAAAGAAACTTTGCGCCTAAAGTACCATAATGATCCTGTCTTCAAAAAACATCACTTAAATAAGCAAAAAGAAACAAAGCGCCACAAGTATCATGAGGATCCTGCCTTCAGAAGAAAGGAAAAAGAAGCTTTGCGCCACAAGTACCACAATGATCCTGCTTTCAGAAAACATCACTTAAATAAGCAAAAAGAAACAAAGCGCCACAAGTATCATGAGGATCCTGCCTTCAGAAGAAAGGAAAAAGAAGCTTTGCGCCACAAGTACCACAATGATCCTGCTTTCAGAAAACATCACTTAAATAAGCAAAAAGAAGCTTTGCGCCACAAGTATCACAATGATCCTGCTTTCAGAAAACGTCATTTGCAACAATGCATCAGTTACATGAAAAGCAAGTGTCACAGTGAAGCATGTTTTAAGATGGCCCACAAGATGCGCTGTGCCTTGAAAGTAAGTAGGAAATACAGACAATGGACTCATTCTACACGTGAATACAATCAACCAGTGGACAACAGCCTAATGCAGACAGCTATATCCACTTTCAAGGAATGCATTAAAGCTGGACCAACTTTTGTGTGCACAATGTGCCATCGCACCCTTTTCCCCAACCAAGTAAAGTGTTGCAATCGCAGCAATTACAAGAAGAATCCACACGTTGTTGCTGTCTGTTTGACAGGGCAATATGTCCATGTGTGCAACGATCAATGTCAAGGTCCTGAACAATGCACTGTACCAGAAGAAAGGAAAAAAGAGTGGATTTGTCACAGCTGTCATTCCCATTTGAAGGCAGGAAACAAATCATCCATCGCTGTGGCTAACAACCTGGAGCTGGAGCCCATTCCCCCAGAGCTCTGTGATTTGAACGTGCTGGAAAGACAACTTTTGGCTAAAATACTGCCATTTGCCAAGATTGTCACACTTCCTAAAGGTCGACAAGCAGCTATACATGGCGCGGTGGTGTGTGTGCCATCCGAGGTGGAAACAACGGTAAATACTTTACCAAGACCATGCAGCTCATCCCAGTTATACAGAGTGAAGCTGAAAAGACGTCTGGTTTACAAAGGCCACCAGCTGTTTCACACTGTAAACATGAGAAATGTAGTAGCAGGACTATCAAAGCTCATTGACACACACCCTGACTACAGAAACGTTACAATCAGAGCTGATGAGAGAATGGATGATGATGATGAGATGGACCTTGATAGCGGTGATGAAACTGAAATGATGGAGGTGCTTAATCGCATAGAAAGTGCTGATCTATCAGGGGTAAAGACTGCAGCTTTACAGCCTGCTTATGAGCAACAGGAAGGCCATGACCAACAACCTCCCAATGCAGAGACTGAGAAAGCTGCACTAAGACCTGGAGTTGGCTTGGACAGTTGTTTACAGCCACCTGACCTTGGAGAAGAAACACTGACCTACGGGGATGGGATTTTCAGCATCGCCCCAGCACAAGGAAACATGCCTGTTAGCTTTTCCCAAGTCCCAAGGCTTGAGGCAATGGCTTTCCCTGTTCAGTTCCCTACTGGAAGAAATACATTAGACGAGACAAGACAAGTCAAACTATCCCCGAGCATGTATTTCAATGCAAGGCTTTTCTGTGTTGACACTCGTTTTGCAAGAGACCAAAGCTACCTGTTTTTTGCGCAGTTTGTCACAGAGACTCACCTGGCAAAAAGCAGCATGTCAATTCAGTTAAGGAAAGGAAAATCCAAGACCAAGGACGGACGGAAAATATCCAACAAGTTGCTACAGGACAAACGTGAGGTTGAGAGGTTGGTGAGAAACAGAGATGCTACAAGATTCATGCAACCACTGAGAGGGACTCCAGCTTACTGGGATCGAACTCTGAAGGATTTGCTAGCCATGGTCAGACAATTAGGAAAGCCAACTTTCTTCCTGACCTTCTCTGCTGCAGAATTGGATTTCCAAAACCACCTATAAAAAAAACGCGTAACTTACCTTATGCCACAAGAAGAGGAAGGACCACCCCAAGAACATGCAATGGCACCACAAGCAGCCAAGAACAAACTGAAACCGGTCTGGGACTTGCTAAACGACCCAACAGCACAGGTTTAAGACATGTCACAGCTATTGGCGCAGTGTAATATGACATTTGATGAGTACGACACGTATGTTGAGTCGTTGACTTCCGCAAGCGTCATTTTAATGAAGCGTGATGTCAAGGACTGCTGGGTGAACAACTACAATCCAAATTTGCTAATGGCGTGGAACGCAAACATGGACATCCAGTACATTCTTGATGAGTATGGTTGCATCATGTACATGCTCTCCTACATATCCAAGCCAGAGCGTGAGATGAGTGACTTTCTCAAAACGATAGTCAAAGACATGAGCCCAGAAAATCAGACGGAACGAGAAGAAATGAAAGGTGTTCTTCAGGCCTATTCAAAACACAGAGAGGTCAGCGCCCAGGAGTCTGTGGCCCGTACGTGCAGCCTGAAAATGAAATCTTGCTCACGCGAGGTTTTATTTCTACAAACGAGTGACAACGCACTGAGAATGAGTCTCCCGCTTAGCGCGTTGCAGAAGAAACCAGAAGAAAGTGAGAATGTGTGGATGACGGGTATACCCGACAAATACAGAGCCAGGCCTGAAACGCCAGAGTTTGAAAACATGTGTCTAGCAGACTTTGCATCACATTACAGGATTGTCTACGGAAAGGAAACAGAAGACGGCAAGCGTGTCAGTCTATTAAACAACATGGGAATGATCCAGAAGCGCACCAAAGGGAAGCCTGCAGTCATCAGATATGCTCGCTTTTCAGAAAAGAAGGACCCAGAGAACTTCTACGGAAGATTGCTCAAACTCTACCTCCCCCATCGGTCAGAGTCATCGCTGAAAACGGAAATGTTCCCCACACACCAGGAGTTTTACAAACATGCCTATGTGAGATTACTAGGAACACACGAGATATGCGCAGTGACTGCAATTGTTCAAATAAACCAACAGAATTTTGAACAACACAGTAAGATAGTGGAACAAGTCTTAAACGACTACATGCAGAACGGCCCTGTGGAAGATGCTTGGAACACCTTCGCCCCGGAAGCTGAGTTGGATAAGTTGGAATGTATAGAAGAACGAAAACAAGCAGAACCACTTCACGAGAATGAACAAGATGATGTTCCGGAGTTTACACGTGAGAAGCAAACTGGGGGGATTGCATTTACTGTAAAGGCCCCACAAATGTGCCCAGATTTTGTTCGCAAAATGTATCGAAACCTTAACCAAACACAAGCTGGCGCATTCTACTTGGTTCGTGAGTGGTGCGTTAACCGTGTGCGTGGCCTAAATCCTGACCCTTTCTTTTACTTTGTCACTGGTGGCGCAGGCACAGGAAAATCTCACCTCATAAAGTGTGTTCATGCTGAGGCAACAAAAATACTCAGTAAACTGCCTAGACTATGCGAGGAAACCGACATATCCATGCCAACCGTTTTACTGACTGCATTTACAGGAACCGCTGCTTTCAACATTTCAGGCAACACTTTGCATTATGTCCTGAAGTTACCACGATGCTTAAAGCCACCGTACCAAGGACTTGGAAATCTCATAGATGAAGTGAGGGCCCAGCTGTCAAATGCCGAGATCATCATTATTGACGAGGTGTCAATGATTTCAAAGCCCTTGTTTGCCTACGTCAACTGGAGATTACAGCAAATCAAAGGCAGTAAGAAACCATTTGGTGGCATGTCGGTACTGGCAGTAGGAGACTTTTATCAGCTCCCCCCACTGGGAAGAAGTAAACCGCTCTGCGTGTTTGAAGAAGATACAGATGACTTCTGGAAAGACTACTTTCAAATGATCACACAGACATTATGCGCCAGAGAGATGATGTTGCATTCGCTGAGCTTTTGAATAGAATCAGAGTGAAGCAGAAGACGGACGCCTTGAGCAATGATGACAAAGCTCTGCTTCATCAGGCTGTGACTGACCCCGCCCGCTGCCCTAATGACGTGCTACACATCTTTTCCACCAACAAAGAAGTTGATAGACATAATGCTGCAACTGTGTCTGTTCTCCATTCCAACGTCATCAACATAGATGCAGAGGACTATAGAAGAGACCCTAAAACTGGAGTGATAAAGAAGCAACGCCATCCTTTAAAAGGACAAAAAGACAATCTGCTTGACATGCTACAAGCAGCTGAAGGTGCCCGAATCATGATCACCAGAAACATAGATGTGGAAGACGGGTTTGTAAACGGGACATTTGGAAAGATTGCGAAAATAGTCACCCAGACAGAGAATGGTGCTACGGCTATAAACTCGTTGGGACTTGTGCTGGACAATCCAAATGCAGGACAAAGGTATCGGGACAATTCATCAGGTGATGCTGGAAACTTGGTGTACATAGAGAGGGTAGAGGAAAACCTGAAACAAAAAGGAGTGGTTCGCAGGCAGTTTCCCGTCAGGCTGGCTTTTGCATGTACAATTCACAAAGTCCATGGAATGACAACACAATCCGCAGTGGTTTCATTAAAACGTGTCTTCCAACCCGGAATGGCCTACGTGGCTCTGAGTAGAACAACTTCACTGCAAGGACTGAAAATGACAGACTTTGATGAGAAGAAGATATTTTGTGATCCTGCAATCACAGCATCACTGGACTCAATGACAAGAGCATCATAGGACAGCACTATGCCACTTATCAAGTATCAACAGACCACTAACGAGGCGCAAACATTGACGATAATCCATCACAACACGGAAGGATTGCCAGCTCACATTGCCGATATCAAATCTCATCACCAGTTGACACTTGGAGACATTTTATGTTTTACCGAAACTCATCTATCAGGATCTTTTGTTGCTGAAAGTCTACAGCTGGAGGGCTACAACATGTTCAAACGCAACAGACACCTCTCTTACACCAACCATCCTCACATTGCAAGTAGAAGTGGAGGTGGTGTCGCTATGTATGTCCGAAACCATTACCATGCCTGTGAAAAGCAGTACCTTCAAAATGTTACTGACTTTGAGTTTTTGGTCGTCAAACTGGAGTCCCCTGTCAAAGCTTTGATTGCTGTTGTGTACAGACCACCGGATTACAATATTGGCCACTTCCTTTCAAACCTGCAAAGCCTCTTGGAATCTTTAGACGTTATGGATTGCCAGCCTATCGTACTTTGTGGAGATTTCAACGAAGATTTACTGTCCATTGGAAAAAAGCCAATATCCAACCTTCTTCAGTCAAGAGGATATACACAACTGGTCAGAGAAGCCACCACTGAGAAGAACACACTGTTGGATCATGTTTACATCTCCAGAGCACAAGACTGTCTCCAATCAGGATTATTGCAAACTTACTACAGCTATCATAATCCTGTATATTGTATTCTAACTTCTAACATCTAGGGCAAAGAAAAAACATGACTGTCCAAACACAGTCAGCGGCTCCGAAGTCTTCCAACACAGGATCCCATCAACACAACAAGAAGACAAACAAGAAGACATCGCGCCACAGCAACCGACCAGCCACTCAACAGCCTTCCGTCCAACGCAGGATCCCATCAACACAACAAGAAGACCAACAAGAAGACATCACGCCACAGCAACCGACCAGCCACTCAACAGCCTTCCTTCCAACGCAGGATCACAGCACAGCAGCAATTTGTCACGCCATGACAAAGGACCAACAAAAAAACTCACCACCAAACGACAACCAACCAGCACTTGTCATCATATGGATAGTACGCCTCCAACCCTCCACCTTGTCTGATCAAGTGGGCCTGTGCGGCACTGACAGACCAACCAGCACTTATCATATGGATAGTACGCCTCCAACCCTCCACATTGTCTGATCAAGTGGGCCTGTGCGGCACTGACAGACCTAACTCTGGTGTATTTTCTAATGACATCTTGGTGATATGAGACAGGGGGCCCTAATAGAGGGTGACTCCTTGTTAAGCCAAGATGTCACGCCACAAAAACCCACCAGCATCTCCAGCCTTCCAAACCAACACAGGAGCCAATCAACACAACAAGAAGTCACGCCACAGCAACCGACCAGCCACTCAACAGCCTTCCGTCCAACGCAGGATCACAGCACAGCAACAATTTGTCACGCCATGACAAAGGACCAACAAAACAACTCACCACCAAACGACAACCAACCAGCACTTGTCATCATATGGATAGTACGCCTCCAACCCTCCACCTTGTCTGATCAAGTGGGCCTGTGCGGCACTGACAGACCAACCAGCACTTGTCATCATATGGATAGTACGCCTCCAACCCTCCACGTTGCCTGATCAAGTGGGCCTGTGCGGCACTGACAGACCAACCAGCACTTGTCATCATATGGATAGTACGCCTCCAACCCTCCACATTGTCTGATCAAGTGGGCCTGTGCGGCACTGACAGACCTAACTCTGGTGTATTTTCTAATGACATCTTGGTGATATGAGACAGGGGGCCCTAATAGAGGGTGACTCCTTGTTAAGCCAAGATGTCACGCCACAAAAACCCACCAGCATCTCCAGCCTTCCAAACCAACACAGGAGCCCAACAACACAAAAAGAAGAAGTCACGCCACAGCAACCGACCAGCCACTCAACAGCCTTCCGTCCAACGCAGGATCCCATCAACACAACAAGAAGACCAACAAGAAGACATCACGCCACAGCAACCGACCAGCCACTCAACAGCCTTCCTTCCAACGCAGGATCACAGCACAGCAGCAATTTGTCACGCCATGATAAAGGACCAACGTCACGCCATGATAAAGGACCAACAAAACAACTCACCACCAAACGACAACCAACCAGCACTTGTCATCATATGGATAGTACGCCTCCAAACCTCCACCTTGTCTGATCAAGTGGGCCTGTGCGGCACTGACAGACCAACCAGCACTTGTCATCATATGGATAGTACGCCTCCAACCCTCCACGTTGCCTGATCAAGTGGGCCTGTGCGGCACTGACAGACCAACCAGCACTTGTCATCATATGGATAGTACGCCTCCAACCCTCCACATTGTCTGATCAAGTGGGCCTGTGCGGCACTGACAGACCTAACTCTGGTGTATTTTCTAATGACATCTTGGTGATATGAGACAGGGGGCCCTAATAGAGGGTGACTCCTTGTTAAGCCAAGATGTCACGCCACAAAAACCCACCAGCATCTCCAGCCTTCCAAACCAACACAGGAGCCCAACAACACAACAAGAAGAAGTCACGCCACAGCAACCGACCAGCCACTCAACAGCCTTCCGTCCAACGCAGGATCCCATCAACACAACAAGAAGACCAACAAGAAGACATCACGCCACAACAACCGACCAGCCACTCAACTCTGGTGTATTTTCTAATGACATCTTGGTGATATGAGACAGGGGGCCCTAATATAGGGTGACTCCTTGTTAAGCCAAGATGTCACGCCACAAAAACCCACCAGCATCTCCAGCCTTCCAAACCAACACAGGATCCCATCAACACAACCAGAAGAAGTCACGCCACAGAAACCGACCAGCCACTCAACAGCCTTCCTTCCAACGCAGGATCACAGCACAGCAGCAATTTGTCACGCCATGACAAAGGACCAACAAAACAACTCACCACCAAACGACAACCAACCAGCACTTGTCATCATATGGATAGTACGCCTCCAACCCTCCACCTTGTCTGATCACGTGGGCCTGTGCGGCACTGACAGACCAACCAGCACTTGTCATCATATGGATAGTACGCCTCCAACCCTCCACATTGTCTGATCAAGTGGGCCTGTGCGGCACTGACAGACCTAACTCTGGTGTATTTTCTAATGACATCTTGGTGATATGAGACAGGGGGCCCTAATAGAGGGTGACTCCTTGTTAAGCCAAGATGTCACGCCACAAAAACCCACCAGCATCTCCAGCCTTCCAAACCAACACAGGATCCTATCAACACAACCAGAAGAAGTCACGCCACAGAAACCGACCAGCCACTCAACAGCCTTCCTTCCAACGCAGGATCACAGCACAGCAGCAATTTGTCACGCCATGACAAAGGACCAACAAAACAACGCACCACCAAACGACAACCAACCAGCACTTGTCATCATATGGATAGTACGCCTCCAACCCTCCACCTTGTCTGATCACGTGGGCCTGTGCGGCACTGACAGACCAACCAGCACTTGTCATCATATGGATAGTACGCCTCCAACCCTCCACGATGTCTGATCAAGTGGGCCTGTGCGGCACTGACAGACCAACCAGCACTTGTCATCATATGGATAGTACGCCTCCAACCCTCCACATTGTCTGATCAAGTGGGCCTGTGCGGCACTGACAGACCTAACTCTGGTGTATTTTCTAATGACATCTTGGTGATATGAGACAGGGGGCCCTAATAGAGGGTGACTCCTTGTTAAGCCAAGATGTCACGCCACAAAAACCCACCAGCATCTCCAGCCTTCCAAACCAACACAGGATCCCATCAACACAACCAGAAGAAGTCACGCCACAGAAACCGACCAGCCACTCAACAGCCTTCCTTCCAACGCAGGATCACAGCACAGCAGCAATTTGTCACGCCATGACAAAGGACCAACAAAACAACGCACCACCAAACGACAACCAACCAGCACTTGTCATCATATGGATAGTATGCCTCCAACCCTCCACCTTGTCTGATCAAGTGGGCCTGTGCGGCACTGACAGACCAACCAGCACTTGTCATCATATGGATAGTACGCCTCCAACCCTCCACGTTGTCTGATCAAGTGGGCCTGTGCGGCACTGACAGACCTAACTCTGGTGTATTTTCTAATGACATCTTGGTGTTATGAGACAGGGGGCCCTAATAGAGGGTGACTCCTTGTTAAGCCAAGATGTCACGCTATATCACAAACCAGCAAGTCCACACAGCCATGACAAAGGACCAACCAAAGAACGGACCAGCAAAAGCGCAAAAAGCAACAAACCAACATGTCATATTATCGTATTTTTTCTTAGGTTTTTTTTTAGTTGTTATGTTATGTTATGTTAGTCATGTCCTATAAATATGTCTAGCTTTGCCTGTACAGCACTTTGGTCAACGTAAGTTGTTTTAAATGTGCTTTATGAATAAACTTTACTTCTCTATGTTGGTAGTGTTACGGTTTTATTCCCCCTCCCCCCCCCAAAAAAAAATTACAATCTGTTGATGTTCACTTTGTTACAGTTCATTTTTGTCTATCTCCCTCCCCCCCCCCCCCCCCCAAAAAAAAACAACATTTTTACAATCTGTTGATGTTCACTTTGTTACCTTTAGCTATGCATTGATGTTTATTGTGTTACGTTTCATGTTTTAACGTCTGTTGTTTTGTCACCCGTTCTATTCAGTAGGTGCGGTGGGCAGCTGTGGAGCAGTGATCAGGCACCACCTCCAGATTTATAGCTTATGTTCATTTAGTTACAGTTTGTGTAAATGTTATAAATGTGTATATATTTTGGATTCATCTTGTACACTAGGAGCAGTAATCAGCTGCAGAGCATTGACCGGTGACCAACTCCACATCTATTTCTAATTCCCACCACTGGTCATTCTGGAAAAGTGTGTACAAGTCTCAATTATCCAGATAAATTAAAGTGCACCAGTTCTCAATTTTCTTGTGATTCCATTCACATTGAATATGACATACAGGTGCTACAAGGGCATCAATAATAACCATTTCCGACATTTAGGACAGTATTTATAATAAAATAATTTAAATGTACCTGCAGTTGTTACAAAATAAACCTGAACTTGTCCAGAAGGGATTTCAAGTGTGCTTTTTTAAATACTTGTTATTTGTTTGTGGAAATCTGATACCTTTTGCGGGAGACACATCTATATGATGCTTAAAATCATTTTGAAAATCAAATATCCATTTTAGATAGACTTGTTGCTGTAAATCCTAAAATGGAAAACTGGACATAAGTTTTGATGGAATTTTATTTTGAGAAATTTCCCACAAATGTCATGTAATAAGGTAAAATATGTTCTTTAAATAACATTCCCATATCCTTTTGGTTACTCAAGGCTATCTTTCTGTCACTTTGGATGAGTAATTTGTATTTATGTTGCCTATCAACTGGAAGAAATGTTGGTTGTATGGTTTATTACAAGTTTACAAAATTACATGTCAATTAATGGTTGCTCTCCAGGAATTATAATCCTAGTAACCAGATAACGGGACGTGTTGACCAACAACCTACACACATTTTCTTTGCTGTCTTAAAAGCAATGTAAAAACACACTGAATGGTTGATATCAGTAAACACCAGGAGACTATGGGCAGCTGGGGCAGCCGCAAGCACACCCTCACAATTTCCCCAGAAATTGTATCCTCTCTAGTTATTGGTGGCCAAGCCGCGAAGCGGCGAAGCCACTTAAGTGTTTCTACCTTTTCTTATTATTATTATTGGTGGCCAAACCGCGAAGCGGCGAAGCCACTTAAGTGTTTCTACCTTTTCTTATTGGTGGCCAAGCCGCGAAGCCACTTAAGTGTTTCTACCTTTTCTTATTGGGTGTGCTCAAGCCTTCGGCGAGAGCACAACCTTTGTTCTCTCACATATATATTATTATTTATTATTATTGTTTATTTTCGCCCCCCTAAAACTCAGTCAATATTTGGCCTACATACACAACGGCGGTGTCAAAAGGTTCATCTTGGTAGCGATTGCGTTGTTTCTATTGGAATTTACGTTCCGTTGCATGGTTTGGGCTTAAGTTAAGTTTTTGTGAAGCTAACGGTGGCTAATTTGCTAGCCACAGTCACTGACGTTACTAACGTCACTACGTCACTAAAACACGCGTGACTACCTTTGGCAGAACATTCATTTCGCATCTGTTAACTTGGGGGATAGCTTTACTGCAAGGCAGCTGCAGAAACGCCACAAGCAAAGAGGCCAGGGTGATAACTATTTACTCATTTTACTTTGTGATATGACACACAATTGTGATGTGTAATGTACAATATACGCTGATATTATTAAGGAAGTACATCTACTTTCGGAAACAGTAGTCTACTATTTCACTGAAGTATTAGCATCATGACGTTAGCCTGTGTTGCCCGGGCAACACATACTACAGTGGTCTATGATGTATCTGTTTTCAATCGTTAAAATAAACATTCCTCACATATACATTTTCGTTGTAGGATTTATTCTGACATTAGTAAACGATTTGTTGGTGAAATTACCATTACCTGTGGTTTCAAACCAGTGTAGCTCACTGCAACGCTGTAGCTTACGCGAGACACACTACAAAAACATCTACACTACACAGCTGTTTAGGAAGTCAAACGGCGACAGAACATGTTCGGCACTCCCCTTACTTAAATCAAAAGTCTATCTAACTACTAACCTGAACTTCATTGACACATCCTAAACGTTGTCAATCTGTTCATGAAAATAATTAATTTCAGCTTAAACCGTACAACGGAACGTTAAATCCAATTCAACCAACGCAATCGCTACAGTACCAAGACGAACACAGCAGTAGTCTAGTACTGTACCGTAGTAGTACAATTTACCGGGGCAGCTTCTCCATACAGGGCTATATCGCATTTTGCGTTGTTACTGACAATGATCGCTACCAGTGTGCTTTTTATAAATGAGCGATTTTCCATTAAATAAATGTCAAGCTTACTTACGTTTTGGGGGGAATATTTTCAGTTAGCAGATGGTACTGTTTGAATCGCGATTCCATCTTCTACTGCCGGGTAACGTCGTAGAATAATCTTCAAAGGGGGTTCTTTATTAATGAACGAATGCAATGAGTAGGCTAAATGCCTGAAAATATCATGAGAAGGGAAAAACTTAAAATGACGTTTAAATCATAGAGATTAGGTCAATTTTTACACCGGTCTGCCAAATGTATTCGTTTTGTTTCAACGATGAGGCTGCTTCTTGCAGGGGAAATGAGAAGACATCTATTTCATTCTACACTTCACTCGTATTTTCAGTTGTAAATGAGCAGCAAAAAAAAAAGCTTTTAAATCTATGTAATCTTTATAAATAATAAGTATGCATTTTTATATAAAATATACAGAAATATCAGTTGTAAAAATGTCATTCAAAAACGGACCCCTGTGCAACCGACGCAAGCAAGCACACCCTACAATTTCCCCAGAAATTGTACCCTCTCTAGTTGGTGGCCAAGCCGCGAAGCGGCGAAGCCACTTAAGTGTTTCTACCTTTTCTTATTGGTGGACAAGCCGCGAAGCGGCGAAGCCACTTAAGTGTTTCTACCTTTTCTTATTAGGGGCCAAGCAGCGAAGCTGCGAGGCACCTATTGTTATTGTTAGTATTATTATTAGGGGCCAAGCAGCGAAGCTGCGAGGCACCTATTGTTATTGTTAGTATTATTGGGTGTGCTCAAGCCTTCGGCGAGAGCACAACCTTTGTTCTCTCACATATATATTAATATTATTTTTATTTCTTTTTGCCCCCCTAAAACTCAGTCAATATTTGGCCTACCTAGACAACCTAGGTGTCAAAAGTTTCGTCTTGGTAGCGATTGAGTTGCTTCTATTGGGATTTACGTTCCGTTGCATGGTTTAGGCTGAAGTTAAGTTTTTGTGGCGAAAAGTGAAGCTAACGGTGGCTAATTTGCTAGCCACAGTCACTGACGTTACTAACGTCACTAACGTCACGAAAACACGCGTGACTACCTTTGGCAGAACATTCGTTTCGCATCTGTTAACTTCTGGGAGATAGCTAGGCTAACTATAGCTTTACTGCAAGGCAGCTGCAGAAACGCCACAAGCAAAGAGGCCAGGGTGATAACTATTTACTCATTTTACTTTGTGATATGACACACAATTGTGATGTGTAATGTAACTACAATATAAGCTGATATTATTAAGGAAGTACATCTACTTTCGGAAACAGTAGTCTACTATTTCACTGAAGTATTAGCATCATGACATTATAGCCTGAGTTGCCCGGGCAACACATACTACAGTGGTCTATGATGTATCTGTTTTCAATTGTTAAAATACACATTCCTCACATATACATTTTCGTTGTAGGATTTATTCTGACATTAGTAAACGATTTGTTGGTGAAATTACCATTACCTGTGGTTTCAAACCAGTGTAGCTAACTGCAACGCTGTAGCTTACGCGAGACACACTACAAAAACATCTACAGTACACAGCTGTTTAGGAAGTCAAACGGCGACAGACATGTTCGGCACTCTCCTTACTTAAATCAAAAGTCTATCTAACTACTAACCTGAACTTCATTGCCACAGCCTAAACGTTGTCAATCTGTTCATGAAAATAATTAATTTCAGCCTAAACCATACAACGGAACGTTAAATCCAATTCAACCAACGCAATCGCTACCAAGACGAACACAGCAGTAGTCTAGTACTGTACCGTAGTAGTACAATTTACCGGGGCAGCTTCTCCACACAGGGCTATATCGCATTTTGCGTTGTTACTGACAATGGTCGCTACCAGTGAGCTTTTTATGAATGAGCGATTTTCCACTAAATAAATGTCAAGCTTATTTACGTTTTGGGGGGCATATTTTCAGTTAGCAGATGGTACTGTTTGAATCGCGATTCCATCTTCTACTGCCGGGTAATGTCGTAGAATAATCTTCAAAGGGGGTTCTTTATTAATGAATGAATGCAACATGAGTAGGCTACATGCCTGAAAATATCACGAGAAGGGAAAAACTTAAAATGACGTTTAAGTCATAGAGATTAGGTCAATTTTTACACCGGTCTGCCAAATGTATTCGTTTTGATTCAACGATGAGGCTGCCTGTTGCAGGGGAAATGAGAAGACATCTATTTCATTCTACACTTCACTCGTATTTTCAGTTGTAAATGAGCAGCATTTTTGTCTGTTTTTTTTAATCTATTTAATCTTTATAAATAATAACTATGCATTTTCATATAAAATATACAGAAATCAGTTGTAAAAATGTCATTCAAAAACGGACCCCTGTGCAACCGACGCAAGCAAGCACACCCTACAATTTCCCCAGAAATTGTACCCTCTCTAGTTATTAGGATTCCTCCGTAAGGAGGAAACCTATTGTTATTGTTAGTTTTATTAGGATTCCTCCGTAAGGAGGAAACCTATTGTTATTGTTAGTTTTATTAGGATTCCTCCGTAAGGAGGAAACCTATTGTTATTGTTAGTTTTATTATTATTATTAGGATTCCTCCGTAAGGAGGAAACCTATTGTTATTGTTAGTTTTATTATTAGGGTTCCTCCGGTAGGAGAACCCTATTGTTATTGGTGGTATTATTATTATGTTTTACCCATGGGAGTCAATGGCAGCCCCTAGACCAGTACCGTAAAAAGTTGTGAAATTTGGCATGTTGAAACTGCAGACCATTAGTAACTACCATACCAAACATGGGCCATGTGAGACAATAGGTGGCGCTACAGGCCACGCCCCAATATGTCAATTTTCAAATTGATGCCATTTGCAGGCCATAGGTCCCAAAATTCTGAAATTCATTACATATGCCTTATTTCTCATGAGGAATAAAAAAGCCTCAAGAAGCTATAACGGCCGCCATATTGGATTTTTCTGTACAATAAAGATTAAGGAAACGCGTTCTTTCCCTACTCCTCCTACATTTTTGGTCGAATTTTCTTCAAAATTGCCATAGATGATATCCAGACTGAGCCTCACAAAAGTTATCGTAGGGATTTCTGATTTTCAAAACCGTTTGTCCGGTAGAGCCAATCAAAATCTGCAACAAAGCAACCAAACAGGACGTTTGGTCAAATCTCAGCAAATCTTTGAGATATCAACACCAAACTTGGTATGTCACGTGGAAGACACTACAACATGTTACCATGTGCAAAGGCAACTTCATACCTCTAAAAATGATTGATATAAAGCAAATTGAATTTATTGCTAATGCTAAAATAATGCTTTACACATCCGCCGGCCAAAAAATGATACTCTGATTCAATCACTAGTTCATATGAAGACTCTTGAGAATGTTGAGTACACAAATCTGAGAAAAAGTTGACTGTAACATGAAAACTCGATTTTTAGTGAATATTTGAAACATGCATGCTTGGCTAATTTCTAGGGCTGTTTCCCCAAATCCTCTCTCCCTTTGCTCCTGTGCGCGCGTGCTCCACATTCTCACACACACAAGGGGCCAGAGCCCCTTGACACACGCGCGAGCTTGGTACACGCACAAGAAGACGACCATTTTATTTTATCGTTGGAGAACTCCTGCAGCCCTCAGAGATTTTCATTGTTACATTTGACAGTGAGTAATAAGATCCTACAATGGCAGTACAAAACATGTATTTTAGCGTTTGTATTCGTATGATAACTTGAAGACTTTTATACTGTCGTAAACAGGATAGCAGCTAATCTATCTAGGCTAGCTGAGCTAAGGATATCTCTTTGTACAGACAGTATTACAGGCTAGCAAGTCGTAAAATCTTTAACATTATACTTGCTTCTGTGAGACGCGTTTGAAATTTGTATACTGTGCGTAACTATGCGGTTGGGTTGTTCTATTTCTACGGTCTTCACATCGTAAGTTATTCTTTTCCAAACTGTAGCTAGGTAGCCTAGTTTGCTGCACAGATAGAGCTACCTAGCATTAAACAAGTAACAATGGTACCATGGTTGTTTTGCTTGCTAGCTTTGTTTGGGTTCATGGTTTGATCGTTTAGGAGTTCCATTGAAAGCCTATAGAGCTACAATACGTTTGTAATCGGCAAACGGTTGCACAGGGGTCCGTTTGGATACAAACATTTTATATTTGTATCAATTTTATACACTAAATTGCCAAAGTATTCGCTCGGTTGCCTTTACACGCTCATGAACGTGAGTGACATCTCATTCTTAAACCATAGGATATGATGTCGGACCACCCTTTGTAGCTATAATAGTTTCAACTCGTCTAGGAAGGCTTTCCACAAGGTTTAAGAGGTTTATGGAAATGTTTTACCATTCTTCCAGAAGTGCATTTGTGAGGTCCAACATTGATGTGGAACAAGAAGGTTTGGCTCGCAGCCCCTGCTCTAATTCATCCCAAAGGTGTTGTATTGGGTTGAGGTCAGGACTGTGTGCAGGCCACTCAAGTTCGTCCACACCAATCTCGCTCATCCATGTGTTTATGGGCCTTGCTTTGTGCACTGTTGCACAGTCATGTTAGAACAGGAAGGGGCCATCTCCAAACTGTTCCCACAAAGTTTGGAGCATGAAATTGTCAAAATGTTGGTGAATTATTGCATTTCAGGAAATTAACTTATGGGTAGGAAATATTTAATGGATTGGGCTCGGCGGGGTATTTTGTCATCCATCCATTCCTACTCCATGCTCTTGATTATGTAATTGACCTACAGGTACATCTTCTAGGCTATGTTTATTTGTTTTAATTTTCTAATGTGAGTCAGTGGCTTGGCAGTATTTTAACAGTAAGGTTTGGTTATTTGTGTTAAACTGTGATGATTCTTTTGGTGAAACATGAATTTAAAGTAAAAACCATTTGCAAGATAAATTGTTCTCAATTGGTCTTAATTTGTATTTATAGTCGAGTCCGTTTCTCTGTTTACATTTTACAGACTTAAATTTGAATGTAGACAGTGTAAATTGAATAAAGGTAAATAATGGATGTCTAAATATTTTTTTTAAGTACAGAGATTGGTGTTTTGAGAATCCTAACCATTTCAATATTTTCTTAAAGGTCTGTATACTAGAACTGTTGAGTATGAAGTTATGATAATGTAAGACTATGAAATTGTTAAGCAGTAGTGTGGTATGTTACATTTCATAGTTTTTGATGGTTTTTCTATGTGTTTTTTGGATGCCATGTTCCAGCAAGAGATCCAGGGACCAAGGATCCACTGTTGAGGTTAGACTTCCTTGTGGGAAAAAATGCTAAACCAGTGTGTTTAAGTGATAAGATTAATTGAGAAAAATGAATGTGAATGAGCATTTTTAACAACGTCTTTGTTACGGACCCATGTTTAAAATGTCCTAATTCAGTCTGTATAGTTGTGGTTGTGTGTTTTTTCTTTTCTCCCCTCTTTCTTTCTATTCGCTGCATGCAGGTATGGTCTAGTCAGCGTTTGTTGGCGGTTGGCTATCAGTCTCCCTATCTCGTGATTGGCAATCAGCCGCGCACTTCCAATCAGCGGTTTAGTTGTCAACATAAAATTACCACACTGGTCAGCTGTTTCAGAGATTGCTTTGGAAAGTTGCTTGTTTAGAGAGTTGTCAAGTCAGAGAGACTTCTTGTTGAAATCATTGTAAATGTTGTTATTATTTTGTTAGAATGGTTTGCTTCATAGTGAACCCTTTTAATAGAGCAGTTAGTGGTGCAGCGTTTATTCGAGGGTGGCGTTCATTCAAGGGCAACGTTTAATTGGTAAGAGAGATTCAGTGAATTGTAGCTGCAGTGCAGCCATAGACAAACACAGAATAGACAAGGAAGTCAAACAAAAGCCCAGTGTAAAATGTATGCCGCGCGTGTCTCTACTTTGTGTACAAATCTGACGCAGCATGCCGTAACATTCTTACACTTTAGCTTTCAAACAGAAACCTGTGCAGAAAGCACTCACCACCAGCAACAGATCTATAGCACGCAAACTTGGTGTTGATGAAACGCACATTCAGGAATGGTTAAGTCAGCTACCTCGCCATATTGTATACAATATGTGTAACTATCTATAGGCCTGAATGCAATTGTCGCAATTGCATTATAATAATGTATAATTTTTTTTCAAGCAATGTCTTAATTTAGAATTCTATAATTGTATTCAGAATTATTACGTGACTTTATTTTGAAGGCCTTTTGGGACGCTCATGAGTGAGAGAGTCGACAACCTAACAGCAAGCGAAGCACAGACAATTTAAAGCTCTGATAAAAGTTTAAAGTTCAAGTTTATTATCATATACTCATAAACAGCATTTATAAGTAATGAAATTCTTTGTGCTCAATGTCCGTTCAACTTGCAGAATAAAAAAATTAAATACTAAAGAATGGAGAAAAAGGGTAGAAAAAATAAGAAAAATTGTAGTGCAAAAAGATATTTCAAGGACAGTTCAGCATCCTGATGGCATGTGTGAGAAAACTATCCCTGTATCTGCTGGTACAGGACCTTATACTCTTGTATCGCCTTCCAGAAGGCAGGAGGGAGAAAAGACTGTGGCAGGGATGACTAGGGTCAGAAATGATCCACTTGGCCTTTCTCCTGCACCGCTGGCTGTAAAGTCCTGAATGGATGGTAATGCAGTCCTTGTAATACGCTGTGCAGATTTGACCACTCTTTGTAGTGTCTTCCTGTCCTGGGCAGTGCTGTTGCCAAACCATGTTGTAATGCCACCAGTCAGTATGCTCTCAATGGTGCACCGGTAAAAATTGGTCAGTATAGTGCAGTCCATGCCAAATTTCCACAGTCGCCGCTGAAAAAAGAGCCTCTGTTTCGCTGTCCTTGTAACCACACCAATATGGTGGTCCAGCTCAGATCCTCACTGATGTTGATACCAAAAAATCTGAAACTTTTGACTCTCCACAGCTGTGCCCGCGATGTGAATGGGTGCATGTTCTCCCTGCAGCCGCCTGTAGTCCACTATCAACTCCTTGGTTTTTGCTACATTAAGCAACAGGCTGTTATGCTGACACCAGGATGTCATTGTTGCCACCTCTGCTCTGTAGGCAGACTCATCACCATTCTTGATGCAGCCGATAATGGTGGTGTCATCAGCAAACATAATGATAGTGTTGGACCTTTTTGTGGCTGCACAACCATAGGTGAACAGAGAGTACAACAGTGGGCTTAACACACAACTCTGTGGGGCACCAGTGCTGAGTGTTAGACTGGTGGGGGGATGTTACCTAGCCGTACTGCCTGTGTCCTGTCCAGCTGCACATGGAAGGACTGATGTTCCGGTCCTGTAGTTTTATGATGAGCCTGGATGGTACTATGGTGTTGAAAACGGAGCTGAAGTCGATGAAGAGCATCCGCACGTATATGTTGTTCTGATCCAAGTGAAAGAGAGCAGTGTTCAAGGCCAAAGCTACAACATCATCTGTAGACCTGTTCGGCCTATATGCAAACTGGAGTGGGTCTAATGCAGGTGACAGGCAGCATGTAATGTGGTCTTTGACTAACGTCTCAAAGCATTTCATCACAACAGGGCAACAGGGCGGTAATCATTGAGACAGCTCACTGATGGTTTCTTAGAGACTGGGATGATGGTGGCCCCCTTGAACCTATTGGGGACGACAGACTGCGACAGGGAGAGGTTAAAGATGTCAGTGAACACCTCTGCCAGTTCAGGAGCACAGGCCTTGAGAACACAGCCAGGGATGTTGTCAGGTCCTGGAGCTTTATGCACATTCACTCTAAGTGATAAGTTTAAGGTTGTTATAGAGGTTGTTAGCAATCTAAGGAAACCTCTATTCCCTTGTGTAGGCTACAGCATGCAGCCAACAAAGTATGTTGTTTTGTGTCTGTATTTGACTTTGGTGAATGTTATTTACATGCTGCGCATGTCATTGCATGTTCATATTAAGCTAATGTGGTCTTTATTTTCTCCTTACAGCGTGAGTTTAGTTTTAACGGTGGATTTGGAGAAAAAGCTTCAAATAAATCTGTAGCAAGAAAGACACTTGTGCCTGCCAGTGTTTCATGGGATAATAGTATGCTACACTTGTAAATTACTTGTGTAATAAATACTGTGTTTTAATTTAACCAATTAAATAACCGTTTTCTGATTTTTTGGGGGAGGCGTTTAATCGAAGGTGCCATTTATTACACAATGTTCATTTTTGGTGCAGCGTTTATTCAAGGTCAACGTTTAATCAAAGAAAAACTGTAGTTTTCTTCCCAGCATGGGAAGGCCAAAGGATGTTTACAATTGTAGTAGGCCATTGATATGTTTTAAAAGTTCAGGGATGTAATTTGTTGGATAAGAAGCCCCCATCCCCCACTCCAGAGACAATTGATGACAGAGAGGTGCTGACATTAAGTTAAACATAGTCATGCGTTAAAGAGTAGAGTAAAAAAGAGACAAAATGTGTACATGGATGTTGAGTTGAGTTTGTGCATGTCAGTTTAGACAAACGTAGCCTTTTAAACCTCTAGGTTTAATTCTCTCTTTTATACATTTAAAGTTGGATTTGACATTTAACAGACATTTAATCATTTAGCAAGTTGTTTGACTCAAAAACCATAACGAAGTACATATGGTGTAAAAAATCTGCAGTCAAATTTGGCGAAATTGCTAGCTTGGATGTTATCTTTACATATAGATGGGTTGGTGGTTACAAACAATGAGGATGCGCACGCAGCTTCAAGGCAGAACAATGCCTACCATTTCACCTCTAGTTTATATGTTCCCACCCCCCCCCCCCTTCTGAATAAAGTTAGATTGATCTGATTTGTTGATATCTGTTGCTATGAAAACCATTTTAGCCAAGCTAACTAACATTGTTTTTAGCTAGCTGACATTACCATTCAATCACTAACAAAACACGAATAGAAATACTTTGCTAACAGTCCTCACGTGTAATCAAAAGCTTGTAGTGAGATCACATGCATGACCCCCCGAGACAAGCTTTCATGTTTGCATCGCTAGCATCTCGTCATATTACACAGCCGGAAGACAGCTAGATAATAAATATTGTAGCGTCAGCGCCCTTGGGTACCCAGCATGCAGTGCACACCAAAAACGCAAATAGCTGTGGAAAATAGTTTGGTTACAACAGCTGTGCAAGGGATTTCAGTTGTTGTGTTCGTTAACTTAAATGTGTGTAATGTTATTGTTTTTTACTTAAGATAATACTGTTGGTCACCCTGATTGTGCATGTTGTGTAGTTTAATGGGATCAGAGAGTCTGACCATGACAAAGTATTGTTAAGCTGCTGTACCATCACAAGGTACACTTGCTAACAGCTGGACATTAGCTATACCTTGGTCCAGTTCCCTACATGACTCTTGACAGTTGTTTGACTGAGACTCTAGAGAGAGCTCAATTCAGGTAGAGTTCTAATAGCCATGGTCTTCTAACCAGTTTCAGTTTTGAAAACAGTGTGACTGTGTATGGTATGTTTTTTGGGCTACTTCTAATGGCATGACCTGCGCTGGGATAGAGGGAAACAGCATGGATGGGGAAAGTGTGTGGGCAGAGCAAGCAGTAGTAGTACATAACCTACACACTTCCTTTAGTGAAGTGTATCCTCACTTTCATAAAGTTATTGTTGTAATCAAAGCTTTTAAAGAATGGATCTCTGCATGATGGGCCTGACCAGAGCACAGGTGGCCTGACACAACACGCTTCAAAGTTGTCTCTTTCAAAAGGGTGGAATTTTAACCCTGTCAGTCCAACATGTCTAAAAGTTGGTACGCATGCCTTATTGCCAATGGGGAACAAATAAGTCTCAAGAACCCATAATGTCGGCAGCATGGATATTTCTCTACAGTGACAATTTGTGAAGAATTTCAAAAAATGACTTCAAATCAGCCATTGATCCAATTGTCTTGAAATGTTGTGTACATGTATGAAATACATGTCTGTGTCATGTCAATTTTGTAATGGTTTGCAATGCTGAGGAGGAACCCGGATCGCTGCTTGCAGCTATATTTATTAGGGTTCCTCCGGTAGGAGAACCCTATTGTTATTGGTGGTATTATTATTTTTTACCCATGGGAGTCAATGGCAGCCCCTAGACCAGTACCGTAAAAAGTTGTGAAATTTGGCATGTTGAAACTGCAGACCATTAGTAACTACCATACCAAACATGGGCCATGTGAGACAATAGGTGGCGCTACAGGCCACGCCCCAATATGTCAATTTTCAAATTAATGCCATTTGCAGGCCATAAGTCCCAAAATTCTGAAATTCATTACATATGCCTTATTTCTCATGAGGAATAAAAAAGCCTCAAGAAGCTATAACGGCCACCATATTGGATTTGTCTGTACAATAAAGATTAAGGAAACGCGTTTTTTCCCTACTCCTCCTACATTTTTGGTCGAATTTTCTTCAAAATTGCCATAGATGATATCCAGACTGAGCCTCACAAAAGTTATCGTAGGGATTTCTGATTTTCAAAACCGTTTGTCCGGTAGAGCCAATCAAAATCTGCAACAAAGCAACCAAACAGGACGTTTGGTCAAATCTCAGCAAATCTTTGAGATATCAACACCAAACTTGGTATGTCACGTGGAAGACACTACAACATGTTACCATGTGCAAAGGCAACTTCATACCTCTAAAAATGATTGATATAAAGCAAATTGAATTTATTGCTAATGCTAAAATAATGCTTTACACATCCGCCGGCCAAAAACTGATACTCTGATTCAATCACTAGTTCATATGAAGACTCTTGAGAATGTTGAGTACACAAATCTGAGAAAAAGTTGACTGTAACATGAAAACTCGATTTTTAGTGAATATTTGAAACATGCATGCTTGGCTAATTTCTAGGGCTGTTTCCCCAAATCCTCTCTCCCTTTGCTCCTGTGCGCGCGTGCTCCACATTCTCTCACACACAAGGGGCCAGAGCCCCTTGACACACGCATGCTTTCTTGAAAATGTGTGCTGACCAAGCCCCCACCCTCGTTTTTTAGCCCCTGTTTCATTTCGCTTCCAATCGCAGCTCGCTGTTACGAATACAAATTATTTTTCGGCGGCCATTGTTGTTTCCCGTGTCCCGTGAAAGTCGTCTCCCGTGAAAGCCGTGTTGGAGGCAGCCACTTTCGGTAAGTCCTGGTTTTATACATTTTAAGCTAGAATTAATGATTGGGTTTGTGAAAGTACACTACTCTTGAATTATGGTGAAGGTTTAGCACTTTTAGACCTTATAGATCGTGATTCTGAAGTGACGGAAAACCAAACTCGAAAAGTAGCTACTGTAGCTCTAGCTTTTTTCCTCTGTGTTTTTAATTAGTGAGTCATTTTGCATCTCGGCGAATTGTTCATCAAAAAGGTCGAGGAGAGCAGCCTTTAGGAGAAAAAGCAATTCCCCACAGACCTGTCGGCTCATAATGGTGATTTTTGGCGTGAAAGTCTTTGTAATAAGCCTATGCGGCAGGGAGACTTTTTCAAGGCGAGCCTGTTTCATTCGTCATATGCCCTGAGAAAGCGACCTACGTTAGCCAGGCTAGTTTTGCCAATTTCGGTAAGTCAGGCTATTTAAAGGTCTCTTACAGTCAGAATCACTGTTTACAAGCAAAGGTCGAGCTGGTCTTTTGTCAGATGTGTATATATTGACCAGTTTAGAGGTAAATACTCTTGCCAGAGCCTGGAATCGAACCTGTGTTTTGAGTGACTGCATGGGTCTCCATGACGTCAACACATTTGGATTCAAGTTCAAGTAATGACACTGCATTTCACAGTCAAAACTGAAGTCTGTATCAAGTGTAGATGGGAAAAGCTTCATTTTTCACAACTGACATGGACCCTTTCTTCACTTTGACAGGTCTGGAGGGTCATGCAGAGGCCTGCTCAACAGAGTTCAACAGAGGATGCAACAGACTCGAGGATGGTGAGATCCACACAGACCCCTTGCTGGACTACCCCTCTCTAGCTGGACAGCTTCTCTTCAGCCCTGACCCCAGAACAGCTTGATCCAGCTGGCCTGCCTGCCTGCAGGCCCTGCTTGCCCCTGCCTGCCAGCCCTCCAGAGACAGTCACCCCACAGACACAGTAGCTCTGCAGCCTGCTTTTTTGAGGACATTGATGAAAAAGGACAAGCCAGCATTACTTTGATGAAAGTCTAAATGTTTAATCCTTTCCATGTGCCAGTATGCCAAGCTGCTGACTTTGTGTCTTAAGTGATGAAACTAGTTCAAGTGATAGACTTTTGACCTGAATCCAATGATTATTCATCTGAATAAAAACCACTCAAGAGAAGTACTGCTTCTTGGAGCATTTGTGCTCCACATCAGTACATCTCACACATTTGCCTTTGTTTCCATGGGATTCATGGAATTGTTAGTTTCTGCTCCACCATTTCCACCCTAGTGTAATAATAAGTATAATTTAGGACAGCAATTACATTTTTGTGTTATCCTTCCGCATTACACACATTTAGTCAATGTTCTTAAACTCAACCGATTATTGTCATTTTACCATACTGTTCATATTGAACAGACATCAGTGTTTACTTGGAAAGATGACTGTATATTTCCACTTTTGATTTGTATTTCCATCGTAAGTTTGGTCTTTAATTTCATTTGGAAGTGGTATTAAAAGGTCTTACATTTAACTTGTTTATACCTGTAGACACCCTGTGAAGCCCCCACTGCAGAGACAGTTGGTGACAGAGAGGTGCAGACATTAAGTTAAACATGCCTTAAGAATAGAGTAACAAATAGAGACTAAATGTGTAAATGGCTGTTGAAACTGAGTTGGTGCATGTCAGTTTAGGCAAAGGTAACCTTTTAAACCTCTAGGTTTAAAACAAATTCAGATTTGATTGGAACTCTCTTTTATACATTTATAGTTGGATTTGACATTTAATTCATTTAGCAAGTTGTTTAACTCAAACAACCATAACACGGTACATATGGTATACAATGCTGCAGTCAGATTTGGCGAAATTGTTAGCTTGGATGTTATCTTTACATATAGATGGGGTCTTGTTGATGCGCACGCAGCTTCAAGGCAGAAAGACGCGTTCCATTTCACTTTTACTGTACCTACACCTTTAATGTTCCCGCCATCCCCCCATTTCTGAATAAAGTTCGACTGATCTGATTTGTTGATTTCTGTTGCTATGAAAACCAGTTTAGCCAAGCTAACTAACATTGTTTTTAGCTAGCTTGCATTACCATTCAATTGCTAACAAAACATTAGTAAAAATAGCTTGCTAATCGGGCAGAACTTGAACTCGGGCAGGAGACTCTGAGACCTCAGCGCACCACTAGCATCTCGCCATATCACGCAGTTGGAGCACAGCTAGATAATCAGCGTCAGCGCTCTTGGGTACCCAGCATGCAGTGCGGCATGTTAAAAAAACAACAGCTACGCAAGGGATTTCAGTTGTTGTGTTCGTTCAGTTAGATGTTTGTAATGTTATTGGCCGGGTTTCCCAGATTCGTTAAGAAGCTCTTAACGCTAAGAGCTTCTTAGGAGCGTTCTAAGAGCGTTCTTAGAACGCTGTTAAGAAGCTCTTAGCGTTAAGAGCTTCTTAACGAATCTGGGAAACCCGGCCATTGTTTGTTAGTTAATATAATCTTGTTGGTCACCTTGAGTGTGCATGCTGTGTAGTTTAATGGGAACAGAGAGTCGGCCATTTTACTATCACAGGCTATACTTGCAAGGAGCTGAACGTGGGCTGTGCCCTAGACCAGACCAATTGCCTATGAGGCTAATCTTGATTCTGGATTGACTGAGATTCTGGAAAGAGATCTACTCAAGAAGAGAGTCAATATCTGTGGTTTTCAAGCCATCTTTGAGAAAGTTTGAAAACAATGTTGCGGTTAATATGTTTTGATTGTGGGAGGCAACTTTTGGACTACACCTAAACCTCATGCGGCCACCGCACCACCCGCACTGGCAAAGAGGGAAACAGCATGGATGGGGAAAGTGTGTGGGCAGAGCAAGCAGTAGTAGTACATAAACTACACACGTCCTTTACTAAAGTGTATTCTGACTTTCATAAAGTTATTGTTGTAATCAAAGCTTTTAAAGAATGGATCTCTGCATGATGGGCCTGACCAGAGCACAGGTGGCCTGACAGAACACGCTTCAAAGTTGTCACTTTCAAAAGGGTGGCATTTTAACCCTGTCAGTCCAAAATGTCTAAAAGTTGGTACGCATGCCTTATTGCCAATGGGGAACAAAGAAGTCTCAAGAACCCATAATGTCGGCAGCATGGATATTTCTCTACAGTGACAATTTGTGAAGAATTTCAAAAAATGACTTCAAATCAGCCATTGATCCAATTGTATTGAAATGTTGTGTACATGTATGAAATACATGTCTGTGTCATGTCAATTTTGTAATGGTTTGCAATGCTGAGGAGGAACCCGCCATTGCTGCCTGCAGCTATATTTATTATTATTTTTCTTCTCCTTGCGCCCCAATATCTCAAAAAGTCCCTTGTCATAAATTTTCTAATTTGGCACATTGATACTAAATCCAAGTGGGTACCCCCACACCAAATATGGGCCACATCGGACCATAGGGGGCGCCACAGGCCACGCCCAAAAGTCCGATTTTCAAAGTGATGGCATTTCCACCCCATTGCTCCAATTCTTCTGAAACTTGGTGTGCATGCCTCATTTTTCATGAGGAACAAAAAAGCCTCAAGGACCCATAAGGTCCACCATGATGGATTTTCCTGTACTGTGAAAATTTGGGAAAACCTTCAAAATTCCTCTTCTCTTGAACCAAAGGTGAAATTGACTTGAAATTTGGTACAGATATGTATCATTGACGTATTTAAAAACGTTACTTAAGGCAATTGAATCAAGTACAAAATGGCTGAAATGGGTGTATTTATGTAAATTTACACATTGCCTCAATATGTTTGTGTCACTAAATCAAATGTATTTTTGAAGGATGGTTCAAACTTAATAGGCTTTAAGGTGAGATGCCCCTGAAGTACCATGCAAATTTTCACTTTGATATGTCGAAATATGACTGAATTACAGATGTTTGAACTTCGACCAAATCTGACAATGCTCGCCATAGGAGAAACAGCTTTTTTTATTATCCAGTTTTGTGTAATCCATGTCTGGGAATGGCTCAATTGGCTGGTAAGCAAATGGTTGTAGGTTCAAAACCAGTCAGAAGCATAGTTTTTATTTATTTTTTCTGGCAAAACGGTTTCTAGTCTTCCGATCAATCCTCCGGTTGTAAAAACATAGCAATGCGTGTTTATTTGAGCCCATCACAACACTCTGATCATCTGTTTAGCGAGACTGTGTAAACCACTGCAAAACAAGCCAGGTTCACCACAGTAGCTAGCTACTTGTAGTCTACGCATGGTAGAGATAACTCTAATGGTTTTCTCTAATGAAGTCAATTGATTGTTCAGGTGGATCCCTTGCCTATTGCACAAATTCATTTCAGTAACCTAAGCCAGGACACATTCCCACTGATGCTAGGCATGATTTAAAATTCCCTTCCATGACAAGTTATGGCACTCCAAACAACCTGTTAAAAAAAACGATGAGAAAGTTATTCTTTACAGCAGCAACCCAGTCATCCCGTTTTTATAGGAAATGTACAAGCAGTTTCAACTTAGGCTGAATCTAACAACACTTACCACAGGAGAAACAGCTTACTTTTTTATACAGTAACTGAACATGACAATATTCAACACTGAGAATAGGGCTGGGATGGTGACCTGTAAAGTATAAGGTTGGAGGTTGGAATCCAGCCATAGTCTTTTGGCCTGTCATAATTTTGATTATCTGTTTAGTTCAACAGGATGACATCATTCTGAAATACGATGCACAATTTCATGCAATTTCACCTTGAAATGTCAACCGTTTCTTAACCTTTGTCCAAAAGCTGACCAAAGCTAATACTCTGCCCTTTCTATTCTTACAATCTCAACAGTTGGTGTGTAGCAGAGAGGATAGAGAGACTGACTTGTAACCTTATGCTCATGAGTTCAAATCCCCATTCAGCCCGGTTGTTGGCCAAACATGAAGTAGTTTTGCTCCCTTGTTGTCCAACTCTCGATCTTCTGCAGTGTACATGTTTATAATATTTTGCCATTTCGCGGAGGAACCCGCATCGCTGCTTGCAGCTATATTTATTATTATTATTTTTCTTCTCCTTGCGCCCCAATATCTCAAAAAGTCCCTTGTCATAAATTTTCTAATTTGGCACATTGATACTACATCCAAGTGGGTACCCCCACACCAAATATGGGCCACATCGGATCATAGGGGGCGCCACAGGCCACGCCCAAAAGTCCGATTTTCAAAGTGATGGCATTTCCACCCCATTGCTCCAATTCTTCTGAAACTTGGTGTGCATGCCTCATTTTTCATGAGGAACAAAAAAGCCTCAAGGACCCATAAGGTCCGCCATGATGGATTTTCCTGTACTGTGATAATTTGGGAAAACCTTCAAAATTCCTCTTCTCTTGAACCAAAGGTGAAATTGACTTGAAATTTGGTACAGATATGTATCATTGACGTATTTAAAAACGTTACTTAAGGCAATTGAATCAAGTACAAAATGGCTTAAATGGGTGTATTTATGTAAATGTCCACATTGCCTCAATATGTTTGTGTCACTAAATCAAATGTATTTTTGAAGGATGGTTCAAACCTAATAGGCTTTAAGGTGACATGCCCCTGAAGTATCATGCAAAGTTTCACCTTGATATGTCAAAATATGACTGAATTACAGCTGTTTGAACTTGGATCAAATCTGACAATGCTTGCCATTGGAGAAACTGCTTTTTTATTATCCAGTTGCTGAACTTTGTGTCATCCATGTCTGGGAATGGCTCAATTGGCTGAGGAGCTCAATTGGCTGGCTAAATTGGCTTACATTTGAATACCTGTTTAGTTAAACAGGATGACATCGTTCTGAAGTACCATGCGCAATTTTACCTTGATATGTCAAAAGATCATTGAATTACAGCTGTTTAAATTTTGGCTGAATCGAACAATGTGTGCTACAGGAGAAACGGCTTCTTTGTTATATACAGTAACTGACCACATGTTCTCAGCCTTGACGGTAGCTCAGTGGATTGAAACGGTGTCCTGGAAAGTGCAAGGTCACAGGTTTGAATCCAGCCACTGCCTTTGGGAATGTCATAATTTTGATTATCTGTTTAGTTAAACAGGATGACATCATTCTGAAATACCCTGCGAAACTGCAATTTTACCTTGACATGTCAACCGTTTCTTAACCTTTGTCCCAAAGCTGACCAAAGCTAATACTCATATCACGCAGTCGGAGCACAGATAGATAATCAGCGTCAGCACCCTTGTGTACCCAGCATACAGTGCGGCATGTCAAAAAAAGCAAAGACTTGTGGAAAATAGTTTGGTTACAACAGCCGTGCGAGGGATTTCAGTTGTTGTGTTCATTCAGTTAGATGTTTGTAATGTTATTGTTTGTTAGTTAATATAATCTTGTTGGTCACCCTGATTGTGCATGTTGTGTAGTTTAATGGGACCAGAGAGTCGGCTGCTGTACTATCACAAGCTATTCTCGCAAGCAGCTGACCCTAACCCTAGCAACGTGAGCTCTGCCTAGCCCCGTTGCCCACATCACTATTGTTAATTGTGCATTGACTGAGATTCTGGAAAGAGATCAACTCAAGAAGAATTTCAATATCCTATAAAAAGCTAATACTCTACCCTTTCTATTCATAAAATCTCAACAGTTGCTGTGTAGCAGAGAGGGTAGAGAGACTGACTTGTAACCTTATGCTCATGAGTTCAAATCCCCATTCAGCCTATTGTCGTTGGCCAAACATGAAGTAGTTTTGCTCTCATGTTGTCCAAGTCTCGATCTTCTACAGTGTACATGTTTATAATATTTAGCCATTTTGCGGAGGAACCCGCATCGCTGCTTGCAGCTATATTTATTATTTTTCTTCTCCTTGCGCCCCAATATCTCAAAAAGTCCCTTGTCATAAATTTTCTAATTTGGCACATTGATACTACATCCAAGTGGGTACCCCCACACCAAATATGGGCCACATCGGAACATAGGGGGCGCCACAGGCCACGCCCAAAAGTCAGATTTTCAAAGTGATGTCATTTCCACCCCATTGCTCCAATTCTTCTGAAACTTGGTGTGCATGCCTCATTTTTCATGAGGAACAAAAAAGCCTCAAGGACCCATAAGGTCCGCCATGATGGATTTTCCTGTACTGTGATAATTTGGGAAAACCTTCAAAATTCCTCTTCTCTTGAACCAAATGCGAAATTGACTTGAAATTTTGTACAGATATGTATCATTGACGTATTTAAAAACGTTACTTAAGGCAATTGAATCAAGTACAAAATGGCTGAAATGGGTGTATTTATGTAAATGTCCACATTGCCTCAATATGTTTGTGTCACTAAATCAAATGTATTTTTGAAGGATGGTTCAAACCTAATAAGCTTTAAGGTGACATGCCTCTGAAGTACCATGCAAAGTTTCACCTTGATATGTCAAAATATGATTGAATTAGAGCTGTTTCAACCTTGGCTGAATCGCTTACCACAGGAGAAACAGCTTACTTTTTCATACAGTAACTGAACATGACAATATTTAACACTGAGAATAGCTCAATGGGCTGGGACGGTGACCTGCAAAGTATAAGGTCGTAGGTTTGAATCCAGCCACAGTGATTGATCCTGTCTTAAATTTAAATATCTGTTTAGTTAAACAGGATGACATCGTTCTGAAGTACCATGCGCAATTTCACCTTGATATGTCAAAAGATCATTGAATTACAGCTGTTTAAACTTTGGCCAAATCGAACAATCCGTGCTTCAGGAGAAACGGCTTCCTTTTTTTGTACAGTAACTGACCACGTATACTCAGCCTTGAGGGTAGCTCAATGTGTTGAAACGGTGTCCTACAAAGTGCAAGGTCACAGGTTTGTATCCAGGCACAGTCTATTGGCCTGTCATAATTTTGATTACTTGTTTAGTTAAACAGGCAGACATCATTCTGAAATACCATGCGCAATTTCACCTTGAAATGTCAACCGTTTCTTAACCTTTGTCCCAAAGCTGACCAAAAACTAATACTCATATCACGCAGTCGGAGCACAGCTAGATAATCAGCGTCAGCACCTTTGGGTACCCAGCATGCAGTGCGGCATATCAAAAAACGCAAAGACTTGTGGAAAATAGTTGGTTACAACAGCCGTGCAAGGGATTTCAGTTGTGTTCGTTCAGTTAGATGTTTGTAATGTTATTGTTTGTTAGTTAATATAATCTTGTTGGTCACCCTGATTGTGCATGTTGTGTAGTTTTATGGGACCAGAGAGTCGGCTGATGTACTGTCACAGGCTATTCTCGCAAGGAGCTGAATATGAGCGCTGCCCTAGCCCAGTTGCCCACATGACTATTGTTTGTTGTGCATTGACTAAGAGTCTGGAAAGAGATCAACTCAAGAAGAGTTTCAGTGTCCTATAAAAAGTTAATACTCAGCCCTTACTAATCATAAAATCTCAGCAGTTGGTGTGTAGCAGAGAGGCTAGAGAGACTGACTAGTAACCTTATGCTCATGAGTTCAAATCCCCGTTCAGCCTATTATTGTTGGCCAAACATGAAGTAGTTTTGCTCTCTTGTTGTCCAAGTCTCGATCTTCTACAGTGTACATGTTTATAATATTTTGCCATTTTGCGGAGGAACCCGCATCGCTGCTTGCAGCTATATTTAGGGTTCCTCCGGTAGGAGAACCCTATTGTTATTGGTGGTATTATTATTATTTTTTACCCATGGGAGTCAATGGCAGCCCCTAGACCAGTACCGTAAAAAGTTGTGAAATTTGGCATGTTGAAACTGCAGACCATTAGTAACTACCATACCAAACATGGGCCATGTGAGACAATAGGTGGCGCTACAGGCCACGCCCCAATATGTCAATTTTCAAATTGATGCCATTTTCAGGCCATAAGTCCCAAAATTCTGAAATTCATTACATATGCCTTATTTCTCATGAGGAATAAAAAAGCCTCAAGAAGCTATAACGGCCGCCATATTGAATTTGTCTGTACAATAAAGATTAAGGAAATGCGTTTTTTCCCTACTCCTCCTACATTTTTGGTCGAATTTTCTTCAAAATTGCCATAGATGATATCCAGACTGAGCCTCACAAAAGTTATCGTAGGGATTTCTGATTTTCAAAACCGTTTGTCCGGTAGAGCCAATCAAAATCTGCAACAAAGCAACCAAACAGGACGTTTGGTCAAATCTCAGCAAATCTTTGAGATATCAACACCAAACTTGGTATGTCACGTGGAAGACACTACAACATGTTACCATGTGCAAAGGCAACTTCATACCTCTAAAAATGATTGATATAAAGCAAATTGAATTTATTGCTAATGCTGAAATAATGCTTTACACATCCGCCGGCCAAAAACTGATACTCTGATTCAATCACTAGTTCATATGAAGACTCTTGAGAATGTTGAGTACACAAATCTGAGAAAAAGTTGACTGTAACATGAAAACTCGATTTTTAGTGAATATTTGAAACATGCATGCTTGGCTAATTTCTAGGGCTGTTTCCCCAAATCCTCTCTCCCTTTGCTCCTGTGCGCGCGTGCTCCACATTCTCACACACACAAGGGGCCAGAGCCCCTTGACACACGCATGCTTTCTTGAAAATGTGTGCTGACCAAGCCCCCACCCTCGTTTTTTAGCCCCTGTTTCATTTAGCTTCCAATCGCAGCTCGCTGTTACGAATATAAATTATTTTTCGGCGGCCATTGTTGTTTCCCGTGTCCCGTGAAAGTCGTCTCCCGTGAAAGCCGTGTTGGAGGCAGCCACGTTCGGTAAGTCCTATTTTTACACATTTTAAGCTAGAATCAATGATTGGGTTCGTGAAAGTACACTAGTCTTGAATTATGGTGAAGGTTTTAGCACTTTTAGACCTTTAGATCGTGATTCTGAAGTGACAGAAAACCAAACTCGAAAAGTAGCTACTGTAGCTCTAGCTTTTTTCCTCTGTGTTTTTAATTAGTGAGTCATTTTGCATCTCGGCGAATTGTTCATCAAAAAGGTTGAGGAGGGCAGCCTTTAGGAGAAAAAGCAATTCCCCACAGACCTGTCGGCTCAGAATTTTGATTTGGGGCGTGAAAGTCTTTGTAATAAGCCTATGCGCCAGGGAGACAGCATAGGCTTAGGCGGCAGCCATGTTTTGGTCGCGTCATGTTCATAAGTTCACCATTTTACAGTTAGGTCTACACGAAAAAGGTCGAGGAGGGCAGCCTTTAGGAGATGTGGGAATTGTGCTTTTAGCCAAATGCTCCGATTATTTTTGTGATTTGTGGACTAACAATTGGAGTGATACTGCATCCCGGGGGTACATTGTTTTGACGTTAGCCTCAGAGTCAGGCTCGGCTCGCCCACTGGCAGTGTGTAAACAATTTTGTATTTCACTCAATTCTACTCAAAAAACGTCAGGGAGGACTGCTTTTTGTAGACAAGGGCCTGCTAAAGATAGCCAGTATATCTGATTTTTCAAGGCGAGCCTGTTTCATTCGTCATATGCCCTGAGAAAGCGACCTACGTTAGCCAGGCTAGTTTTGCCAATTTCAGTAAGTCAAGCTATTTAAAGGTCTCTGACAGTCAGAATCACTGTTTAAAGGCAAAGGTCGAGCTGGTCTTTTGTCAGATGTGTATATATTGACCAGTTTAGAACTAAATACTCTAGCCAGAGCCTGGAATCGAACCCGTGTTTTGAGTGACTTTGCATGGGTCTCATCAGGTCAACACATTTGGATTCAAGTTCAAGTAATGCCACTGCATTTCACAGTCAAAACTGTAGTTTATGTCAAGTGTAGATGGAAAAAGCTGCGTTTTTCACAACTGAACTGACATGGATCCTTTCTTCACTTTGACAGGTCTGGAGGGTCATGCAGAGGCCTGCTCAACAGAGTTCAACAGAGGATGCTGAGATCAACACAGACCCCTTGCTGGACTACCCCTCTCTAGCTGGACATCTTCTCTTCAGCCCTGACCCCTGGACAGCTTCATCCAGCTGGCCTGCCCTGCCTGCCTGCAGGCCCTGCTTGCCCCTGCATGCCAGCCCTCCAGAGACAGTCACCCCACAGACACAGTAGCTCTGCAGCCTGCTTTTTTGAGGACATTGATGAAAAAGGACAAACCAGCATTTTTTACTTTGATGAAAGTCTAAATGTTTAATCCTGTCCATGTCCCAGTATGCCAAGCTGCTGACTTTGAGTGTCTTAAAGTGATGAAACCAGTTCAAGTGATAGACTTTTGACCTGAATCCAATGATTATTCATCTGAATAAAAACCACTCAAGACAAGTACTGCTTCTTTATTAATAGTATTTATGTATATATAATTGCGCAGCTCCCCCTGTCAATGATCTAGCACCTCCTCAGCACCTGTATTAAAAATTCTCTGGCGCCGTCCCTGCCCAGGGTTGATTGTAACTGGTGTTGAAAAACACATGTAGTAGGGCAGAATAGAGGGACTGGGCAAAGGGTGCTGCTGTGTAAAGTCCCCAAAAACTGCAGAATGGGAAGAAAATATTAGATGACATTGTATCGAGGCCCAATTGGAGAAGAAGCCATAGGATATTTACAATTGTAGTAGGCCGCCATTATATCTGTTTTAAAAGTTCAGGGGTGTAATTTGTTGGATATGAAGCCCCCACCCTCCACTCCAGAGACAGTTGGTGACAGAGAGGTGCAGACATTAAGTTAAACATAGTCATGCGTTAAGAGTAGAGTAAAAAATACAGATCCCCCCTTTCTGAATAAAGTTCGACTGATCTGATTTGTTGATTTCTATTGCGAGGAAAATTTTTCGAAGAAACCTCGGGAGGAGCCATTCGAGGGGGTATCCCCTCCTCCAGGGATGGTTGGGGGTGCTGCAGGTCGGGCCCAGTCCAGGTGCGGTACAGTGTGCCCTGTGGTGTCCGGGTAAGTAGGGTGGGGTGTATGGGTGAAAAAGGGGGGGGGGGGGAGGGGCCAGTCTTCTTGATGAGGTGGGGGGGGGGCTGTAGTGTCCTTTTCGGGGGTCCAGGGAGGAGGGTTCCAGGTGCTGCAGCGGATGTGCTGGGGGGGTGGGGGGGTTGACCGGTCCTTGAGGGGTGGAGGATGTTGCTGCTGGGTTGATGTGGCCAACTGGAACCCTGTGAGGTGATAGTGGGAGATGGTGGAGAGGGGAGGAAGGAAGGGGGTGAGAAAGGGTACTGGGGTGCAGGTGTAATGTTCTGTGTACTTCCCATTAAGCCTGGTGGGTTTCTCCTCTCCGGACCCTCGTACTGGGGGCAGGTGTTGGTGCCCCTGGGTCTTCGGGCTTGGTGCCGGAACGGGTGAAGTGGTGGCTGCCCGGAAGGTGGTGGTGGTGGGGGCGATGAGGGTGTTGAACGGGGAACGCCGTCTGGCCTTCGGGGACGGAGGGCGGAGTGCAGAGCTGGTGTGGCGATATGGTGGCATGGGGGGCTGAGCTAGATGGACACGTCCTTCCACCTTTCAACCCCCCATGTGTCTCTGGCGGTGTCCGGGTGGTGTTTGAAGTCCAGGATGGCGTAGTCCCTGAGGAGGAGAGTGATTCTCCTCCTCTGGACGGTGAGAGGTTGGTCCTGTTTATGGTAGACCCTGATGTTCCTTGTCTCCCATATCACCTGCTTGACGGCGCTGACGATCCTCCACTGATGTTGTAGGCGGGGGGTCGTGCAGCCTCCCGGAGGACCGAACAGGATGTCGTCCGCCGCCAAGCGAGGCAAGATGATGTTCCTGTAGAGGGAGACAGAGGGAACAAACAGGGCCCAGACCCGCCTGGCCACGGTGCACTTGACAAACAGATGGTAGATGTTTTCAGTGTCAGTGCAACCGTGGGGGCAGAGCTCGGTACGGGCTATGTGCCGTCTGTACATGAATTCTCTGGTGGGGAGACAGCCGTGAGCAGTTGACCAGTTTAAATCCTTTTGCTTATTGCTGATGCACTTGTGGCTGATGTTTTTCCATACCTGTTGGATGTCCAGGGCCGGCCTGGCCTTGGGTGGTGTGATGTTGTCCTTCCCTCTGATGTGTGCCATGATGTCCTTGTATTTCCAGGAGGCCAGGCCGGCTGCGGGCAGACCCGTCCTGAAGGCAAAGTTCTTCCACTCCTTGTATACTTTCGGGGGGTCCCAGCAGTAGGGCACAGTGTGGTTGATGGTGGTGTTGGTGATACGGAGTGCTCTGAGTATGGGTGTGGCGAAGTACCTCTCAAAGGCTCCTGCCTTCCTGTCCGGTTTATGGATATTTGTGACCAGTTGGGAGAGGCCCTGTGCCCTTATGATGTTGAGGATGTCTGGGACCCCCTTCCCCCCCTTCTCCTCTGCGCTGTACATGATGGTCCTCTTCAAGCGCTCCATGTTGCTCCCCCAGACAAAGGTGAACATCAGCCGCTCGATGGTCTTGCTCGTCACCCTGTCCGGGGGAAACACCGGACAGGAGAATGGGGAGGATTATTGCCTTCAGGATCAGGATCTTACCCGTTATTGTGAGGGACCGTGCACTCCATTGGGCGATCTTCTGTTTGGCTTGACTGATGGTGTTGGCCCAGGTCAGGGTCCCTTTCCCGTTGTTCTGGTAGATGACTCCGAGCAGCTTGATGTTGTCTGTTTTTACAGGGAAAGAGGTGGTCATCCCTTCTTTCCAGTGTTGCGACAGGTACAGTTCGCTCTTACCTCGATTGACCAGGGCGCCAGTGGCTGCACAGTAGTCGTCCACCACCTTCATTGCCGCGGCGATGGACCGACTATCCGTGCCGACGATGGTGATGTCGTCCATGTACGCCACCACCTGAAGCCTCTCTCCCTGGGCCCCCGGGAGGTGGTAACCCTGGATGGTGTGTGTAGCTCTGATTTTACGGAGGAAAGGCTCCAGGTAGATGACGTACAGCAGGGGTGCTAGGGGGCATCCTTGTCTGACCCCTGACCGGATAGGAAAGGGGTCTGTGAGCTGTTTGTTGACCAGGACTCTGCTCGTGATGTTGTTGTAGCAGAGCCTGGTCCAGTGGATGAGGTGTTGTGGGAAGTTCATCCTCCCTAGCACCTCCTGCAGGAAGCCATGGCTTACCCGGTCGAAGGCCTTCTCTTGGTCGAGGCAGAGGAGCGCGAAGGGGGACCTCCGCTCCTGGGAGTGGAAGATGAGGTCTCTCACCAGGAGCAAGTTGTCATTGATGGACCTTCCGGGGACGCCGCAGGTCTGGTCCGGGTTGATGACTGTGGGGAGGTGTATTTGGAAGCGCCACATGAGGGCCTTCGTGAGAATCTTGTAGTCCGAACAGAGGAGGTTGATGGGGCGCCAGTTCCGAAGGTCCTTGAGGTCCCCCTTCTTGGGTATTAGTGTAACTGTACTCTGTCGCATTGATTCTCCTAGCCTCCTTTCCCTGTAGACTGCCCGGAGGACCTGGGCCAGATCGCCCTTGACGAGTTCCCAGAAGGCCTGATAGAATTCCGCCGGGATCCCGTCCGGTCCCGGGGCCTTCTGGGTGTTCATGGAGTGCACGGCCCGGGTGAGCTCCTCCAGGCTCAGCTCTGGTTCCTCGCTCTCGCCCCCCTCTTTGATTTGGTCCAGACCGTCAAGGAAGGTTTCCGCCAGAGCCCCGTCTGCCGGTGTCAAACAGCCGGCCGTAGAACTCCTCGGTCACCTCCCTGATGTCGTCGCTGTCCGTGACGGTCTGGCCGCTGGTATTATAGAGGGACTGGATGCCTTGTTGTTTGGACCGTGCCCTGCGGAAAAAAAATCTTGTGCATTTCTCCTCCTCCTCCAGGCCCCGGAGTTTATCCCTGAAGGTCTTCCGCTCCTGTTCTTCCCGATAGTGTGGCCAGATGTTCCTTGGTCTCTGACAGCTCCCGGGTCATGTCGAATCCTCTGAGTTGGAGGAGGCTAAGGCGTTGTAGGGCCTTGTTGTGGTGGTGAAAACGGGCCCTTTGTTCCCTAGCCTTCCTCCTTCCCACCCCTCCGAAGAACCCCTTGACCCGGGACTTAACCATTTCCCACCACTCTATCGGGGATGTAAATAATTCCTTCAGGGTCCTCCACTCCAGGTAGCGCCTGGAGAAGGAGTGGCTAGTGGAGGGGTCCTGGAGTGCCGATGTGTTCATCCTCCAGGGCCCCCTCGTTGGTCTGACTGGCCCCTCCCATCGCAGGGTCACGGTCAGCATCCTGTGGTCTGAGAAGTGCGTCGCCTGGGTCTTGAAGGCGCACACTGCCAGGCCTGGCGAGAGCAAGAACATGTCGATCCTTGAAGAGGCAGAGCCCGAGGATCTCACCCACGTGTGTGTTGGGGGGGAGGTGCCGCCGACGTCCACCAGGGAGAAGTCGTTGATTATGTCCTGTAATGCTGTGGTAGATCTGTCCTTCCTGGGTTTGCTCCGATCCTCGTCCCTCAGAGCGCAGTTGAAGTCACCCCCTACCACTACTGGCATGGGGGTCATCAGGAGAGGTCGGAGCTTGGCATAGAGGGAGACTCTCTCTGCGACGCTGGTGGGGCCGTAGACGTTGATGACCCTGAGCGGGGAACCCCGGACCTCCAGGTCGACGGCCAGGATCCGCCCGCTCTCGACGACTCGATGGCTGGTTTGTCGGAGGAATGGATTGGCCACCAACATCCCGACCCCGTCCGCTCTGGCCGTGTTGGAACCTGACCAGAGAGAGTCTCCCCGAGTCCACTCCCCCTCCAGAAGTGCATCCATCCCTTTGTAGGGGATGGCACACTCCTGGAGGAGGTAGATGTCGGCCGGTTGTGTTGAGAGGTGTCTGAAGACGGTTGCCCTCTTCTCCTGTTGTAACATACTGCGGGTGTTGAGTGATGTTATTGTGATGGTCATGGTGATTGTGATGGTTTGGCGGGTCCGGCGATTCCTGTGGCGTTGATTTGGAGGTTCCTGATGGCCTCCTGTGCGTAGTCCGGATAGGGCACCTCCCCCTGGTTGCTCACGGCTTCGTCGTCCCCCCACCGTCTGCCTGGTGGTGGAGGTTCGGCCGGCACGGAGGGTCCTTGGGTGGGCCGGGGCTGGCTGGTCTGATCCTGTGTGGGCTCAGAGACTGCTGTGGGGGGTTGGCGTCTGGACTTGGGGCAAGGGCGGGGACGTGGGGGAAGGGGAGGAGGGAGGGGAGGGGGGGGGGGAGGGAGGGGGGCCTGGAGGCTTTGGTGGTGGTTCCGGGGGGGAGGGGGAGTCGGATGTCGAGGTGGAGTCGTCTTCGGAGGTCGCAGTGATGGTTTTACGTTTCCTCTTCAGAACGACTTGGTTCCAGTCTGTGAGCGGCGTGTTATTGCTGTTTTCATTGTACAGTGACTGGGAATGTGGGGGTAAGTCGTGGGGGGTGACAATCCCTACCAGGGCCGGCTCCCTTACGGTTACCGACCCGGCAGGGGTGGAGGTGCGTATGGGAAGGTATATCGGGGAAGTCATGTCAGTGGAGTCAGAGTCCTGTAATGTTGGCTGATTTGTCGTGACGGGTGTCGGTTGGAGAGGGATGGGTAGGTCTGTCTGAGGGTCCAGTAGGCCTAGTTGTGTCAGTGGGGGGGAGACTGCCCCTGGTGGTAGGATGTCGGTCTTTGGGTCGAGGGTGGGGTTGGTGGGAGAGTCAGGAACCGGGTCGGGGTCCGTAATGATGAATAGGGGGGGTGTGGAGGAGTCTGAAGGGGGGGGTCAGGGGTAGGGGAGGTGGGAGGGGCAGGGGTAGGGATGGGGGAAGTCGGTAGAGGGGGGTCAGCTGGCTCTATCTGAGGTGGAGCTCCTGGTGCTGCCGTAGTGGTTGTAGTGGCCGGTCTCCTGGTTTTGTTGGCGTAGGACTGGGGGCAGTCTCTGTAGAGGTGTCCCTGAAGCCCACACAGGTTGCAGGGGCGTGTGTGGGTGCACGCCGCCGTGGGGTGTTCCCCTCTACAGATGCGGCAGATCATCTTTGTGCAGGCCCAAGGTGGCCGCAGTTCCTGCACAATTTGGGCATACCGTAGTAGTGGACGGTGCCCCTGTGGTTCCCCAGGTTGATGGTACTGGGGATGTGTTGGACACCGCCCACCGCTGATGGATCCGGTGTGAGCTGGACCAGCCATTTCCGTGCCCCGGTCCACACTCCATCCTTGTCCAGGACCCTCCTCGCTCCAGAATTGACGCGGGCATAGCGGCGCAGCCAAACCTCCACGTCGTACTCCTGCACAGCTTCGTTGTGGAATTGGATGGTGACTACTTTGTTTTCCCTGTCTGAAAGTGGTTCTGTGTGGAGATGACTGAAGGGCGGGTTATTTTTGTTTTGGCGGTACATGGTCCAGAATTGCTCTAACAGTTGTGGTGTTTTGAAACTGACCTCAAAGGTGTTGGGGGTTGAGGGTGGTTTCACCAGACAGTTGAGGTCGTTTGGCACAAAGCCCATACCTCGTTGGAGTACGGCTCTGCTGAATTCCAGGCGGGTCATTCCGGTTGTCGTGTCTTTCTGTCCTGTCGTTGTTGCGGTGGTTGTGGATCCTGTGGTGGCTCCGTCCCCGGCAGCCTCCTCGGATTTCACTGTCACTCTGACGGCGTTCACCCGTCTCATCGCCCCAGGGTTCATCCTGGCAGCCATGATGATGGTGGTGGTGCGTGTCCCCCGAACCTGCTAGGGTGAGGGGGGGTGGGGGGGAAGAGAAACTCAGAGCGGGCTGAGGCCACTTGGTAGCCCGTCCCCAAGGGACGGCACTCTCCTGTGGCTCGCCCGCTCCTAACGTTGGTGTTGGGGCTCCTGGCCCTCCTCCCGTCTGGTCTGGGGTGAAGAGTCTCCCTGTGAAGGGCAGACGGAGACCTGAGAGCAAGGTAAGGCCACCCGAGTGCTTGGTCCTAGGGGTGCCACTCTCCTGTGGCCTGCCTGCTCTCGGCGAAGGTGGTGGGGCTCTTGCCCGTCTGTCCCTCCTTCCTCCCTCCGGGTCTGGTCTGGCGGGAAAAGACGATCTCGATCCCGACTCGTCGAGCGGTCTGGCCAGCCGCAAAGGAGGGGGGGGGTATGGAGATCCGGGAGAGTGCGGAGTACTGGGAGTGGAGGGTCAGGCCGGTCTACAACAACCTAGCCTCTCCTCCTGCTCCTCTCGCCTCTCACCGGGGCCAGCGGGCACCGGAGGCTTCCGGTCCCGTCCTGGGTGTTCCGCAGCTGGACGGGTCCGGGAGTCGGCAGGGGTGCTGGGAAAAGCTGGGGGGGATCGAGGCCGGTCTACCACGACCTAACACCCTCCTCCCGCTTTCCTGCCTCCTGCCTCTCACCAGGCCCTGTGGCACCGGAGGGTTCCGGGCCGGTTCGGGGTGTTCCGCAACTGGGGGGGGGGGGGTGGTTGGGCTGGGGATTTTGGCCGAACCGCGGTCAAGCCACGTATTCTGCCTCCGTCTCCAGCCGAGTGGTGAAAAAAGAAGAGGGAAAGTAGTGAGAAAGAGAGGGGGGACCGATACCTGGTTTCCCACCGCACAGTCAACAAAGTTACACTGCAGAGTCTTAAGTGAGAGATGCTATTTACTGCGTAAACATTAACATTGTGTGAATCCAGCTATTCTTATGAAACGTAACAGTCATTTAACTCATGGTTACAATGGTAAACCAGCACAACAATGACAATTACCACGCAACAAAACACTACATTCTAAGCAGACACATTTTAAAAACGAAATTCATGAAGTTACATTTGTATTTTGAACAAACGGCAAACTTATCAGCAAATTTTAACACTGTTTACCGCCTTGCATCATGGGAATTGACCAGCCAATGAGCCATGCTATCTTCATTTTTTCACGTTGTTATTTCGTTCTTCAGTCAGTTTGACAGTATAACCTTCAAATGCATAATGCAGCCCTTCTGTCTGCTTCTTTCTCAAGTAGCTTTTTCGTTTTTTCCATTAATACTCCAATGGATAATTATCAATTCAGGCTTCAGAATGTTTTGGCAGTAATTAAGGTTACAGCTTCAGTACCAAAAAAGATTCAATGTGCAATGCATAATAGATTTTCATAGACATGAATAATTAGAATGAGACGGATCTAAAAAATGTAACCTGTAATGTACTTTAAAAATATTTTTACTGTTTTTGCTGTATAATAATAGAAAACGTACATCCTACTCCAGAATAAATGTATACAATTTTCTGTTTCTAAGCATACTTCTTAAAAGTATCAAAAGTGAACTATTTTCAAAGCATACTTAAAAGTATATCAAAAGTGAACTATTTTTGAAGAATACTTAAAAGTATATCAAAAGTGAACTATTTTCTAAGTATACTTCTTAAAAGTATATCAAAAGTGAACAATTTTCAAAGCATACTTAAAAGTATATCAAAAGTGAACTATTTTTAAAGAATACTTAAAAGTATATCAAAAGTGAACTATTTTCTAAGTATACTTCTTAAAAGTATATCAAAAGTGAACAATTTTCTAAGCATACTTCTTAAAAGTATATCAAAAGTGAACTAAAAGTGTACTATCCATATTTTAGTATACTTATAGTAATGTAACCTGTATAAACCTGTATTAAAGTATACTTATAGTATACTTATTTTTTGTAAGGGACAGCATGGAATGAAGTTACTGGAATGTCATGTGTTCGATGCACGCAGCAGCGCAGCTAACGTTCGCGCTTCATAAAGGTGAGCTAAACTCCTCAAAAGTGATCACAACCACTTGTCACTGTGTGAAGCAATTTGCCTTTATTGTGTGTAGTCGATCAAGTTATCTTCTGTCCCGTCGTTTGAAGCATACATTTTTGCTCCAACATTCGTCTCCCATTATTGATCACTTCACGTTAACCTGTTTACGCTCCTGTTTCGCCCGCGAGACAAAAATGCTGCCTCCCCCTTCCTCAGTTACGACGCACTAAATTCTAAAAAATATATTTTTTAGACGCTACACATGTTATACATCGTTGGAAAGCTACGATTCTTGTGCTTCCATTGAAATAAACCAATTCAAGATCAAGTCGCAATAGCAAGCAAAGTCAACGTCTTTTTCCGGTGAACATTCCTTCAACAATGCCAAAGAAAAAAGTTGTACTCACCCTAAGTTGTTCAAATAGGTCCAGGTGTGCAAATCATGCCATCAAAACTTGATCTGCGTAAGTCCCAAGGGTTCAAAGTATCTAACCATGTAAAGTAATTCGTCCAAATACAATGTTTTACGTTCATGAATAGCCATTATCCTTTGTTTCATTATGCAAGTTAGCCGACGGAAGAAACAACTTGTTCACATAAAAGTGTTATTTTCTCCGATTTATCAACGGAGTATTTACAAAATGAAGGTCTCAAAATGTCCGTTGAACCCTCCCCTTTTGATTGACACCTTGTTCGACCCAATAGGAGCTTCCATGCCCCGTTGACAGCCCTCTAAAGCCAACTAGGTCTGTGCGTCCTGCCCCCCCCCGCCCCCCCCCCCCACACTCGTTCTAAACAAATTTCTCGAACTGGCTTCGACTGGCTCTGAAATTAGCTCGTTAGCCTTGTAGCTGACAGCTAGCTGAAAATGCCAATACCTCATTTGTATGCGTCTGTGGAGCCTTCAAAATAACAGTCGATTGCGCAATATGGTTGACAGAATCAGTGTTCTTTGTGCGCCAATCCTTGGAATCAGATAAAGCACTCCAATGTGTTCATGCTTCAGTTTTTGTGTTTCAGTATTACTAATTAGGGATTTAGCTATTATATATGATATTTCTAAGTACCAGAGATGGGCCAGAGATAACAATTATGAAAAATAATACCTTTTTATTTGACCTTGACCTTGGTTACAAAGGGTCATTTTGGAGTCTCCAAAAGACCCTTTTAGAAAATTCCTGGATGTACTCTTATAAAAACATGTGTCAAATATGAATATATTGTGGTATTATGTTTGACTTTTGATTTGAATTGGGTAAGGCTTCAACCTGTGGTCCAATTTAGTCTTCCAGATAATACCTACCACCTCTAGGCCTCTTCAGGCCTCTGTTTTCAAAACAAAATCTAGGCGGAAATAGAAATTTTCACTTTCCTTGTGTTCAAGCTTCTATTACTCAACACTAGAAGGACTGACAGGGGTCCTGACAACAGGGGACATAACTTCAGAGTGTCAGCTTTCAAAAGAGATCATTTACATGCATGTACTCCAAATGGTTCAAGAACAGCTTCCAATTTACTTTGGGTATGCTGTTTAGGCGTTTTCAGGCAAATTTAACAGGAACATGAAAAGGTTAATTATCGGAGGGCGTGTATTATCAGCAAACGTTCGCGTTGTCGTGTTAATCATACATTCGTAAACCACCAAACTTCGAATTCATCTAAACGGACACATCTTTCACCATTAATACTCACATAATTATGCAGAATTACACCCTCTGGGATCACCTTTGTAAAACTCAACGAAACGGGACTCTTTTTTTTAGCCCCCACCTTTCCTCGGAATTTCCGAAACTCATTTAAAATGTCCTCAAACAAACAAAAACCTCGTTAGCAAATGTCTCAAAATACTCATCACCCAACATATTTCAAAAATAACCAAATTAATACGTAAAATTCGCTCCAAATTTATCTATTTCTCTAAATTTGCGTCTTAGTCAATTTCTCAATTTCCGTCTGCGCATGCGTCATGCGGTTACTCCTGGATCTCAAATGTCAAGATGCAATTCCTTTACTAGCCTGTTACCCGCCTGTCGGTCTGTTAGTTTGTTAGCTAATGTCGTTGCCATAGTTGCAAATTCAACTTCCTGGACTCTCCTTTGTCTCAGGACAGAGCAAAATGCACTTCCTCCACGTTTTCACCATTAGCCAACCAAGTCACAGCCTGGATTTTCTTTACAATTACAACCTTTACAATTCTATCAACCATTAGTACTATTTTAATTTCAACATAAAAATTAGGCTCCAAAATCTACACATGCACCTAATATCACTCGTCAGAGAATGACAGTTTACCCATGTATTAGCATTCTGGTTGGACAAAGCTTCAACTTCAAGTCCATTTAAATAGGTAAATATGAATACCACCAAACCCAACACATTTCAACAAATCATCTCAGCAGCAATAAACACACATATGTAGCACCTTTGCCCTTAACAACAATCGCAATTCAGTCTCTCAAACTAGTTCCCCTTGTATACACTTCAGTCCCTCGGACTGGCTCAATCTTTCTAATAACTTCTTCATAACCCTTTACATATTTCTTTAAACAACAGTAACATCTGTGAACTCCCACAAAATAAAAAATAAAAACCATCGAACATTTCCAGATAAATTCAATACATAAACAAAAATATTCCTTAAACAACATAACATTTCCGTTTGAACACATAACTTTCTATAAAAGTTTCAATAACCCCGGGATTGTAATTCTTAAAATGAATACCGCTTTTGTTGCCAAAACTGGCCTTTTACCAATTATCCTACCCAAAAACTAAATTTCCAGCGCGTTATTCAATAACGAATCAAGCTCATAATATAGAAAATCGGTCTGTACATAATTTCCAAATCAAGAGTATGGCAACTCACAATATTTTCTTAAGTTTGACAAAGAAACAGAAACACACATCTGTTTTCCAACCAATATATTTCTCAATTCAACGTCAAATTCTCTCTAAAATGAGTGTTTTTTTTTTTTTTTTTTGCACTCATGGCGGGTGTGGGCCACTGCACGCAGAATGAGCTTCAATGAAAGAATCAACTTCCGCTAGGCTCAAGCGCATGCGCCTCTTTTCAAGTGGAGAATTCAGTCAAAGAATTAACATTAGCATTTTCAAAACAGAATGTCTCCGTCTTCAAAAACAAATGCCTTCTGGCGGTAATCAGACCGATGTAAAGTCTAACATCAAATATATAACGGTTAACACAGAGTTGTAAAACAATATAACAAGTCAATCGTCTCTCCTCTACCAACAGTGTCATAACCGATAAACATTGTACGTCACCAGTTCGGAACTCAACTTCCGGTCACGAACCCCTCTGATTTGAGAGTTCGCCCACAATTTCCAGAAAACTTTCAACAGTGATGACACATATCCGGACATTCACGTACATTCTGCTCAAATTCCAGGATCCTACTTTCTTGACTTTTCCTAGATATAACCGGCTGTCAGAAGATAGAGAAATGGCAAATGTCTGACCTGTTCATATTCTGTTCTCGCATTCCTGCAAAACCTCATGCGCCTGCGCATCCTGCCGCAACACCCCTGGCTGCGGATGAGGCGAAATTTGTTTGCGGAACAGCCAGAAAATCTCAATCGTGAATCTGTGGGGAAATAGATAAAAAATTCCCCAAACTATTCTGTCCTAATTTCTTTATCTCTCTACCTATCTCCATCCAATCAGAAAAAGCTCTCCAATCAGGCTAAAATCTATTCTTTTCTCCACTTAAAAAAAAATAATTGTGTATCTATTTCTCTCCACGAACCTATTTCGCAATTCAATAAGGTCCTTAAAACAAAACGACCCCACAATCGAAAATCCACATTTATCAATCCATATTTGCATTTGCAATAAACTATCATTACCATACTTTTGCTTCATGTAATCGATGTTTGGACAGGTCAATTCTGCCTCCAGACCATTCATTTTTTTTTATTACAATCCATAAACGAACAATAACCAACGACGGAAAATAAAGACACAATTACCCCTTTTCTTTTCTAAAAACAATTAAATTCCGACTTTCAATGAAAATAACTGCACAATCATAAATTACAAATATTCAAACCGAAAAATAATTAACATTTAGATTTTTGTAATTTGTATATTCACCTTATTCCGCCCCGCCCACTTTTTTCATCTTTTCGCACTTCCGTTGTATTTGGACTTCCGCTTTACCAGAAATATCATTCAATTCAATGGAGAACTGCCGAGAAGTCCTGCTGCTAAAAATGAATTAAGGTAGGTGGATTTGTGCCAGATGTGCTATGTTCGTATGCTACAACAAGTCAACAATACACCCTTTCACTGGATGGCTTGAAAACTACTTTTAAGTGTTTATATAATTTGTTTGCCGGTCAGATCGCTGCCCTGCGCTCTGCTGCTGTGCTGCGATAAGGCATTACATTATCCACAAACATAAGATGTTTTAACGATTTCACTGCAAGGCATATGCATTTGCTATACTTTGTTTGAAAGGTTAGGTCCTCTAGAATTCAGTCGTGTGATTAATTTTACTGTCAGTACATGTATTTGAGATTTCCCCGCAAAACCGACCAGCTAGCATTGTTAGCAATAGAACGTTAGCTTCTTATCTACTTGAGGCTCTAGTTTTTACATCAGGTCTCTGCTATTAGCAGAGATTAGATTATGATGATGCTAATTAGTTTGATCTTTCAGAGACTGTCACAGCAGATGACAATTTATGCTTAAAATGATACGAGCACACAAAAGGACACTTCAGTGGGTTTTTTAAATTCAGCGCCTTCAGCCAGAGACGCAGATCCTCAACGTCGGTTGGAGCTCGGTGCAAAGTAAATAGCGGCCCACAACACTCAAACCTCTTCTTTCCATGGTCAAAACAATCGTAATTAAGGGTCTGATTCCGTTTTCCCCATGTGTTATGGCAGCCACGAACTGCGCAGTTGATGCTAGGCATCTCTATTATCGTTAAATTTGTATCAGAGGCTTTTTAAGACGTTCTCTTTTTGTATGTTATAAAGCGGAAAGTATACAAACCGGAAACGAGAATACGCGGATGGCAGCGCCCATCGCGACTTCCGAAAAGAGGTGAATAGCTTGAATAGTAGACACCATTAGTTATTCATACTCCTTTTAACCTCAAAAAACATATAAAACAAAAATGAACACGCGTGTAAAAAACTCAAACCTTTGTTTTGAAAATCCCTCAGGATACATCCTAACTTTTCTTTTTTTTTTTTTTGTTCTCCACCTTCAGGGACTCAAACCCTTTGTAAACACTCAGCTGATTACCTCACTAGTATACTTTTCTCTCGGGACTTAGAATCACGTTTAGGCCGTTAATAAATAAGAACTGTTATGACCACCAAAGCCAATACAATTTCTCAAACTATCACTAACCCAACATATTCTAATCCTTAGGGTCTCAAAAAGACACATAACACGATATAACATGTGAATTTATCTCCCTCTATGTGTGTTCGTCAACAACACTACCTCTATGTGTGTCCGTCGACACACTTCTGCAGACGTTTTTTTACGACTTTCACGTAAAAGATAGGTTCAAAAACCTTACCTTATTAATTCGTATGACTTGCACGTACAGGACACAGCTCTCCTCCGGTCTCTGCCCTATTAGTTTCGTACGACTTGCACGTACAGGACACAGCTCTCCTCCGGTCTCTGCCCTATTACTTACTTAACCGAATTATTGACAATAGTCTAAACAACACACATTTAGACAATTCAAACCACACAGAGGCCAAAAAAGAATATCTCACCGGTTCTTTTAGGATCCCGCGTCAGCAAAAGCGCAACCAGCCAAGCACCCCCCGAATCGGTCCCGCTTTCTCTGTAAATTTTGGATAGAGGTAAAGGTGGCTATGCCGGATTGATCAGATCACCTTTTCTAAGGGAGTCCTTGTCCGAGATACGCTGAGCAGACGAGGATCCCCTTACGGGCCACCAGGATGTAATGGAAAAATTCTAGTGGCACTGTGTAGATTTGAATAGTCAAGAGATGGCGGTTTCAATAAATTTATTTTGCTTGTACAAATTAAGAATTAACAAAGTACTTTGTGATCAGTCATAACGAAGGAGGTGCTAGCCACAGGTCGTTCGCAAGAGTGATGAAGAACAACCCTAAAACCCTGCCTTATATAAACTTTAGATCAAATGGTTCTTCTGATGGTCAATCCATCAATGTATCAAACTCTGTGATTGGTCAGCACTGCTCAGTGACAGTTTGACTCCATACCAAGTGTCCCACAGTTCTTTGATGTGGCATCTCTCCCCAAATCAGTAGATACTAAAGCCACAGAAGTTGATCAGTCAAATGGTCAACTGTCCTTTGTGTGGGCAACTTCAAACAAGTATTTAATTAACACCACCCATGCAACAGGAAGGGTCAGAGCAGCTTGATCAGTTCATCTATCTTAAACTGCTCCCTCAGATCACAATAACAATACAATTGAATCCACAGCTGAAATTACTGATTAGCGACCCTACGCTTGACGCAAAGGGACAACGTATATCCAAGCCTGCTTATCTTGAGCGTCCAATCCAAAAAACTGTCACACTAGTGGAAGCGGATTGAAGCACTGTCTTGCTTCCGTCATTCTTTGGACGGATCTGTAGCTAACTCTGGTAGACTATCAGAGTGAGTAAAGATAATGTATGGTGTGCATGTATGGTGAGGTCTTATCTTTAAAGTGATATTCAATACAGTTCATACATTTGCATACAAAAATAATAATAAAACAATTAATTTAAAAAAATCTCAAAGGATTTTGGTGGGAGTGTAACTGCCCTTAGTTTATTAACATGTTTGTCTCTCATTAAGTTCATTTATGTAGTGGGTTATTGTAAGTTGTATGTGTATAAATGTTACGTCTCCTACGTGTTCTAAATAGCTTGGGGCGGAACTAATTTGTGTACATTGCCTGTGGGACCCTTTTGTGTGGGACACACTGAGACAAAAGGATCTGCTATGCAGCGCTATAAGTAGCCTGGCTCTGCCCTCCTACGTACTTCCGCTCAATTTTATTTTTCCTTCTGTACATAGGTCTGGCCATGAGGTACGTAAGTCAGATTTTTCAGGTTGATTTTCTACAGGCGAATCAGCGAACAGAGGGAGTGGCTGAGAACGATGACGTTGATGTTGTGCGCTAGTTTGTGTTGTAGTTCCGTAATGGCGGCGGAGAAAGATGCGAGCAAAGCCATTCGGTCCGTTGTGGCAACGCTGCCAAATATCCAACAACTAAAGCCGGAGCAAGAACAAGTTTTGCTGAGTTTTGTTGGTGGCCATGATGTTGTGGCCCTCCTCCCCACGGGGTTCGGGAACAGTTTGATTTTCCAGCTACGGCAGCTAGCTCTGTTACAGTAGTGGTGAAGGAATTGGCTAAGGCGAACGCTAGCGATTGGTTATGGCAGATCAGAGTGGATCTGGGCAGATCCAATAGTTTTAAACTTCAAAAGAGTACCCGCCTACAAGGAAGTCAACGCTTGTCAATGGAGCGAGGCCAGACTCTGTACAAATGCAATGTACGAGAGTCTGGTTAGGACCAGGCTACGCTATAAGCGCATTCCATAAGCAAATGTGTCTATAGTACCCGTTAAGCTAATGTACTATTGAAGCTGTAAGAAACATTTTCAAGATATTTGTTGAAGATACAATATCCGGTTTTAGCTCCTTTAGTAATTGTTGCCAACGAGGTATGATGAAATGTTGCCTGTTTTAGCTAGCTTAGCCGGATCGCTTGCTGTGTTAGCTAAGACAGTAGATAGTGCTAATACAATGAAGAATGCAAGCAGCTGTTGTAAGTATTGTTTTATCTGCAGTTTTCACGGGATTGATGATCGACAACGATGGAATAAAGATCACCCTGTTCTTTACAAAGATTTGTGTGTCTGCGCGTATTACTGGGGAGCTACATGCAATGTGCAGGCCGTTATGACATCAGTAAACACATTAATATACGTAACAACATTCACTAATCTATATTATGTTAGCTAGCCAGAATTGTATCCATAAAGACACTCCTTTGAAAGCAGAGATTCAATGTTATGCCAGCAATCAGCACTAACCTGGCTATATTGTTTGGAAAAGCGAATTCACTTCTAAATAACAAAACTGAATTTTCATATTTTCCTTACTACAAACTCTGGTGCTTTAAGTGCTTAGTTTAATTTAATTGTGAATGCCTTTGTTAATTGCATTAGTTCATTAACTAAACAAAGTTCACTGAAGTTATCATACAGCCTCCGATACAGCCTTCTAGTGCACGCACTAGGGAAGTGTATGGTAAGAGGGATGACCAGAAGACCAATTAGAGTGAAGGGGCTGGTGTAACGAGTGTGAATCGGTGAACCTCACTCCTCAAGTATATAACAGGCTACCCGTGTCAACGAAGAGCTAGATTTTCGTTGGCGTAGCCGGTAGTGGTCGCGTTTGGCAGGTCAGAGTTGGTATGTTCGAGCCCAGCGAGTGGCGAACATCGGGCCGTATACCTCTGACGGAGCGTGGCCACGTCTGTTACATTGGGACCAATCAGAGTGAAGGGCCTAGGATGAGTTCCCATGATGCCCGTGGTGGCACATGAAAGATGGGGATTGTTTTTAAAAGTGTTGAAATGCAGATCCGAACAACGTAAATCGCTGCACTGCACGTGGATTGTAAAAAGGACAGCTGCAAAATTTTAAACTTTGCAGACTGCCTGGTTCTGCAGATAATTGTGGGAAACTGACAAAACACACACACAAAGAAACAAACACACAAACAGATTCCTGGCATTATTAGATACATTTATGAGTAATTCTATTTCTGGTCAACAGAATTTCATATCTTAGTTTGTCTTAACTCAAGTTTGCAGTGAATCAGTTCATGATTTTCTTAACTCTTTTGCATCTAATAATTGTAAAGTGGGTTAAGGACAGAATATTGTGTTATAGTACAGATATTATAATTTTACCCTTTATTTATTGTTCTCTTTCTAATTGGAGAACTCCTAAAAAACTATATTCACTAAACTCTTTCATCACAGTGATTCCCTAATCAAAAGAAATACAGTGAGGGAAAAACATTATTTGATCCAGTGCTGATTTTGTTTGTTTGCCCACTGACAAAGAAATTATCAGTCTACCATTTTAATGGTAGGTTTATTTGAACAGTGAGAGACAGAATAACAGCAAAGTCCAGAGAAACGCATATCAAAATTGTTATGAATTGATTTTCATTTAAATGAGTGAAATAAGTATTTGACCCCCTCTCAATCAGAAAGATTTCTGGCTCCCAGGTGTCTTTTATACAGGTAACAAACTGAGATTAGGAGCACTCCCTTTAAGAGTGTGCTCCTAATCTCAGTTTGTTACCTGTAAAAAAGGCACCTGTCCACAGAAACAATCAATCATATTCCAAACTCCCCACCATGGCCAAGACCAAAGAGCTGTCCAAGGATGTAAGCGACAAGATTGGAGACCTACACAAGGCTGGAATGGGCTACAACAAGAGAAGGTGACAACAGTTGGTACGATTATTCGCAAATGGAAGAAACACAAAATAACTGTCAATCTCCCTTGGTCTGGGACTCCATGCAAGATCTCACCTCGTAGAGTTGCAACGATCATGAGAATCTTGTCAATAATCTCAAGGCAGCTGGGACCAAGAAAAGAATTGGTAAAACACTACGCCGGGAAGACCTGAAATTCTGCAGCGCCCGCAAGGTCCCCCTGCTCAAGAAACCATATGTACAGGCCCGTCTGAAGTTTGCCAATTAACATCTGAATGATTCAGAGGACAACTGGGTGAAAGTGATGTGGTCAGATGAGACCAAAATCGAGTTCTTTGGCATCAACTCAACTCGCAGTGTTTGGAGGAGGAGGAATGCTGCCTATGACCCTAAAAAAAACATTCTCAAAACATTATTCTTTGGGGGTGTTTTTCTGCTAAGGGGACAGGACAACTCCACCGCATCAAAGGGATGATGGACGGGGCCATGTACCATCAAATATCAGGTGAAAACCTCCTTCCCTCAGCCAGGGCATTGAAAATGGGTCGTGGATGGGTATTCCAGCATGACAATAACCCAAAACACACAGCCAAGGCAACAAAGTATTGGCTCAAGAAGAAGAACATTTAGGTCCTAGGTGACCTAGCCTAGGGTCTCCAGACCTTAATCCCATAGAAAATCTGTGGAGGGAGCTGAAGGTTCGAGTTGCCAAACGTCAGCCTCGAAACCTTAATGACTTGGAGAAGATCTGCAAAGAGGAGTGGGACAAAATCCCTCCTGAGATGTGTGGAAACCTGGTGGCCAACTACAAGAAACGTCTCACCTCTGTGATTGCCAACAAAGTTTTTGCCATCAAGTACCAAGTAATGTTTTGCAGAGGGGTCAAATACTTAATTCACTCGTTTTCTGGATTTGTTTGTTGTTATTCTGTCTCTCACTGTACAAATAAACCTACTATTAAAATTATAGACTGATCATTTCTTTGTCAGTGGGCAAACAAAATCAGCAGGGGATCAAATAATTTTTGAGCCTTCGGCGAGAGCACAACCATTGTTCTCTCTTATATACATTATTATTTTCCTACCCCTAAGGATCCGTCAATATTTGGACTACATAGACAACGTCGGTGTCAAAAGGTTCGTCTTGTTAGCGATTGTGTTGCTTCTATTGGAATTTACGTTCCGTTGCACGGTTTAGGCTTGGATTTTGGGGCAAAAAGTGCCATCTGTGCACCTAGGGACCTCAGTGCTAGCCTAACGTCACAGCGTCAGCACACGTCAGAACATCAGCACACTTTAGCAACAACGCAATTTTAGTAAGACAGACAGTGGTATCAGCGAGCCCTCAGCATTAGTACCGTGGCTAAAAGTCTGGGAAAGTTGAGGTTACTTTTCGCTAGGTACCTACGAACATGTCTTAATCTGCCAGATAAGTGGGTTCCCCTTTGTTCTTTTGGTGAGCAGTCTCACGAGCCCTACTTACCAGGCGTCATGGAGCCGACCAGATAAATACTTATTTAGCACTGGTGTTGCTACCTGCATATATCTACAGCTGGCAGCTGTGTTCTGTTTTGCTCCTAGATTCAGACCTAGCCCCGGTAAATTGTAGAGCTAGCTAACTACTAGACTTCTGCTGTGTGGGAATCACAGGAGCTAACCAGTCGAAGGGCGTACAAAAATACATTTACATTTTGTCATTTAGCAGACGCTCTTATCCAGGGCGACTTACAGTAAGTACAGGGACATTCCCCTGAGACAAGTAGGGTGAAGTGCCTTGCCCAAGGACACAACGTAATTTTCCCATCCATTTCATTCTTTTCGCATCACCTTAATCTTGCTAACTCCCTCCACAACGATGGTTTAGGGTTGTCTCCATGGCAACAACCTTGGTACACGCGCTTGTGTTTGAGAAAGAGAGCATGCGCGACAACTGAAAACAGCACCAGGGCCGTCTACGGAGAGCCTGTCCATTCCCTATTAAGCCCCATTGTACCGAATTTGGTTGCAGTTCCACCAGAGTTCCACTGGGGGTGATCGCCGGCATGAGGCAATGAGTGCAAAATGAATGGGAGTCTATGGAGCTAGACGGCTAAATTTGTCTCTTTCGCCTGATTGTTGAGAAATCTCAGATGTGATTGTAGTTTTTGCAAGTTCAACATGGATTGTAGGTCGAAAGTTGAATGAACGATTACTTATGTCCTTTCGATTTCTTACAGGGTGAGTCGTTGTTGCCCATAACACGCTAGCATTCTGCTAATGAATGCCGATTGTATGACATCATTGACATTTTAAAAGTCTTTTTAGAACAAAAAAGCGACTTGAAAAAAAATCTAAAACACCCAGCAGTGTGTATTTTCTTTGCCTCCTCTTTCGAATGCAACATTCAAATTACTAGGCAAAAAATTATATCCTGAGAAAAGTGGATTTTGAGGGGTATAGCTCCATAGACCTCCATTCATTCTGCACACACTGGTGAGCGCCCTCATAAGGAACCAGAGTGGAACTGCAACCAGTTCAGAAGCCAGAAGTTTCCCGAGAGTGGCAGTTCTCCCCATATTACACATTCTCTGACGGCACTTTTTAATGCACAGTCTGATCATGCGCTCAGACATTCTAAGTCTCCCGGAAGTCTCCCGCATTTCAATAGCGGTCTGCGTCCCGGGGTGGGGTGGGGTGGGGGGGGGGGGGGGGCGGGGGGCAGTAAGCAGGCAATCTACCGGCCCAATTTATGAGCGGGTAGAGCGGCCCACTGGGAATTCTCCCGATGGCCACTCCGGGCCTGCCTACATCTCAACCATTTGGACAAAATTACATATATTTTATAGCAGTAGTCTGTAGCCTACATATCTTTGCTACAGGTCGATACCACTCAACTTTGATTTTTGTACCACAAAACAACATATGGTTAGTTGGTAAGAAAAGAGCCCGTAGGCAACCACTGTGGAGTGCAACCAACCATATTGAAATAACATATCCCAAGTCAATCCTTTTTTACGTCGTAATTGTGTTTAGAGGACCATGAGAAATGTGGTCCCAAACTCAAGTCCTGCTGTTGTAGCCTACATCACAGCAGCCAGACAGTTCCTTTTCCATCTTTCTACTACCGCCGGTTTAGTAAATCGAAAAAATAAATTAGTATCTGTTACATTTCCCGTCTGGCCGCACTCAGGCTGCTACTGATCTCAAACATAACTAAAAGTCAATGATGACGTCCCACCTTAACACCATTGGTTCATACAGCGATGGATATTTGCATGTACAAAAGCGCGTGAAGGGATTGGATAGTCTGCTTTTCCATCACAAATGGGGCTCTGTAGGATGGGCATGGCGTGCAGCTGCTGAGCATTTGAGCAAGTAATGGAAATACGTGCAACAGAAGGAACTGGCCCGGGCACTGGAGGGGAAAACAGTTTTGCCAATGAAGAAATTATTAAATTAACCTATCGTTAAGATTTTAATACCGAGATGTTGCGTCTCACGCGGAAACGTTGGACTATTTGCACTATAAGCATCCTTCTGATTTTCTACAAGACAAAAGAAATATCTAGAAGTGAAGAACACCAGGAAGCTCGACTCAATGGGTACGATACGTTCTTTTGCCATTATACGGCCAATAGAACACACACAGGTAGCCTATTATTCCACCATGCGGCAGTGCCTCTCTAGTCTACCATAGACATGTCGAAGACAACCAGTTTACTGCTTTTGTTTTTAAGAATTACTTTGTATTTATGTAATGTCTTGCTTGTAATGTCTTACTTTGACTTTTCTGCTATGGTCCAGTAATTGTATTGAGATGGGTGCTTATTTTCCTTTGTTTGGACAGAACAGGCAATCACTGTCACACTGATATTTAGTCGCAATTGGCGGTATTAATAGTTAATTCTTTGCCAGGTGCGTGTTAGCTACATAATCACACAATAAATGTTGATATGTGCATTTTTGTGGGGGAGTTTCGAAATTATCTCCCTCTCTGAATGTGCTTCTATGAGACCGTGTCTCCTTCAAGAGCCGCCAGGCATACAAACTGGGGCTATATCTTAGTCAAAACCACATTGAAGAATTGGTCTCAGTGTACTATTTTGTACATCCTCAGGCCTACTAGCTATATACACTTTAAGAGACAGTACCTACTTAAAGTTCAATAGTCAAGTAATCACAAATTCTAAATAGCTGATTTGTTAAAATAGTTTGTAGCTACAATTAAAACACGTGAGATCCAAAGACTAGAATTTCTGTCCCGTGTCACACTGTTTCAAGGAACATCTTAAAGAGATCGTGTATGAACAAGTTGAATGAGATCCTCCAGAACATTCAAACTGAATGAGATCCTCCAGAACATTCAAACTGATGTTCCAGTTGAGAGGTTTCCCATGAATGAAATGCAGTATCAGTGTAAAAAGTTATTTTTTTTTGCATTAAGTCCAGTTGTGATGGTGACAATTGCTTAGACATTTGGTTGTTTTTGCACTAGGGGATGAAAGACAGGAAGGTGTTGAGGTGTGTTTATGTTTCTGTCTGGTAACAGTCAAAGTAGCATTTTCAGACGTAAGGCCTGTGGTTTCCCCTTTAGCACTCTTCAGCATTTTAACAAAGTAGGTCAAACAAACAAACAAACAGGAAGAAATATTTTTTAAGCAGAGCAGTTCTGGCTTGCATTATCTAGACATATGAAATTGTCCCATTATAATAATATAAATATATTTCACTTAAAGTAGTCCATAAAATGTTTTTATCTAGAAGACAGTTGTATTCAGTCAGACGTTTAGCAAGTTTAATAAAGCAGAACAAGATCTCCAGTATTTGTGTTGATCAGACAATGGGGTATTTCCTCTCATGAACTGTACATATCTGCTGAAGTACTTCACAAGAGATTTTTATCTAAAAAGAATTATTGCTCACCAAATGCCTACTGACATTTGCTATCAAGCTGTAGAAGCTATGTATCACATGTTTAATCTTTATGATAACATAAGACAGGCCGAGGCAGAGGCAAAGCATTGGTTGGCATGTCGGGGCAAGGATGAGGGGTTGAAGAAAAACTCAAAAGTAAGGTTAATGGTGTCCAACTCCAACCACCAGACACATATGTTTTAAAAGGTTGTGTTATACTGGGTGACTATGTAATGAATTTAATTCCCCTCTCCAGAAAGTTCATGTGAAAATTAAGCACTTGAATTACAACTGAGCATGCCAAGACTCCAAGTGTAGCTCAAACAAGGACAATAGACCGCAAGACAACAGTGGAATAAAAACAGTTGAAATTAACTGTGGCAGTCTTTTAAAGAATACACAAAAACATTTAAACAATGAAGCAGGATGAAAGATTCCACAGAACCAGTTCTGACATAGAATGAGGGTACTACTCATTTGATGCTAGTAAATTATGTTATAACCAATACCTTAATAACGGTCGTCAATCCATCAAAATGAATGGAATTAGATTGTGTGAGAAGTCCTTATTTTAGCACTACTACCGCATGTAAAATTGTATACAAAAAGACGGTTATTGTTGAAAATGAGCTGTGTTGAATTTACCTCAAGAGTTGCATGGGACTGGACCGTTGATGTAACTTGTATTGAGTACACTTAAAAACTGTTTATATTTCAAAAAGGTCAAAGTGTTTCAGATAAGGTTTTGCTAAAGACACAGACTTGACAACTCTTCTTTTCTCCACTCACAATTCTCAGGGAGAATGAATTTAGCACTTTCAGACTGATGGTTAACGGCTCAGAGAAAGGCTTCAACAGGAGAGTGCCTTCCTTTCCCCAGCACTCCATTGAAGGATGGCGAGTCAATTCATCGCTAGTCGTCATGATAAGGTGAGTATGCCCCTTTAGTGTTATTGATGTTGGATTCGAGTGGGTCGCATTGGCAAAGGTAAATGTCTTTTGTAGCGGGATGGAGAGCAGTGTGTTGGGACATGGGCCTAAAATAACCCAACTCCTTCATTAACCCTGTCTATAGCAATACTTGTCATAAACTGTGTACATAGCCGACTCTTGAGGGGAGTGGGGTGACACATTGCCAGGGTCAATCTAATACTTTGTTGCTTTCATATACACCATATTATGTAGATTAGGCACTGAACCAAAGTACACATCTACTACCTTGACTAAACTTAGGCTTATTTCTTACATTTAAAGGGGTGATTGACTGTTTTTTGGGGGTATTTCACACTGTTCCTTAAGGTCTCCGAATAGGAGACGCTGATGCTTCCTGTGAATTTGTCCTGGGGAAAAACCATAGAGTTAATATTACTAGAGGAAGCAACTTTTGTCTTCCAAGATGGCGTCCCCATTCATTTCTATGGAAAGTGCTCAGTGGCGCAGTGAGGCAAGCGAGAGCACGAAACTGGACCGCGCCATCTTTCCACTTCCGACTCTTCCGGTCTAGCTTTAAACAGTGGCTCTTTTTTTCCCTAGCTCCGAGACCTCGTGCACGCTTGCAACTAGCTGTACACGTCATACTTTGCGACAACCAGTCGCGAGCATAGATGTATATGGTTGCGAGCGTGTGAGCTAAGGCATTGCAGTGGAAGAATGGGGTACAAGTCCGATAAGAATCAGAGACATGATGCAAACTTTACGGAAATGTATGCTGTCACTGTATAGTATTCCTTTCACTTGGTTTTTAGAAATAGGCTATAGGGCTATTCTAGATGGAACTCATCACATATGTTGCTTTTTTTCTTTGTGATATGAGTATGATTTCCAACGCATTGTATCGGATTAAATAAACTGTTAACATGAACACTTAGCTCCGTTGTTGTTCTCGCCAGGCAAAGAAAGCTTAATAGTTGTTTTTGTAACAGAAATCTTCCATAATGCAGACTTACCATAGCTTACTGTCAACTTTATATTCAAACGAAATGCCACAAAATTCACACTGCTTTCAATTTAACATCAGTGTAGAAATGTGGCCTGTGTTTTATATTCTATGTTCAACCTACAAAACCAAACGCCTATTAATGGATATAACGTGATCTAACAAGACCTGGTAATAATGTAATAAATTGAGAAGTGTGTCTAAAATATAGTCTACTTTATTGAACATGTGCCTTTGAAAGGGGCATATTAACAGAACTATATACAAGACGTCACTAGAGTCACTGAGGACCTTCATTGTCCCTCAAAAGCAGTCTGGCTTGATGACACGATCAAAAAAAGAGTAATGAGTGCGTTTAACAAAAGCTTCTGAAGGCAAGACTAATATTATTTAAATATATATCTATATATATATTTCCTATTGTGGTTATCAGTTAAAGTATTAATCTTCGTCTTTGCTCCAGATAGACATGTCAACAATCTATGCTCACGCTTAACATAATATAATATTTGCCATCATGTCAAGAACGTTTTTACGAAAAATCAAATCTGTTTTAAAATAACGGGAATAAACTATATTAACAACATTTCATGTATGTGTGACAACCATTTGCTGAACTTGCTACAACAGGGCAGGCAACTCAAGCTATTTCTTTCACCTCCAGGTAAATCGGCTATCGGCCAATGTGAACTTTTGTGCTCGTGCCCTGTTAGTATCCGCGAGCACATTTGCAGGCAACTTTTATTGACGTAAGCAAATACATGGGGTGCTAGTTTACCCATTTCGGATTGGTTTCAAACTTAGCAAAAATCAGGAAAAACTATGATATGAAAAAGCTAGTAGTATGAGCCAGGTTAGAGAATCGAACAAAAATTATTGGGGGAGATAGTTCTGTAAATGTTGCCTGGAGTTAATAGAATAAAAACGACCGGAAGAGCCGGAAGTCTAACAAGAAATGCAATATCACCTACATCCACCGGGGCCGTTGTTTCAAGCCGAGGGGCGAGGGGTGGGGGCTTGGGAAAAACGCTAGGTTTTCTGCTTTATGGTATGCCCATGGATATATAGATGAGCTGCGCGCTCTCGCCGAAGGCTTGAGCACACCCAATAACAGTACAGCAGCAGGAGCCATTCAGTGATCTGACGTAGATTGGTCGAAATTACGTAGATGGGTAGTTTTTTTTGCTCCGCCCATTAAAACCTGATCTGAAAACGGAAGAGAAACTGTTCTTCGGTCTAACTCCACATTTCAGTGCGACAAAGTTTAGCCCTTTGCACATGCTTTCAGGAACTCCTTTCGTACATATATAATGTACTTAAAAGCAAAACATGGAATTTACTTTACAGGATCTTTAATAATACATCAGCGATATCAAGACAAGCCAATGGGCTTGATTAAAACAATCATGGGGGTATCACAAGCCTATAAGCCATATATTATTAGTGTGGAGAGTGAGTACCATTTGGTGTAAATCACAAATGGAAAGTCACACTGGCATACTCCACAATACTTCTATATAAAAGTGCAATTCATAATTTTCACTGCAGCCCAGAGATATATAGTTCCTCTGTTTCTCTCGATCCTGTCCAATTACACAGACAAGTGTCTGTCTCTGGTGAGGTCACTCCACTGACCTCTATCAGGGACACACCAAATAGGGTCTTGACATTACAGCTCATACTGGTGTGCCTCGTTTTGTGGTGAGGAGACATTTTTTTTGTTGAGGAAATGTGCTCTGTATGCTAAGAATAGCAGCCTGCCCCTTCGTTCCTCTCTTGTCTAGGGGATTTTCTAAGTAGGGCTGCAGTATAATACTCCTTGGAGAAAGATGTCCGAATGCTCAAACAGCAAAACGTCATTACACAAGCCTTTTGCTAATTTAGCCTTTTCACGAATTGGTTTTGATGCAGTTTTGTTTGTCATACTGACAGAACCAATAAAAAAATTGCTATTTGACTCACTTTGAGTAATGTAGGCCACATATTTGTTTTCAGTTTTCAGATTAATGGTGAAGCACTGATGCATCATTTATTCTGTTTCAAATACCATGGCTACAGGTTCTTTTAATAATCAGTGTTATCTATCTTTAGACTTCTGCTTAGCATTGATGCTGCAAATGTTGTTTTTCTCAGCACAATTGAATGTTTTTAACAGGAGTTTGAATGAAATGAATTGCAACATGTAAAATGTGACTGCAGATTTAGAATCAAATGTGTTAGGATTTTGAGAAAAGATGAGAGGTTCTTTCAATCCCGCATCAAAAAGACTTTCAAAGCCTCTTCTTAAACTGAGCACTAGAAACAGTTGTCTCTACTTTCATTTTAAAAGTTCTCAGGGCTCAAAAATTAACAAATACTAAAGGGATTTTACACTAAACAAGCTACAATGCTTTATGTGCCCCTATATTATATTATATATATTTTGTTGTTGTAAACAAAATGTATTATATATATATATATATATATATATATGTATTTTTTTTTATCTATTCACCCCATACTGATGACTTGAAAATATGTTTTGATCTCTAAATATCAAATTTATGTAAGTACAGTAATCCCTCGTTTATCGCGGGGGTTACGTTCCGAAAATGACCCGCGATAAGTGACATCCGCGAAATAGAAAACTTTTTTTTTTTTTTACAATTAGCAACTATTACATGTATACAAATACAGTGACTCACGTGTAGGCCGTTTCACTGCTCTTCAGACTGGGCCGCTGCATCCTGACTGCGCTCTGCAGTGTTCTCTTCTTCTGAAGCCCGCGGTGTAAATTTGCCAAGCTGTTTTATGTACGTACACATAACTGCACGAGACGACAAAATGATAGCACAATTCGTAGCATGTTTTGATACAAGAAGCGGGAGTGAGTTTTTAGCGAATCAGAATGCAGAGCACAATGCACCAAAAAAAAAAAAAAAATGCATTATGAAAATCCGCGAAATAGCGAATCCGCGATAAGTGAACCGCGAAGTGGCGAGGGATCACTGTATTCAAACCCTTTTGTCAGTACTTTGTAAAAGCACAAGCACTATGCCTCTTCCACCTGCACATTTGGTTTTGGGAAGTTTCAGTTCCTGAATCAAGATTGCATAGGGGACCATTGGCACACTGCGGTCTTCAGGGGCCTCATGTATAAAGGATTGCGCAGCTTTCATACCAGAAGATGGCGTACGGCCAAAACTCAAAGTACCTACGCACAGAAATATTCACATGTATAAAACCGGTCGTACGCCAGGTCCTGCGCACCTTTGCGCACCTTATAAATCACAATAAACGTGAAATTGACCGCACGTGAACGAGCCACTGACCCCGCCTTGCCTCCTCCCATAAATGAATATGCAGATGGACTATAAATGCGCTCCTGAGGTCATTTCTTTGTCTTAATTACCGTATTTCTTCGAATATACGCCGTTATAAACGTTATTTAATAAACGCTGTGGCATTTATTCGAAGAAATACGGTGACCGTGAGCTCGAGGTTCTGACAACAGAGGTGGAGGCGAGAAAATGTGTCCTGTTTGTCGGCCTGTCATCGGGTATTAGGGACAAAAGTCGGCGGAGTGGAAAACTGTCACTATTTGCGCCCTTTCTTGTTTTTAACCTGTAGCACTTTAAGATTTAGCTAAATGTAAAGTGCTTTACAAATAAAATCATTTATTATTATAGGGCCATAAATGATGTGGGTTCAGAGAACCGGACCATGGCAGAAATTAAGAAGAAATGGTCCGATGTAAAACTTTAAATGAAGAAACGAGTGGCGGCACATCGTAACAGCATGGCAGCTATAGGGTTAGCGTGACATGCATTTCCTGAGTGATTTTGTCGTTCGTTTGACACCCTCAAGTTTAACAGAAGTTATTAAATGGTGGCGGATTAAACATAAGGCTATATAGCATTTCCCGTTTTGGCATTTTGATGTGATCATCCACATTAATGATCAAACTTTTATTTTTATGTTTTTGAATAGTCAACGCCATAAACGTAGTAGTGGAAACTTTATTTTGTAATGTTTGGTGAGTTTCTGCACTTTTCAGTTAGAATTCGCCATGTTATAGAGCCAGACAAGACTTTGCGGATGGTCCGCACATTCTCACGTCTGCTCAAAAGTTTCCGTGACGGCCCGCACATTCTCACGTCAAGTACATTTTTATACATCACCCCGTGTGCGTGAAAACCGGCGTACGCAAGCTTTTTGTGCGTACGCAACATTTATACATGAGGCCCCAGGTCTTGTCACAGACTTTCTGTGGGGTGTAGTGATGTCATAGTGATGTCATTGATCACTACACCATCCAGTGCCATCCTTACTGTGACTCTGTCACTAGGGCTTACATTTTTATCTTCTGGTAACATAGTACATGTCCAGGACAGCTATCAGATGTCATTTCTGCTGCTGTGTCAGCTCATCTGTTGATTGTATGCTGATACATCAGAGATTTGCTCTCCTCAGCATGGGCGGAGCGGCTTCAGCCCTGAATGTTTTCTCAAAAGCCCCAGAATCTTTTAGGTGAAAATTAGCGTTGTAATTTTCAGCAAATATAAAAATGTGTCCAACGTAATGTTTATTTTACATAAAGCTCATTAAACTATTTTGTGCAAAAACGGAGTCTATATCTAGCATCACATTATACTCAGACTATGTCCTAGATTGGGGCTAAGCCCCGAATGTTCTGGTTCCGCGCCTGCTCCTCAGGGTGATGAGTTTTGTTGCTGGGAGACACTACTATAGGGATTCAGTCCAGGCTTTGACTGGACTACACAAGGACATTGAGAGGCTTGTCTCAAAGCTACTCAAACATTATCTCGGCTGTGTGCTTCAGATTTTTGTCATGCTGACAGTTAAATCTTTGAGGTTGATGTGTTGTGGAGCAGGTTTTCTTCATTGATTTCTCTATATTTAGCTCCATTAATAACTTCATTCAAATAAACATACCCACAGCATGTGCCTCATCAGCATGTGCCTCATAATAGGGATGGTATTGACCAGCTGATGAAAGGTACCTGGGTTCTGGTAGGCGTAACGCTTGGCTTTCATGCCAGTGAGTGCCACATGTGGACGTTTCCTTTGATCATCTTTGAAATGTCTCTAGGACAAGTAACTGAACTCAATTTGGAGTGTCATAGCAAAGGGTCTTGTTGAGTATAAATGTTACAAAACAAATAACCTCTAAAGCTTTTTTTTATGTGCCGTTATAAGGTATTGTATGTAGATTGATCTAAAGTATTCTAATTTAAATGAGATTTACCACAAACTAAATGTGAAAAGCAAGACTTGAATAGCCTACTTTAAGGGTATAATGAATAAACATAGCTTAGCTGTTAAATGTGGAGTATGCCTTTTGTTAAGATATGCATTGGTAAAACATGAAGATCAAAAGATCTAGATGATAACTCACAAATCTGCTTTATGTGCTATTTTTACAGGAAGGAGATTCTTCGTTTCCTGGATGCAGAGAGGGATGTTTCTGTAGTGAAGAGCAGTTTCAAACCTGGGGACACCATACATTATGTCCTTGACAGACGTCGGACGCTGAACGTCTCACACACACTGCACAGTTTGCTACCCGAAGTCTCACCGCTCAAAAACAAGCGATTTAATACTTGTGCCGTGGTGGGCAACTCTGGTGTTCTTCTCAACAGCAGCTGCGGGAAGGAAATTGACAGCCATGATTTTGTCATACGGTACTTCTTCTTTTTAAACTATCTCTGTATTTAGTTGCTGTATTTACGTTTATTGATTTTATCAGACTCTTTTATTCAGACCAACATACAAATAGAGCATATAGAAAGTATGGCAGAAAGTCAAGGTTCAGAAGTGCATAGTTCTCAAAGTATTTTGGTGTTCAGAGTCAAGGATTGATATCCAGGCACAGTGCAAAGTAACTACATCACAGCTACCAGGCATATTGCAACAATATTAATAATATCAAGTACAATATTACATAGTACAGTGCAGAATTGTTTTGGTTATAATCTGAAGTGCAACACTACACAATTTAATGGGTGCTGTCTCTTACAAGGGTGTTACAACAGGATCTCAAATATAAATGTCAAGAAAAGACACATTTACAGGTATTACAAAAGTAATGCACTGCTAAGATGCTTTTGTAGTAGTTAGTCCAGGTGGAGCTTGAAGAAATGTGTCTTGAGACCTTGTTGGAAGAATGGTAGAAATGGGTAGATTGTTCCTCCACTGTGGAGCACGGAAGGAGAAGCACCACATGGTAGGAGTGTGAGGACCCCTCTTTCTCTGTGCAGGGGTCATGGGACCACGTCACAGAGCAAAGCCCTGAGTCGGTGTGTACGGCTGGATGAATGCATGTTACAGTAGCCACAACGTAGGTAAGGGTCAGGGTTTTGTTTTATTTAAATATATTTTCAGGCCCTTTTTGCTTTAATGGGAAAGAATACAGTGAAGAGAGAGAAGGGGGAGGAGATGCAGGAAATTGTCTGGGCTGAATTCTAACCCACGCTCTTGCTGCAATGTCTTAGCCTACATGATATGTGCACTCGACCGGTGAGCCATTGGGGCGCCTCTGGTCAGGGTTTTGTGCCTGATCCTCTGCGACTGGCAGTGGAGCTATTGAGACGCTTGAAAATGAGCCAGGCAGATGCCTTTAGTCTTAATTAGTTAGTCAAGACTAGTACTTCCTGACAACGTCCTACTTCTAGTTCTAGTTTTTTTTTACATTCCACAGGAATCGGTTTGGCTTGAATGAGCAATAGAAGGAATGTCATTTTTCAAGGTGTTGTGTAACACCTGCATTAATTTAAAACAAGCCACAGTAATGGTAAGATTAGCAGTCATTTCCAATGACTGTCAGGCAGATATTGGGTCAGCCCTTAAATAAAAATGTCCAGAAGCTGGGTTCAAATGACTCCCCCATATGCCTTAACAGGTTGTCTTGAGTTTGCTGTTTCAGCCTGCATTCAATTGTGAAATGCTGTCAAGTGCTCCTATAAAATAATCCATTACAGTAGTTAGACATTTAGTTTTCTCTCTTGCTCAGGCCTACTTAAAAAGATACTTGAATGGTTTGAGTTGAATTCACCTGACACTTATCGTTTATTTATGGAAGTTACATACTGGTTTATGTGTTATACATAATTATCTGTGACTGAGTAACACGAAGCAGTAATATGTGTGGACCATAGACTGTAAAAATAATGGACGGCATCACAGCTCCCCAAAAGCGAAGCCAAAACATCTTGATCGCTCCCTGGTGGCTGGCTGCAGTATAGGTCAAAAGTCCCACCCCTTGCATGTTAGCGTATGGGGTAGGGCTGGGCGATAAATCGATAAAAAAAATTATCGAAGTAATGACTTCCCTCAATAAAGATATCGTAACATTAATTCAGTTTCAATAATATCGATAATGTCGATAGAGAATAATTAGGAACAGCAGTCCATTAATTTCTGTGATGCAGCAGGAAGTTGCGGAGAAATAGTAGCCTACGCTCACTAAAATATACTGAGGACCTCGAGTGGAGTAGCTAATGTTAACCGTGGAAAATGAGTCTTATTGCCAAAAACAGTGGCAGCGATAGCCATGGCGAGGGAGCAACTTCCAATGAAGAAATTATTGATAAAAAGGGTTCGTCTTCTTCAGTTATTTGGAAGTGGTTTGGCTTTTTGAAATCCGACAAACAGCAGAGCAATGTTCGGTGCAAATTGTGTAGTAAACAAACAGGTGGATACCAAGTCTGGTAATACTACAAACTGCAAATATGGTCTACAAACGCCTTTGTAAGCAGAGATTAGTTAAAACGTTTGTTAACCTCGACAAAGCGTTTGCAGACCTGTCAAAGTCCATATTTGGTTTCTTATATACTACAACAATACGTGGGAAAATCCCAAATCAAACCCGACAAATATGGAGCAGACGTCATGTTAACATCTCCAAGGCAACCCTTGCTAGGTCCGTAAATCGTTTGCGGACCTTTGGAGAGGTCTGGTTTTGCGGACTTCTTAGAATGTCTCTGGACCAATAAGAACAGCATATTGGTCCAATTATAATACTAGTATATAAGAAACCTTTTTTACCAGCTGAAGCAAAATCACTCGTTGGAACATGCAGAAAGTGTGAGTTTGCGCCAAGGTATTGATAAAAAGCAAGGTTTTAAAAAGCTTTAATTACTTGACCCCAGGTACGTGCTCCCTGGCCGCAAATATTTCTCTCACACCGCACTGCCTAAACTTTATGCCGAGTGTAGGGAAAAAGTTGAGGAAGAGACTTATTTTGCTACTACTACGGATCTGTGGTCTATTGTCTTAATTATCGTTATCAAATGGAAATATAAATATCGGTATCGATAATTTTTTACCCATATCGCCCAGCCCTAGTATGGGGCATGAGCCAAACCAAAAAAACATGCATGGTTTCTGTCATTTTAGGTTGTTCTTATCACGCAGATGTCTGTTCAAGTGCTCAAAAACTTAGGCAGCAATACATAAGGGTGTGATGTTTTATGGAAAATGGTAGCTCGGGGGATGGGAAAAATGTATTCCCATGGCTTGATATAATCCTGGGTACAAGACCAACTAGCAACCCAAAAAACTTGGTCGTGCAACACCAAATCATAACAATTAAAGATAGTAGGGGCCTATCGCAATACGCTGCTGTTGCTCCATTGTTGTTCGTGACAATGTGATTGACAGGAAGTGATTTTCCCTCAGATTTTCTGTAGGATAGATAAACGACTGTGTGTCATTGTTTTTTTTTTTACAAATGTTGGTTTGCTTAACACAGGACCGTGTGAACATTAACCGGACCTAATGAAAAATTCAACAAAGTAGCAACTCATCCACTGATTCGGACCAAGCAAACGGACTATAGGTGTGAAAGCACCCTAAGACACAATTTCTCAGCTAACAACTCTACTTCTGTCTGGAGAGGGCTCAGGAAGATCACCAACTACAAACCCAGAGCCCCCCACTCCATCAACGATTCTTGCCTGGCCAACGACCTGAACATTGTCCCCGGTGTTCACCAACATCTTTAACACCTCCCTGGAGACATGTCTCAAGTCCTCCACCATCATCCCAGTGCCCAAAAAGCCAAGGCCAACAGGACTTAATGACTACAGATCCGTTGCCCTGACCTCCATAGAAATGAAGTATTTTGAGTGCCTGGTGCTGGCACACCTCAAATCCATCCCAGACCCTCTTCTGGACCCCCTGCAGTTTGCCTACAGAGTCAACAGGTCTGTAGATGATGCAGTAAACCCCTCCACTTCACCCTCCAGCACCTGGACTCCCCGGCATCCTACGTCAGGACCCTGTTTGTGGACTTCAGCTCTGCTTTCAACACCATCATCCCAGCTCTGCCTCAGGACAAGCTCTCCCAGCTGCACATGCCAGACTCCCCAGTAGGTGGATCACAGACTTCCTGTCTGACAGGAAGCCGTGCGTGAAGCTGGGAACACATGTCTCTGACTCCCGGTCCATCAGCACCGGATCTCCTCAGGGCTGAGTCCTTTCCCCTCTGCTCTTCTCCCTGTACACCAACTGCTGAACCTCCAGTCATCAGTCCGTAAAACTTCTGAAGTTTGCGGACGACACCACCCTCATTGGGCTTATCTCTGGTGGGGATGAGTCTGACTATAGGTGGGAAGCTGACAACCTGGTGACCTGGTGCAGACAGAACAACTTGGAGCTCAATGCTCTTAAGACAGTGGAGATGGTTGTAGACTTCAGGAAGAATACAGCCCCACTCAGCCCCACCACCAGGGCTCGACATTAAGGCTTGTCCGGGACAAGTGGATTTTTTTGTAGGGCAAGTAGAGGAGAAATTTACTTGCCCCACTGGACAAGTTAAAACTCAAACAAAATAAAATGCCATGTTACTTCACGTTATGTGCCACTCATTCCGTTTCTTTTTATTTGACCAAATTCTGCATTAGCAAAACACAAAAAAGTGGCTTTGTCCCAAGATATCTACAGGCTTGCAGCTAATTTAATGCTCAACACTTGAACGGGGGCTTATTACTTAAAATAGGAATTATTTACTGTGTCGTCTCAGTTACACTATCAGGGCTTGGAAATATTGTGACTTGCTAAAGTAGGCAAATGGCTAGTAGAACATAACATTTCATAATTATTTCAGTCAATCAAACAGCTGCAAGACCCAGTGAAATTTTATATACAGCTAGCAAAAAGTTAGCTGGTGTTAGTGTTAGCTAACCCTTGATTTTGTCTGCAATGTGTAGTTTTACAAAGGCAGGAGACGTGTGTCCAGTTCGTCAGTTCATTCACCTGGCACAAATGACAATGAGTTGGGACTCCGTAGTACAGTAACGCGGATCACAACATTTTATGCTAATGTAAGAGGGAGATGACATATTAGCTATCCACACTTGTTATTTTGAACTTCGATAATATATAAATTCAGATGTGCATAATTAGTCAAACAAACACACTATTTACATAAGGACAGAATGTGGAACACCTTTTCATAATCAGTATGGATTTAGGACGCTCAGTCATTGCATTCTAAAATAATAGTGTAGGAGCTCTCTTTATACACAATTTCATCTTGGTGAATTCTGCACCAAAAAGGTTGAGAAGGACAGCCTTTAAGAGGGAAAGCGATTTCCCCATTGATCTGTCGCATCCAAATGTTGATTTGGGTCACGAAAGTCTTGGAATTTGAGTGAGAATGCGTCTCCTGCATAGTCTTAGGGCAGCAGCTATGTCTTGGTCCCCCGTTACACTGTTTTGATGTTAGCCTCAGTCAGACTCGGGTCACTCACTGGCAGTGAGTGTGTTCACAATGTTACATTTCACTCCATTCTACACCAAAAATGTCAGGGAGGACTGCTTTTTGTAGATACGAGCCTGCTGAAGATCTCGGATTTCTTTAACCGAGCCTGTTTCTTTCGTCATTTGCCTGAGAAAGCGACTTCCGTAAGCCAGCCTATTCGAAAACCATTCAAACAGGTTGACAGCAGTGGGTTTTTTGGAACTACAGCGAGCTACTTGAACCACGTGATCACGTGTCGGCGAGACCAAAGTGTGTAGCAACTCTCTTTTTGTATGGCTCTGGGTAGGCTATCCTCAGTATTTGCAAGCTAGCTAAATTTATACTATATCTAAAATAATTTTGTAGACATAACAATGGATTTTGCCACTAAAAGTTGGTGTGTTTTTTTTCTTTCTACAATTTCACTTTCTGCCCGGCAGAGGCTGATTTACCAAGGGATCCTTTAAAGGTGTATACTTTACAGTTGAATATTAGCTTATATTTAATTACGTACATTTAACTGATACAAATGCTGCTAATGCTTGCTAGGTACACAGATGCCGACGCTAGCTATCTAACGTCAACACTAAACATTTTTTTTATAATATGATAAATCTTTACCCGGACAAGTGACTTTTGTACATGGACAAGTGAAACGTTAATGTACTTGTCCAAAGGAAAAGTGCCTCAAAAAGTTAATATCGAGCCCTGCCATCACCCTGTGCGACTCCCCAGTCAACACTGTGGAGTCCTTCGCTTCCTGGGCACTATCCTCTCCCAGGACCTCAAGTGGGAACTGAACATCAGCTCCCACACCAAGAAAGCACAACAGAAGATGTACTTCCTGCAGCAGCTGAAGAAATTCAACCTGCCAAAGACAATGATGGTGCACTTCTACACAGCCATCATTGAGTTTATATTTGCCTCCTCCATCTCCATCTGGTACACCACTGCCCAGGACAAGAGCAGACTGCAGTGTATCATCCGCGCTGTTGAGATGGTAATCGGCTGCAATCTTCCTTCCCTCGAGGACATGTACATCTCTAGGACCCTGAGGCGAGCAAGAAAGATCAGTGTTTCCCCTACCAAAAAATCCTTATCCCTTAAGTGTCCTTCAGCAATGTAGTCGTTGAAAAAAATGTTGTACCGTCATAACCGTCCGTTGTTGGTCAATTCCTTTTTCTGGCTAGCAGAATACTGGCAAGGTTTGGCCGTCTGCGCCCCCCCGGTCGTTCGGGTACGAGTCTTTGGATCATTTTTCACGTAACCTGCATAGGCTCAGAAGAGGAAACGGAAAGGATTTGTTTACCTCATTCACTTTCGCGTGACTACTAGGTTAAATGAGACGTGAATGATATTCGTTCACAAGTAATAATTACAGGTTTTATCATTTTTACTTTTTTTAACTTTACTTTTTTTAAACTTTACTTACAGTTCAGTGCAGTGGAGCCCTCACGTATCACATTGCCGTGATAATTAAATCTAGTGTGATAATGAATGACCATTTCAAGTCATACAAACTGTCATGATGTATTGTATTTAATGCGTGAGTTTTTCTTTTTTAAATATTATCTGCCATACATGTGCTATTTCCTTCTATTCTACTTATTTTATCTTGGCTGGTTTAGATGCATTAAGATTTCTTCCTGAAACAATTATCCAAAGACTCGTACCCGAAGACACAGTCGGGAGATGAACAAATAATTTCTGTTACCTCTACTTAGCCGCAACAGTCCCGATGCGCAGCCACGAGAAAATGAACGAATCACTCTCTGAGACTAGGGCTTGGCGATATATCGAATATTAGCGATAATATCGCTATAATTTTGACTACGATGTAAAATTAGAAAATATCGTTTTTCTTTTGCTGGTCGTTGTGTTGCTTGTGTTTAAAGATCCCCGTCTGGCTCCTCTTTGTACAGACACACAAAAACACACACTCCACTCCTCGAGCAGAATTTCACTTAACTGCACACGCAGTTAACTTTTGTAAAAAGTTGAATGAGTTAATATCTCCACGTGTGAAATGATGACGCCATAATGTTCATTCATTGAACAAATGTAAAGCAGAGTAACAACTGTTATGAACCACAAACCAAAGTCAGTGGCAGGAAGTTTAAGTTCAAGTCGTTTATTGTCAGATGCACAGAACAACTCAAGGTCAGACTGGGGACTGAAATTCTTAGGACAAGACATCGCAAAGCAACCGGCCATAACATGACATAAGTACTCAGGTACAATAGGTTACACCTATGATGAGCTAAAATATAATATTATAGACCTCCTAAATATACAGAATAATATATAATACAGTATACTCAACCTCTAATACACATAATAACCTATACTAACCTAAAGATGTAGGGTACAATTAGTGCAATATTGCTGATATTGCAACCAGTAGCTGAAAATGTCTAGTGTGAGTGTCGACAGTTTATCAATGTCCATATCAATGTCCCATTCAGAAGCCTGATGGCCCTTAGAAAGATTTTGCGTGTCCGAGACCGAATGGAAGGAAAGCAATGGATAATTGTAGATTTAATGGGTTAATCGGTCACAGATAAAAAAGACATGTATGCAATTTAACTCTATGTTGAAGTAACTTTGTAGACTCACTGTAAATTGAGTTTGCTTACTTGCTATGAGATGCAGCAAAGGTTTTAAGATGATGCTGTTGGCGGCTTTTTGCTTTCTTGCCATTTCCCTATATTCCTTTTCATCTATCTCTTCTGCCTGCTCAACTGGCCTTAGATGCAACCTTGCGCCGTTGACTGAGTATGCTGACGACGTGGGCGTGAGGTCTGATTTCACCACTATGAATCCATCGGTCATCCAGCGGGCCTATGGTGGCCTGAAGAATGTCAGTGACGCTGAACGCTTCGTCCAGCGCCTGCGGATGCTTAACAACAGTGTTCTCTGGATTCCCGCCTTCATGGTGAAGGGCGGTGAGAAGCATGTGGAGTGCGTCAATGAGCTTATCATCAAGCGCAAGCTGAGGGTGAAGACGGCTTACCCGTCCCTCAGACTGGTACATGCAGTCCGAGGGTGAGTTCTGAGCTGTGCACGTTACTACACAGAATACTGTGTACACATATGAAAAATACTAAGGATTTGAAAACATACGTACACTATCAATACCCAAACAAGGTTGGTTCTACAGCACAGTATGAAAGTGGCATAAAGACTTCCTAAACAGCATTTATATCAAGTTGAAAAACTATACAAAGATGACCTCTGTTTTGTTCATGTCACGTTCATGTTCACCTCCTATTACAACAATTTAGCATAACCCTGCAAATAAAGTATGAACACTCAAAGGGAGTGCAAACCAATGCACATACATACTGAATTTGGGGTAGCCAGGGGAGAGGGTTATTGCACTCCAATCAAATGGGTAGGAGTTTGTGCGTGGAGGGTCACTAGCTACCTGCTGTGTTCCTGCACGATGGCACCAGCCCAGCATGGGAGAGGACAACCCTGTGATTATATCTCCCGCATTTAGCCAGCTGTTCCTCGTGCTTGCCCAATGTGCACCGTTTCTGTTGGCGTATGCTCACACAAGTTTAACAGTATACATAAAGTATACAAAATTCCTCTGAAGAAGCTAGAATGAAAATATAAAATAACGTCAAGATGGTAATGTCTTTCAAATGACAGTCTATAGTTACAGAATGTATTGTACTGTTGATCTGGGATCAGCTGTATACATGAGATTACATGGGGATTGAGGGCTGATCCCAGCACTCGTACTGTGATATTCCAAGTCATCAAAGACCCTGACTTTGAATTGCTGTCATGATTGTACTGAACACAGATTGAGCATGATGGCATGATCATTTTGGAGGTCGCTTCTGGTATAGCCTACATGTAGCTCAAGAATTGTATTGATTGATTAGTTCATTGGCATTTGCTAATCTTTAGCCCAGCTATGGCAACCTTGGGCCCTGGTCTGTCTTTCCCGGGCACCTTCAATGTCCTTGTTGGTTGCCATAGCAGCCAATCACCATGCTCTTTCAATAACATCTAACTGACTCCCAGCCACAGCGCTAAATATAGTTTGGTTGAAGTGTGATACGGCTTGCAGGTTCACAGTCACTATATATACACATATCTTAATTTCCCTGTTTGTTGGGACTTCCTATTACATAAATAAATGTTATTTCATAGTAACATGTGCACAGGAAAAAAGTTTATTCCATGTTGGTGTACCTCCCCCTCAACTAGTCTCGTCACCATCTGAATACTATGGATCGTTCTTTAATTGATGAATTGCTATGAGGCTCACTTGAATTTTCCGTTTGTTCTTGATGTCAGTCCTCAGAGAAGACAGAATATCAGCCTTAAACTTGAATCTAAACCTTGAGCACAAAAAAATGTCAATCCATTAAATTGCCAGTATGATCTTCTGTTCCATCCCAAAATAAGACCCTACGTATTATCCACATATGATTTTGATTGTATTGTCACTACAAATCAGGGGTGTTGATTTCATTATACATTCACTTCATCTAACATCCACTTTTTGAAAACTGCAAATCTGTTCCCCCACTTTTTACTTAAGTTATAGTTTACGGCCGCATCCTCAGTTACTAGAAAAAAGCAACAAACAAAAAAAACTACGCCCCTGCAACTAAATAAGTTGATGGATGAATTTACTACGTACATACTGTGTATCATAGTCTGCATGTGTGTGTATCCCTTTTGTATTATTGAACGTATCTTGTGAAACCTCTGCAAAGCATAACTATTCGTTCTTGTTTTCTAGGTACTGGTTGACTAATAAGATCAATATAAAACGACCCAGTACTGGACTGTTGATGTACACTTTGGCCACTCGCTTCTGCAATGAGATTCACCTATACGGATTTTGGCCTTTTCCAAGGGACGGAAATGGAAATCTGGTGAAGTACCACTACTACGATATGCTGAAATATCGATACTTCTCCAATGCAGGTCCTCACAGGATGCCTCTTGAGTTCAAAACTCTGAAAATGCTACACAGCAAAGGCGCCCTGAAGTTAACAACTTCTAAGTGCACACCTTAAAGTGCTCACATGACTTCATGTTAAAAAGAGCTGTGTGACATTCACCAAGTAAGGAAATGCAGTGTTTTAAGAATGGGGTGTTTTTTTTTTTTTTTACAATTATAAGTACTAAAAGTGAGTGTGCCTTTTTAATGAACAATGATAAGGTACTTAACAGAATGTAATTGGGTTTGTTCAGAATGTGTGAATGTCTGGTTTGGCATTATAAGCTTTAAATCAGGAAACCAACCACTTAAATTAGGTTATTAAATTGATCACACGTTACTTCATGGGTCATTTCAGTAGTTGTCTAAGAGACAGCATATGACTAGGTTTGTTCAGTTATTACCTTTTGGATTTGGGGAGAAAAAAACGTGTCCACAAATTTGATTCCAAAGATGGATTGCGTTGTTCTTCTTGAACTGGAAACATATGATTTAGAAGCATCAGGGCAATTTCTTTTTTTATATTTGTCTAAATGTCAGCTTAAATTTTATACATGGATACAGTTTGTAAATCATGACTCTTTCACATGTGTAATTGCCTGGACACACCTCTTCTAAAAACTCCAATGTTTAACTTAACTGAATGTATATTTGCCCAAACCTTTGGGATGAATTGTCATATGTAGCAATTGCAAATCAAAAAGTAAAACCTTATTAGGAAAATACATATCTGAAACATACCGTATTTCTTCGATTTTAACGCTGCAGCGTTTATAACACAATGTTTATTTTTGGTGCGGCGTTTATTCGAGGGCGGCGTTTAATTAGTTAGAGAGATTTAGTGAATTGTAGCTGCAGTGACGCCATAGACAAATAATAGATAAGGAGGGCAAAGTCTAGTGTAAAATTGAAGCCGTGCGTGTCTACACTGTGTAGAAATCTGAAGCAGCATGCCGAAACGTTCTTACACTTTAACTTTCAAACATAAAACTGTGCAGAAAGCACTCACCAGCAGCAACAGATCTGTAGCACGCAAACTTGGGGTTGATGAAGGCGAATTTGTGAGTGGCGAATTACATTTTAGATTGTACACTTGTGATTTAGGCTACTTGTGTAATAAATACTGTGTTTTAATTTAACCAATAAAATAACCGTTTTCTGATTTTTTTGCTGCAGCGATTAGCCTAATCGAGGGCAGCGTTTATTACACAATGTTCATTTTTGAAGAGCTGAGTATGCTCTTCAATTGTTATTGCCTGCCAAGTTTTAACAGATTTAGGAATATAATTAATTTTACAAATCTGGTTGCTAGCAGCTGAGATTGATTGTGTCCGGGCCCTACAATTCATTACGAAGGCAGTGCACTTCTAAGTAATGGCAAGAATTTATGAAAATAAAGTTAGTTTAACAATCTGTAAATTTTATCTAATTGGATATATGTCTAGATTTTTTAAAAATTGTTATATAGGCCATAGAATGTGAAAATGTAAATACATGGTATTGAATATGAAATCCAATATGAATGTTGATTAATCACTGTAGGCTATTACAACAATGTGACAGAGTTGAATACATTCTCTCATTGAACAGCGGCTCGTGTCTCTCACTTTTTAATTTATTGAATCACCAAATTACGCAGATGGACATAAATGCCTTATTTATTTTTCCTGTATGAAATAAGGAGAGTTTCTGGTTTGTTTCCATATTCTTCCATTGTTTTGAACTGTTCATACGTTTGTATTTTATACACTGGCGATGTTTTAAATGTAATCTCTGTCCTTTTGAGTCAGTCGTTTCAGATGTTGAATGTGGTGTTTTCATAAAACATTTTATACGAATTACTTTGCAAACTTTACAGCTTTAATTGTTTTCACTTTTTTTTGTACAATGTAAGATTTGTTTTTGTGAGTTTGTTTTAGAAAAACATAATAAAGTTTTTATATTGTAAACATTTCTAATCAAATTTAGTGTTTGCGAAAAGAACATTTGCCTGTGAAATAATGACAGTGACGCGCAATTTCGTACTCAACAACGGTTGTTAACTGACGTAGTTGTGGTAGCTAGCTAGTGTAAAGTAGCTATTTGAAAGTGGGTTACAGTTGCACCTTAAATTAACTAAAGTGCCAATGAGTTAACAATTTAACTTGCGAAGCTTCATCCCTGCATGTGAGTATGTTATGCCATGGCTCAGGGGGTAGAAAGGCTCGCAAGGTAATATAAAAGCTGTCCATTTACCCTTTTTACCATTTACTGTACTGCTGTACTGTAGTACTGTAGCCTAGTTCATTTGAGATTAGCCTTGGGCTTGCTAGTTCTACTGTACTGTACAATCTTATATTAACGGATTTGATTAACAGAGCAACAGTACCTTATTCTAAAATTAGCAAGCTAGCAGCGAGGGGTTGAAGTAACAAAAGTAACTAGAAAGGTACATTTCCTGAAGAAAATGTGTGTTTGCTGAAAGTAGTTGAAACGATTGTTTTGATGGCTTGAATAGTGAAGGTTTTACAAACATCTTTAAAGAGGTATGTGCTTTAAAAACAAAATGGTGAGAAAAAGTGTTAAAAGTATATCTGTCATTGTTATGCATTGCGATATTTTCTTACAGTTGAAAATTGAGAAAAAACAGTGATGAAAAGAGTATCTTATTGACTTTCATACATTTTTAAGCGTTAAAAGTATTAAAGAATGAAAGATTGAGAAACAGAAACAAGTTTGAAGTTAGAAAAATGAGCAAATATAGTGATGAAGAGTATATTGGATAACAGTTATCAATATCATAGCAGACAAAAGTATGTCAGCAGTATGAAGGTGAAAAAAAGTGTTGCTTTGAAACCTGTCATTGTTATGCATTGCAATATTTTCTCACGGTTGAAAAAGGAGAAAAAATAATGATGAAAAGGGTATCTTATTTAATTTCATAAATGTTAAAGCGTTATGTTAGAGCCATTTTATTTCATTCTAAACCTTTTACATTTTTAAACCCTTAGTATTAGTTAGACTTGTACACTTCTTATTTAAGATTCTTATATGTTTAATGTGTGCACCTTCCTGCCACATTAAATTCCTTGTCTGTGTGATGTTTCTTGGCGAATAAAACCCATTCTGAAAAGTATTAATAATTGAAAGATGTAGAAACAGAAAAAAGTTTGAACAGTGGAACAGTGAAGAGCGTTGGCCAATCGGATTGGTTCCTTGTTTCTTGTAACGTAGCAACTGTTGGTCATTGTCAACATTTCTAACCTAGAATCTAGGTTTTAGGTTCAAGCACAACCAGTCCTGTTCAGTCACTTAATTTAAATATGACATCAAAATAATAATCCATAGTGCAGGGTTGCCGATGTTGTTGTTGTCCCTGGTGAGTTTTTTTAAATTCAATCTCGTCACATTATGTGACTTTGTTGTGCAACTGGAAAAGCTAGCTACTCTAACTCAGAATGCTGCTGCTGCAAAAAAAGCTGAACTATTGTGGGTGGTAAAGATCATGCTACATCTAGCCAGCGGATCATTTCTTGCAAGTGTGTCAAAGTGGTATTTTTACAGATTGTATTAACACCGTAGGCGTGAATAATGCATGCATCGTCATTGTCGTCCATCTTTAGCCGAAGAAGCTAGAGAGGATGCAATGGGAGATTTCCTACAGTAAGTTAGATACTGCTTCAAATTGAAAACGGAGACGATCTTTTGATTAAAGACAGGTTCCTTAACCTCTGTTGTCAATATCGCCGATAAAAAGTAAATACTGAAGCATGTGTTTGTAGGTAACGAACGATAGACGTAGCTAGTTTCGCCGTTCTATGGCAGCTAGTACAGTACTGTATGATGACAGTCGTAGCTAGAGTTGTAAGCACCCGTCACTAGAATGACCAGAACTTTAAAACAAAAGATCATATTTCAAATCTGTCTGCTGTTCTACATTGCCCACACAATTTATGTATATATATCAACTCTAACATGCCCTGTATCTTGTATTGAAAGTGCTCGAAAATTAGCTCGTCTAATGTATGGTGGACTGAGAAAACATTTGTCAAAGCAGAGCGAGCGGATGTCGTGGGAGAATTCCTAATGTGTTAGATTTACTGCTTCAAATTGAAAACGGAGAAGATATTTAGAGTAAAGACAAGTTTCTTAACGTCTGTGTTCAATATCGTCAACTAAAAGTAAAAACTTTTCAGTTACGAAGCTTTTGTTCGTAGTAATGCCAGCTGCAGTAAACCTTTCGTGACCCCGGTTTAACTGTTCGTGACAGTCGGCTATGACAGTGTTGAGCCTCGATTTTTGCAGATTTCTGTGAAACTTTCTTAAAGAAAAATAATCTAGCTAGATTATGTACACTTTAACCCTCGTGCTGCCTTCGGGTCACATGACCCAAAGGTTCATAACGAACCATCGTTGTGTTTACCCAATTGTACCCAATACAAAAACAAATTAAAATAATTTTCTTTTAACCCTCGTGCTGCCTTCGGGTCACATGACCCAAAGGTTCATAACGAACCATCGTTGTGTTTACCCAATTTTACCCAATACAAAAACAAATTAAAATAATTTTCTTTTAACCTTTGCAATGTGGGGGGTCTGAGACAGCCCAACGGTTAAAAGAAAATGCTTCACTTTGTCTTTGTATGCGGTAAATCTGTCGCAATACGACGGTGGGTCACAATGACTGATGGGTCAGAATGACCCGAAGATAACACAAGGGTTAACCTTTGCAATGTGGGGGGTCTGAGACAGCCCAACGGTTAAAAGAAAATGCTTCACTTTGTCTTTGTATGCGGTAAATCTGTCGCAATACGACGGTGGGTCACAATGACTGATGGGTCAGAATGACCCGAAGATAACACAAGGGTTAAGTTCAATGTACATACCTTGTTTGGCCAATTTGGTCGATTGTGGAAAAAAGTAGAACGTTTTTAGTTATGGAGAGCCATCGCGCTAGCTTGGAATTGCGTTATCCCACTCATCACTTCAGTGGTCATAACTTTTAAACAAAATATTCTGTCTTAAATCTGTCTGCTGTTCTGAATTCACGACAAACGTAGGCACATTTCATACGCTCTAACATATCCTCTATCTTGTAGTGAAAGTGGTTAAAAATTAGGTTTTCTAAAAAAGTAATGCAGACGGAGAAGATTTGTCAGAATGGCTCCGTGAAATCGTCTTGATAAAGGATGATTTGCCTAACATGATCATATAAATATTTACATCATTAGAAAGCCCTAAATCTTGTCTTCAAAATGGTATAAACAGTTCAGGTATATTATTTGAAAAAGTCTGCATATTCAGGCAGGAAAGTGTTAAACAAAACACTTTCTAAACAGTTCTGTCAGTGCATGACGTCACAATTGAATTTGACTTGAACATTCTGAACCATTGAAACTCATTCATTTTTTTTAGAACTTTAAACTTTAATACCTTAAAAACTTTAAAAGTTATCAATGAGAAAAGTAATAGCACACTAGAGCAGTTCAGACTTTATCAAATGAAGTTTGAACGGTGTTTCTAGCTTAAACGGTGTGAAAGGAGTAGGCGACGGAAAAAAGTGGGATAAAAAAAATTAAACTAGAGAGTTTACAATTTCTGGGGAAATTGTAGGGTGTGCTTGCTTGCGTCGGTTGCACAGGGGTCCGTTTTTGAATGACATTTTTACAACTATCTCCCAGAAGTTAACGAGCTGCTAAACTAATGTTCTGCTAGAGGTAGTCACGCGAGTTTTCGTGACGTTAGTGACGTAAGTTAGCTTCACTTTTCGCCACAAAAACTTAATTTCCACTTAAACCATGCAACGGAACGTAAATCCCAATAGAAGCAACTTAATGGCTACCAAGACGAAACTTTTGACACCTAGGTTGTGTATGTAGGCCAAATATTGACTGAGTTTTAGGGGGGCAAAAAGAAATAAAAATAATAATAATATATATGTGAGAGAACAAAGGTTGTGCCCTTGCCGAAGGCAAAGCACACCCAATAACTAGAGAGGGTACAATTTCTGGGGAAATTGTAGGGTGTGCTTGCTTGCGTCGGTTGCACAGGGGTCTGTATATTTTATATAAAAATGCATAGGGCCTACTTATTATTTATAAAGATTACATAGATTTAAAAGCATCTTTTTTTTGCTGCTTATTTACAACTCAAAATACGAGTGAAGTGTAGAATGAAATATGATGTCTTCTCATTTCCCCTGCAAGAGGCAGCCTCATAGCTGAATCAAAACGAATACATTTGGCAGACCGGTGTAAAAATGGACCTAATCTCTATGACTTAAACGTCCTTTTAAGTTTTCCCTTCTCGTGATATTTTCAGGCATTTAGCCTACTCATATTGCATTCATTCATTAATAAAGAACCCCCTTTGAAGATTATTCTACGACGTTACCGGCAGAAGATAGACTCGCGATTCAAACAGTACCATCTGCTAACTGAAAATATGCCCCCAAAAACGTAAATAAGCTTGACATTTATTTAGTGGAAAATCGCTCCTTCACAAAAAGCTCACTGGTAGCGATCATTGTCAGTAACAACGCAAAATGCAATATAGCCCTGTGTGGAGAAGCTGCCCCTGTAAATTCTACTACTGTACAGTACTAGACTACTGCTGTGTTCGTCTTGGTAGCGATTGCGTTGGTTGAATTCGATTTAACGTTCCGTTGTACGGTTTAGGCTGAAATGAATTATTTTCATGAACAGATTGACAAAGTTTAGGCTGTGGCAATGAAGTTCAGGTTAGTAGTCAGATAGTTTCACCTATTGAAAGACTTTTGGTTTAAGTAAGGGGAGTGCCGAACATGTTCTGTCGCCGTTTGACTTCCTAAACAGCTGTGTAGATGTTTTTGTAGTGTCTCGCGTAGGCTACAGCGTTGCAGTGAGCAACACTGGTTTGAAACCACAGGTAATGATAATTTCACCAACAAATCGTTTACTTGTAATGTAATGTCATAATAAATCCTACAACGAAAATGTATTTGTGAGGAATGTTTATTTTAACGATTGAAAACAGATGCATCATAGACCACTGTAGTATGTGTTGCCCGGGCAACAGAGGCTAATGTCATGCTAATGCTTCAGTGAAATAGTAGACTCACGTTTCCGAAAGTAGATGTGGGCCTACTTCCTTAATAATATCAGCTAATATTGTACATTACATTTCACAATTGTGTTTCACATCACAAAGTAAAATGAGTAAATAGTTATCACCCTGGCCTCTTTGCTTGTGGCGTTTCTGCAGCTGCCTTTTTTCTGCAACTCAATCGCTACCAAGACGAAACTTTTGACACCTAGGTTGTCTATGTTGGCCAAATATTGACTGAGTTTTAGGGGGGCAAAAATAATAATTATAATAATAATAATATATATGTGAGAGAACAAAGGTTGGGCCCTTGCCGAAGGCAAAGCACACCCAATAATAATAAGTATGCAGAATAACAATAGTGTTTTTGCTTGCAGCAAACACACTAATTAAAGAAATAGAGCTGATTAAAATGTAAATCTAAAACCACACCCAATGACCTAACTGGTGGAGTTTCTGACTCGCAACTTGCAGGCCTGCCCACTTGCACTGAAGGCCAGGCACTGGCAATTGAAAAATGCATTACAATTCAAATAAAAAGTCTAATAAACGTACATATAATGGAACTTAATTCAGTTAGATTATTCAATTCACATCCATTTGTACCCCTCATTTTCAAATTCACACGGCCTATTTTCATCACCTCCATATTTATCAATTGTTGTTACTTCCACCTCTCATAGCTATCTAGCTAACATGTGGTATGGTAGTGTAGCTACTACTTAAAGTTCAGATAAAAAAACAAATGTTATCATGAATTAGCTGTCTGCAGAGCTGTATTCAATTTGATGGCAAGCTAGTTGGCTATTTCAGATTGCTCTGGCTGGATGTATAAAATAGCCTATTCCAATTTTGTCCAGACCAATTAATTTAATTTTCATCAGTGCAGTACATGGTAGCTAGGTATATTTAAGGTTGGCTCAGTTTTCAACACTTAACCTAGCCAAGTGATATAGCCAGGTAAGAAAAGCCCATCTACAGACAGTCACAGTGCACAGATACAGACAGCTATCTGGCTACTCTCTATACTAGTTACTCTTTTTTTTCCATCAGGTGCTGTTTTGACACTCTTGGGTTGTGAACTGTATAATCTGGCAGTGAATATTCCTAGTTACATATAGAGCATCCTGTATTGTTTCTGTCTTGAAAGGTCACCATGAGACTGCTCCTGTCCTCTGGCTTTTGTGGCATGTCCCCTCTTCAGGGCTCTATAGCAGGAGGATCATACTTCCTTATTGAGGGCTTGATGCAAGTTGTCTTCGAGTTTGGCCATCTCCGTGCAGCCAAGGAGGACATGAATACAACAGTTTTGCTACACCTTCCTGAGAGATGCCCTCCATACTACTACTTTCTGCTGGTTATGGAAATCCTCACCCTCTTTCTGTGCTTGTGTCTGTGGGGTTCTATATGGGCCCAGAAGCCCATAGGTATACTAGGATTTGCAGTGTGGTTGACACTGTTTGATGTAGTCCTGGTGGTGGTCACTTCCTTACTGCAGGTAGAGAAATTGGAAAAGGGGCTGGTTCCACTGAGTTCACTGTCTTGGTTTGGGATAACGTGCAGGTTTGTGGGAGACTCCTTCTGGCTGTCCTTTGTAATAACACATGGACTGGAGACGTATATTGAGAAGCGGATTCCTGGGGCTCGATGGTGCAATTCGCTGACAGAAGATGAGATAGCACCCCATCTGAAATTGAAATCCTTTGATGGTGGTGTTTAAAATGGTGAGCTGAAAAAAAATATATGTATACCAACACAGAACACAATGAAAAATGACTTGTTACAGTGGTTACAAATGTTACGGTATACGTCAGCCTCAATTGCATTTTATTTTATTCTGACAGGTGTCCTCATTCATGGAAATATGGAAATAGGATCCTCATAACAGCATACATACTCACAGATTGTAATTTAAAAAAAATACCTGGAGTATCTTCCATCTCTCATAATAAACTTATCATTGGAAAACTCATTCAGTAACATTTTTTGTACGATTTTAATAAAGATTAAGTGTAGGGTGTCTTATCACGAGCAATATGATTTCCTGCTCATAACATATGAATCTACCAATACAGTAAGAGTTATGAATTTAGATAGCCTAATACTGTCTAGTCAAGAGAAGTTCTGATTGGTAGTTGAAAGACAAACATGGCATCAAAGATTTTGCATTGGTTGGGCATACGTTTAGCAACTGCATAGTAGTACACTGTATATCAGTAATATCAGTAACAAACTATTGGTTTGATTGCTTTTACATCACTTGTGACATATTCAGAAGGGTACTACATTAGGGTTAGTTTTCTGATAATGATGTTTAACTGAGTTGCAACAGTCAAATTAGTGAATCTAGAACACAATCAAAGCAAGGCACAGTATTTTATGGTATAGAAATATGAATATGTCGTAAGATTTTGTTTGTATACATGTATATTCAGTGCTTATGAATTAAATGTATTCATATACTATACTGTAAGTGCATATGTATACGAATATGCAGTATAGTAATATGTTTCATTTGGTTGTTGTGTCTTGTGGACCCCAGGAAGAGTAGCTGATCTGGGTCAGGGTTCTGGGCCCTAATGGGCATCTTAATAAAATCCTAAATGAGTGTGAACTTGAATATTGATATACTGAAGCCAGTCAGGATTCAAGTCAACACATGAAAGTAATTCATGCTAAATTGACTTTCTAAGATTTCCCCAAGAGGGCAACAGACAAAAGCTGCTTCAGACATTCAACCCGAGTGGCTGATTGAGTCGAAATCTAGGTCATGTCATGTGACTTGTTGTTTGAATAACAATAGTGTATGGAGGCCCGAAGACAACAAGCCTCACAGTTTGTTCGACTTTTCCTTCATGATGTTCTTTGCTTTACAAAAGCGCAGCAACACCAGTTGTTTCCACCACCTGTCTCAAGGGTTTATGTTATGTGGACAATTACAAATCTGAAATAGTTTGTCATACACCTCTTACATTTAGTCATTTAGCAGACGCTCTTATCCAGAGCGACTTACAGTTAGTACAGGGACATTCCCCCAAAGCAAGTAGGGTGAAGTGCCTTGCCCAAGGACACAACGTAATTTTTCACGGCCAGGAATCAAACCGGCAACCTTCTGATTACTAGCCCGATTCCCTAACTACTCAGCCACCTGACTCCACCTCTTGCATATGTTTTGATGTTTTGAAAGCAATACAGTTTAGTGTGTTGACAAAGTACATTGCATTGCAAGTTTACTGGTATTAAAAAGTTACACACAGAAGCTAAATCCAGAAACGTGTTGAGGGGTAGTTACTTTTTGTGTCTAGGCACCTGAAAATAATTAAAAAACCTTTCCTAGCTGAATGTCAGATGTAAATACTTTTCATCGACAGCTTTCAATAAAATTCCAAAGCGTGATACAGGCCTTTGCCTACATTACATTTGCCTTTACCTTACATCTCTGCACATGTCCTGTTTAAAAAATGTTATGTCAAATTGTTTATGTAGTTTTAGAGGGAGACTGGGAAGCATCTCTGTTACGTCACTACCCGGGGTTTCCACACTCGAAATCACTAGTGTGAGCTCGACGGCGTCATGGCGGAGGCCGGTTGTTGTAGGACCCTCAGCTGAAATGCTGTCACTCCGCAATCGCAGGTGAATAAACAGCACTTTCTGTCGTATATTCGCTGAAAAATAAAGAAGGAAAACTATTTTGCACACCTGGAGGAAGAAACCAAGAAACTTGGCACAAATTCAAGCAAGATCGGCCGGGGCTGCTCTCCCCGGGAGCCAGCCAGCTAGGCTAACTGGCTAGCCTATATAGTTAGCTCCTAGCCACAGAAAATAAGAAAAGGCAGTACCAGTTTGCCGTGGCTATTCAGGTAAACAAAAAAGCTCAACAAAGCCTGTTGGATTTTTATTATTTGGAAAACAGCTAACCGTTTTAAGTATATTTGCATGGGGGAAGTAGTGGTAGTACGTGTGCCTAGTAGCCTATGATAGTGAAAACAACGCTTGAAGCTAAATACAGGAGCTATCGTTGCGATTACATAGCTAAAACATTATTAGCAACGAGGTACTTGGCTAGACTTTGGTTTAGGAGTGCGGGAAAAGGGTAATTGCAAAGCATGTGTAGTTGGCTATCTGGATTTGTTTAAGGTAATCTAAATGATGATATACGCGAACACACGCAAGATTTAAGATTGGAATAATAGTTTAACATGTAAATATTTTAATTTGGCTGGATTAGCCAAGCTAAAGTAAACTGCAAATGCGTCTGCTATAATCGCTAGGCTATCTTCGTAGCAAGAGTAACTAGTTTTGGCAACCATTTTAACCGAATCATGTAGCTCTACTATTAAGCATTGTTTACTTGTACAATATTCTAGTTAGTTTACCTAACCCTAACCCCCCCCCCCCCCCCCCAACACTACAAATGTAGCTTGCGAGTTTGAAGCTACTACCTTGCTAGCTAGCAACCTATAAACTTAGCTCTCCATCGCTAAAGTAATACCACTTTAGCCTAGCTAGTATATTTGCCTGTATAATTTATTGGCTGATGGCTAAGATACCAGCATCATTGGCATATCGGTTTGATGTCAGAACAACTTCGGAGTCAGAAGCGTATCTAATAGATAGTTATAAATTGTTGAACATGCTGTATTGATTTACTCAGCCGTTCACAGTTCAAGCTAACGTCTTGGCTACTACAACCGCGCAAATAAGAAACGTCAAAGCGGCTTGTAGGACTACTGTAACGAAAGCTAGCTAGCAACATGAGTTCCCAAATAGTTATATGTAAATCTAGCCGCTTTCTCCTAGTAGACTGACCGTGAATTGCTATGTTTTTTTACTACTTCGGTGCTACTATGGGGAGAAGGGAGAAGAATACATGTGTAGGCGTGGTGCCATTGCTCAAGCCTCCCACAGAAAGCGCTCTGTGTGCGGAGCATTGTCCAAGACAGTGCGCGTGAAAAACACATGCTGTGCAGGCCTCACAACAGGCCTATGCAGTCATGATTGCGCCGCTGCTGTACCAGCTAGCTAGCTTGACATGCTAACGTGAAGAAACACTGTCCTTTGGTTGGAGAGGGCTACCTAGCGAACAACTTAGCAAGCAATACATGATGCTTGTTTTTTGTGTGTCCCCCCCCCCAAACATACTTTTTAGTTTGATGAATTACGTAGATTTTGTACCTTAACCGCCTCTACCGAGCCATCTCAGGCTGGCATGGTTCATACTCAGTCTGGACATTATACAAGTTAAACAATACAGGAGCCTCAATCTAAAGCTAGCTTTACTGAAGATCTGTCATACTGAATTGTGTGTGGAATTGCTTTCCTCGGCCTATTATACCCTGCTGGTCCGTACGTAATCTCAATATCTGATCACAATAGCAATATTCATTTATGGTATCTTTATTATTATATTTTAAATGATAGCAACAGTGAATGACTTGTTAACTAAGTTAAATTGTACGTTTTTTTCAAGGAACATGTGCATCTTAACTTCCTGAGTAATTCACACCAGTACTAACTGTGGCAATGCATTCCATGTTGTTGTACAGGGGAGCTGCATTCAACCATTAAATAAAGTCTGAAGTTGGATTATTGGATTTTTCAGAAGCCTTTATCATTCTGACCTGAACATGGCTGGACGAAGTGACGATGAAAGTGTGAGCAACAGCAGTGGAGAATCAAGGTAAGGTTTTATCTGTTTGACAATAAATAACAGTGGTATTATGTTAGAAGTGCCCATGATTGATGCTTTAGTGCCACCTAGGTGAAACTGAACCCCGGCAAGTGATGCTACAGTTTGTATAGATTAACTTCTTTGAGTTTGGATGCCTTTCCTGTTCTGAACAGTGTGGACAGTGGTTGCATTAATTATTGCAGTTTGAATTGTCATTTCTTTTACTTAGATCTAAGTTGTGAAGCTGACTCTTATAGGTTTTGTTATTTCACTGACGCTGGGTGATTAATTGTTTTATTTGGGCTCAGTTCTTTCTGATGAATTCAGACTAAACAATGTGATTAAGTGAAAGTGTCTGAATACGACTGAAAAAAGGTCTACCCTGTTGCACCTTGTAAAGGAGTGACCACTGTTTTTTGTAGCTTTATTGTTGCCTTGTGTGGGAGGTCTGAACATAGATACTGTTGTAAATTTTCTACATTTTATATGTAAAACTCTGTTTACCATATGTACCTTCCTGCCATAGTAAATTCCATGTTTGTGCAAAATTACTTGGCGAATAAAGCTGATTCTGATTTGGAGGCTTTTTGGTGTTTTATCAAGCCACTTGAAGTTTACAAATTCTAAAATAGCAGCAACAGCCATGTGTGTTCACGCCAAAGCCATCAAATACACAAAATCACAAATGCTTAGCCTAGACATGGTGGCAGTATTTCAGCCTCCAATCCTTATGTAGTAGTAGTAGTTGTAGAAACAGTATATCGTTTTTTCATACCATTCATGGGTAAATTGCGGTGGTGCAAGAGGAAAAATAAAGAGAAGAAATAGAAAATCCAAAACAGGTTACCACTACAAGTTACCATTACATAATATTTATCTTTAATATGTTGTGTAGTGCTGTTCTTTTGATTTGTGTCTGCCCCATTCAAAAGTCTGTGTAAAACATAATGTCCTTCAAGAGAAAGTCTCAATGGGCGATCCGGTATTTGAATGAAATGGGTGTGTTGTTTGTTTTACAGTAACTCTGATGATGAATCTGGGTCTGGATCGGGGTCTGGTTCTGGCTCAGGCTCCAGTTCCAGTTCCAGCAGCAGCAGTAGCCAATCAGGGAGCAGCGACTCAGGAAGTGGCTCAGATTCCGGCAGCCATTCAGATTCTGACTCTGAAAAATCAAAGGAGAAGAATGAACCACAAAACAAGGCCAATATTGATGGGGCGGAGGTATGGATTAAAAAATATATATATATCTTTTTTTTTTTTTACCATTTAAAGATGGTGTAGCATGTAACATGCACTTTGATTTGTGCCCAAACCTTTATTATTCAGTTTTGGAAGTCCAACCCCAGCATCCTAGCAGTGCAAAGGTCAGCCATGCTCAGGAAACAGCAACTCCAGCAGCAGCAGCAGCACCAACAACAACAGAGCTCCTCAAACAGTGGATCAGATGAGGTGGGTTGACATTTCACCTTCTTCAATATGCAAAATTTGCAGTATACTACAGTGTTTCTCATACATTGATATATTTGTGGAAAATGCTAAAAAATATTTCATTGTAGAGGTAGGTGCAGCACCATTGATTCGCTCAGCCCCTTCTTGCCCCGCCTGCTCTCTCTCACTACAACGGACCTGTCTGTGAATAGCCCCCTCTCTCTGCGCACGCTCTGAATCAATGCGCGGGACACTGCTTTTTCCCTCAGAGAAGACGTTAGGAGAATCAATTTGGAGTTTATGAGCGGTTAGGCCCGATCCCAATGTCCACCCTCGCAGAATCACAGACTTTGAGGTGCGTTCTCACTAAGTCTGTAAGGGCTTAGGGCTGTCCCACTGTCAAATCGTCACTGCAAACCCACCTCATAAAACAAGGAAGAAGAATGGTAAGGAAACATACATGGAAGGAGCAACCAACTCTGATAAACATACTTAGAAATAAAAGTTAACATGTACATTTAAACACAAAGCTCACTGATGGTTAATATAGCCAGAACTGTGTGTAGTTTGTCCTTTTGATGATACATTCCAAATATGCTTTCAACAGATTTGATCCAACAACATTACTGTTTCGCTGATAATGCAGCAAAGTGCTGTCCCATTTCAAGTTATAGCATTTTGAGCCCTTGCAGCCTCTTGTGATCACTTACTAGGTGATGTAAAGTAAGTCTGAGGGTTTAGGGTTGAGGAGGGACATTGGTATTGGGTCTTAGTATCATAATTCTCTGCACAAATGTGTCCACAACTGATACATTCACGTTAAATATAATAATATTCATAGTTTAATACATTCGGCAATTATTACAATACGAGTCCAACAAAATGTTTATAATACATAAAGCTCCCCCAAAAAATTGCGCTATTACTTGTTGAAGTCTATGTACGCTCACATCAAACCAATACTAGGACCTAGGTTTCGGCTAAGTCCCTAATGTTTACAATGTCTGGCGCCGCCCCTGCCTACCACCACAAATATAATCGAATTCTGTGGGAAACACTGTACTAAACTTCATAATTAAAGTCATAATTTTATTAACTTAAGGCTAGCCTTTGATTATCATGTTTGTGTTCTGTAAACATTACTTTACATTTTAAGTGGTTTTCATGGATGTTGGGAAGGATGACATGCACATAACAATCAGTGTCATTCTCGTCTAATCCAATAATACCTTGGTGGATTTTAAGGATTCGTCCAGCAGTGATGATTCTGACGATGACTCGAGTGGATCCAGAAAGAAAAGAAAGTGAGTTCACACTTGTTCTGCACCTTGGCATCACACAAAAAGATGCATTACACACATTCTAGGCACATTTATTGACGCAACCCTTTCCTTGATTTCCAGATCAGAATCTAGTTCAGATTCTGAATCTGTGTCTGGGAGTGGTTCCGGGTCAGACTCGTCCGCACAGGAAGAGGAGCGCAGTGATGAGACAGTGTCCGACTACGAGCCCAGCCACAAAGTCAAAAGCAGAAAGCCACTGACAAAGTAAGTGCTTCTGTTGCCCTTTAAAGCTTCTGTCTGCATACAGTCCCTCAGGTACACGTCTCCCATTTATGTATGTTCTCTGTCCACCCTGAAGCCACAGATGTAATTTCTTTACTAATGGAGGAGAATGGCCAAAGTTGAAAGTTTTTTCCCCCCAGAAATCGCAAGGCTTTAGCCTCTTAACAATCCTGTAAAATTGGTCTAAAACTCCTAAACAAGGCATAGCAAAAGTAAATTGAAAGCTTGAACAATTTGTAGTACATGCATGGTTGTGGTCTCTTTTGAAAGGTGACACCCTGAAGTTCTTTACCCTAATCACTGTAAGTGCTACTGGTTTTGGGTAATAGACACAATAAAATAGAACGTTTTTATTTCCGCATGAATTTTGTTTTGCATACAGATGCCTGATTCATCAGTATTTATTGCTGATACGGATGTACTTATATTTTTTAGCATTTATTTGTATAATTATTTCTGCTTTGTATTTCCCAAAATACTGCTTGGTTTGTTTTTTGAAGATTAACGAGTAATAATAATAAATAGAAGCACAAGTCTGGGGATTTTTTTCATGCCGAGTGCAGTCCTAGTCCGTTTTGCCATGATTTGAAATCCAAAAGTGTCAACAATTACCAAAACTACTCAGTTTACCTTTTGTGCATGTACACACAAAACTTGTGGCAATTGTGAGAAGGCTATACAAAAACCTTTTAAGTTGAAGGTTCAAAACTTTCCCCTACACCTCTATTTCACTTGTGTTCAACCAATTGGAGCTGGCTCAATCTTCACACAAAGAAAGGGGGGGAGTGGTATGGCGCATCACTTTCAATGAGGCACTCGTTGGCTATTGAAGGCTATAGACAATGTATGTAAGCTCCTATTGGATCAAGTGAGGTGTCAATCGAAAGCTCAGAGTGCAGTGGCCATTTTGAAAGAGATTTTAAGATTAATTCAGGGCTCAACATTAACATTTTTTGTGATTGGCCCCACGGGCCAGTGGGTTTGAAACTTACTGGCCCCACGGGCCAGTGGGTTTGAAACTTACTGGCCCCACGGGCCAGTGGGTTTGAAACTTGCTGGCCCCACGGGCCAGTGGGTTTGAAACTTACTGGCCCCACGGGCCAGTGGGTTTGAAACTTGCTGGCCCCACGGGCCAGTGGGTTTGAAACTTACTGGCCCCACGGGCCAGTGGGTTTGAAACTTACTGGCCCCAAGGCCATTTTTACTGGGCCCCCCTCCAAAAGTTGTAATTTATCATTGTTACAACAAAACAATAACTTATAAGTTATGTTATTCTGTTAACATGTTAAACCATTTATTAAACACATCCTGGATATAAAAAGAACCAAAATGAAATCACATTTCTAGTGATAAAAGGTAATAGTCAGCAAAACAATTGACTTTCAACCTCAAACATGACGTGCTCTCTTCCCTGCTGACAGCCATCTCTGCACAACTCTGTGTGGCTGAAACTGAAACCTTTGGTCCCTCAATGCTAATTTATAAAAGCGTCCATTGCATTTCATCAGTATGATACTAAGTACCCAAGTCGACACCATTCTTCTGCTGCAGTTCAATAGCCCGGGGGAACGAGGCGAACGGCTGGCCCGTCTTTACGTGAAATGCCGTTGTTATAAGTCGTGCAATAACACGATGGGCATCTGCATTTAAATTCCTGACCAGCATGGTCAACGGCCTGGAAGATGGATTGTCAACCATCCGCTTAACTGTCACGCAAACCAGGTGCTGTCTGCTAGCATGGCTGGTCAGGGACTATTTTCGAAAATTGTCTGCTTTAGACGGGAACATACGACAGACAACAGTAAGGCTGAACGATTAATTGCATTTGCGATTATATCGCGATGTGACAAAACAAGATTTTGTCATCGCAAAGGCTGCGATTTTACTTTGGTGCGCGTTGCACTTTACCTTGACCTGTACGATGGCCTCAGGCTCAACAGAACCTGACACTACAGACACTGCCAATTTTGCCTTTAAAAAGATGCTCCGCAGTGTCAAGTATGGTGCAAAACCTGCCTGGCTAACGTTGCTACCTCACAGGGCAACACCACCAACCTAATTTGGCCCTAAAAATACACCACAAAGCCATGTACGATGCATAGCTAAAATGCTGAACACCAGTGTGTCAAATAAGACAAATAACACCCGACAGGATCACTGATCGAAATGTTTCAAAGCCTAACTCCATATTGATGCACGAAATTACTCAAGCAGTAACAGCGTTCATCTCGAACGATATGATGCCCCTCGGTGATGCACATACAGTAGGATCGCTATGTCTGTCAGTGCCATTATGTTTCTGTTAGGCTACTGACTGGATCAGAAATGTTCAGTGTTTCTTTTGCTTTTAAGATTTAACCTTTTAGATGTGTGAGTTCTAAATATTTCTGACGGCCCCCACAGCGCAAGTTTTTTTCCCAAAACGATAGCTAGCTAGCTTTAGTTAAGAAAGTGCAACACACATTTGATTCATTTTTGAAGAGGTAGGCGGGTATGTTTTCCTTAATTTTTCTGAACTTTGTGCGTTATGTTGCTGACTGGAGATCAGTAGTATATATCTATATTTATTCATAATAACTCTTATAATAATCGCATATTTAAAAAACGCAATCCACATGTCACGTTTACATTTACATTTAGTCATTTAGCAGACGCTGTTATCCAGAGCGACTTACAGTAAGTACAGGGACATTCCCCCCGAGGCAAGTAGGGTGAAGTGCCTTGCCCAAGGACACAACGTCATTTGACACGGCCGGGAATCGAACTGGCAACCTTCTGATTACTAGCCCGCTTCCCTAACCGCTCAGCCACCTGACTCCCAATGCTTTACATGTCATATGTTTATGACAGTGACTTTAAATACTGAGTGTCGTAAGACAAAGACTTGTTTTTATAGGCCCTATTTCAGATTTTCTGTGACTTGTTACTGACTCTTACATTAATGTTTACACCAGGCTTATTTGACAATGCTTTATGTTATTTTTACATGTTTACAAGGCTGGAAAAATCAATAAATATACTACTGTGATTCAAGTAGGTAAATAAAATTTGTATTCATATTAAGTCACGCATCACCTAATTTCATCATAAGTTTATTTTGAATCTAATATTGTGAAAGGTCATACTATACAGTTATTCGGCCGTCTCTGTTTAATATTACAGAACATAAAAATAAATTATCGCAAATGCAATATTGGTAACAAATAATCGCTATTATCATTTTTTCCAAAATCGTTCACCCTAGATGACAGGGTGCATCTTAGTTCCATAAAAAAATTGCTTCCGTTTGAGCTCGTAGCTCTACTTTGCTGCCATCTTCACTTCAGTGTCTTGTGCCAGTCTCGCGCCAGTTGTTAAATTTATTGAGATGATGCAACAAGAGTCCAATGCTATTTATCAGGGTATCTATTTTGCCCACGGTTCGGTTTGTATTGCGGGTTTATGGGTCACTGTTTCAGTTTCGGTTACCATTTGTGTTATCTGTATTTTCTCTGCATGAATAACATTGTCTTACATCCAGAGATTTGATAACATATGAAACAACATTATTTCCAAAGCAAATGTTACTCAGGCTCTTTTTTACTCTATTTAAAGCAAACATAAAAATTCTTCATTCTTGTTTTTCCTTTCACTAACCTTTTGCCTCCACATGCCATCTCCATTCTCCACACATTCTTATCTTGCCTAGCCTTGTATGATATTCATTGATATACTGACAGTTCATTGGACAGGTACTCTCCAGGAAAGGGGAAGGACAAAGGGTGTTAGATTGTTGTGTTTTCTCGTAGACCCCAAAAAACGCGGCTTACATGTAAAAACCGGGCCGTGGTTTGTGTGTTGAACAATTCGTTTTTTTTGTGGTTCGGTTTTGCACCCCTACTTTTTATAGATGTAATACATTGTTTTGGACAAATTATTTTACTTGATTGAATTGTTTTGACCTTTGACAACGTAACAAATGTCCGTTTTTGTTGTTTTTTTTGTTATGTATAATTGGACTACTGTGAGGCTCGATAGGTGTCGTCTTCGTTTTGTTACTGTTTTATATCGGTGGTCAGACAAAGGCGTTGATTGTATCTGCTTTTGCGACTCGGAACATGGTTTACATCAATAGCATCCTAAGAATCATAGCTTTACGACAGTATACGGCCATGTATGTGTACCAATGCAAACAATAGTTTTGTGCATCACATTGTTTATTACTCAACAATCCCATGGCCTGGTGGTGGCAGGCCAGCTAAGAGGTTAATTGTTTGTCATCCATTGATTCTAAACTTCTTTCCCATCTATACTCTCTAAGGAAATACAGATTTTCCAGCACAATTGAAACAATGTTCCTTTGTTCAGTTACATGTTACATTTTGACTGTCAAGGTCTTCACAAGGCACAGTAACTCACTATTAAAGACTTTCTTCCCTCCCTCCCTCTGAAGGGCGAATGCCAGAAATGGGAAGAAGAGCAGCGTTCAGAAGAAGAAACCCCATCAGGGCGGTTCATCCTCAGAGGGTGACTACGACAAGAAGGCAGTGCCAGGGGGGCCCAGACGACAGGCCACGGTCAATGTAAGCTACAAGGAGGACGACGAGCTAAAGACTGACTCGGACGACCTGGTGGAGGTAGTGGGTGAGGATGTGCCCCAGCCCGAGGAGGACGAGTTTGAGACCCTGGAAAAAGTGATGGAGTCACGGATAGGGAGGAAAGGAGGTAAGCTTGGGAACCGATTACCATTTTTCGGAAATAAAGCCGCGGCCTGTGCCCCGATTTTACAGTTTTCTTGTGGTTGTACGGCTTATATTTCGAAGAGGCTTATAACCCGGTTTTAGAACCAAAAAAGTGGCTTCGTCCCAAGATCTCTACAGACCGTGCAGCTAATTTAATGCTCAACACTTGAACTGGGGCTTATTACTTGAAAGAGGAATTATTTACTGTTTTCTTAGTTACACTATCAGGGCTTGTAAATACAGTGACTTGCTAAAGTAGGCAAATGGCTAGTAGAACATAACATTTCATAATAATTTCAGTTAATCAAACAGCTGCAAACCCAGTGAAATGTTATAGGCTAGGCTAGCTAGAAAAATAACGCTAGCATCGCTAACAACATTACTAATTCAACTTTGGTAGTCTAACCGAGCTCTTTGTAAGTTCGTTTTAGATATAATTGTATATGATAGTGTGGACAATAAGACACGGACGCGGTCTCTTTTCATAACTTGTATTTTACCACTGATCTTCTTGACATCGCCATTCGAACAGCCCTCACTGATTTCACGTAATGCTTTCAGCGTCAAGCCTACGGCAACTCCCGAGGGACGAAACACCCTTGTCCGTTGTCACATAGAAAGGTCTGCTACAGTAGGCTATCCTCAGGATTTGCAAGCTAGCTAAACTTATAATATATCTAAATAATTTTGTAGACATAACAATGGATTCTGCCACTAAATGAGTGACTTGGATTTATTTCTGAACATACTATCCACAACCAAAGTGTGTTACACAATGCTGTAAGATCGCCTATACTCGTGCATTGCTCTTGGTACCCAGAATGCCCTGCGGCAAGCTGAAAAGCTACTAATTTAAGGGCATTAGCTTAGTTAAATAAGCATTGTTTGGAGTTCTATTGTTGTTTTCGTTCTGTTATGATATGTGTAATGCTATGGTCTATAGTTTAGATAATTTGAGTGTTCACCCTGATTGGGAATGTTGTCTAGCTAGATCGCTATCCAAGCTGTCCGCTGCCGTAGCATGAACGTGCAAGTGATCATTTGTCAGCATTGGGCCACACAACAGTAACATTGTTTTCTTATAAAATGCGGCTTGTACTCCAGTGCGGCTTATACTCTGATTTACAAACACAAAGTGCTCATTCTGGGAGGGTGCGGCTTATACACGATGCGGCTTATTGGGTGTGCTTTGCCTTCGGCAAGGGCACAACCTTTGTTCTCTCACATATATATCTTATTATTATTATTTTCCCACCCCTAAGGATCAGTCAATATTTGTACTACATAGAAAACGGCGGTGTCAAAATGTTTGTCTTGGTCTCGATTGCGTTGCTTCTATTGGGATTTACGTTCCGTTGCACGGTTTAGGCTGAACTAAGTTTTTGTGGCAAAAAGTGCGTTTTGTCAACAAAGGGTATCAGTGCTAGCCTACGTCACAGCGTCAGCACAATGGATACAACGTGCATAGATGTTGCACGATACAGCGAGTATCGTGCCGTGGTGTACTAACAGCATCATACATGTACATTTAAGCAAATAAAGACTTGCATGTACAGTAAGTAATGTAACATTAAATAATGTATTAAACTCAAGATTGTGTGGTGCGTCGCTGGCTTCAGTGCTACAGCCTAAACTTTATGTCAAAAGAAATGTTCTAATTTCCGGCGCTTTCAAACAATCCCCTCACAGTTCGGCTAGCCACCACAACTAGCTTGCTCGTAGCAAACCTCTTTTGAAATAGCCAATTCTCCCTAAATAGATGTCAAGCTTATTTACGTTTTTGGGGGCATATTTTCAGTAGGCAGATGGTACTGTTTGAATCGCGATTCCATCTGAAATACTGCCGGTGACAGCGTTATTACAGTTGTTTGTTTAAAAGTTGTTTTTTAATGAATTACGCAATATGAGTAGGCTAAATGCTTGAAAAATTTCACTAGAAGAGAAAAACTTAAAGGGACGGACCCACCTGCAACCGACGCAAGCAAGCACACCCTACAATTTCCCCAGAAATTGTACCCTCTCTAGTTTACCGTAAAATACGGTATATAGATTTTAAATGCAGCGTTGAGATGCTTTTGATGCACATGAAATAACATGTAATACAAATCTCATCATCTCGATGAGCTTTAAGCGCAGCGTTTTAAAGTGCTGTCCATTGCAGGGTTCCAAAATTTTAATTGTTGTTGTTTTTTCTGGTTTATTGCCACCTTTTGTCTGCCTTGGCGTCATCCTTCTTTTTCAATGCATTTAGTCTGCATTTTGCACACAAGTGTTTCCTCTATGTTGATTTTGCCGTGGCGGCCCACGGTATCAGAAATAGGGCACGAAAGGCCGTCTATCAGCAGTGATTGTTAGAGTGCATGTCGCAGAATAGCACGGACACGCGAAACTTTGTTTCGGATGGGGGGGGGGCGGGACGGGACAGACAGACCTGCCCCCACTGCAAAAAAAAATCAGATTCACAAATGTAAAACATCAGGGTTTTTTGATAGTGTATTTATTTGATAAAAAATCAATTTTTGTTGAGAAATTGCAGAAAATCGTGAATCGATTTTTTTTAATCAATTCGTGACTCCAAGAATCGAATCGTGAGGTACCAAAAGATACCCACCCCTAATAACTAAAGTATAAATATGACAAATATATTAATATAACTATATAGCCTATAAAAAAGGTAGTGCAAAAAACTAAAAAGACAACAATATTTTTAGGTAAGAAGTAGGGGTGGGGGAAAATCGATTCACATCTGAATCGCAATTCAGTCTGCTACAGATTCAGATCGATTCACAAATGTATGTGAATCAATATTTTTTATGATGTTTGTGTATATATATATTTTTTTTTTGTGATAAAAATTTAAAAAACGTGAATTGATTTTTTTATTGAATCGTGACCCCAAGAATCGATTCCGATCGAATCTTGAGGTACTAAAAGATTCCCACCCCTAGTAAGAAGCACAAAGAGATACTACACAAACTGCACTACATTTAACTTTTATTAGCTAATGTTCAGTATTGGATTATTTGCCCCATTTTTCAAAATCACCTAGGTCTACATTTAAATCTTCAGGTGTCGCTGCCATTGTTCCATCCACTGTCAGGTGTAATAGCCTATATTATCACTGTGCTTCCTGTATCGGAAGCTGTCAAGGTACAAGGATGTCGCTGTGGCAGAGGTGTCAAGTAACTAAGTACAAATACTTTGTTACCTTACTTAAGTAGAAATTTTGGGTATCTATACTTTACTGAAGTAATTTTTTTTCAGCCGACTTTCTACTTCTACTCCTTACATTTTCACGCAGTTATCTGTACTTTCTACTCTTTACATTTTAAAAATAGCCTTGTTACTCCAATTTCAGTTCGGCTTGTTTTCATTCCGGCTTGTCAAAAAAACACAAACACAAAAAAAACTGTCCAGAAAAAACGCGCCATCCGGATAGAGTGAATTTGATTGTGGTTGGATGAGAAGTATAAACATATACCATTCCCACACCCTATTGGTTTATACGTGATCCATCACCTGCACATGACACAAAATCACGTCAAACTCCAGCAAGGAAATAGCAGACGTATGTAGCCTACGAAGATGTCGGTGGCAGAGACTCGAGAACTCAAGCAAAATGTCCGAACCAAGCACCAGCGAGGAGGTTGGTAGCTATGAAGATTATCCAACCCTTCTACATCCCTGGCCGTACCTGGAATGTTTGGGTGCAAAAACAACTACTTTCGAATGCGCTGCAAGCTCTCCGCACCAAAGTAGGCTACCACGAGCTAATTGCTTTCACAAACTCGCCGCCTAATTTGAATAAAGGCTATTGATAACATGCCTCTGAAGTTTGACTTTTTGCAACATTACAATACTTAAAGGCAATTAGTCATCATATCTTCCGCTCCATGAAACACATGTTAATGCTTAGTAGTAGGCTACACATATATGGTTCTTTAATGTATTTGCATTGTACTAAAATGCGTTCATTTTCAATGGGCATAAACAGGTGCAGCCCACATTTTTCAACATTAGCATTTCAATATAACAAGTCATTATTGCCTTTGGAAAACTGTTTTTTTGGGGGGAAGTGGGTCGTGCATTATAGACCCCTGTGCCTAAGCTTTTGTCCTTAATGGCATTTTTTCCCCTTGCTACTTTTACACTTTAAGTAGTTTTGAAACCAGTACTTTTATACTTTTACTTTACTAAAAAGCTTGAATTGATACTTCAACTTCTACAGAAGTATTTTGAAACCTTAGTATCTATACTTTTACTTGAGTAATGAATGTGAATACTTTTGACACCTCTGCGCTGTGGTAGTGGTCGCGTTGAAAGCGACAAATCATAAGGGGGTCAGTGCCTCCATAGGTTTCCACCCCCACTGTTAAAAGTAATTTAGACTTGCTCAAGCAGAAATTCCCTCTGCAAGCAAAAATCCACTACGCGAGAACAACCTAAATTCTGTGCTTGCAGAATTTCACTGCATGCGAGCAGAATTTCACTGCGCAAGCAGATTTAACTTATGAGAGCGTGCCAGGCGCTTGCTCGCAGCTACCTGTGCAACTCTGTTGTTGAATTTGTGCGCAAGTACTAATTTCTAGTGAGTCAAAAGTCAGTATCTGCATGTGAAAGAATCTATGCGCTTGTGACTTGTGACGCCATAGGAGGGGCTGTGCCTGCCTCTCTGCAGCGCTGCTGTGTGTGAAGTTGTGTGTCATCTGGAGGAGGCGGAGACGGCACTGTTGGTATCGATACTGTTACAAATGAGTATCTAATCCGATACAAATTCTTAGTATTGATTACTATCCGAGAATAAATTTTTTGGACAACCCTAATGAGCCAGTAGGCCTACTTAAGTTATTTTTTCTCTTGCAGCAACGGGTGGCACCACAACAGTGTACGCGGTGGAGGCCGACGGGGACCCCAATGGGAATTTCAATTCAAACAAGGAGGCCGGGGAGACGCAATACCTGATCAAGTGGAAGAACTGGTCACACATCCACAACACCTGGGAGACGGAAGACACTCTCAAACTGCAGAATGTCAAGGGCATGAAGAAGCTGGACAACTTCAAGAAGAAGGATCAGGAGAAGAGGAAATGGTAAGTGTGTGTGGCAGGGGACTAGTCAAATTATGAACATAAACTGAAAATGTCTACTTGAGTTCTGTTTAGATAAAACAGTAAGAGCTTTCTTGGGAGATGTTAACAATCATTCAACCCAACCAACATTGCAAAGCTATTGACATGATGGTATACTGTTTTCTTTCAGGCTCAAGGCGGCTTCGCCAGAAGATGTTGAGTACTTCAATTGCCAAGAAGAGCTCATGGATGACTTGCATTCACAGTATCAGCTGGTAGAAAGAATCATTGGTAAATGAAAAAATATAGAAATAATGTATTTTATGTTTGATTCAGTATAGAAAAATAAATGGTATACCCAACTGACAGATAAACATCAACTACACATGTCCACAGACAAATTACTTCAAAAACCTATTTTTTTGTCCACACAGGGCATTCCAATCAGAAGTCAGCAGCAGGCTACCCAGACTACCTGTGCAAGTGGCAGGGTCTGCCCTACTCGGAGTGCAGCTGGGAAGATGGAGCCCTTATAGGCAGAAAGTTCCAGAAGTGCATTGACGACTACATGAGCCGGAACCAGTCCAAGACCATTCCCTACAGAGATTGCAAGGTAATATTGCTTGCAGGATTACTGTCAATGTGGTATGTTATGGTTTTACTGACAGGAAATGGGGGGTTAGAAGTAATGTTTTGGTGTCATTTTAGGACTAAATAAGTTTTTTATAAGTATTTAAATAGTATTATAAGGACTGTGGTAACAAAGTTAGACAGACCTGTGTGCATACAGTTAGGTCCATAAATATTTGCACACAAGTTTTGCTATTTTGGCTTATTACCGAAATATATTCAAGTTACATTTAAATAATAAATATGGGTTTAAAGTGCAGTTTCTCAGCTTAAATTTCAGGGTATTCACATCCAAATGGACGGAGGGTTTAGGAATTACAGCTCCTTAATATGTAGCGCCTTTTTTTAGATTTATTTTACAAGGGACCAAAAGTAATTGGACAATTGACTCAAAAGCTGTTTTATGGACAGGTGTGGGCTTTTCATTATTTATTCATAAATTAACCAGATAAAAGGTCTGGAGTTGATTCTAGGTGTGGAATTTGCATTTGGAAGCTTTTGCTGTGAACCCACAACATGCGTTCGAAGGTTCTCTCAATGCAAGTGAAACAGGCCATCATTAGACTGCAAAAATAAACACCATTAGAGAAATAGGACAAACATTAGAAGTGGCCAAATCAACAGTGAGAAAAAAACTGGTCAACTCGGCAACATAAAAAGGCCTGGACTTCCAAGGAAAAAAACATTGGTGGATGATCGCAGGATCTTTTCCTTTGTGAAGAAAAACCCCTTCACAACATCCAAAAAGAACATTCCAGAAGGTAGTCATCATTATCCAAACCTACTATAAAGAGAAGAGCAAGAGCAAATACAGAGGGTTCACCACAAGGTGCAAACCATTTAAGCTATGTCTCCAGGATTGAAAGGCCAGATTTGTCAAAAAACATTAAAAAAAAAAGCCATCCCAGTTTTGAAACAGCATTCTTTGGACAGACGAAACTAATATCAACCTGTACCAGAATGATGGGAAGTAAAAGTATGAAGGCTTGGAAGTGCTCATGATCCAAAGCATTCTACATCTGTAAAACACGGAGGCTGTTTGATGTAGAGCCCGACCGATTTATCGACAAGACGATATTATTGGCTGATATAAGCCAAACTATCGGTATCAGCATTTATAATGGACGATATATGTTTTATGCCTTCACAATACAAACAAACAAACAAGGTAAAAAATCAAGGCTCATAATGGCCGCTTAATGAATATAAAAGAAACAGACGAAACACCCTTCAACCGTGTTATGAGTGTTTTGGCGTTGCATAGTTTGTCCACCAGAGGGCACTACAACGTCCCTGTTGGCAACATTTACATTTATTCATTTAGAAGACGCTTTTATCCAAAGCGACTTCCAAGAGAGAGCTTTACAAAGTGCATAGGTCACTGATCATAACAACAAGATAGCCACAAAAACATTGCGAGTAGCCAAAACATGAAGCACACATTGTGAACAACCAAAGTAAGTGCCAAAGGGAAGAACCATAAGCGCATGTAGTTAAACAAGTTACAATTAAACAACATGAACCGCTATAAGTGCAAGTGTACCTGTGGAAAAAGCAAGCAACAATATATCACAGCGAGTACAAAAATTTAAATCAGTTACCACTAACCACAAGAGCAACAAGTCTCTAAGCAAGAGTCATTGTGATCCTTGAGGAAACTAACATCGGGTCAAGCGAACCATTCCTAAGTACCGTTGTACTCCCGGAACAAGTGCGTCTTGAGCCTTTTCTTGAAGGTGGTCAGTGTCTCTGATGGAGGTGGGGAGTTGATTCCACCACTGGGGGGCCAGACAGGAGAAGAGCTTGTGTTGAGACCGGGCGGTCTTGAGCGGTGGGACCACCAGGCGGTTGTCTGAAGAAGATCGTAGGTGACGGGTGGGGGTGTAAGGCTGCAGGAGAGACTTGATGTAGACGGGTGCAGTCCCGTTCACTGCTCGGAAGGTCAATACCAGGGTCTTGAATCTGATACGGGCCATGATAGGTAGCCAGTGGAGAGAGATGAGGAGCGGGGTAACATGGGAGCGTCTGGGTAGATTGTAGACCAGGCGGGCCGCTGCGTTCTGAATCCTCTGAACAGGGCGGGTTGCACATGCTGGGAGACCAGCGAGCAGCGAGTTGCAATAGTCCAACTTGGAGATGACAAGTGCTTGGACTAGCAGCTGGGTGGAGTGCTCAGACAGGTATCTCCTGATCTTCCGGATGTTGTAGAGGGTGAATCTACACGACCGGGAGACCGCAGCAATGTGGGCCGTGAGGGAAAGCTCGTCGTCCATGGTAACCCCAAGGTTCCTGGCAGAGGATGAAGGGGTCACCGTCGCAGATCCCAGGGTGATTGAGAGATCGTGGGAGATGGAGGGTTTAGCCGGGATGATGAGAAGTTCTGTTTTGGCGAGGTTCAGCTGGAGGTGGTGCTCGGTCATCCAGGCAGAGATGTCTGTGAGGCAGGCCTCAATCCTAGCTGAGATCCCCGGATCGGTCGGGGGGAACGACAGGTACAGCTGCGTGTCATCATCTTATCAGTGGTAGGAGAAGCCATGGGAGGTGATGATTGGTCCAAGTGAGGTGGTGTACAGAGAGAAGAGGAGGGGTCAAAGGACGGAGCCCTGTGGGACACCAGTGGAGAGCTGGCGAGGGCCTGACAGTTTGCCTCCCCAGGAGACCTGGTAGGATCTTCCCGACAGGTAGGATGAGATCCACTGGAGTGCAGTGCCTGTGATGCCCATCTCAGAAAGTCTGGATAGCAGGATCTGGTGGTTAACCGTATCAAACGCTGCAGAAAGGTCCAGCCGAATGATGACGGATGACCTGGAAGCCGCTCTGGCAGACTGGAGGGCAGTGGTGACTGAAAGGAGGGCAGTCTCTGTGGAGTGGCCAGTCTTGAAGCCTGATTGGTTGGGGTCAAGTGGGTTGTTATGAGAAAGTTTGACAGTTGGTTAGATACAGCACGTTCAATTGTTTTTGAAAAGAAGGGTAACAGTGATACCGGTCTGTAGTTCTGGAGGACGGCAGGGTTAAGGGAGGGTTTTTTGAGTAGAGGGGTAACTCTAGCCTGTTTGAAGGCAGAGGGGAAGGTGCCGGAGGTAAGAGAGGAGTTTAGGACATGGAGAAGAAAAGTTATGATGGAGGGGGAGATGGTTTGAAAGAGAGGGGAGGGGATAGGATCAAGGGGACAGGAGGTGGGGCGATGAGAGAGAATGAGGTCAGAGATCTCTGCCTCAGACAGGGGAGAAAAAGAGTTTAGACATTTAGTTGGGTCAGTCATGGAGGGTGAGAGGGTAGGAAAGGTGGGTTTAGGGAACCGACTGCTAATGTCGGCGACTTTTTTCTCAAAGGAGGAGGAGAAGTCGTCTGCTGTCAGGGTGGAGGGAGGGGGTGGGGGAGGTGGGTTAAGAAGGGTGGAGAAGGTATAAAAAAAGTTTGTGGGGGTTTGAAACTGAGTTAATTTTGTTCAGAAAGTAGAGGGTTTTAGCACCAGTTATGTGAGAAGAGAAGGATTTGAGGAGGGAGTGATACTTATCAAGGTCCAGACGGCCTTTGGACTTGCGCCATCTCCTCTCAGCTGCCCAAAGGGTGGACCGTTCTTCACGAATAACATCCGTAAGCCACGGGCAGGAGGGTTACAGAGGTTAAGTCAGTGATACAGTTACGTGTCAGGATGAGGTCTAGCTGTTTGCCTGCTTTGTGGGTCGCCGGTGTGCTCAGCAGCGTCAGGTCGAAGGAGGTCAGGAGAGACAAGAAGTCGACGGCCTGCGTTCCTTCGAGGTGGATGTTGAAGTCCCCAAGGACTATCAGGGGGTTCCATCATCCGGGAGGACGCTGAGGAGCATGTCCAGCTCCTCCACAAAGTCGGCTAGCAGGCCTGGTGGGCGATAAAGAACAATTAAGCATGCTTTGATAGGATCAGTTAGCATCACATAATGGTGTTCAAATGATTTGGCAGTAGCAGGGAGTGGTGTGGATGTGTATTTAATATGTGGGGAAAGAAGCAACCCTGTCCCACCACCCCGCCCGGTTGAGCGGGGTGAGTGAAGGAGTGGTTGACGGAGAGAGCAGCTGGAGTTGCAGTGTTCTCAGGGCGGATCCATGTCTCTGTCAGCGCAAGGGCATGAAGAGAAGCATGAGATGCAAACGCTGGGATGAAGTCTGCCTTGTTCACAGCAGACTGGCAGTTCCAGAGCCCTATAGAAAGAGAGAGGGCAGGTCGAGAAGATCTGGATAGGTAGTGAAGGTTAGAAGTTGACCGTATATACTTTGTGATATATCTACGAGTAGTGTAATGAACGGGAATGCTGAAGAAACACATGCTAGCTATGAATATGTTCTGTGTGGATTAGAATACAAATAGGGTGATACTTATCAGAAGAGGTGATCCGCCTCGTCGGCCATCCTCGGTGGACTCCCGCAGGTAGACTCCCTGTCTTTGTTCGACCGAGTCTTCGTGCACCGAGGCTGCCAGACGAGGCTGCCTCTGCAGTGCTAATCGCCTAAATATGCTAATGCGCAGATACCACGCCCCCAATTACTATCAAACAAAAGGCAGCTCGAGTACCCTGAAACCGAAACTGACTCACTGGCTAGCTATTCTTTGACCAGTGTAAACTAGTTTATCTAACTGCTGTCCCTTAAGTTCTTCCGATGAGACTAGGGTTTAGCTAAACTCAATGTTAAACAACAGCCTTGATCACTCGCAGTCAATGTGGCGGTCTCGATGTTCACCTCAGCAGGACACTATTTGCTCTCAGCTGATTCCAGGTGACCGCAGCTTTTTAAACCTAGATTCTACCACGCCCCCAATTACTATCAAACAAAAGGCAGCTTGAGTACCCTGAAACCGAAACTGACTCACTGGCTAGCTATTCTTTGACCAGTGTAAACTAGTTATCTAACTGCTGTCCCTTAAGTTCTTCCGATGAGACTAGGGTTTAGCTAAACTCAATGTTAAACAACAGCCTTGATCACTCGCAGTCAATGCGGCGGTCTCGATGTGCACCTCAGCAGGACACTATTTGCTCTCTTTGGCAACACTTGTGTTTAGAACGCCACAAACCCTACAACCAACTGATCCAGCCAGAGTCCGGCAGTGTTTTGTTACTTGTTTCTGGATTTTTTAAATATATATATATATCGGCCGATATATCAGATTTTTAAATCACCAAATATATGTATCGATATCGGTCTTAAAAATCCTTTATCGGTCAGCTCTAGTTTGATGGCATGGGAAGGCATGGCTTCCAATGGCACTGAGACACTAGTGTTTTTTGATGTGACAGAAGACGGAATCAGCCGGATGAATTCTAAAGTGTATAAGGATTGTCTGCCCAGATTCAGACCAATTCAGCAAAGTTGATTGGACAGCGCTTCACTTGACAGATGGACAATAACCCAAAACATACTGCGAAAGCAACCAAGGAGTTTAAGGCAAAAAGGTGCAATATTCTGCATTGGCCAAATCAATCACCTGATCTCAACCCGATCGAGCATGCATTTCACTTGCTGAAGACGGAACTTAAGGCATTTAAGACCCACAAACAACTGAAGACAGTTGCAGTAAAGGCCTGGCAAAGCATCACAAAGGAGGAAACCCAATGTTTGGTGGAACATTGGATGTCCATGGATTCCAGCCTTCAAACAGTCATTGCCTGCAAAGGTTTCTTGACAAATTATTAAAAATGAAAATTGTATTTATGATTATATTCATTTGTCAAATTCCACTTGAGCCCCTGGAATAAGGGGACTGTATAAAAATGGGTTGCAATTCCAAAATGTTTCATAAAATATTTTTGTTCAACCCCTTAAATTAAAGCTGAAAGTCTGCACTTCAATGGCATCTCAGTTGTTTAATTTCAAATCCATTGTGGTAGTGTACAGAGCCAAAATGATAATCATGTCACATTCAAATATTTCTGGACAGAACTGTATGAGAACCATATCAAACACATTTATACCACAATGGCAGAAATTATTTTAAACCTGGAAAATGCTTTCAGTGTCATGTGACGCCCTGTCATCTGTCTTTTCCACAGGTGCTGAAGCAGAGACCCAGGTTTGTACCCATGAAGAAACAGCCGTCTTACATTGGAGGTGATGGACTTGAGCTCCGAGATTACCAGCTAGACAGCTTAAATTGGATGGCCCACTCCTGGTGCAAGTACGTCCCTCTCCTCCTTGTTTTTCCTTTCCTTTGTATAGTTTTTCTAAACTTCTAAATATCTTAAACAGCTATTTCAACTGCTGACAATTGATTAAACATCCAGTTTGAAAGCCTCAAAAAGGTTAATAGAAGTTTGTATTCCTGTTCTCTTCCTCCCTCCAGAGGGAACAGCTGTATCCTGGCTGACGAGATGGGCCTGGGCAAGACCATCCAGACCATCAGCTTTCTTAACTACCTGTTTCATGAGCACCAACTATATGGGCCGTTTCTGCTGGTGGTGCCCCTGTCCACTCTCACGTCCTGGCAGAGAGAGGTGCAGCTCTGGGCCCCCCTCATGAACATTGTTGTCTACCTGGGTGACATTCGCAGCAGAGGCATGGTATGGAACAACCCTCATGTTTAGTTTATTTTTGTGTTTGATAGTAATTGTTTTGTTTATGTATTTTTTCCTTTTTGTTGTGTATAATTGTTGGTCACCTTAAGGGAGCTTGATAATGGGACTTGAGAGGTGTAGACACTATACCTGTACTCTTTCATACCCTATTAGATCAGAACACATGAATGGATGCACGTCCAGAACAAGAGACTGAAGCTAAACATCCTTCTCACAACATATGAAATTCTCTTGAAAGACAAGGTAAGGTCATGTTTCCCACAGAATATGATTATATTTGTGGCGGTAGGCAGGGGCGTAGCCAGAATTGGTCAAAATTAGGTGCTCAGCCATAGCTATGTCCTAGTATCGGTTAGATGAGTGTAGATAGGGTTTTCAACAAGTAATAGAAGCGTGCAAAAAAGCTGTTCGTCCCTCACATTTATTCACAGACTGGTCCGTTGTTGTGAGAGAGACAGAACGCAAGCGGGACTAGAAGGGGCTGAGATCATCAATGCGCTGCACGCAGCTCTACAATGAAATACTTTTTTGCTATGTTAAACAGTAAAACAAAAAAAAACACAAAAAAAAACACGGAAACAAATAAATCCATGTATGGGAAACACTGGTAATGCTTTTCACCTCCATCAATGCCCATGCTTGTATAGACATAGATGTTGTCTCTTATGTGGATGAAAATTACATTCAAATCACACATTTCTGTTTACAAAACAGAACATTTATCAAATGAATACCCACCAAATGTTTTTATCATAAGCATGATATATGGGTTGGGTATCATATGGGTTTTTACGATACTTTTAAAATGGTTCTGGTGCTGAACCGATAAAAAAATAAAAAGAGCCACAAAACAACGGTGGATGACATTAAATAAGATTTTTTTAATTGGAAAGAAATGTCACTGTTGTCTGCCATGTTATTCAACTTTACGTGTTGTTGTTCCGACTTGCATTCATGTGAATTTTCTCAGTCTGGAATTTTTGCCCAGATTATTCTGACACCAGATGAATGCAGTATAATTTAACTAGCTATCATGTGAGGTGATGATGCTTCTTACATCTGTTTCGGAGCACCTGAGGGCAAATATTTCAATCGTCAGCTCATGCATTTAAGTGGCATCGAAATGAGGCACTGAAATCTGCGTTCTGATTGGGTCCAGTACATCATGGTCATATACACTACCGTTCAAAAGTTTGGGGTCACTTAAAAATGTTTTATTTTTCAAAGAAAAGCACTGTTTTTTTCAATGAAGATAACGTAAAATTAATCAGAAATACACTATACATTGTTAATGTGGTAAATGACTATTCTAAGTGGAAACGTCTGGTTTTTAATGAAATATCTACATAGGTGTATAGAGGCCCATTTCCAGCAACTATTACTGTATGTGTTCGAATAGTACATTGTGTTTGCTAATTGCCTTAGAAGACTAATGGATGATTAGAAGGATTAGAATTAGAATGCCAAAGGTCTGCAATGTTGTAATTGCTGCAAATGGAGCATTATTTGACGGAAGCAAAGTTTGAAGAACAAAATGTATATTTAAAATAAAAATAATTATTTCTAATAATAATAATTAACCTTGTACATGTCTTGACTATATTTTCTATTCATTTTGAAAGTTATTTGATCAATAAAAGTGAGTTTTCATGGAAAACACAAAATTGTCTTGGTGACCCCAAACTTTTGAACGGTAGTGTAGGTACCGATGCCATATTAGCACCGGATTCTGGTACCCAACCCTAATGCATGGTGGATTTAGGAAATGGATTGAGGGAATGGATTTTAAGTGAGCTCCCCTTTTAATAATTGAGCTTCTTTTGTATGTAAAAGTTTTGATTCAACTTTAGTTACTTAAAAAATGTAATACAAATGTAATGCATCTGTAGTGTCACGCATCTATATTCTCAAAATATATTCCGGTTTACACTGCCTAATATAATATTTATTTGTTTGCCTACAGTCATTCCTGGGTAACGTAAACTGGGCCTTTATTGGAGTGGACGAGGCCCACCGTCTAAAGAACGATGACTCTCTCCTTTACAAGACCATGATTGACTTCAAGTCCAACCACCGGCTTCTGATCACAGGAACACCGCTGCAGAACTCTCTCAAAGAGCTCTGGTCCTTGCTGCACTTCATTATGCCAGAGAAGTAGGTCATGTGTTTTTGTGCATGTGTGTTTGAGGGGCATGCCATATTTATAGTCTTATCTAGCTGCTCGGTTCGGTGGGCTGTCCCTGTTCCTAGGTAGGTTTCTGATCCTTTGTAGAGGTCAGATGACATCTTGTCCCAGTATGCTTGTGTGTGGATGTCTACACTTGCCCATGTGCACGTCTGCCTGTGTGTGTCTCTTTCGAAGTTGCTGGCACTGCATGCTCATGTTGTGTGCATGATCGTTTCTTCATGTGTGTGCCCAGGTTCCACTCATGGGAGCTGTTTGAGGAAGAGCATGGGAAAGGCAGGGACTCGGGCTATACCAGTCTGCATAAGGAGCTTGAGCCCTTCTTGCTGCGGCGAGTCAAGAAGGATGTGGAGAAGTCTCTCCCTGCTAAGGTGGAGCAGATCCTCCGAGTGGAAATGAGCGCCATCCAGAAACAATACTACAAGTAAGAATACCACTGCTAAATAAAAAACACTATTGATCTAGAAACTATGGTACGCTGAAATAATTATTCTGCTCTACTGAGCAGATAGGCACAGTTTTGATGGGAACAAAGACCTGAATGCACTCTGTTCTTAACATTTACAAAGAACACTGTTGCTTATCTACTAAATGGGAAGACCCCATTTTCCTTATCCTCACTTCTAACCTGGTTTTGTTTGTTTGTGTGTGTGTTTGTCCTACCAGGTGGATCTTGACGAGGAACTACAAGGCCCTCAGTAAAGGCACCAAGGGCAGCACTTCTGGCTTTCTCAACATCATGATGGAACTTAAGAAGTGTTGCAATCACTGCTACCTCATTAAGCCCCCAGAGGACAATGAGTGCTACAACAAAGCTGAGGCTTTACAGGTGTGTGTAATGCGTGTGTGCGTCGATACTGGTACCGTACCGAGATACTAGCTTTTTAGAAACGGTGCTATCAGGGGTGCAAACTTGTCACCTTTTGGCGAAATTTGCAGTTTTTGAGGGGGTGGGGGGGTGGTCCTCCAAGAAATCTGCGAACGCAAGCTGTCATGAATAGGGATGGGTATCGAGAACCGGTTCTTGTTTAGAACTGGTTCCCAGTGGATCGATTCCTTGGAATCGTTAGCAAAATTCCTTAACGATTCTGTTAACGATTCTCTGTGCCGTTAAACAATTAAAATGCTAAGTTTAATAATGGATTAAAAATAGTCTAAACTGTCTGAATAAACTATAAAAGTTTGCGCATAGACAGACTGCAGCAAACATGGCAACTAGGAAGAATAGCGTTCTAAAGTTTGGTTGTATTTCACACGACAAAATGACAACAACGCCACTTGTAACGCGTGTAAAAAGTCTATTTCGTCGAAGGGAGGAAATACGAAGAAGCATTTGAACACACAGCATGGAATGAAGTTACTGGAACGTCATGTGTTCGATGCATGCAGCAGCGCAGCTAACGTTCGCGCTTCATCTCTAACTATCTAAGGTAGAGCTAAACTGCTCAAAAGTGATCACAACCACTTGTTACTGTGTGAAGAAATTTGCCTTTATTGTGTGTAGTCGATCTAGTTATCTTCTGTCCCGTCGTTTGAAGCATACATTTTAGCTCCGGCATTCGTCTCCCATTAGTATTGATCTTATTGATCATTTCACGTTATCGGGGCGGCGTGTGTTATCAGCAAACGTTTGCGTGTCGCATTATTAAACTGAACATATCGATTTTTAATCCATTATTAAACTTAGCATTTTAATTGTTTAACCTTTTAATAGTCCTGTTACATGTGCCTGAAAACGCCTAAACAACATACCCAAAGTACATTGAAAGCTGTTGTTGAACCGTTTGGAGTACATGCATGTAAATGGTCTCTTTTGAAAGGTGACACTGAAGTTATTTCCCCTGTTGTTAGGACCCCTGTAAATACTACTGGTGTTGAGTAATAGAAGCTTGAACACAAGGAAACTGAAAGTTTCTATCTCCGACTAGATTTTGTTTTGAAAACAGAGGCCTGAAGAGGCCTAGAGGTGGTAGGTATTAGCTCATTTCAGAGCCAGTCAAAGCCAGTTTGAGAAATTTGTTTAGAACGAGTGTGTGTGTGGGGGGGTGCAGGACGCACAGACCTATGGCTGTAGAGGGGAACATCGATAAGAGAATCGATAAGGAATCGATTTCAAACTCTCTTCCCTTGCTATCCCTCTTTTACAGCACCTCATCCGTAGCAGTGGGAAGTTGCTGCTGCTGGACAAGCTGCTGCTGCGTCTGAGAGAGCGTGGCCACCGCGTCCTCATCTTCTCCCAGATGGTCCGGATGCTGGACATCCTGGCCGAATACCTGAAGAGCCGCCAGTTCCTCTTCCAGGTCATTGTCCACACTACACTACCCACAATTCCACAGGCAGACTCCAATTCCCACCCTCTCTCGAATGTTATGTCCAAAATGACGCTTATTATCTCAATCTAGTTTCTTAACTTACGATGCACATGTATTTACTTAAATAAACAAGTCATATGTTACATCTACCAACATTGGTATTTACTGGACCTTAGAATGTTTTTATTTATTTAGTTATGAATGTATTTTACTGTGGTGTAGAGATTGGACGGCTCCATCAAGGGAGAAATGAGAAAACAGGCTTTGGACCATTTCAATGCAGAAGGCTCTGAGGTAGGTGTTAGCTGCATGTTTTCAATTCCTCTGTGGACCAATGGTTGAATCATGAAACAAAAACATAATTAACCATGTGGTCAGATGGCTGAGTGGTTAGGGAGTCGGGCTATTAATCAGAAGGTTGTTGGTTCGATTCCCGGACGTGCCAAATGACATGAGGGAATGTCCCTGTACTTACTGTATGTCGCTCTGGATAAGAGCGTCTGCTAAATAACTAAATGTAAATGTAACCATCCTGCTTCGTCTTTAAGGACTTCTGCTTCCTGTTGTCAACTCGAGCGGGAGGCCTTGGCATCAACTTGGCATCTGCCGACACAGTAGTTATTTTTGATTCTGACTGGAACCCCCAGAACGATCTGCAGGCACAGGCCAGGGCTCACAGGATTGGCCAGAAGAGACAGGTAATATGACCACTTGCCCAGTTATGTATTTACTAGATTTTTTTTTAAAATATAGATTAATCTCACTGTAATCTTGGCGTTAATCTAGATTAATCTAGATTAAAATGGTTCATTTGAATTCCGCCGAAGACATTCAGAATATGTGTGCTACCCAAATAATGACTAAAAGTGAGTCTTTGAGAACGGGTTTCTCAAGCCAGGTGGCGCATTAGACCAGGAGCTCATCTCCTGTTTCCAAAATGCATCACAAACTGCTTGAGAAAGCTGTTCTACTATGATAATTGGTGATGAAAATAAATTATGTTCAATAAGATGTACTTGTGTTTATTAACTGTTTATTAGATTAGTTAGCTTGGCTGATAGAGCTGTGCTGACGGGCTTGCCTCGGTTGCACTCAAACATCGTAGTTTGACGACAACTCTTCCCCTGCGCTACATCAGTGCTTGGCCCGGCATCTTCCGCATTAGCTAAGGGATGCTTTGTGTTTAGGTGGTATTTGAGACTGGAAGAACTCCTACAGTAAACTAATTCCGCATAGCACAAGGTGCAAACAACCTTAGTCTTGTCGAGGTTTCCATTGGGAAGCTTCTTAAAAATACATTTTCCCTAAAGCAAACCAGGCGGCTTCATAGCTGCACCCATGTTAGCACGTCACGTTTGATGTGATAATTTCATACAGAAGGCATACACACAGGTTCGAAGACTCGTTCTCGCCCCCTACAGTGCAATTCGGCTAGGTATACATCCGCGCTAAAATATCAAGGTGAAAGTCATCATAGCTTGCGTAGTATAGACCCAGCTCCAAACACAACTTTGAGAATAGATTAACGGCGATATTTTTTTTATCGCCGATAAGAGTCGCAGCGCGTTAACGCCGATAACGGCCCACCACTAGTATTTACATATTCACAACATGTGACTGCAAAGTAAAAAGCATTGCATCCAAAATAGTTCAAAGATTTGGAAGTTTAATCAAATGTTCCATAACCATTGAAAGCTACTTTTCATATGTAATCTCTCCAGCAAAAGTCCATTCTCATGAACTGATCTCTTAACACTAGAAGCGCAGAGTGCTTACTAGAAGCACGGTTAGGGGTCAAATGACTGAGTCTTCAGACAGGGACGTTGTTACTGACACGTAATAGTCTCTAGATGGCGCTTCTTGCACGATTAGTTCATTAGAGAGTTTGTTGTCTAGCTCAGGCATGCAAACTCCTCACCTTTAGGTGAAACTCACCTTTTTGAAACCGAAATGGGTTACCTACGTGATTCGTGCAATCAGGGGCTTTTGACACCCAAAGTTTGCAACACTTAGCAGTCCGTCGACAACTGAACTGAACTGAAGTTGAACACTGCCAAACGAAATGCCCGTCGGAAAGCAATCTTAAGGTTTTGCTCTCAAAGTGCACCAGATTAACTTTAAAATGTAATACATTTCCTTCCGGGGGAGCATGCCCCCGGACCCCCGTAGAGGATCGGGGGTTCGCCGTATTCTTCTCACCTTTTTTACCCCTGACATGATGCATGCCTTCTAGCTGTAATGTAATTTATTGGCTCAAGGATGTCAAACGGGTCTAATTAGATCCAGTTATACTGGCAAAACAAGTAATGTTCTTCATTTATTTTCTCGACACGGTCCAAGTATTGCAAAAATGAATGTCATTTGTTTGGAAATTCTAGGCTATAGACTTATTTGATGTTAGCCTACATGTTGATGCTTAGCCTAATTTAACAACTTTCGAAATGACAGGCAGTGTAGCCTTTAACAGGCAATGGATAATATCATACTGGTTGAGAATGTGTATTTTGGTTTTATGTAGGCTATTACTGTAACATTTGGGACTTCAGTTTCAAGTGTGGATGGCGGGCAAAGGCAGTAGCGCATGTAAAACTAAAGTTGCATTTGATAAATCATGAAGGTGGCCTATCTACTACAAACAACTAGCCTAACAGACAATTTGGAATAGCCTACGTTTTGTTCCCTTTACATCTATGGACTAAATACAATAAACAGGCTAATCAGGTATTGTACAGGATATCTGTAAAGGCATCTTTCAGGTTGTTTGAAAGGTACGATATCCCCCCCCCCCCCCCCCCTCTAATGAGCGATCGCATAGTGTATCAACGGATTTGGCCTCAACAGGTTTTTTCAATGTTGTCTAGTTTACTCAAATCCAGTTAGCCAACATTCCATTCTGATAGGCCTACTTACAGCCCAAGAATAAATGTAATTTAGCTTATTGTATTGTTCACGTACTTTGTACAAAATATGGGCATTCATTGCAACCAAATGTAAGAGGTTGTAAAATGCTCACTCACGCATTTATACCTCTTGATATTTCAGAAATGCTGTTGTAAAATATTTTATTTAGTGGACTGTTATAATGTTAGGTGGGAATTTGAAAAGGGGGACTTTGATTGTGAAGGAGGAAGTCGTGTGCAAAGAGAGTGGAGACAGTGTGGCTGGCCGAATCGGGGAGTCACGGAGCCCTGTAGTCTGTCTGTGTCTCTAATTATAAATTATAAGCCTTCAAGAACACTTCAAGCCTTAATGTTACACTATTGTTGATCATATGATCCTAACAGCTCTCGCCCATGCTGTCATATCCTTTTATTAGGCCTACCTTATTATATTAATAAATGGTTTAGCCTACCATATAGAGAAATAGTTGGAAATGATCAGTTATATAATTTGATTTGTTTCGCTTATGTCTGAATTTGCAAAATGCATTTATTAGTTATGTTTATCCGCTTTACAAAACATACTTGCATTTTACGATTACTAAAATTATTGTTCCTGCTATGTCATGACATAAGAATTGTGCTTACCAGTCAACACACAAACGCCCATGTGAAGCTAATGCACTTCATAGAATTCACATTCATTTTTGTCATAATTTTGCTCTTAATTATAGACTATATATAAACTATAAAAACATTTCTAGACATCTTATTTAGGCTATATAACCTTTGTCTGAATGACAGAATTGTGCAAGGAAACCCTTGTGACATCTGCTGATGGAAAGGCAAATTGCGTCCTTGTATGGCAGGGGAAAAGATTGCAGAATGCGCAATTAAAACAAAGCATGAGCAAAATAGCCTTAAATGAGATTTCCCCGGTGTGATTTTGAAAATGTAAAAATACTAGGTGATAAAACACACATCTAGGAAAAGTCAAGAAAGCATTGTCCTGGAATTTGAGAATAAAACAAATCGTCACTGGGGTCAAATGACCCCTGCTTGGCACTTCTAGTGTTAAGTGCCAGTGTGGTATCCTTCAGAGTTTAACTTGGTTGTGCATGTGTGCACCTGTGCGGCCTCCAGGTGAATATCTATCGTCTGGTGACAAAGAGCTCGGTGGAGGAGGAGATCATAGAGAGGGCCAAAAAGAAAATGGTGCTGGACCACCTGGTCATCCAGAGGATGGACACTACAGGAAAGACTGTCCTTCACACTGGCGCAGCACCTTCAAGGTAAGACAGCGCATGCATGCACTATCATTAATCCTCCTTTTTCACTCTTTTACCAATACAAACATACATTAATTTGTTCAATAAGCGCTGTTCACACGTACGCACTTTTTTACAAACAGACTCATCATCTAACCGTTGGCATTTTCCCTCTTGTAGTTCCACTCCATTCAACAAGGAAGAGCTGTCTGCTATCTTAAAGTTTGGTGCTGAAGAGCTTTTCAAGGAGCAAGAAGGAGAGGAGCAGGAACCTCAGGTTTGTGAAATCAATGTACACATCTCTTTAGCATTTGTGTTATTTGACAATACATATTTAACTCATTGCTCGTATCTACCCATTCACCTACAGGAGATGGACATCGACGAGATTCTAAAAAGAGCAGAGACTCGAGAGAACGACCCAGGCCCCTCTACAGTGGGCGAAGAGCTGCTCTCTCAGTTCAAGGTACCCATCTCCATCTCTCAACAATCTCTTCCTCCATTCTTAAAATGTGTAAAAGGAGATATTTGTCCAGACCAACAGTGCCCTGTGTATGACCTAAATTAAAGCCTCATATTTATTCACTTCTGTATATCTTTCTCACAAACACTTTCTCAGTTTGCTAACTTCACTGTAATGGAGGAGGATGGAATCGAGATGGACTCTGATCGAAATCCACGGGGCTGGGATGACATCATCCCTGAGGAACAGCGGAGGAGGATGGAGGAGGAGGAGAGGCAGAAGGAGCTGCAGGAGATCTACCTGCTGCCACGCATGAGGAACTGTGCCAAACAGGTAAGGGAATGATGTGTCTTTACTCACTCACACACTCTGGAAATGTGGACATGCACTCAAAAAAATAAGAGTGGTCCAGCGTTTCAAGAGCTCCCCAAAAACCTTTAAGTGTATTTTTCCTGGTGAATAGTCATAAATCTCATTTAATTTCAATGACTGCCCCATGTTAACCATTTCAAAGAATGCACCTATAAAATAATTTGCTTCCCCGCAAATCAGTCACGGTTGATTATTTTGTTACTCTGTGGTCACAGATCAGCTTTAACGGCAACGAAGGTCGGAGGAGCAGGAACCGGAGGTACTCCGGGTCGGACAGCGATTCTGTGTCAGATCGCAAGAGGCCCAAAAAGAGAGGGCGACCACGGACCATCCCGCGCGAGAACATCAAGGGCTTCAGCGATGCCGAAATCCGAAGGTTACCTCCACACCAGTTTTTTCTCTACAGAATTTGGGGGGGGTATTAATTTGTAATGAATACATTTAGTAATTTTTGTCATTTATCAGATGCTCTTATCCAGAGCGACTTACAGTAAGTACAGGGACATTCCCCCCGAGGGCAAGTAGGGTGAAGTGCCTTGCCCAAGGACACGTCATTTTGCACGGCAGTGAATCGAACCAGCAACCTTTGGATTCCTAGCCCAATTCCCTAACCGCTCAGCCACCTGACCTGGCACCTAATTTGTCAATGCACTTTTTTTTTTTTTTTTTTTTTTCAGATTTATCAAAAGCTACAAGAAGTTTGGTGGACCATTGGAAAGGTAAGGAATTACAAAAAATATCCTGGATGGAAATGGATTGAATGTGGCAGTTTGAATGTGTCATCTCCTCTGAATGGTCTCGAATGAACTGTCCTCTGTCTATACTCCCCCACCTCCCCCTTTCTTCTCTCAGGTTGGATGCTATCGCCCGAGATGCAGAGTTGGTAGACAAGTCGGAGTATGACCTGAAGCGCCTGGCGGAGACTGTTCATAATGGCTGTCTGAAGACCCTCAGGGAGAACCCCTGTGGACCGGAGAAAACCTCAGGTAGGACACAAGTCTTCATTCTCTACTAACTAGTAGTATCAGTACTACTCATACATTTATACATTCTCCAGACAGCCATGAAAATACACATCTTCAGCCAGCAGCTCCTTACTGCTGTTTCAATAGTGAGAGACTGCTTACTAATGGTACAATTAGATACCAGTAGGTAAAACCCCTATTCTATTCTCTGTTTTGCCACCAGGTGGTAGGAGAGGCAAAGTGAAAGGACCCACGTTCCGAATTTCCGGCGTCCAGGTGAACGCCAAGCTGGTTATCTCCCATGAGGAGGAGCTGGCGCCGCTCCACAAGGCCATTCCCGCTGACCCAGAGGAAAGGAAAAGGTTGGGCCACTAGCTGGTTTGAGTCAAATGCTCCTCACCGCTCTTTCTGTCTGTTTTCTCGGGAGTGTGTCATGTACAGTTCACAATTAAAATTTAATGTAACAAAATACAAAACCTTTTAGAGGCTGTATTCTTGTCCAACTCACAAGCCTACATAATTAAGGTTCCCACGGATCCTGGAAAACAGTTGACACATTTTCTAGTAATTGAAAACACATGGAAAAAGTAAAATGTCCTGGAATTCTTTTTCAACATTCTCCTGTTTTCCTTTATCAGAGATCCCCAAAATGGATAACTTGGCAATCTGAAAAGGCTGTTCAGGATCATATTAACGTTCACATGGTAGTTTATGGATGAAAGTATTTTGAATAGGCTGCTCTCGGTTATGTTGTGGAAACATTGTGAACAAGTCATGTCACATGGTTGCCCAGTATTAGCACAAATATAAATTTGTCATAGTTTGTAAGCATGTAAGAAAAGATGATTTCATAGATCAGTTATAGCCACATACAGCACATCTTTTAAATCAAATTTCCACAATTAAAAGATCCTGGAAAAGGATCTCTAGAAAAAAGTGAGAACCTTGATAATTATCACTTTCTTGCTACAAGTATAGCCAGCTGGCAGAATGTGATATAAACTGCCTATTTATTTGACAAACCTTTTTTTATCCACAGATACACAATTCCATGCCACTCAAAGGCAGCACACTTTGACATAGATTGGGGGAAGGACGACGACTCAAGCCTCCTTATTGGAATCTACGAGTACGGGTATGGCAGCTGGGAAATGATCAAGATGGACCCCGACCTCAACCTGACACACAAGGTCAGTCCAAATTATTGTTCCTTTGTCTTACTTAGTTTTTCTATGAAGGAAAACATGGGATTATTGGGGAAAGATTTCTTGTTGTGGGTGCTAGTTTATTTGGCGTATTCGTGTCAATCAGCTCTTACCAGACGACCCAGATAAGAAGCCTCAGGCCAAACAACTGCAGACAAGAGCCGACTACCTCATCAAATTACTGAGCAAGGACCTGGCCAAAAAAGAGGCGCAGAGGCAAGCGGGGACGGTGAGTTTGGCTGTTGGATTTTTATACCTTTTTAGACTACACTTGAACATTCAAATTTTGGACAAGAGACTGCAGTTGAAAAGTTAACACCTGCAAAGTAAACACTTTACCCTCGCAAAATAAACACTGTCACACGTTTGTCTGGTTGTGAACAATGCCATGCTCTGCCTTTTTGAAGTTATATTAGCAGAGTTTACATAGCTATAATACCTACTTTTGTTGTATTATGGTAATTTAGCAAAATAGTTATTTCTACACAAACCTCTTTCAGAAATCTAAACTTAATGTAGCCTGGACATTTACAATCCAGTAGCTCTGTTCTAATGGCTTTAAGCAAAAGAAAGACAATTCACTCAAAGTTTCTGAAATTGTTTGTATTGCAGGCAAACTCGCGGAAGAGGAAACCCAGGAATAAGAAAAACAAAGCTGTGAAACCGGCCAAGGTGGACCAAGTGGTGAAGAGCCCATCCTCAGAACCCCCTACGGACAAGACCTCTGAGGACGAGGAGATAGAGGAGAAGGTATTTGAAAACTTTAAAACATGTTGCCCATCTCTTCAATGAATACAACAAAAGGGAACCTATACAGACCTGTGTCCTTTACACCTACGTTGTTTCTCTTCCTGCCTCCTATGCATGTTGAATGCCAGCAGGTCAGCTGCTTTCACCAATAGGCTTAAAATGAATGTTTTAATATGCGTAATTCTTTTCTTCTGTCCCATCCTAGGAGGTGGTCCCTGTAAAGCCACCACCTAGAAGGGGCAGGGCCGAACGAGTGGTGGTGAAGCAGGAAGAGGAGCCCGAGGCAGAGGACGTGCCTTCACCGCTAGAGGAGAAAGAGCCCAAAGAAAGGGAGAACAAGAAAGAGGTGAAAAAGGAGAAAAAAGAGGAGAACCGGGATGTAAAAGAGAAAAAGGAGTTAAAAGAGAAAAAAGATATCAAGCCTGTGGAGACTGTAAATATACAGGAAGAGGTCAGTGAAAAGGGGAGATGGTTGAGAAATGTTTACAAATGGTCACTTTTTATCCGGGTTTAAATACTTTGTTCTATTTAAACATGTCCATTTAGCTGTTCTTATGTAATCCTTCCTTTGCCTTTCCTTGCAGCTGAGTGAGGTAAAAGCGGAGGTACGAGAGAAGGCCAAGAAATCCTCAGACACTCCTGTCCACATCACTGCTGGGGGGGGGGAGACTGTGCCCATCACAGAGGAATCTGAGGAACTTGACCAGAAGACCTTCAGTGTGGTAGGTCCTTCAAAGGTTCTCAGTTGGCCTCTAATCCTTGAACATTTGTCTTTGCATTGACACTGAAAAGCTTGTTGTTGTTGTTGATTAGTTTCATGGAAGAAAGTATTAAATTATATGGGATTCATAGGGTGATGATCATGCGTGCCGTGTCCTTGATGTAGATCTTGATTCAGATGTATAAAAAAAACTTGCCCTATATCCGATTTCTTTTTGTGATTGGCCCAACACTTTTCATGCCGGAGTATAATCTGTTTGAATGGGAGGGTGGCCAGACCCATCTGCCAGAGCAAACCAATCATGAGCTTGCCGATTGGTCTGGTACCCAGGCTAGTGTTGGATTCAAAAAGTACATAATAAATGTTTAGAAATGGCAGATTCATCCAACGGGGGTCACTTACTGGCAGTTTTTTTTTAATGAGAAATTGCTTGTATGATGTGCATAAGTAACTAGATGATGTGGAGGTTGAACAAGTACTGTTGAGAATTTCACTTGTCATCAGAGAAATGTAGGTACCAAAGCCACAGAGAAGAACTGGCATCAGCAGTTATCAGGGGCACTGCAACATCTATAATTCCGGAAATCTGTGTGTGTCACTGTCATCTTGCTTACCGACTGCATCATGGGCACTGTGATACGTGACACACACGTAATTACGTGTGTCACCTACATCATCACAGGCACCGTGCACTGTATGTTTCCAGGAATCTGTTGGTGTCTCTCATCGACATCTTAATCACCAACTGAATCACGGGCATTGTGCACTAGTACAATTAAAACTGTTATAATATGTCTTGAAAAGGCATTCAGTCTATCTTAAGTCTGTCAGTGTTCAAATCCCAGTGTTGTGGTAGTATTCAACCTGGTAATTAGGCTTTCTTAACCCTACCCGACTCTCCATATTCAAAACCTTTGTAGTTGTGATGCGATTACGGGTTCAAGGCACAGTACAATGTCACACCCTTAATCCCGGGAAGGACTGTATATCTCAGATTCAGACCCATTTCTGACAGTGGTCTTTCTCCTAGTGCAAGGAAAGGATGAGGCCAGTGAAGGCAGCGCTGAAACAGCTGGACAGGCCAGAGAAGGGCCTGTCGGAACGTGAGCAGCTGGAACACACACGCCAGTGCCTCATCAAGATAGGCGACCACATCACTGAGTGTCTCAAGGAGTACTCCAACCCAGAGCAGATCAAACAGTGGAGGAAGTAAGTATCTGTCCCCACTTGACTTTTTATTACAAGGCATATATTCTCCTCTTTGATTCAACTAGATTAGGGTCACATCACTAAGGGGAAATTATGAGTCCTGTGTGGGGGTCACCAGAATGTGTCAATTAAGATTACTTGATTTGAGTAACTTGAGTTTTTACACTCCTACACAAATTCTTGCACGTTTAATTTGTCATGTAGAGAAGTAAAAGTATGTTTTCAAAGTGTGTTGGACATGTTTAGGTGAAATTGTGTCACTAAATGTTAAACTTCTATACAGAAACCTTTGGATATTTGTTTCAAAATTCACGGAATTCGATGCAAGGAAATTGCATAAATTGTATAAACACGCTATCAAGAAGAGGCAAGAAAATGCGCAGGTATGGGAAACTCCCTTTTTTTAATAATTAAGTTATAAACAATAAAGTTCTTAATATGTCTCTAAGAGGTTATGGTTGGTGTGGTTTCTGACAAGATACTATTTTGTAGGCAGCTGACCAGAACACTAGCACTGTAAATACCCACGGCTTTAAACATTCAGGTACGTTTGCATCACTTTGGGTACAACTAGTTTATGTTTGCCAGCTCACTCCTTTTTTTGTGTGTATGTATGGCTATGAGTGTTAAAGATAATAATTCTAAACCCCCAAGTCTTCATGTACATATCACCTACTCTTGTCCTTCCTCTTCGTCGCCTCAAGACATTGAGAGGCTTAAGGACAACTCTCACCATGACGACAGCAGCAGAGACAGCTACAGCTCAGAGAGGCACCACCCCCCATCACGCTACCATGAGCGTGAACACAGCAGCAGCAAGGACCGACACACACCGTCTGACCCCTACAGGAAGTCAGAGTCCAGGAAGAGGCCCTACTCCTCCTTCAGCAACGGTAAAGACCACCGAGACAGAGACCACTACAGGAGCGACCGACAGGATAGCAGGTGAGAGAGAAGACTAGTAATAAAAACACATTTTATGTGAATACTGTATGCATTATGGTATCGTTAGGTTTAGGACAGTTGGTTTTAAGACTTTAAGACCTTTTTAATACTACGCAGAATGACATTTAAGACCAGTTTAGTTGTAAAATGTTTGTAACGAGCACACAATACCACCAATTACCATCCGTATGAAGTGTTTATTGATATATACAAAAATCAATTGCAACATAAGTCTTTGAGCAACTGACTAAACATTAGGCAGTGACTGCACTGAAAACTTTGATCCCTGTCGTTCAGAGTTTTAAAATGTTCTTACAGAATTGACACCGGAACTTGGGCTAGGCCTATGCAACCAGTTTTAATTAAATTTGCACTTCCCCCATGGTTAAAGCACACAGCAACTTTTCTCCATGTAGGGCCCCATTCCCTATGTCCCACTAAACCCTCACAGATTTTCTTGACGTTGCCTAGTAAGTGACTGAGTGCAGAGGCTGCAAGGGCTCAAAATGCTATAAATTGGAATGGTACAGCACTTTGCTGCATTATCTGCAAAATGGTAATGTTGTTGGATCAAATCTGATGAAAGTATATTTGGAATTTATCTTCAAAATACAAACTACACACAGTCCTAGTTATATTAACCATTAATGAACTTTAATGTTAACTTTTATTTCTAACTATGTTTACGTCAGGGTTGGTTGTTCCTTCCATGCATGCTTGTTTGTTTGCTTCTTTCTTGTCTTATGAAGCAGGTTTGCTGGGATTTTTTTCTCGCTTCTGGGCATCCCCTGGTAACCCTTGTGTTTCACGTCACAACGCTGTGAATTGTGGGCATTTCCCTTAGCTAAAGTCTGCAAAAATGCAGACTAATTAGGCGGTGGGCCGAAGCTCAAAATCGTACACCTAGGGGAAACACTGTACATGACACCTTCATAAAATCCACCAATCTTAAACCCCGATATTTAAGGCGAGTAAAGTAGGAGTACAATCACATGTGCATTTCGGTGAGCCGGTATATTGTCAGTGGGTGACTGGGCTTCAAATGTATGGAAAAAAGTAAAACAAATGGATAATTCAGGTATTCTCTAAAGAAACATTGCAACATTCCACTTAAACAAGCATATTTGTTATATTATTGCACTGCTATTAGTCATCAGAGCAAGTTAACAGTTAAGTGATAATGAAATGTACAGTATTGTTTTAAGTGTGTGTCGCCTAAACATATAATAATGAAATGAATCAATGACATATGTCATTATAATTATTAAAAGAGTAGGTATACCACATCAGTAGGGGTGGAACGGTACATGTGTTCGTACCGAACCGTACGGTACGGGCGTCGCGGTTAGGTGCGTGAAATTACACGGAGAATACACGGTATAAAAATGAATAAAGCTTGCGTGCAAATTCATTCATGTAATGCGGAACTACTGTTAGATACTCGTGTTCTTTAGGGACATCTAATCTGAAGCTCTGATTGGCGCCGCCATGAGTCAGAGCTAGAAGCACTAAGGACGAGTATGGCGAGTGGTGGCGACCCACGAGAGATAGAGGCCCCGCCGGCCTTTTTAAGATTGCAAGTTTGGGAAAACTTCGGTTTCCCATTCAGTTACAGTAGTACAGGCGAGAGAGTGGTGGATAAGACAAGCACTGTGTGTCGGCGTTGTTCAGCAGTTGTAGGCAGTGACGTGCAGTCTGGGTAGGCAAGGTAGGCACTGCCTACCCTGCCAAAATTCAAGCGTAAACATTTTTATTAAATCATTTACACAAACATTTACAAATACAAGTTTATTAAATAAACTTGTATTTGTATTTTTACTGTTTATTCTTGTGATTTATATATGCAATATGTGTGTTATTCCAATTGTTTAGACGTCACAATGACGAATATAGCAGTTACGCATAATCAAATAAAAAAAATGGTAGAATAAACGTTTTGCACCGCAACATTCCTCCCAGAGCGCGGATAAGCAGTGCTTTTACTGTCCGTTCACTGCGGACGACAAGCAAAAAACTCAATTGCGCACTTCATCCTGTATTCTTCAACATGTAGCCTACAGTACCAGTCAAAAGTTTGGACACATTTTCCCATTCAAGTGCTTAGCCTCTTACTGACATCACCGCACGTCACTGGTTGTGGGGTATGTGAGTGGAAATACATCTAACATGCTAACGCATATAGCGCATCTGGCGTGTGCTAAATGACTACAAATGTCCGACGCCATCACCCAGGTGTGCCAATCACTGGAACGAGACAAAAAAAAAAACTGTTCAACTTCTCCTCCCTACAGTGCTTAACCAGCCAGGGCTCTAGAGTGCGACCAATTTGGTCGCACTATGCGACCAAAATGTGTACGGGTGCGACTAAATTTTTTCCTAGGTCGCACCGGTGCACCTAACCTCCTCGCATCCGCTGTCTCTCCACAAACGAAGCGTTTGTTATCCTAAGACGGAACTGACACTCATGGTTGGATCATATCGTGGTCTAAACCAATCAGAGACAGAGATGGGGCGGGTCTTTGCCTCTGATTGGCTGTGGTCCAGATATTCCTGTAGCTTCGTGCTGTGTGATTGAAATTACGACCTGAGCACCAGAGAGTCAGTTTAGCAGACCTGGGCATTGTATGGCCCGCGGGCCATAACCGGCCACAGGCTGTCTCAATCCGGCCCGCGTGAGGTAAATCAAAAATTTAAAATAAATAAATGTGTTGAGCGGTAGTAAATATGTAGTCCTGAAAGACTACAGTGATCAGGCGATTTACATATGTGCACTTGCGCAACCTCACCGACAGGAGAGTTAGCTGTTGGTTAGCCCTCGAAAATGAAAAACTTTGCCACTGATTAACTTTTAACAAGACATGGACTTCTAAGTATCTGTTTACTGAGGTCAAAGTGAAAGCTGTGAAGAAAAAAAACTACCGCGGACATAATAAGAACTTGACTGATTCAGTGGGCGCGGGCTGATGGTTTTCTAGTTGAACTGCAGACCCTGATCATTACCTGTCAGCTGTCCTTCGCATATCCACCTCAGACATTCAGACAGATTTCGATGCACTTGTTCAAGCCCACTGGATTTCTCTCACAGAACAAAATGAACTGAAAAAACGTATTGCTTTTTGTATAAAGTTGATCAATTCCACATCTTTAACATACTGCAAAACAACTTTTCAGTGTTTGTGAAGATTAACTGGTTACAAATAAAATGAAACACTGTTGTTGTTGTTTATACTGTTTATTACTTCTATAATCTTTCCTATTTGACCTACACCAAAATCTAAAATATTTATATAAATATTTACAGAATATCCTTATTCTTCTGATAACCAGTAGCAGCTAATCAAAATATATACTTTACTGCTTTTTACAATGGGAGAAAATGAATAGTGAGCAAATTGATGAGGCCCTCCAACACATTTCAGGTTTCTCATGTGGCCCCTTGTAAAAATGAATTGCGGACCCCTGAGTTACGAAGCTGGGTCATGGAGCTAACCCATGGAGCTAGGATTTTGATGCTAGGGAGAGTGTGGCAAGATGATTTAGCCAAGGCCATAGGGCAAGAAGGCCAAATTACAGGTGTTGGCCATCTGAAGGGCATGGGACAGCAAGGTGGGACCCGCTATAAGACTTTAAGCCATAAAATGTTAGGTCTCAGTTCAGGGAAGCACTTTTAAACAGTAGCACTTTCTATTTTGAAATGTTTTATTTTGCTTAAAATGTTTTAGTTTGGTAGCTCAGTGAAGCACTTAAAAGATTTTTTTTTTATATATATATATATATACAGTATGATTGTGCTTCAAATAAAAAATATATTTACCTACTCCTTATTCTTGTTTAAGATCATTTACATAATATATATGAATGTATATGGAGCGTGATAAAAAGGTGACCTTGAAATTGTGGCGACGCAAGGAAAAATTTGGGTGCACCTAAATTTTGTGCTGGTGCACCTAAATAAAAAAGTTAGGCGCACCAGTGCAACCAAGGCAACAAGTTAGTCTGGAGCCCTGCCAGCCATTAGCTACAAATAGGGCCCAAAAAATTACTGACGCAATCGGAATTTACATGTCATCTGCGCCGTATTCACTCGTAGAGGAACCTGGTATGTTTTCCTTTTCCCTCCGTTGTACCGAACTTGTACCGAACCGTGATGTATGAACCGAACCATGACTTCAGTGTACCGTTCCACCCCTACACATCAGTAGGGTTGCAAAATTACGGGAATATTCAAAGTTGGAAACTTTCCACGGGAATTAACAGGAATAAACTGAAAATGTTGGGGTAATTTAACTGTATTTAGCTTGTCATAAGCAGAAATGCATGCAAACATTTATAATACAACTTTTGTGTGGACATACATACATCCTACTCTCACTGCTGTAAAAAGTTAGTCTACTGTATACAAATAAACGTGGTATTAAAATGAACATGGCTTCAGTTTACCAAGTAATCAATATGCTAGGTAATGACAAACAGTGTTGGGCAAGTTTGCAATGAACTGAACTAGTCTGCAATACCGCTCTTGGCCTCTATGCAATTCGGCGCTCTCACACTTGCCAGGCATAGGGCTGAAATGTTCAGACGCAACACTGATGACAAAGACGTTCAAAAACAACAGAACATTTTACGTTTAGGTTTGTTTCTGGCAGACAATGTTCCCAACCAACTGCATTCAGGGTCCAGCTGAGCTAGGCGTGCATAGTCTTGTTCGAAAACTACATTGAAGTTCCCTGTTATATGCTTTTGCAAAAAAAAACTATGGCACGTTTTTTTTTTTTTTTTTTTTTTTTTTATTCCCCAAATTCCCGAGCCCAAATTCCCGTGGAAACTTTCCGGAAATTTACCGGAAACATTACGCCCCTTTGCAACCCTACACATCAGTAACACTTATCAATACATAGTGACATCTCTGCACACTTGGCAAGTTGGAAAACTAACCTCATTAGCATAATACACGCATGTGCACAATTAATTATATTGCTAGCAGTGTATTCAAGGCCACAAGTAGTTGCAATCAGCTGTATGAATGTAGGTAGCAAACCAAAAGATTTAATCTACCCATTTACTGAAGCTAGTTGGTCCGAGTTTGTTCAAAGTCCATTGCAATTGCAACATTTTGACAGCAAGGAAAGCATTTTTGCAGAAAAAGCAGTGGAAAGATTCAATTTAAATTCAGCACCTCAAAACCATATGTTAGGTAATGTTGGATTGCACAAGGGTTCTACAATAACTTAACCAACACAACAAATATAGCTAAAGCACGTAAGAGGAGTGAAAATGCAGCTCTGGAGAAGGTTTTCCAAACAGAAGGGTGTGTATGAAATTCTGTATGGCAAGATGTACAGTGGGGTCAGTGTTATAACCTACTGCAAAATAAATGTTGCTGTTACAATCTGTGCACCACATTTTATTTGAAAACGAGTTGACATACATTGCATGCTTATTAAAAGCACGGGCAGGACAAAGAAGACCTATAATCTGATGTGGAATACCATGCCCCTCTAGTCGTGTTTTTTTTTTTTTTTCATACGATAAGGTAAACTATGCAAGCTGCCTTCTTACTGGCTGGAGATGAACAGTCTAGAGGACACACATTTTGTTTCTCTGAGACAACAGGAGTATGGTTTTGCAAACACTGCCTGTGATCAAGTCATAGCGCAAACAGCCAAAAGTGACTCCAAAAGTAAAGTTGGACTGACTGGATTCTCCCTAAACAAAGATGCAGTGCATAGATGCACCGCATCATCATGTCAACAATCAAATGTATAATCAACCCATTTGACCAGACATTGGAGGGAGAAAGTCACATAACATCATGAAAACTAGCTTCAGACGCTGTTGTCTGTGACCTTTTTGAGGCTGAAGAGAGGAGAGACAATGCCTTTGTAGAGTTTGTACAATAAAGGCTATAGTGAAGAGATTAAAAAACATAATCTGTAGATGTTTAAGGACAGAGCAAGAAAGACAATGACGAAGGTTAAGGTCGGGAAATAACTTTTAGAGCAGACCGAGACCTATCGCTCGTTTGATTATGTTGACACAGCTCAGTCTCCCATCTTCAGCCAGCTCTAGTCTACTATCTCCAGTCAGTTCAGGGTCCCTTCACCAGCCAGCTCAGTATATCTCTAGTCAGCTCAGTCTACAGTACACTCAACAAGAGGTAGACACAAGACAGCTTACCTGGAACACATTATAGCATCAGATGTTTAAAAACACAGTCCAACTCGGATGTTTTGTATTACGTTTTACAGGGTTTTGGGGGATCACTTGCAAGGGCTACCCCATTCAGGGTCAGCCAGAGTCGATTTTAAGTCTCCACTAAACACAACAAGAGGAAGAGCCAAGACTACATAAACACTTTCAACATAGCCTACTACATATTATGGTATTCGTTGTATAAAAACGTCTCAATAATGTTCTCATATTTATTTGTGTTTTTTGGCTATCCTGAGCACAGCCAGCTAAATCTCCAGTGTCAGTGAGTGCCCAACAGTTTTAATCACCGCCTCTGATAAAAAAAAATGAAGAAAATAAGGTAAATTGAAGACAGACAGTGACACGGAATGCAAGTATTTAATTAAAGCTCAACCGATCTACCATTGTGGTGCCTAGACTTACTAGGCTAGCTACTTGACGCATGGTCACTTAAGTTGTTTTTCAACCTCAACTGATCCTGTCACAAACCATTCGATTTACGTCACTGTGTCCAATCCCAACCGTTTTTTAGCACGTGCTGAACATTCTGATAAAATGCCACTTCAAATATTGATAAAAATAATCGTCTCACGTTTTCAGCTGATTTACTGATTTCACGTTAAGCTTTTTACCTTCTTACCTTTCGAGCTAAATATTGTTAAAAATTTTAGAGTTAGCTTAGCCTTTACTAGAGCCGGTATAAAGACGCTGGTGCCGGTAAATTAGCCGTGCGCTACCCTTGTCCAAACCCGACCGCACTTCTATCCTCGTAGTAAACACTCAGCGCTGCTGTTTTTACGGGGATATTAACCCGTTAAGGAGTAGCGTCACACATATGTGATCGTTCGAAAGCGGGCCCCACAGAGTACCGTCACACGTGTGATTCTGAACATTCCAAACGACTATTTTCCGATACACAAAAACTATATGACAAACGCTATAGTATGGCTTCAAAATTTACAATTAGGAGGCTAACAAGTAACACTAGCAAGTAGTAGCATTGATACGAGTATTATGCTAGGTTGCTAGGTAACGGAAGCTAACTAAAACTAGCTAGCTTCCGTTTTGGAAAAATAACTCACTCTGGTGGAAGCGTCGGTAATATTTAGAACTCACTCCTTAAAAGGTTAACTTGATCCAGGGTCACCAAACTGACCATCAATGCTGTCAACATATCCGGGGACGAAGTTATGTCCTCCACAATAAGATATCACGCTTCAAAATCTCAATTTGACTGTATACCACCACCTGCTGGATGTTTTGTTGAACTCTTCTCAAAGTTTGCTAGCCCCCATCCCTTCCTCCCCTCGACTACAGATCACGTCGTGATCTGTAGTCGATGATCGTGTATTTTCATTGGCTAGACAAAGTAGTGTTAAGCTAGCGTTGAAATACACTCATATGCTAACCCACATAGTAGCAGTACAATGACAACACAGACACACTTGTCAGAGTAAAGATCGTCGCCCGAGTGTCGCCGAGTGGTCTTTCGGCCAAAGTAACTTTCCTATATTATTTAGACATGTAAACGTCCATATATGTTCATGACATTTGACACGTAGATTGTTTGGTATGCCTAAAATAATACTACTTACACTTTTGCTGGTGATCGCAAAAGAAAATGCTGGCAAAAAGACCGGAAACTGAGTGTCCAAATCCCGTTCGGACAATAGGAGTTTACGGCGGTCGGGATTGGACACAGTGACGTTAGCTAACAAGATGATACACGAGTTCTGGGTTGTTGGAGAGTTTAGGTAGTTGAGAAGATTACTTTGAACTAAGCTACAAAAACAATGTGCAAGAATTGGATGTTTTAAGAAAAAAACGACTACGATAATATCAAAAATCCAGCTCCTCCATCGACGGGGACAGGTCATTTAAAAAACTAAAGCAGATACGCGGGCTCGGCCCACCACCTAAATGAAAAGGGTGCATAAAGGGCTCAAAATGTCTGTTAAAGAGCCCTCGCGCAGCATGGTAGTAGCATTGCTAAGAGTATTATGCCAGCTAACTTAGCCCCGAAGCTAACTAAAGCTAGCTAACTACCGTTTCGGAAAAATAACGTATGCCTTGGGGACCGTCGGAAATATTTACAACTCACACGTCTATAGGTAAATATTAGTTAATTCCCGGGCAATAGAAAACATACATTACGCACTTTCGTTTTCGAAGTGTGTTGCACAACGGCATGCTGTACTGCCTATACTCGTGCATTGCTTGGTATCATTGTTCCCATATCAAGTGCGGCATATATTCCAGTGCGGTTTATAGTCCGATTTACCAACCCAAAGCTCCCATTCTGGTGTGGTTTATAGAAAATGCGGCTTATTTTCCAAAACATACGGTAGATTCAGAGCGTGCACGGAGACGGGCATATTTACAGACAGGTCCATTGTAGTGAGAGAGAATACGAGCAGGGCAAGAAGGGGCTTAAAATCAATGGGCTGCGCGCAAATCTACAATTATATATATTATTTTTTTATTGTGGTCGGCTGCCACAAATAAATCAATGTATGGGAAACACTGGGGTCAATTCGTTTTTTTGTAACATTTGCATATTTGAACCAAATCCAACATAATATGCACACTCCTTAAATATACAATAAAGTTGTCAGGTACTACCTAGTCTGTGACCCATCCTCATCATAAGATACCTGGAGCTGGATCGTCAGCTGCCTCTTTCAAGCTGAAACTACTAACGCATAGCATTTTAATGTCCTTTTATTAGGGCTGTCGAAGTTAGCGCGATAATAACGTGTTAACGCAATCTCACTTTAACTCGATTTTAAAAAGAAATTGGGCCCTTAACACAGGTTTCTTTTTGACCCTGGGAATCACCTGTCGTCACATGACTTTGACTGCCGACGGTAGCTGAATGATGGAGAGAGGGCTTTTAGATAGCAAGTTCCATTTTAAAAAGTTGCCGTCAAAGGCTGTGTGTACTGATTGTCAGGCTTTAGTTATCACCGGAGTAGGCCTACTTCCAGCGTAAAATAACACATGCAAAAAAAGCACACAGCTAGCGGCGGCGGCGTTAGCGGCGGCGGCGTTAGCGGCGGCGGCGTTAGCGGTGGCGGCGTTAGCGGCGGCGGCGTTAGCGGCGTTAGCGGCGGCGGCAGCAACAGCGGTAGCTTCGGTAATATACGGCAGACAACACTTGACAATGTTAAATTTGAGATTACATTTCCTACATTTACTAAATATATAACAATGTGTATGTTCAATATTGTGCAGCCTATGTGTGAATGAATAAAACTCACAATTTCCTCTTGTTATCCTCCAGTTATTTGAAGTTAAGTACACCATTTTAATGTTATTCAACAAATAAATCTTTTATTGGTGTAAAATTTGAACATATTAAATAAATTGAATAAATTTGCGATTAATCGAGATTAACTATATGAAAATGTGATTAATCGCGATTAAATATTTTGAACGCTTGACAGCCCTATCTTTTATACAAATTCAGCTGTGAACCAGATTGTTCCTAATTACTGTTGGACGGTACGGAATGATGACATATCATCTAAGGTTACAAACTAGCATCAAGAGATGCAAGTTCACTCTTTGGATTATACATCCAAAAAATCTTAATGGATCAGTGTTATGAACAGTCTTATCCCCAGTGTTCTGACTGTGTTCCTCCCAATCCCCCACAGATACTACAGTGACAGCAAGCACAGGAAGATGGACGAGCACCGCTCCAGCAGAGAGCACCGGATGGACAGCAAAGAGCGTTCTCACTCGGACCACCGCTCCCATTCTGACCACCGTTCGGGCTCAGACTACCACAAGTCGTCGTCACGGGACTCCTACCGCTACCACTCAGACTGGCAGTCGGAACACCGGGCGTCGGCCAGTGGGCCCCGTTCACCCAGAGACCAGCGCTCCCCTTACGACTCACGGTCACCCATGGGCCACCGGTCACCCTTCGAGTACTCGTCCGACCACAAGAGCACGCCGGAGCAGATCTGGAGCAGCCGCAAGACATAACGGGAGGCTGGGCTACCCTAGTCTGGCCTAACATGGACTGGCCTGGTTAAGACTAGTCTAGCCTAGACCTGAGGCAAGGGTATCAGCCATAGACTCACAATGAACACAGGAAATGCCTTATGGGGGACTGGATAAAACTATAAAAGCTGTACTACGCACTGTTCATCTGATTTCTCAGTGCGACTGTGGTCTCCACTCCCCAAAGGTGCACCACATATCCCAGGAACTATTGGTGAGGAGGGGGTGCATACAAATGACATATTTTTGTATTTAAGAGTTAAAAGCTGCATTGTACCATAGGTGGAGCAGCATAGGTTTTGATTATTTTTATAAAAATCTTCTTTTTTTTTTTTTTTTACTGAATTGGACCCAGAATGACCTTGAGTGCTGCCCTGCATTTTCACTAACCGACCCATGACACTGGATCCAGCTATTGACTGTTGTCTCTCCATCGCTCTCACAAGCTTACTGAGGTCCTCAAACATATTTAAGTGTTAAATCAAGAAGAAAAGTAACATGTTAGTATTTTGTCTCGTGATCATGTATTAAGAGTGGACATTATAAAAGGGTCTTGTCTAAAGCAGTCTGAAGGTCTTGGGCTCACCTTCCAAAGTACCTCGTTTACAGTGTTTCCCATGGCCATCTTCATGGCCATGTTTCTTTTCTTCTACAGATTTTCTTTTTTTGCATCATGCTTGAATTATTTAATTTCTGTCCCAGCTGTAAAATAACCTGGACATTTTTGAGAGCAACTGAAAATGTATCGTTTTCACATATTACTACTGTAAATTATTGTAAAATAGTAAATGAATGGGCTTTTTCTTCTCAGGCTTTGTTGGGTTTGCTATATTGTGAATCTACCTTTCCCCATCAACTCAGGCTTTGTTTTGTCAGTGGTATAAATGAATTTGTTTTCATACAACAGTATCTTAACAAATGCTATTCAGAATGTAACTTTTGGTATACTTGGGGGGGAAATAATTCCATTTGTCTATTCCTCTAGCAGGACTTGTAGTACTTTGATTTCTGTCTCTTTCTTAATTTTGGCGGAGTGGGGGATGTCACAAAACACTCACATTACTACATCATGAAGTAGACATGAGAAAGGTCTATACAATAGAGCCGCCTGATAGATGTCTAATAAACAAGTCTTTTACAGAAATCTTTTTTTATTATTATTCTTGTTTCTATGTAGGCAATAATGTCAAATCTTCTATGCAGCCAAGTGTATGTCTAGCAAACAGCCCAAGTGAGTGATGATGCTGTTACAGTTCACACTGTTGTACATAGATTTCCTCTATATTTCAAAATGAATTTACACTGAAAATGCATGGATTTTTAAGAATTGTTTTATATAGTTGTTTATAAAGTCATTAAACTCAATCACTGTACTCACTTGTAACTGGTCTACATTTTTAGGTAGGTTTGCTTTCAAGGAAAAGCTCAAATGTTGAATAGAACTTTCCAAGGTAATTGTAAATGTGGCCTTACGCTTTAACAATGAAGTAACTGATGTCCCAGAATGCACAACGTCCTTCTATCTGCAAGTTTTTATTATGGCTGCATACCTTTATATATACACCGATCAGCCATAACATTATGACCACCTGACTATTGTGTAGGTTCCCCTTTTACCATCAAAACATCCCTGACCCGTCGAGATATGGACTCCACTAGACCTCTGAACGTGTGCTGTGGTATCTGGCACCAAGACGTTAGCAGCAGATCCTTTAAGTCCTGTAAATTGTGAGGTGGAGACTCCATGGATTGGACTTGTTTGTCCAGCACATCCCACAGAAGCTTGATTGGATTGGGGAATTTGGAAACCTTGAACTCGTGTTCCTCATACCATTCCTGAACCATTTTTTCTTTGTGGAAGGGTACATTAGCTTGCTGAAAGATGCCCATGCCATCAGGGATGACAGTTTGCATGAAAAGGGTGTACATGGTCTGCAACAAAGCTTAAGTAGGTGGTACATGTCAAAGTAACATCCACATGAATGGCAGGGCCAAAAGTTTCCCAGCAAAACATTGCCATCACTGCCTCCGCCAGCTTGCCATGTCAGAATCAGAATTCGGTTTATTCGCCATGTATGTTATACAAACACAGAATTTACTGTGGAAGGGAGGTGCAAAACACTAAACATATACAGATCTTAAATTAGGTAAAAGTACAAAAGTTTAACTATTTCTAAGAACTAAACAATCTAAGAATACAACAATTTAAATATAAAATAAAATATATATATAAAAATAAGAATAATGAGCAGCCTGAATGGTCAACATAGTGCAGTCGGAAACTGAGATAAAGTGGCTTGTGCATACTGAATTGCCATTAGATGGACTTATATCTAAATGTGTTCCCCAAGTAAGCGACACGCACCAAATTATCCATGTGATGTAAAAGAAAATGTGATTCATCAGACATGGCCACCTTCCATTTCTCCATGGTCCAGTTCTGATGCTCACATGCCCATTGGTAGGCGCTGTTGGAAGTGTAGAAATGTGGCTTGTATATTTATGTTCAATCTACAAAACCTAATTTACATTTTCTTTGGATAGGCGAGATGAAATGGATATAACAGTTGATAAGTTAAATTAATATAAGCTTGCAGTGTCTAAAAATTGTCTGGATATTTTATTTGAGCACAAATGGGGTGATAGTTTAACCATTTTGGATTAGTTTCAAACTCAGCAAAAACCAACCAAATTCTTATTGAAAAGCTAGTAGTTTGAGCCAGGTTTGAGAGCAGAACAAAAAACTGGGGGAGATAGTTTTAGATATTTTGTACAACAACATATTAGCCTATAGGGCCATTAGAGGCAGGCCAGGCTCCAGCAATTTGTAGTAATGTGGGCCATTACAAATTACTGGTGGGCCAGAGGGGGAAGGGTACTTTATTATGAAAAATCTTTTGGGGGGGGACATTTAAAGCTACATTAAACTCAAAAAGCTTATGTGTCTACAATTATCACAAGGGCCACAATACATACATTCATATAAGAATGTATGTATTGTGTCATGGTTACAGTGATATATTGTGGACAAGGGTGTAGGTTTGATTTCAGCTTTGATAGGGACAATACTAGTTAGTGAGCACACAAGCAATTTTCTTTCTTTTTTTGCATTGATTTGAGGAATTTAAAAAAGTATCATTACGGAGCCAGGGGAGGGGGCTAATATTCTGTGTAAAAATCGTAAATTTGCAAGAATTTGGGGGGGATATTCTCTGAGATTATAAAGTCACATAATTGTGAGAATAAAGTCAGATCTTTTTTTAACCTACAATGGCCTTATAATACGACATTGTAATTTTGACTGGAGCTGATAGAATAATATCGCCGGAACAAGTCGGGGAGCTAGGGGAGGGGGCTTGGCCCAATCTGAGGCAAAAATATGTGTTTATAATATAGCTATCAGCTCACACCTTAAAGGCAGGGTAGGTAATGTTGTTGAGATGACCTTATGTCATATTTGCTGAAATTAACTTCACATCCAAATAGCAACCAATAACTCAAAAGGTTTACCAGTGAAATTAAATAAATCCGTTATCTGTGGGCATTGCAGGACTGTAATAAACACGACCAATCATTTAGTTCAGACCGAAATTAATGATTGGGCGACATTCAGACCGAACAAAACAACTGGACAGGCTGTCTCCCAGCAGTAACCATGGAGGAGGAGGGGATAGGATGACGGGAGGAGGGGATAGGATATTTTGGTTTGAATCCTTTCCAACTCAAGTTAAAATTGCTAGGTTCGCAAAATGTACCAACCCTGCCTTTAAAGGAACTACAGAAAGAATGTCACCAAATTTTCACAATGCCTTTGCGCTACATCCTACCAAGGATGGACATGAACAATGACAAGATAACAGCACATTTCTTTATTTGGTTACATAAAGCATTGCAGGGAGGGAACACATTGCAGGCTTTGATTAGATTAAAGGTACTTGAAGTTAAAGGCTTTTCAGTTGTCTCAGGGAAATGGCTTAGTTCACTTGAGAATAACATTACCATTGATTTAAGTTTTTACAGACAAAGTGTGCAAGATCAATATACTACCGTTCTGATATAATTTATAAAATAACAAAAATTCAAAGGCAACATTTATTCGGTTGTTTCACAGTCCACTTCAGAGATGGTGCTGTTGAAAGATAACTTTTATCCTTCGGTTGAATCTAGGAGCTCTTTTTCTCCTCAAAAATGATGTTTGCTGTAGCTTTCTTTGCTGTAAGGCAAAAATATAACACTTAGATGCTACAGGCCAACCTAACCATGAATTTAAATTAATTTTAACTGTTTTGTTGGTAGACCACTTCTTATCCCGATTTGACGGGATTAATTGACAGGACATACTGTATGTACGTATCAAAACCTTCCTGGTATATTCTGTATCTTACATACTTGGAGTAATAGCTCCAACATTATGCAAACGTTTGTGAGAGAAGATACAGCATATTTATTGATACCTTTTAAGGTTAAGCAAAGAACAAGATCAGCTTCTTCCTTTCTCTATCTGACAGAATGCAGAATATATTGTGTGAAGATTGCTTTTCCCCCCAAAAAAAGGTTATGTTTGTATGTAATTCAAAGAGACTCAAAAACATTTGTATACAGTTAGGTTTCTGAGACTCGTCAAAACATATGCTGACAGTTGGTCTTACCTTCATCTTTGAACTTATCAGCTGCCTCTGATGCCTTGTCCTTGAGGTCCTTCACCACGTTGTCAATCTTGGCCTCATTCTTGAGGAAGACAGGGCGTATGATCCGTGTGTAGATCTGAATGGACCCATTGGAGGGAGTGGGGGCCATACACCAAACCAGGAAAGCGCTCTAGGCAAGGGAACCAAAAACCAGTAAAACAACCCTGCCTTTCCAGAAATGCAGTTAAGCATAAAAGACTCTGTGAGAGCTCCATTTAATTATTTAATGTGGCTGATTAAGGAGACGCTGATATGCCAACACAAGATATGAAACAAGGTGACTGATATATTCTAGGAACTCTGTAATGCTGTGATTGCTTTATGTATGCTTCTATACATAAAGTATGTATGCTTCTACTACTAAGTACTGGAACATGATTATTTATTTATATATTTTCTTCAGTGGCTGTCTACAAATTAAGCATTATTAGTATTATAATTCTTAAGCAGAATGTTATGTAAAGGGTGGTAAAAGTAGCTTTATAGACAGCAACAGGTACTTTCCTCTACAAATTACTCATGCTGACCTCATCTTTAGACACAGATAGTACATTTTACGAGTATGGCCAAGCTAACTCATCAAATAATCGACAGCGATACTTTGCAAGTTTTTTCAACACCTGCATTACCTTTCCAATATAATAGAAGGGGAACCAGGACAGGAAGATGTCAGCAAAAAACTCGGACACACTGAAGACTCCATACACCACCCAGTAAGTCAGCCATTTTGTGTCGTCCTCTTTGGTTGCACTCTCGATGGCTTTGATCCTGAAATATAAAAGAGTCTGTCACAATTACACAGAAAACGACATGCTTTATAAGGGTGTCACATATCAACCTCAGTTTGAAACACAAGCAAAACACACACGCATGTATTTCACTATTAAACTACTACAGTTATGTTACAAAGAATTTCCACATTCCATGACCAACCAAGCAAAAAAAATCTGTGGTAATTTGGTGCAAAGTGCCAATGTTTTGAAGGTAAAATAACAGTAATAAGAAGATTCTATTCTTGTCCTAAAAAAGTCAATTTTTTAACTACAGTAGCACTAGAAGTCCATGACTAAACTAGTCCAAAACTGAACTAATTTGATGAATTAAGTCATAACAGAAATGTCTTCTGTTGGCTACAATTCTACTGATTATTTAAATATTTCACTTCTCCACAATTCCAATTATAGTAAGTCACTTAAAGTTTTGTGGTTAGGCATGGGTTGACTATGGTCTATCTCAGCATTTTCTTATCTGTGCTTACTTTCTTTTAACAGACACTGCAAGAGTAGTTTCAAGTTGAAACATCCATTCATACAAGTTCCAAGACAATATATAAGCACTCTTATCTGCAGAGCTGTAATGTGTCATGTGTTGTGTCCGGTAGACACTTCGAGAAATTAGAGAGGGTAATTTGATATCCTCTATATGTGACACTGTTTTAACTTGGGCAGTGAAGCTAGAACACTCCACACGCAAGGCCATGACTCATAACAGGATCACATGATTAACCAGTCAAATGCTCCATTTGTCAGTATTTATCGCCATGGTAACATGCTGTGACATGAGTGACTTTCTCATATTCTGCATAATGTAGTGCAGAATATGAGACTACTAGGTTGACTGACGTGTCTCGCGGCTCGTCAGTCTTCCCGATCTTCCCCCTCACTGGTAGCCTACTTGATCCAAAGACCTCTGACTCGCAAGCACGACTAGCTTACACTATAGTTACATAAACAACCTTTTACCTAACCTTTTCATTCGTTTTACAATATAACATTAAATGTAGCCCTATACAAATCTGACAGTGCATACCAAAACTGCTTAGAAATGTGTAATAAAATTGGTTAATATCTAGGCTACAATGTTACAAATAAGTAATTGCAATAAATAACTATAGGCTACTGGATGATGGAGGGTAGCGGTGGGTTGGGATGACGTACGTCTTTGTTGATTGCTCCGATATTGGATTTAGAAAAAAAAAATTATACGCTAGGCCCCGACAACATGATAGCTTCACAAGAATATAGACCTACTCACGATATGTAAGCTGGATAGACGAATCCAATAAGATTGCACAATAGGGAGGCTCCATAGCCAATAACCAGATAAAGTGCGATGATGGCAATGATAACTGCAAATAAGAAACCTATAGATTAATGTTTTCAAATCAAAATAGAGTCACAGATCACAATCACATCGAATCACATTTATTCAGACAGATCCAATTAAATACATGTATAGACTTAAACTTTTTAATTGAGATCAAACATTCTGTACCACTGGCCGAAACTGGCTTTTAACACCATTCCGTCAGCATTCTCAATAAAAAAAGGACCCTTGTGCATTCTTAGTTTTTCCAATGGACAAACACATTCTTACCAATTGCGATATACGACCTGTTTACTCCGGTTTTTACCTCGATCTTTGCCAAGGTATCTGTCAGAAGATTCTTTTCGTGCAAAAACGTATCAAATCTTTCTTTTAATCCATGTGCCATGGTTGCTGTTTCGTCCTATGTAATTCTATTAAAATATGAAGTTGACAACGGAACTGCGACACCCATTCAACTCCAAGCTTAGAAAACTAAAGATGGAGCAGATTGTCAGAAACACGTTGAACCGTACGTCACTGCAAAATGTCTGCAGCCACACCCTGCCTTGCGTTGATGACAGTGCGAAATGAAATGTTTTTGTCTTATTCACCTCACATTACGTTTCTCTGGCAAACCATATTTCCCCCATATTGTCGTTGGTACATATAAACATGAATAATGTAAGCCTATGGTTATTTGGCTTTATTTTTTTAGTCTAATGCAAGTATGGTAAAAGGCAGAGCCGGCCCAAGGCATAAGCGAACTAAGCGGGCCCCCAAGAGCACTTGAAATTACATCTTAAAGATCCTGTAAAGTGCGATTGAAAACGAGTTTTAAGTTTACCACACCACAGAAAAATGTGTTATTAACTACCCATCCAAATTCAAATGAAAAAAAAAACAACGACAAGTATTTTAAATTAGGCTTTGAAATCGTGAGAAAATCCTAAAGGCGTGTTGCCCGAAGGA